>NW_026947533.1:0-1200000 GCF_034190915.1 Cavia porcellus | reverse complement strand
TTTTATTTCCATTGTCAATACTATTCCCTCTCATCTCTTGAGATGTACTGGAACACCTATAGTCCTTAGAATTGAATTAATCACTACTATCTTGCCACTTACCAAGGCTTACTTTTCCTTTTTGCTGTCCTCTGCTGTTCCCTCTGCAAACACAGGTCTGTAGAATTAGCTCAGTGGCATGAATGCCTGCCTTGCAAGTGCACAGTCATGATATTAATCCATTGCTCTTTGAATCCCCACTTTTTAAAAAATTTTATTTAAAAGGAAAAAGAGAAAAAACAAAACAAAACAAAGTGTTGTAAGTGTACAAGTAATACAGACTAAAATAAAAACTTTAAGAAATCACCAGTTAATAGATTATGTATTATCATCTTAGAGATAGTTGCTCATGTCACAGTATCAAAGCTTACAAAGTGGACATTCAAACAGTGAGACTGTAAACAGTTGTCTTCAATGATCCAACCAAAAATATTAATACGGTCATCTATTTAACATCCCTGAACACACTTGCAGTTGTATCCTTTAGACCACTTTTTTCCCTCTCTGTTTACAACACAATTTACACATTTTGGGTTTTATTACTCCTTAGTTCTTTTTACATTTTTTTGGAAGAGAATAAAGTCAAATATAGCAAAACAAAGCTATCAGTCAAAACCAAGGATAGACATAGCCCATGATGTAAAAACAGAGTAAAAGGTTATCAACAATTGTTACCATAATGCCTCTTGCTTCCTTAAAAAGAATTGTCTATCTCATTAGGTATTACAAAGTTGAACTAAACAGTAGAGAATAAGACCAATAAAACCTAAACATTGTAAACATTACACAACTTCCAAAGGAGATAATAGTCAAATCAGAATGGGCATCTTAGTGAATCTTATTGCCTTCTAAGTAGTTGCCTATACTCTTAAACTTGATACTATCATACAGAATGGAACAGAGTCTAATCAGTCAAAACAAGATAGTGGGAGTATTACAGGACTTCAGATCAAGTTAATAGGAAATCAAAAAGTTACTATAATATATCCTGCTAATTTCTTTTAATTTTTCGCCTTAATTGAAAATCTTAAAAAAATAACTAAATAATATTTTTAATGAAAAAGGGAGAGATTGAGATAAAAGAGAACATAACAACATAACAATACAGGTCAAAGCATGACAATTTCAGCAACCTAGTGCTTCACACAAATAACCCGACTTAATAGTATTTACCATAGTGTCTGTCTTTTTCCTTGAAATATTTGAATATAATTTAATATACTATAGCTTCAAATATTTCCATATCAAGCATCCCAGAATAAAGCCATTCCAATTAATAAGTGAAAATTTTGTAAGGTTTCAAGGCCACATAATGGGGAATCATGTGAATCCCCATTTTATATAATCCACTCTTGTATCTTGAACACTTATTTGTAAGAGGACAATATGTAAACATCAACCAGTGATTTTTTATAGTTTAGTTTGTGTTTGAAAGCATATATCTTTTCTACCTGTTTTCTGTTTTGTTTAGTCTATTTTAAATAGAAAATAAGAAAAGAATATCTCCTCTCTTTAAACAATTAAAAAAGAAAAATGCACTTCCTGCACAGGTTTTACTATTCTCTTCATGGCACTATTTACTTTAGGTCAGTTGTCTGTCTCAATGAGGCTGCTTTCTTCCCTGATTCAAATACATTCTTGCCAGTATATACCTCTGACAAATGCTTTTGTATGATACAAAACTCCCCAAGACCCATGTGGGCTAGAGCTGATGCCTCTGTTGATCTGGGGAAGGGACATCCTCTGTGTTTTTGCTAAGGTCTTGTGTGGATTTCTGCTAATTGTGTTTGCCCTGTATGGAATGAGTTGGCATCACAGGCTACAAAATGCAGTTCCACCATTTCAAATCTCCCTGAATCAGGCCTTTGATCCTTTTCATAAGATCTCTACTAGTTGGTCTAAAGCAAATCCATTTGGTTGATTCATAGTTGTAGATTTGAAATTTGTAAGAAGGTATTGTAATTTGGCTTGACTAAGGATATGCTTGAGTGCACTCCGATTTCATAAGATGTTTATCAATCTGTCCATATATCAGTTGCCTGTTTGTCCAGTCCATTTTTAAGCAGTTGCTGGGAATTGCTGAGCTAGTCATTGTTCATACCTGTAAAGCAGAAAGCAAAAATACCCATACAGGCACAGAACCTCTGGGAAACATGCTGAGGGCATGGAATGCTTGAGGTGAACAGGTGTTCCAGCACTGGGAGCATGGGGTTTAAGAGGGCAGCTAGTTTAACAAAGAGGCATGGTACAAGTACATAAATGGCCTTTGGGGAACTTAAATACTCTCACAGACCCCGACAACTTGTGTGCTGATTTCTGTGCTTGTTTGAATCCACACTGATCATCTGTCTGTTTGTCCCTTTGTCCACTCTGCAAACAGCTGTTCCTTTCATTTTAAGCTCAGTAACTTTTCTCTTTTTCCAAGTTTGCATTGTTTGATCAAAGACATGTTTGGGTTGTGAATTTATGAGGCATGGATTCACAATGGTGGCCAGCTGCTCGAAATGTCACAAAGACTGGGTATATGAATGCAATATGTTGTTATTCAACACTGATTTATAGTCTCATTATTTAGAAATTATATTATTACGATGAATAAACAAAGTCCTGGTGGAAAAAAGATGGTGGATAGGTAACAGCAGGCTACAGAGACTCTCTGAGATGTTAACTTAGATTCCAAAAATAATACAGCATAGTGAGACCCAGGCAGAGGGAGATAGACCCTCCCAAGCCTGGAAGAAATTAATCTGAGAGAAACCATTTAAAAATACAGTCCCAGTGCTTCTCCTGAAACAGCTACAGTCTTGGTGCTGCCACTGGAACTTGCTGCCACTCCTACACTTGATCTCATGCAGCCAAGATTTATGGAACTACACAAAAGCTCATCATTTTAATCTTACTGGAGATGCATTTGCACTGAGGATGGGAGCCGGGTGATCTTAAATGACAAGCTGAGATGGCAGGGAACCCTGCATCGACCTGTGGTGAGTGAGGGGAATAAACCCTTTCCATAGAGCTCCAAGAGATGACATTCCGGGATGGGGCAAATTGGCCAGAACAAGGGGCTGAAGTGACTTCAGTCAGCTTCTCCCTTCTCAAGTGGGATTGATAGAGAGCACCTGACTTGTGTCATGCCTCAGGCTGAGACCAATAGGCTAGCCCATACCAGTCCTGATGCCTGTCAGTTCACCCTAATGCCATGAAGCCTTCAGCAGGCTGATTAATCCAGAGGGGTGGGCCCAGCATAGACTTCCCTGGTCTGTATCTACATAGTACACTGCAGTGGGTGGGAACATACAATCAGCACTTCAGACAAACTATAACCAACAAAGAAAGAACCTGGACCTCCCATATACACCTGTATGGAAGGAATAAAAAATAATAAGAGGAAGCAACAAGAAAGGGTTCCCATTCCCCAATCATGAGAACATGGATCCAGCAAAGGAGAATGAGAACAATAAACATGCAATATCAGACATGGGCCCAGTAAACATAAAGCAATATCTTCAGGAACGCATAGATAATTTGAAAGGTGAAGTATTTAACCAAGGAAAGCAAGATATAAATAGAATAATTTTAAAAATGCTAAGCACCTCTCAAGAAAAAACATGGAAAAAGGGAAGAAAACAAAAAAAGGGGAGAATTGTTTCATGAGGAAAATAGAGAAAAGATAGAAGAAAGGAAGTTGGTTCAAAGAGACAACCATGAATTTAAAAGCTCCTTTGAAAGCTGGCAAAATTGATTGCAAGAAACTAAGGATAGATTATCCAAACTAGAGGACAGGTTTGCACTGTTGGACCATGAAAGGAAAACTTTCTTAAAAATAACAAGGAAACAAGTAGTAAAAATACAAAGGCTAGATGATGACAAAAGTATGTATAACTTAAGAAAAACGAATGTAAATGAAGAAGCAGGAGTACAAACAAAGGAACTACAAAGGCTATTCACAAAAATAAGGAAAACATCCCAAGCATTGGAAAAGGAAAAGACACTGTGGTGTATGAGGTGTACAGAACTCCAGCCACCTAAACCAAAACTGAACTACACATAGGCATATAATAATCAAGATCCCAGAAATCCAATAAAAGAACAGAATATTAAAATCTGTCAGAGACAAGAAACAGATCATTTATAAGGGAAAGTCCATCAGAATTACATCAGACTTCTCGGCACAAACTGTCAAATCGAGAAGAAAATGGAGTGAATCATTCCAAGTTGTGAAAGAAAATAACCTATGGCCCAGATTGATGTATCCTGATAAATTTTCCTAAAAATTAATGGAGAAACAAGATGCTTCCAAGATAAAGAGGAACTGGGAGAATTCACAACCATCAATCCAACCCTACAGAGAATACTATAGGACATTCTAAAGAAAATCACCAGTATTTCAGGAACAGTGGTAGAGAGGCCACAATGAATGGAGCAAAAAGCAAAGTGAAGAAGACAAATAGACAACTGATGACAGAAAAAGAGAACAACAGAAATGAGACAGGGAAGGTTGGATATAATTTCTAATGCAGATGTTCTATATACACTAAATTAAGGAAAAAAAGAGAAAATCACAGGCAGAGTGGATCAAAAAATAGGGTCAACTGAGATGCTCTTTATAAGAATGATAATTGACCTGAAGAAGGGTATTTGGACCAAAATTGAATATAAGAAAATAGAACTCAATGTGATAGGGAATGAGAGAGTAATAGGGGCAACTGGACTAGTATTTATTGGTAGGTTGGAAACACAGGCTTTAGTAAGTAAAGAAATACAACTAGAGATCAAGGCCAGGAGTGAGAAAGTTCAGAAACATTTAGATAAATAGCAGGTTGCCGCCCACAATATAAAAACAAGGGTGTTGGGGAGACCCAAAAATACACAGTACACCCTGGGGAGTGAAAGAGGAAGAATAGTCTTTAAAAAGACAGAAGGAGATATTGTTATAAGTGTATCAGGAATTAAAACCCATATTACTTGTACCACTCTGCTTAGATAGAATTTATTCCCTCCCAGTTTTTATATAAGCACTAGATCTTAGGGCACAGACAGCTATCCCAAAAATATCAGGATATACCACAGTAATCAACTTTAATTTCCTGTTAACTTAAACCAGATCCCTCTATAACTTATACTGTTATATCATTACTGCTTTTAGTTAAATCTGATTTGTTTGACTGCTTCTTGTTATTGACTATTTTATTCAAAACCATTAGGTTGATAGTATCATCAGAGTGTAGACAACTATACTGAAAATAGCAATGATTCACTATAATACCCATTCTGATTTGATTAATATCTGTTTTTGTAGCTCTACACTGTCTACAAAGTTCTATTTCTGTTAATACTGTTATACACTGATATATTCAATTATACTTTATCTGATGATATAGCCATTTTTATTGATGGTAACAAGAGACAACACAATAACCATGGTAGAACTCCTTGTACAGCAGTTTTATATGTCTTTTTAGTTTTATGTATCTCTAGGATTATGTTTCACTCTGTCCTGCTTTGTTCTGTTTCTCCCTCTAATATAGAAAGAATAGTAACACATGTTAAGATGCATGCTTCCATAAAACCTATCAACAATTTACAAGAACTGATCTTATGACACATGATGAAATGAACAAATACTTTGAAGGAGAACAAAGGGGACTACAGTACCCAGTGCTGATTCCATAGTGTCATGATGTGAAATCAACCAATATGATTAATCTTCAATTAGAGTGATTTTAATCTGCTTTGGTTTGTTTAAACTCAACATAAATGAATATATGGATAAATACATACATGTTTAAATGTATAGGATTGATTGCCATATTACTTAGTTTTTATTAGATAGTTGAACAGAACTATTTGCAGTCTCCCTGTTTGAATTCCCATTTATATGTTCCACTTTTGTATCTTGAACAATTATTTGTAAGAGGACAATATGTAAACATAAACTAGTGATTTATTACTGTTTATTCTTTTCTTTGAATGTATGTGCTATTTATGCCTGCTTTCTGTTTTGTTTTGTCTTTCTTTAAATAAAAATAAATTTTAAAGATAAATAAATAAACAAAATCCCTTAGCAACGAGATTGGTGGACCAAGCTCTGAATGATAACTAAGAAAGCAGCTGTCTGGTAACATTTTTAACCAGTTTTTGTCCATTGATTAGAGACCTCAATGATCTCCAGAGCATTATAGGAGACACCTCACATAAATTTATGAAATGTATTCCTAAATGTTCACATTGGTCATTATCAAATGAAGTAATACATATTTTTGGTTTAATGATGCTTGTATAAATGTTTCACATGGTTATGACAGTTGATTGTAATCAACTAGATGATGTATTGCATATATTCATAATTCTGGATGCATAAGACTCCATGATTGTAAAATGGGGATTACTTATTGTAACAGATTTTTGTCTCATTTGCACACCTTTGCTGATAACAAAGACTTGTGAGATTCACATTCAACTAAAGATCAATAAGTTGTTCAATAATACATAAAAAAAAACTCGTTGTGTATTAGATGAGGGTGATTGACTAAAAGGGATATTTTATGTCAAAACAGAAATGTAGATTATTACAAGAATCTCATGATTGTCATGATGCAATACTATGTATGGTTCTGATTCCTGATATATTATGTAAAATATGCAACTGTTAATACTGTAGGTATTCAAATGCTAAAATGTCCATGGAGAAAAGAAAATAGGATTCATTTAATGTTCTAAGTTGTTTCATGTTTAGATAAAATAGTAATGTTAAACGTACTGCCTCTAATATACTCTATTGTTACCAAAATCTTCTTTTGGATGTTTGACAGCTAAGGATTGGAAGCCAAAACTTAGAGAAACAGATGGGCTAAATGTATAGCCAATATATAGGCCCCAGCCCTTCAAGGGTGGTGGAAACCCAGGATATAAAATAACCTCTGATTGCATCATCCTAAGATATTCAGTGAATCCCTGGTTGTCTCATCAAGAAGATGATGAGACCACAAAAGAAAGTCACCTTCAATGCAAGGTGTGCCTAAGAAGAGTCACCAGGAGAAAAATCTCCCAAGTTTTCACAGAGAGCAATGTGGTCAAGCAATGGCTGTGACTCTTCTAAGTGGCTGACACTGACAGAAGAGCCATGAGGTGTTATGCATGGTTCTAAGATAACTCCTGAGAAGACCTAAGTGACCTTGGTAGGAAGTAAGTAACTGACTGTAGTTGTCATGGTTTATGCATGTGTCCTGCAGGCCTCATAAGTTTGCATTGTGCATTTGTGATGATTCATTGTCTAGTGCTTGGAATGATGGTGTCAGTGCTAAACCCACATTAGGGTGGAGCCAGGATGTAATTCAATGGCAGGAAGAAGGTGTGTCTTGCTTTTTGCTGGTTCCTGCTTGCTCTTTGCAGCCTCCATGAACTGTGGCCCAGACATACCTGCCTGTCTTGGAGCCAACTGAGTGTGAACTGAAACTTGCAAAAACTGTAAGAAATAAACCTTTCCTTTCTCAAATTGGGCATCAGGTATTTTTTCTCAACAACAAGTAAAAAGTAATGAAGACAGAATTTGGTACCTAGGAGTGCGGTCATTTGCTGTGACTATACTTGACCATGTTTTTAAGAGGCTTTGGAAATGGCTTGTGGGCAGAGTTTGGAAAGGTTTGGACATGTCGCCTGGATGTGTAGAGCTGGAACAGATTAGGCTGTTCTGTAGAGGGGATTCTGGTCAGAGCTCAGGAGACCAGAAGGCTGATAGAGGGCCTGATGGTAAAGACCAGGCTTGGGAGGTTTCTGTTGGGAAGAAGGACTGCATTAGTTGTTGGACTCCACATGGTATATGTTATGGCTTGGCAGAAGGTTTGTCTGCATTTTGCTCCTGCCCAGAGATTTCCTGAGACTGAGACAAAGGGCAATGGACTAATTAATCTTGAAAAAGAAATTAAAAAGCAATCAAACCTTGAGGCTGTGGCATGGATATTGTTGGGGGCTTTTAGCCAGATTTATGTTGCATATCAAAAGCAAAGAGATCAGCAGGATAGTGTACAATGCTGTGAGTTTGGCCAGAAGGAAAATTCCAGGAAGACTGTGGATTGCAAAGACAGAGTTGAGATTTTGATTCCTGAGGAGAAACAGAGAGATAAGAAAGATGGCCCCAGGGCATCATAGGAAGGGGGTCCCCACCCTGTGCAGCCTCACTGCAAAAATGAAAGAATTTGCTCAGAGGGAAAAGCTGCAGAGTACCATATTCCAGAATGGTGACAGAGGCCACTTGAGGTACCAGAAGGGTGGCAACTTAGATAAGCTTTTCCTCACAATCAGGTAAACAGAGCCCTGCAATACACGCAACTGACCCCTATAGTCAAAAGGCAGAAAATCCTAGGTACTGCTCCAGTCAGCAGCAAACCTTGGTGGCATCCACAAGGTGCTGATTTTAGATGCAAGGAAAATGCACAAATTCTGAGTCAAGATGGCATGCACCTCAATTGCAAAGTGCCTGGGAGGCCAAAAAGTGTGCCCCTGAGGGGGCAATTTGTGAAGACGTAAGGGTGAAGCCAAAGGTGCGGTGGAGACTGCAGAAGTTTGGAAAAGGCAGGAATGTGGATGCTCCAAGGGAAGCTGAAAAAAGTGTGATAGAAGATTTAAGAGAAAAGCTGCGGGAGTTAATATCACTGGAAGTGTCATGGGGGTGGAACTACCCAAGCCTTTTGGAGTTTGTAACCAGATTGCTTCTGATGTTGAACATGGAATTCGAGGACTTAATGTTCACCCTGCTGGATTTCTTTTGTTTCCAATGCTTTATATTCCCCTTCTTGTAACTTTTGAAATGGTAATGTTTACCTTGTGCCTTTGCATTTGAGAAATGTTTAACCTTGTTTCATTTGTACAGGGGTTACAGTTAAGAGTTTGCCTTAGATCTTGGAGGAGACTTGGGAATTAGACTGTTCAGCAATGCTGAAATCTAGGACGTTGGCAACTATTGGAAGTGGAATAAATGTCTTTTGTATAATGGATGTACATGAGTCCTGGGGGCCAAGGGTGGAATGTTATGGTTTATGCCTGTGTCCCCAAGGCTTCATGAGTTTGCATTGTGCATTTGTGATGGTTCATTGTGTAGTACGTGTTTTGATGGTGTTAGTGCTACACCCACATAGGGGTGGAGCCAGGATGTAATATAATGGCAGGAAGAAAGTGTGTCGTGCTTTTTGCTGGTTCCTGCTTGCTGTTTGCAGCTGCCATGAACTGAGGCCCAGCCATGCCCACCTGCCTTGGAGCCAACTGAGTGTGGACTGAAACCTCCACAAACTGAAGAAATGCACCTTTTCTTTCTCAATTTGGGCTTCAGGTATTTTGTCTCAGAAACAAGTAAAAAATAACTAAGACAGTAGTTAATGCAGATCTCATGTTAGCTTGGCTTTGGACGTCCTGTAGGAAAGTCTGGCCTCTGGAAGATATAGTGCAATGTAAACGCTTGGCTGTGGGGGAAGCTAGGATCACTAACATCCTCTGACAATTACTGGCTATACTGTTAAATGACTACTGTTATGAACTGATGGACTATGATGAGTTTAAATTGGAGTTCTCCTCAATGCTTCCCCACCTTAAGCTGGCTACCCACCCTGGGAGTCAACAAAATAAAATAAGAGAGAGTTGTTGGAAAGGGTTGAAGATCAATACATGTGCAGGGCTGTGGTGTGGCCTGGGCATGAATGAATTGAGAATGAGGAGACACCGCAAGGAACAAGATAGGCCACAGCCAAGGCCACCTGGAGACTTCTTGGATAGTTTTTCTTAATTAGAATCTTTTGTTGCTCTGTGGGTTCCTTGAACCTCTCCCAGGGGCCTGCTCAGGTTTTTACCATTATCCACTCACTTCCTTGCTTGTTCTGATTAAATATGGGCTGCCTAGTGACAGGTGGCTGGCTAGTTAGCAGAGTTATGAGTTCTGAAGATTTCACTCTTCCTGTTGCCCTCAAGACAATGGCACTTTTCTCATTGTTTTGGTCCTTTGCTATGCACTTTTTGGGGGGCTAGATATTTAGGCATAGGCCCCAACAGAAAATTAACTTCCAGATAGGATAATTGTAAGTTTCCTGAAAATTTTGTTTCATGTAAATTTTCTTTACTTGTAGATGGAAGGGTTATTGTCAACAAATATATTGCTAACTTATCAACATATGCTCCCTTATTAACATATTGAGGAGTATTATAGTGGTTTCTCAGAAACCATGATTATACACCTCTATACATCATTGTGATTATTCTGCATAACTTTTCTAAGTCAGTACTTATAAGTGAAATTGGTAGATAATAAAGGAGGCCTCCATCCACTTGCTAAGTACTATGTAACATGAGTCTCGGTGTTTCTAGCAGTTCATTTGTTTTAACCATGAACTCCTCACCAGATGACACTTATGCCTGCTTGGCAGAGAATGGATTGTACAGGAAATTAAGTGGTTTTGATCTCCAAAGAATTGCTGGAGTCAAACTGAAACAGGTAAATGCTAAAAAATTGTCAGGGTTTTCATAGATTAAAAACTCATTTACATAATTAGTTGAAGAATGAGTTGATGCATTTGGAAGATTATTCAGAACATACAGCTAACTGAATTATATTAGATATTTATTTCTTTACTGTTATACAGGTACAAAATACCTGACTTACAGAATTTAATATAAATATATTCTTTTTTTTTTGAACTTTTTTTTTTCTTTTTTCCGGTACCGGGGATTGAACTCATGACCGCCTGCTTGCAAGGCAGGTGCTTATGCCACTGAGCTAAATCCCCAGCCCCTAAATATATTCTTAATCTCAATGTTTCCATGAGGGAAGTTTTGTTTTGACTATTTCTAAAGCATAAATATCTTGCAAAAAAGTGAAAAGGGTAAGGTAACTTTTTTATGAGGTCAAGGAGCCAGAGAACTGTTTCAGAACCTGAGAGGAAGGATCCAGGAACCAGATTTGGTTCATGGGTTCCAACACACATGGATGCAGTGTATACATATAGAAGCGATCGTAGTAATATCCTACACATTTCTGCAGCCAAAAAGGTGTTAATGAATGGATCACCAGGCTTTAGGAAATATATGACTTCTAGTAATATTAAAATCCTGAATAGCTAAGTACCAATTAGTGACACAGGAACTATTCGGCAAGGAGAACTTAGAGTGTGAAGTCCTCTGTGTCCCTGCCTCATCAGAAAGAAATGATTAATTGGATTAGGAATTTGGTTCCATTTCAGCAATAATTGTCACCCCCATGCTGGGCAATATGATCATTTTCAGAATTCAGCATTTTTATGAGCCTGAATGAGTAGCAAGCTTGTCTTGGAGAATTGATGCTTGCTTTTATTTCATCTTTACTCTGTTGCAGACCATTACTATCATTTAAATGTAATGTCTTCACTTTACACAGTAACTGTGCTCCTTTTGTGTTCACATACTGGGTTTCTAGGTGGAAAATTAATAGAAATGAGTGAAAATCATGAAAATGAAGTCTGCTGCCTCTAACACAGACTTTTGAATCTCTGTTCTGTTGTGTCCTGTCCTGGCCTGTTCTCAGAATATTTTCTGACATCAGTGGACTTTTTTATTCCTGGAGGATTGAACCTTAATCCTGAAAACATTTGCAGCCCATTATGGAATGAGTCCACTGATCCTTGAAATAAATCAGGGGTAGCCATGAAATGGCAGACATAAATAAGAAATTTAGAGAAGAGCTAACACCACCACTTCTCAAAATTTAATGAAATCGAATGGGAAATGGTACTTCTCAATTCATTCCTGGAAGCAAGCATTACCCTGATACCAAAACCAGAGAACAATCCAAATAAGAAAGAGAATTACAGACCATTCTGCCTAGTGAACATTGAAGCAAAAATCCTCAATAAGATACTGGCAAACAGACTGCAGAATATCATTAAGAAGATTTTACACCACGATCAAGTGGAATTATTCCCTGGGATGCAGGGGTGGTTTAACATACATAAAACCATACATATAATACATGGTATTGACAAATCCAAAAGCAAAAATCATTTGATCATTTCAATACATGCAGAGATTTTGCCAAAGTCCCTCACCTATTCACAATAAAAAACCTACAAAAATTGGGAGAGATGATCTTTATCTCAATCTGATAAAAGCCTTTTATTACAAACCAACAGTCAACCTCATACTAAGTGGACAAAAACTGAAAGCTTTCACTCTAAAATCAGGAACAAAACAAGGATGTCTACTGTCTCTACTCTTATTCAATATAGTCCTGGAAACTAGCTGGAGCAATTAGGCAAGAGAAAGAAATAAAAGGAATAATGATATGAAAGGAAATATTAAATTATCATTATTTGCAAAAGACATGATACTCTACTTAGAAGACCCTAAAAATTCCACCAAAAGACTTCTAGTTTGAGAAGCAAATTCACTAATATGTCTGGTTACAAAGGCAACACTCAACAATCAATAGACTTCATAAACAAGCATAAAAAACTCATGGAAAGAGAAATCAAGGAAACAATAACTTTTACAATAGCATCCAACAAAATGAAATACTTAGGAATCAGTCTAACAAAGGATGTAAATGACCTCTACACTATAAACTACAGTTCTTTCAACAAGGAGACTGAAGAAAATATTCTAAAATGAAGAGCTATCCCACAGTCTTGGATAGGGAAATTCAATATAATGAAAATGACCATACTTCCAAAGCTATTGTACAGATTCAGTGCAATCCCAATCAAAACCCCATAGCACACCTCAAAGAATTACACAAAATAAATCCTAAAATTCATCTGGAACAAGAAGGGACATAGAGTAGCAAAGGTGATCCTGGCCAACAAAGAAAAGAGAGGGTTCATCAAAATCCCTGAGTTGAAATTGTACTATAAAGGTATTGTGATTTAAAAAAAAAAGGTGTGGTACTGACAAAAAACCAAATAAAACCAGACCCAAAGATCAAAGGAACAAATTAGAAGTTGGAGAAATAATCCCAGACCACTAAATCATCTTATCTTTGACAAAGGTGCCAAACAGAGTCATTGGAAAAAAAGCAGCCTCTTTACTAAATGGTGCTGCAAAAACTGGCTCTATACATTCTGAATATTATCTTTCAACATGTATTAAGCTAAGATCAGAATAGATGAAAGATCTTATATTAAAGCAGAAACATTAAATCTGCTGCAAGATAGAGTAAGTAAAACTCTTGAAGACATTGATGTAAGCAAAGACTTTATGAAGAAAACATGGAATGAACAGCAAAAATCAAAGAGAATTAAGTGAGAATCTCACCCTACTGAAAAACTTTTTAACAGCAAGAGAAATCAGTAACAGAGTGAAGAGACAACCCACAACTTGGGAGAAAATGTTTGCCAACTGTTTCTCAGACTAAGTATTACTATTGAGAGCACGGAAAACTAAAAATTTTCAGTCTTCCCAGATTTAAAGACCCAATCCAAAAATGTGCATCTGAGGTGAAATACACAGTTCTCAGATGAAGAAATAAAAACAGCAAATAAATATGTGACAAAATGTTCTGCATCACTCGTCATTTAACAATTGCAAATTAAATAACACTGATAAGTCACCTTGCCCCAGAAAAAATGCCTACTGTCAAGAAATCAAGCAATAACGAATGCTGGAGGGGTTAGGGGGGAAAAGCAACCCTTCTCCATTGTTGGTGGTATTTTTTAACTTTTAACTTTTTAAACTTTCAAATAAAATGGGTTTGGGAGAAAAAACAAGGACTGAGGTAAAGACTTCCAGTGCAAATACTCATCAGACGAGCTGAGGTCAACATTCCAGAAAATAGCCAGCTCCGGAAGCCTCCACCATGTTTCATTGGGGACCCACACTTACAGGTGGGTTTATTTTCTGTAATTATTCTTGGTGGAAAAGACAGGCAGGGGGGCAGGAGCCAATCAGTGATGAAGAGACTGGCTGTAAGAACTGTCCAATCAGGCGGGCCAAGGTAGGCGGTCTCTTCCAGTGTCATGGCGTCAATTGCAAGGCCAGGGCAAAAAAGAGAGCACTAGGTGTTTGCTAGACCACTATTTTGTGCTTCTATTCTCTGTGGACTGCTTAGAAAGAACCTGGGAGACCTCCAAACTACGCAATGTTGATGTTATGGGATGGGAGCAGTGAAATGGGGTGGAATCCGGTTGAGACTAGTTAGAAGTGGTGAAAATGGGCCGGGGGTTTACCTCAGCGGCATGAGCGCCTGCCTTAAAAGCAGGCAGTCATGAGTTCGATCCCCAGTACCGATAAAAAGGAAAAAGACAAAAAAAAAAAAAATAAGTGGTGAGAAGCAGTTGTGCTGTCTAGAGCCTGTGTGCTTAGCCTCAGATCCTGAAGTCCTCTAGTGCGAGCAGTGAGTGAGTCATCCTCTGTCCCTTTTACCTCTTGCTGGTGCCAGGACAGTTCTGGGTCCCTAGAACACTGTCGCTACTGTGATACCACCAGGCCACTCTGCCATTTTTGAAACCGCCTGCTGCCCTTGCTCCTCCAACTGTCTGGGCCCAGGAAGGGGCATGAGGAGACCCTGATTCCAATGTGCTTTCAAGCGGGGTGCAGGTGTAATAAGCTGGGTCTCTGCCCTCATTCCTGTCAGCAACAAATCTGGAAGCCAGAAGTTTATAAATGTCTGTGCTGCAGGACCTCATAGCCACAACTGCTCTCCTTAAACTTATGCATTTATGTATTTTGTGATCGCCTAAATTTATACTATGTTCTCGTATTTCCATGAAAATGAAAGGTGGAGGCAAAGGTTCTGAGAATTCAAAGATGTGTAGTGATGTGCCTCAGTGGAGGAAGGCTTCCCAAACACTGGATGAACTGCTGTGCATTATAAAGAACAATGCAAAGAATTTCTGAACATACATTATGTGACACATGTGCTCATAGACGATGTTTGGGAGAACAGCCATAGAGGTTTAAATTTTGAGAAGAATGAAGCAGATATAAATGTGTCATCAAGGGCAGAGTAAAGTGTGTTTGCTAAGGACAAATTCCAGAAAGAGCTGCCTGTTAAATTCCCTTTGAAAAATGCCTAAATTTAGTCATTTGCATGAACATATATGCGTGATATCCTTCTGAATGGAAAGGAATATGGGTGTCATCTCTGAATGAAGAGGTGATTTAATAGCTTGGTTGATCATATACATTGTTTAAACATGGAAATGCTCTGCAGTGGACTTTACTAAGTGGTGTAAAGGAGATGCCATAAATTGAAATTGTGCAGGGATATCAATAGCTTAGTCGTGAAACGTTTTCTGCTTAGGGTGGATCAGAGGAGCATGGAAAGGATGTGGAAGTGACTGGCAGGACACAGTGTGCCAATAGCAGGACATACAACAGAGAGGGTCTTCCCTGAAAGTCAGGTAGTTCTTAGGGTAAGCATGAAGTTAAAGTTGTCTTCTGATTTCTTCCTTGAGGTAAAAAACAGCAGCTCTGGTATGAATCAGTATTCCACATCCTTGTCAACCCATGAATTCTGTGTTCTTCACTTGAGATCTAATTTTGATTATCTCTAATTATGATCCAGTGTCATGAAGGTGAAATTTGAATTTTTTTTGTAACAGAGATTGAACTCATGATCTCAAGCTTGCTAGGTACCTACCTAGGTGTTCATGCTGCTGAGCTAAATACCCAGCTTTGAAATTGTATTCTGTGTACTGTGTATGATATCAACATTGTTCCTCAGAAAATGTTGAATATTTTGGAATTTTTCTATATTATATCGATATAATTTTTAAAGCAAACCAAAGGTGTCCTATGCAGTCACTTTTCAAGTTTCACATTGTCTGTGGGGTGTCTCAGTCAGGGTTTCTCTATTTCAGACTGCTCTGTAGCTTAGGCTATCCCCAAACTCAAGGAAGTTCTCCTGCATCAGCCTCCCAAGATATATTTCTTATATCTGAATGGAGAGTGATCACTTGGTGGCACTGAGCTCTAATTTGAAACTTGTACCTGGTTTCATTGTTTATACATTTTTTACATACAGCAGTTTTCCATGAACATTTGAGTTATTATTTATGTATCATATTTGATGTTATGTTTTGTTCTATGAAACCAAATTTAAATATCAAAATGCTGCTTTAGTATATTAAGAACAAAGGACTCAGTGGCCTAAATGAGATCTGAAGAGATATCATTGTTAGTACATTAAAGTGATTCATGAGATATTTGTCTGGCTCTGTGCTTTATGGATGCTGGTCCTGCATGCTCTCACTATGAGCTCTGCTTTAGAGACAGTGCACAGGGACTCTTGCAGTGACTCAGCATAAGAATCAGTGCTGCTATTTGGCTGTTACATTAGCTGTGAGTTGCAACAGAGCATTAAATTTGCTGTCTCAAAAAATGTGTACATACCAAAAATTAATCCCCGAGATGTGGAATTAAGATTGGAAGAAATCAGTGTCCATTCAGCTGTTTTGTTTGGTTTTATTTGTTTAGTTTAGTTTTGTTTTATTGAGACAAGTTTTCTCTATGTATATCAGCTAGATTTGAACCCTATATGGAGAACAGAATTGCCCTAACCTCAAAGCAACACTCCTGCCTCAGCCTCTTGAGTGTTCAGATTATAGATATGTGTGTTTTTACCCTAGAAAATATTGAGGCTTGTAACTTAGCTGTGTTGTAGCTTGGCATAATAGATGCCATCTTGAGCTTTGAATTTAACTAGTGCCCTGTATTTCACCCAGAAAAATGGAAAATGATAGAGTTATTTCCAAAAGATGAAAAATATTAACAAAAGATGAGAAATATAAAATAAAAAGCGGCCTTTATTCTGAGAACACGGAGAGAGATGACCGGCAACCCCACCGCTGGCGTCCGGCGATCTCTCCGGCGGACACGCGGCGTGGGGGCCTGTAAATAACCTCGGTTTGGGGTGGAACCTAAGGCGGGCATTAGGGATACACAGGTAGCCCATTGGTCCTAGGTTTGGCGCCATATGTAAATTCCCAGGGGCGGGAAGATGGCGTCACAGGTAACTTCCTAGGGGCAGGGCAAGATGGGGCTTCCTGCTTCCAGTTGTGGCTTTCCTGGCTACAGTGTCCTGTCTGGGCCAAACCTTTCATATCCCGTCTTATGGTTATTATGAAAAGGGGCGAAGATTTCTCTCTTTAACTACTTCCTGCTGGCAAAGGGCACTGTACTGGAGCCTAGGGGAGTTGACGGGATGAAGGTTGATGCCCAGGTAGACGCTCGTGCCAGGTGTTTTGGCCAGGACAGCTTCACTGGTGAATGCACGTATGTCAGACTGGAAAAACAAAGAGACAAGATGTTATGAGGAGACATGGCACTGTCATATTTAAGGACCCAGGTGAGGTAGAAGGCTGCATTTGATTTAGACATGTTCCAAGGTAAGGCAGAATTCTGAAAATTAAACATGGGGTTAGGAGGAGTGGAGTTATGAGAGGTGATTACTCCCCCATCTGAAAGCATAAAAGTTAAGACGGTAGGTTGGTGAGGCTTGTCTCTGGTATGCATGATGTTGGAGTCTGTAGGCAATACTGCTAAAGAGTCCTGCTGTAAAAATGATCATTAATAAAATGTAAGAAATTAGGAACCAAAGTGGATAACAAAACATGACTTAGCCTGTTAACTGTGGCTGCGAGGCCTTTGTGAGACGGAGACGAGTAGGCGACAGAAGATGAGATGACCACTCAGAATGATGAGATTTAGGGCTGGGAGTCCAGCAACTTTGACTTAGGCTGTAACCTGGTTGTAGTTCTTGGAATGATTTGCTGTAACAGAACTTTAGCAAGAATGAGAAAGGCTCTTATGCATCCTGAAAAAGTATAAACCAAGTGAGAAGACTGGGACCTGCACAAAATAGGCCCTGTTTGTAAATGGCATAGGT
Source organism: Cavia porcellus (assembly GCF_034190915.1). Taxonomy (NCBI): domain Eukaryota; kingdom Metazoa; phylum Chordata; class Mammalia; order Rodentia; family Caviidae; genus Cavia; species Cavia porcellus. The sequence goes on along the minus strand of NW_026947533.1, from coordinate 1,182,122 downwards.
TGACCATCAATACCCCATCATAGAGATTGAGGACTTAATATAGCAGCCTGAATACTCAGGAAGAACTCTGTATATATGGCCTCTATGTCCACAAATATAGAGAATGTCTTACCTGAGACTTTAGTACGACTTGGAATCCGAGACGGACACCTTAAAGGGGGCTGTTGTTGCCCTGAACCCCCTCAGCCTCCAGCAGCGATTTTCTGTCGGTGACGAATCTGGCAGTGTCGACATTTCCTGTGAGGGCTAGAACTTAGGATGGCTTACCCACTCTCTGGTGGCTAGGACAGTCCAGCGGCCCTGGAGTAAGGTCTCAAAGAATGCCAGGATGGGGCATTTTCTTGTCCAGTATCTTCTGCTGCATTTGAGCATGGTCCATGGAGGGGGCAGGCAGCTCCACCTTGTGTAGGTTTACCTGTCTCAGAACTCCAAGTGTCACAAGTGTTAAAAATATTAAAAAACCATATTAAGATCTCTATAAGGTTTGAAGGTCAAGTTTTGCCTTTTTGTTTGGGATTTGGACTACAGTAGAATTAAGTAAGTATGTAGGAATTTAATATTGGCATTTTAGATTAGAGAGCAGGCTTTATCTGGATGGCATATCGCTTTTTTTTTATAGGGTGACACGTAGAATTAACAAAAAAAGCTTTAGTCTGCCAAACAAGGCTTTAACGGAAACATTTTGCAGTAAAGGTTTAGCAATCTTATGAATAAATCTATCAAAACTGATCTAATATTGTAAACCTGTTATTTGCAGTAGTATGAACCAAGACAAATAAAATAAAACTTTAAAAAAACCCTTGTCTTGAAATACAGCTAGTGGTTCCCAGCAAAAAGGAATTTATTACCTTAGTTGTTAAACAGGAGATTGGTGAAGGCTTTGATTGATAAACAAGGCTGGTAAAATTATCAGGTGACCAATAACCTTGATTAAATGGTTTGAGAATTGTAATAAAAAGCATCTGTTGAGCAGAACCAAATTGTAAAAAAAGCATGCCTGAGCAGAGCCGCTGAGCTGCTGTTTCGCGGCGCTCCGGCAGAGCACGCCCAGTGGGTGGGGCAAGCGCTGGGATGTTGCGCGCAGGGGCGGGCTCGGACTGCCCCCGGAAACGTGTAAGATGGCAGCGGCGGCGGCGACGGCGCACAGGGGAGGGAGGGGCTGGGTCAGCACATGGGGGAGGGGCTGGGAGGCGGCCCGACACAGCGCGCGAAGCTGGAACTGCTTGCAGGGCTCGAGGATTAGAAAGCCAATTTAGGAACACAGCTGGGTTTTGATTAGCTTCCTGGACCTGTTTTAAAAGTTTGTTATAGTTAGTATGTTTGTCCTGCTCTGGCACAGCTATAGGCCCAGAGTCATTATAAATGTCCTTAAAATGTAAATCATAACAATTAGTAATAAATTTAAATTGCCTGATATAATTCTGTGGGTCAACAGAGAGGCTACCTAATTTAAGGGTAATCTGAGATAGATCAGAAAGGGAAAAAGGCACATGGATGTTAACAAGCTCCTTGGGGCCAACTTGCTCCCGAAGCGGTAGCAGAGCCTGAGGAGGTTCTGGAGCAGAGGGCTTTTGAGCAGCCATCCTTCCGATAGGCGCATGTGAGCAATCATCTGTAGAGCGGCTACAGAGCTGCTGCCGGTCACCCTGGGAAACACGAGCAGATGGCGTCTCACTGTGTGCCTCGCAGCTAGAGGACTGCTGTCGGCAGCACAATGAAGCGTCATGTACACTGCAACAGGGCGGCTGTTGTAGTTCACAAGAGGAGCCACAAGGAGACGCCTGTTGACAGTGAGGGTCCTGGAAACATGGCGGCACCCTGTCACGTGACCCAAAACATGGCGGTGCCTGGAAACATGGCGGCGCCCTGTCACATGGCCTGAAACATGGCGGCGCCTGGGAACATGGCGGCGCCCTGTCACGTGGCCCGAAACATGGCGGCGCCCTGTCGCCATGTGGCCCTCCGGAACATGGCGGCGCCATGCCACGTGGCAGAGGGTTGCAACATGGCGACTGTTCCCCGTGCAAGCTGGAACAATCACGCGACCTGCTGGAAGGACACAGCGACCGAGACCTAGTATGGTGGGCAGGCGGTGAGAATGCTGTAGGGGATACAGAATTCTCAGGAGAGGAAGTCAGAGACTGCGGGGAAGCGCTAACAGAGAGATCAGAGCCGCTGGGAGAGATATGGGTCCCCGGAGAAGGCGGGGGAGAGGATGAAACATCGGGAGATAACTGCGACACAGAGGGATTAGAGCTGCTGGGAGAATTATGGGTTCTGGAAGGCGGAGAGGGAGACGATCGTACAGTGGGAGGTATCTGCAATGGAGAGGGATTACAGCTGCTGAGAGAATCAGGCACAGGGGGAGGAGAGAGCGGTCCGGCGGGAAGTAACAGCAGGGAACGAGTTTGGTGGTAGGCAGGCGGCGGCCGGAAAAACACTGGAGGGCAGGACGGAAAAGTTTGTGGCACGGTAGGAAAAGTTTGCGGCGCGGTAGAGTTAGCTAAGAGTATCTCAGCGGGAGCACAAGACTTAATGAGAGATGGGCGTGTTCTCAGAATAAGAAAGGCTTGGACATAAGGGAGTTCTAATAACTTGTTGCCAGCTTGACAAAAATCGTACAAGTTCCTGAGAATGCAGGGGTCAAATGTTCCTTGCGGAGGCCAAGGCTTGCCGATAAGCGGGTAGGTTGGCCAGACCTCCTGGCAGTAAAAAGTTAGTTGTTTAGTTTTTATGGTGCCTTTAATTTTTAGAGTACGTAAATTGGAAATTAGGCATTTTAAAGGCGTCTTTTGGGAGTTAGAAAATACGTTCCCCATGACTGATTCAGGCAAGAAAAAAACCGGAGGTCCAGAAAAAAGTCGTCACTTATTTGTGGTACCACGCGGCGGAACGGTTCCAAACCGTAAACTCCAGTCGTCACTGAGAGATTTACGAATGGAGTCTACGTGGGATCAGTAACAGTTTTGCCCGTGAAAGCGCAAGGCTTTAAGGGAAGTGAGGGTCTTTCAGTGTGGGCGGTCCCAAAAATCTCTGCTTTGGGCTATCCGAACCCAAAGAACGTGAGAGATTTTGTGGGCGCAGGTTTGCCCAGAAAGAACCCTGCCCTGGGCGGTCCTAAGGACGTGAAAATGCACAGACCCACGCAGATGGGGAGAACATTCCACTGGGGCTGCCCAGTGCGAAAAGTTCCCCGGGGAGTGCTCACCTGAAATCAGTCTGGCCGATGCGGAGTGCAGGCGGCTGGCGACAGGAACGTCTCGGGAGAGGAAAAAGCTCGGGATTAATCCAGGATGTTATCTGGCTATCGGCTAGAAGACTTTGGGTATGTGGCCCAACAGTCAGTTGCCTGCCGATAGAGTCACGGCACCAAATGATAGAGTTATTTCCAAAAGATGAAAAATATTAACAAAAGATGAGAAATATAAAATAAAAAGCGGCCTTTATTCTGAGAACACGGAGAGAGATGACCGGCAACCCCACCGCTGGCGTCCGGCAATCTCTCCGGCGGACACGCGGCGTGGGGGCCTGTAAATAACCTCGGTTTGGGGTGGAACCTAAGGCGGGCATTAGGGATACACAGGTAGCCCATTGGTCCTAGGTTTGGCGCCATATGTAAATTCCCAGGGGCGGGAAGATGGCGTCACAGGTAACTTCCTAGGGGCAGGGCAAGATGGGGCTTCCTGCTTCCAGTTGTGGCTTTCCTGGCTACAGTGTCCTGTCTGGGCCAAACCTTTCAGAAAATTACTCAGTGTTGAAGTTCCAGGAGCAAAGCACAATGAGCTGTACCCAAAGAAAAAAATTAAACTGCTCAACAAAAGAAGCAGAATACAGTTGTCATCCAACCATTATTATAAGATTCTAGCTAAATGATTTCCAACAGGATCTTTTCGTGATTCTATCTTTTAAAACATCTGTAACTTTCCAGTTCAGAGCCTCTTGTTTAGATCCTGATATGGGGTTGGGGGTTCTGTGTACAGGTGGTCCTGAGATCAGCTATGAAATTCCACATTTCTCAATTGGGTTCCTATATTGGCTTCCTATATTATTGTTCCCAAACTCAACTCAAGCTGCAGAAACCTTTACTGACACAAGCACACCTCAGGATTAAATGACAGTGCCACTGAAATGAAAGAATAATTGTGAAAAAGAAAGGAGAAAAAAGACAAACACTATGTGCTATAATGCCCACCTATTTTCCCAAATATGAAGAAGCTGAAACAGAATGGGCTTGTGTTCAATGACAGCCTAACCTGCATAGTGAGTGCAAGGCTGCCCAGAACTCCAAAGTGAGACCATGTCTCTAAATCAAAAAACTAAAATGAAAAAAACAACAACAAAGTAGACAGAGAGACTATTGAAAACAAACAAAAATAGAGCTGAGTGAAATTTGACTTATGTAAAATGGGAATTATTGAATGATGCTGGCAGAGGAAAGAAGGCCGGGTAGTGGCATGCAGTGGCATTCAGGAGGCAGTGACAAACACAGGCTTAGGAATAGCATCTATTGTGCTACAGCACAGCAGTGACCTCCTTCCTCCAATACATTTGCAGTTCACTAGAATGAGGACTTCTAAAAGCTCATGGAAATGTTAAACTCAGGGCAAACAAAGAGCTTGAAATTCAGGCTTTGGAACAATGCCTTTAGCAGACATTTCATATTTAAATTGAGATAAGAGAAATATAATCCTGCCCTGCTTGATATCAAATGCATCATTTAATGGCTGACAACATTGAGAAATGAAGTCACAAACCAAAAGAAGTTCAAAAATTGTCTTAGAAAAAAAGAGAGAATAGCTCTGAATTTTCAGGAGTGATCTTCAGTGCTTTGGCCACAGTCATATTGTCAGGGGTCATTTATACAGGATAGTCACAATGTGGGCAAACTGTGGGTCTCAAACTACAATCAATCTATAAGCTTGTAGGTGCTTAACTAATATTATTCATCAGGGGAACAAGTCAGCCAGAAAAGGTATGTGTAAAGAGCCAAGGCATTTGTGGGAACAATAGTCCAGTTGTTCTGGTCATTGATTATGGTAATTGATGCCTATCTGAACTTCCTGGAGGAGATGGTAACTTTAGTACATTTCAAGCTGTTGTTTTTCTTTTCAGGAGCATGTAGACATGGTCACTGCATCTTCACTTTCAGGTCTGGCTTTCTTCACCTGTGCCTGTAGCAGTGATTGTTGTGTTTAGTTTTTTGCATTGACTCTTTGAGGTTCCAGTTCCTCTCTGATTGTATATCAATTTCTGTCTAAATTGAAAACCTTTGCTAAAATCACAGTACTATTTGAATGAATAAAGTGAAATATTCATTAATACACACCGGGGATTTAGCTCAGCAGGCAGAAACGCCTGCCTGGATAGTGGTATATTGTAACTTTGATCCCTAGTACCTAAAAAAAAAAAGTAATTTAAACTGCAAGGAAAGAAAATAATTGCATTTGTGAAAATGTAGGTTTACAAAATTTATAACTAAATATGTCAATGGCAAATTAAACATTGTTAATAGTCATATTTAGTATCTAAAGTTGTTGAGGCTGGGGATTGAGCTCAGTGATACAAGGAGCTGCCTAGAGAGCACAAGGTCATGAGTTCAGTCCCTCATACAGAAAAAAAAATCACAGTTGTCAATGATGCAGTGCTATGAGCACATTTATTGAAACTAATACTAGGTATTTAATTGGCTCAATGTTTCTTTTGTGATCTATGAAATACCTGCAGATAACATGGCAACTACAGTGAATGATATACTGTCCCCTATAGGATTGCTATTTTCTGAGTTGTTTTTGATAGAGTTATTTCCAAAAGATGAAAAATATTAACAAAAGATGAGAAATATAAAATAAAAAGCGGCCTTTATTCTGAGAACACGGAGAGAGATGACCGGCACCCCACCGCTGGCGTCCGGCGATCTCTCCGGCGGACACGCGGCGTGGGGGCCTGTAAATAGCCTCGGTTTGGGGTGGAACCTAAGGCGGGCATTAGGGATACACAGGTAGCCCATTGGTCCTAGGTTTGGCGCCATATGTAAATTCCCAGGGGTGGGAAGATGGCGTCACAGGTAACTTCCTAGGGGCAGGGCAAGATGGGGCTTCCTGCTTCCGGTTGTGGCTTTCCTGGCTACAGTGTCCTGTCTGGGCCAAACCTTTCATATCCCGTCTTATGGTTATTATTATGAAATGGGGCGAAGATTTCTCTCTTTAACTACTTCCTGCTGGCAAAGGGCGCTGTACTGGAGCCTAGGGGAGTCAACGGGATGAAGGTTGATGCCCAGGTAGACGCTGGTGCCAGGTGTTTGGCCAGGACAACTTCACTGGTGAATGCACGTATGTCAGACTGGAAAAACAAAGAGACAAAATGTTATGAGGAGACATGGCACTGTCATATTTAAGGACCCAGGTGAGGTAGAGGGAAAGGTGCCTTTGATTTAGACATATCATTCTATCAGGACCATGTTGAGGTAGAAACATTTCCACGGTGAGGCAGAATTCTGAAAATTAAACATGGGGTTAGGAGGAGTAGAGTTATGAGAGGTGATTACTCCCCCATCTGAAAGCATAAAAGTTAAGACAGTAGGTTGGTGAGGCTTGTCTCTGGTATGCATGATGTTGGAGTCTGTAGGCAATACTGTTAAAGAGTCCTGCTGTAAAAATGATCATTAATAGAATGTAAGAAATTAGGAACCAAAGTTGATAACAAAACATGACTTAGCCTGTTAACTGTGGCTGCGCGGCCTTTGTGAGACGGAGACGGGTAGGCGACAGAAGATGAGATGACCACTGAGAATGATCAGATTTAGGGCTGGAAGGGCACCTCTTAGCCTGAGCGATGTGAAACCAGGATGGCAATCCAGCAACTTTGATTTAGGCATGGGTCACTGTAACCTGGTTGTAGTCCTTGGAATGATTTGCTGTAACAGAACTTTAGCAAGTATGAGAAAGGCTTTTATGTATCCTGAAAAAGTATAAACCAAGTGAGAAGACTGGGACCTGCACAAAATAGGCCCTGTTTATAAATGGCATAGGTTGACCATCAATACCTCATCATAGAGATTGAGGACTTAATATAGCAGCCTGAATACTCAGGAAGAACTCTGTATATATGGCCTCTATGTCCACAAATATAGAGAATGTCTTACCTGAGACTTTAGTGCAACTTGGAATCTGAGACGGACACCTTAAAGGGGGCTGTGGTTGCCCTGAACCCCCTCAGCCTCCAGCAGCGATTTTCTGTTGGTGACGAATCTGGCAGTGTCAACATTTCCTGTCAGAGCTAGAACTTAGGATGACTTACCCACTCTCTGGTGGCTAGGACAGTCCAGTAGCCCTGGAGTAAGGTCTCAAAGAATGCCAGGATGGGGCGTCTTCTGCTGCATTTGAGCGTGGTCCATGGAGGAGGCAGGCAGCTCCACCTTGTGTAGGTTTACCTGTCTCAGAACTCCAAGTGTCACAAGTGTTAAAAATATAAAAAACCATATTAAGATCTCTATAAGGTTTGAAGGTCAAGTTTTGCCTTTTTGTTTGGGATTTGGACTACAGTAGAATTAAGTAAGTATGTAGGAATTTAATATTGGCATTTTAGATTAGAGAGCAGGCTTTATCTGGATGGCATATCGCTTTTTTTTTAGGGTGACACGTAGAATTAACAAAGCTTTAGTCTACCAAACAAGGCTTTAATGGAAACATTTTGCAGTAAAGGTTTAGCAATCTTATGAATAAATCAATCAAAACTGATCTAATACTGTCAAATTCTGAACACATTTACCTTTAAAGTTGTTATTTGCAGTAGTATGAACCAAGACAAATAAAATAAAACTTTGAAGAAAACCCTTGTCTTGAAATAGAGCTAGTGGTATCCAGCAAAAAGGAATTTATAACCTTAGTTGTTAAACAGGAGATTGGTGAAGGCTTTGATTGATAAACAAGGCTGGTAAAATTATCAGGTGGCCAATAACCTTGATTAAATGGTTTGAGAATTGTAATAAAAAAGCATCTTTTGAGCGGAGCCAAATTGTAAAAAAAAAGCATGCCTGAGCAGAGCCGCTGAGCTGCTGTTTCATGGCACTCCGGCAGAGTACGCCCAGTGGGTGGGGCAAGCGCTGGGATGTAGCGCGCAGGGGCAGGCTCGGACTGCCCCCGGAAACGTGTAAGGTGGCAGCGGCGGCGACGGCGACACACAGGGGAGGGAGGGGCTGGGACGGCGCATGGGGGAGGGGCTGGGAGGCGGCCCGACACAGTGCGCAAAGCTGGAACTGCTTGCAGGGCGCGAGGATTAGAAAGCCAATTTAGGAACACAGCTGGGTTTTGATTAGCTTCCTGGACCTGTTTTAAAAGTTTGTTATAGTTAGTATGCTTGTCCTGCTCTGGCACAGCTATAGGCCCAGAGTCATTATAAACGTCCTTAAAATGTAAATCATAACAATTAGTAATAAATTTAAATTGCCTGATATAATTCTGTGGGTCAACAGAGAGGCTACCTAATTTAAGGGTGATCTGAGATAGATCAGAAACGGAAAAAGGCACATGGATGTTAACAAGCTCTTTGGGGCCAGCTTGCTCCCGAAGTGGAAGCAGAGCCTGAGGAGAAGATTCCAGAGCAGAGGGCCATTGAGCAGCCATCCTTCCGGTAGGCGCATGTGAGCAATCATCTGTAGAGCGGCTACAGAGCTGCTGCCGGTCACCCTGGGAAACACGAGCAGATGGCATCTCACTGTGTGCCTTGCAGCTAGAGGACTGCTGTCGGCAGCACAATGAAGCGTCATGTGCACTGCAACAGGGCGGCTGTTGTAGTACACAAGAGGAGCCACAAGGAGACGCCTGTTGACAGTGAAGGCCCTGGAAACATGGCGGCGCCCTGTCACGTGACCCAAAACATGGCGGCGCCCTGTCGCCATGTGGCCCTCCGGAACATGGCGGCGCCATGCCACATGGCAGAGGGTTGCAACATGGCGACTGTTCCCCGCGCAAGCTGGAACAATCACGCGACCTGCTGGAAGGACATAGCGAGCGAGACCTAGTATGGTGGGCAGGCGGTGAGAATGCTGTAGGGGATAGAGAATTCTCAGGAGAAGTCGGAGACTGTGAGGAAGCACTAACAGAGGGATCAGAGCCACTGGGAGAGTTATGGGTCCCAGGAGAAGGCGGGGGAGAGGATGGAACATCGGGAGATAACTGCGACACAGAGGGATTAGAGCTGCTGGGAGAATTATGGGTCCTGGAAGGCGGAGAGGGAGACGATCGCACAGCAGGAGGTTTCTGCAACAGAGAGGGATTAGAGCTGCTGAGAGAATCAGGCATAGGGGGAGGAGAGAGTGGTCCGGCGGGAGAGAACGGCAGGGAACGAGTTTGGTGGTAGGCAGGCGGCGGCTGTGAAAACAATGGAGAGCAGGACGGAAAAGTTTGCGGCACAGTAGACTTAGCTAAAAGTATCTCAGCTGGAGCACAAGACTTAATGAGAGATAGGCGTGTTCTCAGAATAAGAAAGGCTTGGACATAAGGGAGTTCTAATAACTTGTTGCCAGCTTGACAAAAATCGTACAAGTTCCTGAGAATGCAGGGGTCAAATGTTCCTTGCCGAGGCCAAGGCTTGCCGATAAGCGGGTAGGTTGGCCAGACCTCCTGGCAGTAAAAAGTTAGTTGTTTAGTTTTTATGGTACCTTTAAGTTTTAGAGTACGTAAATTGGAAATTAGGCATTTTAAAGGCGTCTTTTAGGAGTTAGAAAATACGTTCCCCATGACTGATTCAGGCAAGAAAAAAAACCGGAGGTCCAGAAAAAAGTCGTCACTTATTTGTGGTACCACGCGGCGGAACAGTTCCAAACCGTAAACTCCAGTCGTCACTGAGATTTACTAATGGAGTCTACGTGGGATCAGTAACAGTTTTGCCCGTGAAAGCGCAAGGCTTTAAGGGAAGTGAGGGTCTTTCAGTGTGGGCGGTCCCAAAAATCTCTGCTTTGGGCTATCCGAACCCAAAGAACGTGAGAGATTTTGTGGGCGCAGGTTTGCCCAGAAAGAACCCTGCCCTGGGCGGTCCTAAGGACGTGAAAATGCACAGACCCACGCAGACGGGGAGAACATTCCACTGGGGCTGCCCAGTGCGAAAAGTTCCCCGGGGAGTGCTCACCTGAAATCAGTCTGGCCGATGCGGAGTGCAGGCGGCTGGCGACAGGAACGTCTCGGGAGAGGAAAAAGCTCGGGATTAATCCAGGATGTTATCTGGCTATCGGCTAGAAGACTTTGGGTATGTGGCCCAACAGTCAGTTGCCTGCCGATAGAGTCACGGCACCAAATGATAGAGTTATTTCCAAAAGATGAAAAATATTAACAAAAGATGAGAAATATAAAATAAAAAGCGGCCTTTATTCTGAGAACACGGAGAGAGATGACCGGCACCCCACCGCTGGCGTCCGGCGATCTCTCCGGCGGACACGCGGCGTGGGGGCCTGTAAATAGCCTCGGTTTGGGGTGGAACCTAAGGCGGGCATTAGGGATACACAGGTAGCCCATTGGTCCTAGGTTTGGCGCCATATGTAAATTCCCAGGGGTGGGAAGATGGCGTCACAGGTAACTTCCTAGGGGCAGGGCAAGATGGGGCTTCCTGCTTCCGGTTGTGGCTTTCCTGGCTACAGTGTCCTGTCTGGGCCAAACCTTTCAGTTTTTATTTTTTGTTTTCCCACAAACATGAAAGTTGAAAATGTTGGCTGATGCTAACTAGAAACACTGTGATAATCATCTTTTCAATTTAATGATATATTTCCCTATATTCATTAAGAACATTTTATTTGCTACAATTGCTCCAAGTCAAATTGATAAACAATTCTTAAAGTTACAGGCAGCTGAGTTAGTTAGAAATACAGGCAGCCATAACGTGATAAGATGGAATGAAGTTCCTGACCTTCTAGATCTGGTATGAGCTTGTGTTCTGTAAAACACAAGAATGAATTTTAGGAACAACAGAGTTGAAGAATATATTTATTGAGAGAAAGAAAGTGATAATATTTTGCTCTAAATAGTATATTTTGGAAGTCGAGGTGGAACCAGGGGACTTTTACCTTGAAGTGACTTCCTTTTCCCTATTCAAGGTACCTGTGGCAAGGAAGGAATCTCAATCAGCTACTTGCATATCAGCAATGACAACTTTAACCACCAACCAAGTCAAAAACTTCTTGTATGCCACCCACACTTTTCCAGAAGAAAAAGCCAGACGCCCAGTAGTCATGGGGTTCTCTCCATATTCTTAGAATAAAGGCCATTTTGACTTAATATTCTCTTCTTTACTACACCAAAAATCCTATCATAAAGCTTCTGTCTGGGAGAAACTGGAGGGGTTCTGAGCTGGTAGCAAAGGACTCTGTCTTTTCTAGGAATTTTATAGAATAAAATCGTGTGGTGAGATAGTTTTAAAAGGGATTAGATTACTGAAGTTACTGAGGAGATAAATTAGCACAGTAGAGAAGTAGAATATAAGAAATGTAAAATTGGCCTTTTACTTAAAGAATGTGGAGAGGAGCCCACAGCCCCCAGGGGTTTGGCTTTTTTTTTTCCAACTGACTATGGGGTTATGGGGTATATGTGACTTTTGATTGGATGTGGTGCTTGAGGGGAGATTGATGTCATGCGAGAGCTGATGGGAATTTTCATTAGGCCCCTGGGAAAGAAAGAGGAAGTTGTAATTAAGGAGAATAGAGGAAGTGGCCATATGAATAAGCATCCCTGATTTCACCTTCTTCCACTTTGAACTACCACCATGAGGTCCTGTAATTGTTTCTAGGGTAAAACACTTTGAAGTACATCCTTTGATTGGAATGAAGAAATCAAAATAAAGAATGTACTTATTGAGAGAAAAAAAGCTGCCTAAGAGAGATAAGGGGTCCTGAGTAGGTTGCTAAGCACTGTCCTTTCTAGGGACCTTTATGGAGTAAAATCATGTGGTGAAATGAGTTTAAGGTGGGGAAAACTAGGAACTCACAATGCAGATGGGCATAAGATGGGTCAGAGCTATGGTACCCAATAGGATTATTAAGTTCAGGAAAAGCTGATTAAATTGGGAGCAAAGGGGGAAGGGAGTCACATAGAAAGCAGGCATTCTTAGGCAGCTGTGACTCTTCCCTTAGGGGTTTAGGAGGGTGATATCTGAGTTCCTCAGTATAACAGGAACTATTTAGAATGTCAGTCTTTGGGATAAGGATACATTTCTTTGAATGGTGACTCCTAACTTCCTCAGAGTGCTAGGGAACTATTTAGAATATCTATCCTTAGAATATGGATGAATTTGTTTATCATTGTCTTGAGCCTTGGCCCATAGCATGAGGTATCAGTCTTCCCCATAGTTGCAAGGTATCTGGTCTCCTGCATTAGCTCCTTGGAGGACGTAGCCTTGGTTCATGTCAAGAGTATTTAAGTAACTCAGGTGCCTGTAACAGTACTTTTTTGAAAATTGATTAGAGATGTCTTGTGCTCTGGGTGAGTGATCTGGGGATGACAATGTGCAATGTATATACCAGTGTTGCCCTCTGATTGACATGTTTTGAAATTCAATTTTAGTTGATGTGTTCTTTTATCCTTGAAATAAAATGGATTTGAAAATTAAAAGCCTGAGGTAACGCTCTTCAGTACAAACACTCCTCTGTCTAGCTCAGTTCACCGCTGTAGAAGAATGGCAGCTCCAGAAGTCTCTGCAATACAGTCTATTATTTGGGATCCTCTCTTGCAGAGAGGGGCTCCTTTCTCTGTTTATTCTTGACTCAGAAGGAGGGCAGTAGAGCAGGAGTCAATCAGTGATGAAGGGGCAGGCTATATGAACTGTCCAATCAGGTGGGCCTCTGCTGGCTGTGAATTCTGTCTCTTCCAGTGTCTCAGCATGATTTATCTGTTCTGAGTATAATACTGGTAGCAAAATGCTTGCTGGATCTCAATTAGTCCTTTTGATGTCCTGTGGCCTGATTAGCAAAGATCCTGAGAGATCCTGGAACCATGGAATAGTGAGTTTGTGGATGGGAGCCCAGAAGTAGGGTGGATTGGGTAAAACCAGTTACAAGTATTTAGGAGTAGTTCCGGTGTCTGGAGTCCCAGGTATTTAGTTAGCTTCAGCTCCTGAGGTCCTCCAGCATTGACCATGGGTCATTCACTGTCCCTTTTGTCTCTTGCTGTTGGCCAGGGTGATTTGGGGTCCCCAGTACCCTGGCTTCACTATGACAGCAGTAGACTCAAGTATCATCTTTGTAATTCATTGCTAGCCTGGTAACTCCACAATCTTAGGCACTAGAGGAAGTTGGGAAGACCCTGACTATGGTGCTTTTTGTAGCTTGTAGAGCAATAATGAGCTAGGTCTCTGCCCCCTTTCCTCAGAGTAGCAGATCTAGAATATCTGGAGTTTATTAATGTTTGTAATGCAGGGCCTCATAGCCACAATGGCTCAACTTAAACTTGGGCTTTTTTGTATTTATAGTGATCTCCTCAATTTATACTATGTTCTCATATTTCCATCCTCATGACAGGTAGTGGCAATGGTCCTGAGAATGCAGAGATGTGTAGTAGTGTGCCTCAGTGGAAAAAGTCTTCCCAAACAACTGGTGAACTGCTGTGTATTATACAGATCAGTGCAAAATAATTTCTGAACATACTTAATTATTTAGGTGGCACCCTTGCTCACAGACTAGGTTTGTGAGAACAGCCATAGAGTTTTGAAGTCTGAGAAAAATGAAGCAAATATGAAAGTGTTATCAAGGACGGGATAAAAATTTGTGAAGGACAAATTCCAGAAAGAGCTACCTGTTAAATTCTCATCGAAAAATTTTGAAATTTAGGCATTTGCATGGACATATACACGTAATATCCTTCTGAATCGAAAGGAATAGGTGTGTCATCTCTGAATTAAGACCTGGTTTAGTGACTTGGTTTTTCATAGACAGTTTAAATATGGAAATGCTCTGCAGTGGAATTTACTAAGTGGTGTAAAGGAGAAGCTCTAAACAGAAATTTTGCAGTGATATCAATAGTTAGGCATGAAGGGTTTCATGCTGAGGATGGATCAGAGGAGTGTGGAAAGGATGTGCAAGTGACTGACAGACTGCAGGAAGCCAATAGCAGGACATACAACAGAGAGGGTCTTCACTGAAATTCAGGTAGTTCTTAGAGTAAGTGTGAAGTTAAAGTTGGGTTCTGATTGCTTCCTTGAGGTGATCAACACCAGCTCTGGCAACAATCAGTATTTCACATCCTTGTCAACCCATGAATTTTGTGTTCCATACTTGAGATTTAATTTTGATTATCTCTAATTATGCCCCAGTGTCATGAAGGTAAAGTGTGGATTTTTTTTTTTATGCCAAGGATCAAACTCATGACCTATGCTTTCCAGGCAGGCGTTCATGCTACTGAGCTAAATACCCAACTATGAAAGTGTTTTCTTTGTTGTATGGAAGATATCCACATTGTTTCTCAGAAAGTGTTGAATATTGTTGGAATTTTTCCATATTGTATGGCTATAATTTTTAAAAACAAACCATAGGTGTCTTATGCAGTCTCTTTTCAAGTTTCACTTTGTCTGTGGGGTGTCACAGTCAGGGTTTCTCTATGTTAGACAGCTCTATAACTTAGGATAGCCCCAAATTCAAGGAAGAAGTCCTTCACCAGCCTCGCAAGATATATTCCTTATATCTGAATTGAAAGTGAATGCTTGGTGATAGTGAGCTATAAATTACAGGTTGGGCCTGGTTCCATTTTATATAGTTATTTTTTAAAAACAGCATTTTCTACTAACATTTGAGTTATTATTTGTGTACCATATTGGATGTTATTTATGTTTTGTTCTATGAAACCAAATTCATGTTTCAAAATGCTGCTGAAGTATATTAAGAACAAAGTACTCACTGGCCTAAATGAGATTTGAAGAGACATTATCTGCAGCCTATCAAACTGATTGATGAGTTTTTTTTTATTTTTTTAAATTTTGAAAGTGGTAAAATACAACAGAACAAGGCAGAATAAGGCCAACTAAGATCATACAGTGAAATTGGTACACAACTTCTCAACTGGTCACTGCGATAACAGTAATAGTTATCACAGTATATTTTATTATCTTTATAATAGTTGTTCTTTTTTTTGTCTTTCTTCCTTTTTATTAGTACTGGGGATCGAGCCCATGACTGTCTGCTTCCAAGGCAGTTGCTTATGCCGCTGAGCTAAATCCCCAGCCCCAATAGTTGTTCTTTCAAACACGTATATCAAAATGAGATGAAATACCGAACATTATAGTACTTATCAAAACAGAATATTGAATAGAGCAATACCATTAATCAGAAAAGAGCAAAACAGAAATAAAAATATTCGCCTTCAAAGAGATAGTAGAAGAAAGTCCCCCTTATTTGTTATGGTCTGCTTCCCAGGAGACACTCAGATTTCTGGTTCCCATTTGCTAATGGGGGTTGACAGGAGAAGAGGGGTAGGGAAGTGGGATGTTTGATTCTAGGCCATGCATCAGTAGGTTCACTATTGCTTAGTAGGGAGACAGGCCAGTTGTTTGGTTTCATAGCATCATAAGTTCCAACATGGTGTGGATCTCAGGAGGTGCTGCTGGTTCTCCCACTGGAAGGGCAGCATTCTGCCAGACCTCCACCACTTACCAGGGAGAAGTGCTGCTTGCTTGCCTTCCAAGTGTCCTAATTCCAGCATGGCATGGATCTAAGGAGCTGCTGCTGGTTTGCCCCCTGGATGGGCCACAGTCCGCCACACCACCACCACTTACCAGGGAAGGCAGGTGCTTGCTTGGCTTCCCAGTTGATTGAGGTGATATTTTTCTGCCTCTGTGCTTTGTGGATGCTGGTCCTGCAGGCTTCTAACTGTGAGCTCTGCATTAGAGACAGTACACAGGGAATATTGCAGTGACTCAGCACAAGAATCAGTGCTCCTATTTGACTGTTACATTAGCAGTGAGTTGCAATCTATCATCAAATTTGCTGTCTTCAATAATGTGTATATATGCCAGGTGCCGCGGCCAGCGCGGGGAAGGAGTCAGGCGAGAGACTGAAGACACAGGGAGACCAGTTGCTCAGGAGGCAAAAGGCGATTTATTGAAAGACTACAGAGTTTTTATAATGTTTCAAAACAAAGAGCAGTACAAGTCACTTTAGGACACTTTCTTGTGCCCACAGCAAAGGTAAACATGCTCCTGGGCCCGTGAGAAACTTCTATGTTGTGCAGCCCAGGAGGTAAACATGTTCTTGGGCCCATGAGAAACTTCTATTGTTTATGTTATGAAGCTTTTCCCAGGTTAATATCAGCGCGACGCTTTGTCTAGAAGGCTGAGGTCACTGTAGGATGAGGAACTGATTGAGGTCCAGCTTTAGTGTGTGGTTGCCCACACCCGTTCACTGCCGGACCCCTGGCTCCTGCTCCCAACATATATACACAAAATTAATGACCAAGACTTGGATTTAAATTTGAAGAAATCAGTCTTCATTCAGCTGTTTAGTTTGGTTGTATTTGTTTAGTTTTGTTTTGTTTTATTGAGACAAGCTTTCTATATGTATATCAGCTAGATTTGAACACCCTATGGAGTCTGGAATTGCCCTGAACTCACTGAAACCATCCTGCCTCAGCCTTTTGAGTGCTGGCATTATAGATATATACCATCACACTTTGCTTTTGATTCAGATTTGTAGGAGAGAATTTAAGATATCCCAAACCTGGTGTCTCAACCTTCATGTGAGAAATATATGTATGATCCTTTAGGAGGTGGTGAACTTTGAGGATGTGGTCGTGAACTTCAGCAATGAGGAGTGGACTTTGCTGAGTCCATCCCAAAAGAAGCTCTACAGAGATGTGATGGGCGAAACCTGTAGGAACATGACTGCAATAGGTAATGACAAAATACTTTTGTCACTCATTTTTTGTCAGAATGTTGTATGTCACGCATCAGTGCTGTTTCATTAAAAGCAGTGTGAAAATATTTTTAAAAATAGCTCAGACCTGGACACATTATATCATAACTCTAAACAAAATCTATTAATTTGTATGTATTATTCTAATGAGCACTGGTATTTCTATGTCTACAATTCAGGAGGACTTGGGGATATCCAGGAAGCTGAAAAAGAATGCAAAATTTACTGGAGATACTTAAGGTAATTCCCACTCATAAGGAGAAGGAATGTTCTTGAGTAATTAGTGAGTCAGTAGAAAAATACCACCAAAGAAATGAGGCACCATTCAATTTATTGTCAGTAATATTCTCTGAAGACGTATAAGCTAGGGTATGTATAATGAGTGGATTAAATCAAGAAAATGTATGACATTGCATATAGATGTGTATGAAAGGCATACACTTTGAGTTATAACATTCTCCCTTCAGTTTTTCTACCCATATATACATGTGAATACAACACATTCATCATCTAAAAATTGCTAAGATTGCAATAGAATTTGAAATAAAACGGAGTTCTTGTGTTTCCAAGCCATGCTCTGAAGAATCAGCCATTCTGACTAAAATTCTTAGAAGGCTGCTAGAATGTTAAGTGCACTCATTCTGAATATCAGTGTGCAGTTGTCTCTAGAAATTGATCCCCTCATACTTGTCCTGGATATATTTTTAAAAATTCAAAATGCACATAAAATACTGATACATGCTTACTCATATACAAAGCAGATCAAGTTATAATAGATCAGGCCTTGATGAAGCTTAGCTATCTATCACTGGATTTGTGGAGAAGGAAAATGTTAATAGACTCTTTGTGATTGTGTATTCTTGTAAATCCAGTACACTAGGAGTCACATTTTGCAGAATTGCACATTCAAGTTCAAACGTCACAGCTTAATGATCAGCGAAATTCTCTTAAAACATATTTAAAAAGCTATAGATTTTATGATAATAGCTGTTGTTCATTCCCAGCACGGAAAAGAAAAAATGTGTTACATAATGTCAAAAAAACAAATAATATAATGTCATTTGCCATAAGAAATAGATGGTTCTTTCTCCCATCAATTTGATGAAATAGCTCAGCTATGAAACCTAAAAGTTCACAGGGTTTCTCTTAGATGAGAAACCAAAATATAAATTGTGGAATGAAATGAAAGAGTTAATAGAGAAAAATAAGACTGACCATATGGAAAAGGGAACTACAGGTTAAGGACAGAAGGGAGATTGTGATGGTGAAACATATCATAATGATTTGTATGTGATACACATATGTATCCATGCCCAAAGTGAAGATAAAGATTCTGCGTTTCAAAAGGTACCAAATTTTAAGATTTCCAAATGTGTACCAGTCTTTTGGGAATGGTTGTTTTCAACATACCTTACAAGGCCATTGTGTTGCTTCATGGTCAGAATTTCTTAGCAGGCATTAAAAACAGAACTTGACATTAATGCAGTCATGAAACTGAGACCCATTTCACTGTGAATGTTTCTTTTTTATTTAATGTAAGGAAAGACTAAAAAAACAAAATAAGAAGAAATCATACCACTTTCAAAGTGAAAATAAGCAGTAAGAAATCTAAAGACAGTGATTACATATGCTGCTCATAGAAATAGTTAATGAAATACAAAAGTGAAACATACGATGTGGGGATTCAAACAGTGAGACTATAAACAATTTTGTTCAAATCTCCAATAAAAACTTACTAATATGGTTATCAATCTGATATGTGATTTTTTTTTTTTTTTACAGAAATGACAAGGTAGGGAAATCCTATGGACGTACATCTTGGAATCAGTGTAGAGAAGTATTCCTTTGTACTGCAGAAGGTAATGTGAATGTGAAAGAAGCAGAAAAACACCACAATGTTCAGATCCATGAAAAATATGGCACTAGGGAGAAATCCTATGTATGTCAGCAATGTGGAAAAGGGTTCACCAAATCTTGACATTGTAAGCAACATGAAAGAATTCACACTGGAGTGAAACCATATGTATGTAAGAAATGTGGGAAAGCTTTTAACACATGGACAAATTGTAAAATACATGAAAGAATTCACACTGGAAAGAAACCCTATGTATGTAAGCAATGTGGGAAAGGTTTCACACAACGTGGAACTTGTAAGCAACATGAAAGTATTCACACTGGCGAGAAACCATATGTATGTAAGCAATGTGGGAAAGCTTTTACCCGACATGGACTTTGTAAGCAACATGAAAGAATTCACACTGGAGAGAAACCATATGTATGTGAGCAATGTGGAAAAGCTTTTAACACATGGGGAATTTTTAAGACTCATGAAAGAATTCACACTGGAGAGAAACCCTATGTATGTAAGCAATGTGGGAAAGGTTTTACCCGACATGGAAATTGTAAGAAACATGAAAGTATTCACACTGAAGAGAAACCATATTTATGTGAGCAATGTGGAAAAGCTTTTAACACACGTGCGCATTGTAAGGTTCATGAAAGAATTCACACTGGAGTGAAACCATATGTATGTAAGCAATGTGGTAAAGCTTTTAACACATGGGGAGATTTTAAGAAACATGAAAGAATTCACACTGGAGAGAAACCCTATGTATGTAAGGAATGTGGGAAAGCTTTTAGCACACGGGCAAATTGTAAAATACATGAAAAAATTCACACTGGAGAGAAACCCTATGTATGTAAGCAATGTGGGAAATGTTTTACCCAATATGGACATTGTAAGCAACATGAAAGTTTACACTCAAGGTAGAACCAGTGTATATAAGCATCATGAGAATTTTTTGAGCACAAGTACATATTGCATAATGAATGAAAAACTTCACACTGGGCAGAAAACTTATATATGTAAGGAATGTGGGAAAGATTTCGGCAGAAATGCTCATTGTCCAATACATGAAAAAATTTACAATGTTGAGAAACCCTGTTTATGTGAAGAATATGGGAAAGCTTTCACCACACATGAATTTTGTAAAATACATCAATGACTCCACTCTTGTGAGAAAACCTATGTATATAACAATGTGGCAAAGCTTTTATCACATATAGTCATTGCAAAACACTTGAAAGAATTCACACTGGGAAGAACCACTGGCTATGTAAGCAAGTGGAGACACTTTCAGCAGCCAGATTGTAAGTGAAATACATGAAGAAGCTCACACAAGAGATAAATCCTATGTGTTATGAAAATACTCTCAACACACATGATCATTTTTACATATCTGAAAGAGTTCACTTTATCCTATGTGCATTAACAATGTGAGAAATATGGCAATCCATGTTTGTTGTTAAATGCATAGAAAAAGCAGCACTCTTCAGACAGTTTAAATCTAAGTTTACTTTAAAAATTCCAAGTAGACCTGAAGAAATAATCAATACAGAAGTTTGATATCAATATTTCTTCAGAAATTACAAATCTGAAGTGGAGCTCTACTCAAGTACATATTTTGTATGATTTTCACTTAATCACTTATACCTCTTTAGATTTTTTAAAGTGTCTTTGTGCTTCAACATGGCATCTTGTAATTAAACATGCTAAACTGAAATGGGCTTTTCACTTTCAAGTATGGATAGTGTCTGTGTACTTAATATTTTGTCTTTAAACCTTAATTTTTATATTTTTTGTGAATTATTTTTATTTAAAGAAAAAAACCAAAAAGTGTAGAAATAATACAGAAGTTCTGAAAAATAAACAGTAAGAAATCACTAGTTGATTAGTTAAATATTATCATCTTAGAAGTAATTGTTCAAGTTGCAAAATTAAAGCATACAAAGTGATATTCAAATAATGACACTGCAAACAGTTCATGTCAGTGATCCAACAAAAACTTATTACTATGTTTATCTGTTCTACAAACTTGTTTTTTTATCTTAAAGATGGTAAGATTAAATATGACAAAACAGAACAGTTCATAAGGAAACAAGTTAAGGAAACACAGGTTTCAAAGCAAGTCCACTGAGATGTTCATTTTCTATCTTACTGTCTCTAGTTTTCTTCAAAATAGTTGTTCCCATCTTCACAAGCATTGAATATGTACCTAACATTATAGAACTAATCAAATAATTACAGGGTGATAAAGGCTTTTTTGATCTTCAAGACTTATTTTGGGGAAGTTGATAATGATTACCATAATGTGTCTCATTCTCTTCATAGTAGATGTCTTTATTTTTATGCATGCTGAAATTGAACATAAGAGACTAAACTAATATCACTCTGAACAGTGAATAATAGTATCCTGAGAAGGAGAAAGGTGAGGAATTGCCTAAATAAAGAAGGCAGAGCACATTGTTAAAAGTGTGTCAGGATTTAAAAGCTACAGTAGTTCTGTTGCTCTGTTTAGTTTGATTATATTTTGTTCTGGTCTATCTACTCATAATAGATTTGAGGGTGCATAGAGATAACCCAAAAATGGCAGGTTATACCATGGTGGTAAAATTGTTCTTAATTTCCTATTAACTAAAACTGAAATCCTGTATTACTTACATTGTCTTACTATGACTGATCTTATTTTAAGCTGGTTTGTTTGAATGTTATTTGGCCTTGACTGATTTTATTCACATTTGGTATGATTGCTGGTATCAAGTCCAAGAGTAGAGGCAACTCTTCTGAAGATGATAAGATGTGAAAGATATATATTGTGGGGGCTTGGGATTTGGCTCAGTGGCTTAAGCCCCTGCCTGGCAAGTGTGAGGTCATCAGTTTGATCCCCAGTACCAAAAAATAAATAAATAAAAGATATAAATTCCAGGTTTAATTTTTTTATTTAAGTAGAAAAAAAAGAACATGAAAAAGCAAAGCAGTAAAGGGATACAAATAATACAGAATTTCAATTATAAAATACAGTAAGAAATCACTAGTTAATAGGTTACATATTGTCTTCTTAGAAACAGTTGTCCAAATTATAAAAATTAAAGCATATAAACTGAACATTCCTACAGGGAGACTGCAGACAATTCTGTTCAATGATCCAACAAAAGCTCAGTAATATGGTTTTCCTTCCTACACACTCAAACAGGCACTTACTTCCCTTAGACCACCTTCCTTTCCTCTCTTCTTCACAATAACAATTACACGTTTAGGTTTTTTTTTACTCCCATAGTCCTTATTACTTTTTTTGAAGAGAACAAGATCTCAAGTGAGTTAACAAAACACAGTTGGTTAAAACATAAGGATGGGCATAGTACTTGATGCAAAAATAGAATATCAGGTGATCAAGAATGGTTACCACTGTGCCTCTTGCTATTTTTAAAAAGTTTCCTATATCATCAGGTATGATAGAATTGATCAAAACATTACAGAACAAGACCAATAAAATCTACACTGGAAACCTTACCGAATTTCAAAAGAAGATAATAGTCAAACCATAATGGGCATCATAGTAAATCTTATTGCCTACAAAGTGGTTGCCTATACTCTTAAACTTGATACTATCAAACAAAATAGAATATAGTAAAATCAGGCAGAACAAGATAGGGAGAGCAATACTGGGGTTCAAATCAGATTAATAGGAAAACAAAATGTTACTATAATATATCCCGCTATTTTTAAATTTAGTTTTCCTTTAATTGAAAAAAAAATAGAATAATTTTTTTAAAAGGGTGTAGATCGAGATAAAAGAGACATTGTAATAGAACAACACAGGTCAGAACTGAACAATTAAAGCATCATTTGGTTTCACCACCAGGTAATCTAACATAATAGTAGTCACCATAGTGCCTCTTTCCTTGAATTATTTGAGTATAACTTTGTATACTATAGAATAAATCACATCAAGACAGTGTGAAGCCATTCAATACAATGAAAGAATTACAGGATATTTAGAACCAGTTAACAGAAAATGAACAACAATTTCTATATTATCTCTTCGGCTGTAAAAAAATGTTTTATATTATCACAGTAAAATATATTACGATACAACATGTTAAATCCAGTGGAAACATGTACAACAACTTGATGGGAGTTCCAAAGGAGATGATATTAAATCAGCACTAGCTTTTATGATGTGTTATTTTCTTCTGAACAGCTATTTTCGGTACTAAAATCAAAAAACCCAGGGCAAAACCATTGCACTTAATGATTGAAAACATTATATGGATTCAAACCAATATGATTGGGTATCATGATTACCACATACTTCTATGTATTATCATTTCTTATACTAGGGAATATATTTGGTATTTATACATGTGAGTTTGATTTATTTCACTTATGAGTATGGTCTCAGTCTGTGTCCATTTATTTATATGTCAATGTGATCATTCTTTTAGCTGAGTAGTTCTCCATTGTATAAAAACACCATAAATTTTTATCCATTCCTCAGTTGATAGACACTTAGGTTGTTTCCAAGATCTGGCTATTACAAACTGTGCTGGAATAAAAATGGGTGCACATATATCAGTGTGGAATGATACTTTCAGTTCTTCTGTGAATATGCCTAGAAGTAGAATAGCTGGGTCAAAAGGTGCTTCCAGTTCCAGCTTTCTGAGAAATCTCCAGACTGAGCTCCACAATGGTTGTACCAGTCTACACTCCCACCAAAAGTGCAGGAGAGTTCCTTTGTCCCAACAGCGTCTCCAACATTTGTTGTTGGTGGTTTTCTTGATCTTGGCCATTCTTTCAGGAGTGAGATGAAATCTCAGTGTGGTTTTAATTTGCATTTCTCTAATGACAATGGATGGTGAACATTTTTTCATGTATTTATTTGTCATTTGTATTTCTTCATCTCAAAATTGTTTATTCATCTCAGATGCTCATTTTTGGATTGGGTCTTTGAATTTTGGTGATCTCCTTTTTTAAAATGCTTTATATGTTTTAGACAGAAGTCCTCTGTCTGAGGGGCAGTTCACTAAGATTTTTTCCCAGTTTGTGGGTTTTCTTTTCACTATACTGGAGATTTCATTTGATGTGCAGAAACTTTTGAAAAAGAGGTGATCCCAATTATTGATTCTGGGAAGCATTTCCCATGCAGTTTGAGTCCTGTTCATGAATTCTCTACCTACTCCTATGTCTTCAAGGTTTTTGCCCAATTTGTCTTCCAATAGATTTAGTGTTTCTGTTTTAATATTTAGATCTTTGATCCGTTTAGATTTTATTTTAGAACATGGTGATAGGCATGGGTCTAGTTTTAGTTTTAGGCATATCGAGAGCCAGTTTTTCACCACCATTTATTAAAGAGAATGTCATTCTTCCAGTGAACATGTTTGGCCCCTTTATCCTAATAAGGTACTCGAGTGTGTTTGTAGTTGTGGTTGTATCTTCTCATCTATTCCACTGATCTTCGGCTCTGTTTTGGTTCCAGTACGATGTTGATTATACTACAGTTGCTTTGTAGTATAACTTCAAGTCAGGGATTGTTGTACCTCCTGCCTTGCTTTTGTTGCCTCTAACTCTCCTTGCTATTCTTGGTTTCTTCTCATTCCAGATGAATTTTAGGGATGATTTCTCAAGTTCTATGAAGTATGTTGATGGTATTTTTATCAGGATTGCATTGCATCTGTATAAAAGTTTTGGGAGAATGGCCATTTTCACATTATTTATTCTTCCTATCCATGAGCAAGGGATGTCTTTCCATTTTCTGAGATCATCTTCACTTTCATTTTTCAGTGTGTTATAATTTTCCCTGTATAGGCCTTTCACTTCTTTCGTGAGAGTAATTCCTAAATATTTCATTTTCTTGGTTGCTAGTGTGAAGGGTATGGCCTCTCTTATTTCTGTCTCTGTGACTTTGTTGTTAGTGTATAGGAATGCTATTGATTTTTGAGTATTGATTCTGTATCCAGCTACATTACTGAGTTTATTTATTATATCTAGGAGTCTTTCAGTGGAACTTTGGGGATCTGCTACATAAAGTATCATGTCATCTGCAAATAATCATAATTTAACTTCTTCTTTTCCTATCTTTATGCCTTTTATTTCTCTCTTTTTTCTAATTGTTCTGGCCAGTATTTCCAGTACTATATTAAATAGGAGCTGTGATAAAGGACATCCTTGTCTTGTGCCTGATTTTAAAGTAAAGGCCTTCAGATTTTGACCATTTAGTATGGTACTGGCTGTTGTTTTGTCATTGCCGGCCTTAATTATATTGAGGTAAGGACCATCTATTCCAATTTTCTGCATGGTTCTTATCATAAATGAATGTTGAACCTTATCAAAAGCTGTTTCTGCATCTATAGTGATGATCACGTGATTATAACTTTTGGCTCTATTGATATGGTGTATTACATTTATTGATTTACATATATTAAACAATCTCTGCATGCCTGGTATGAATTCCACTTGGTCATGGTATATGATCTTCTTGTTGATGTGGTGCATCCTATTTGGCAATATTTTATTGAGGATTTTTGTATCTTTGTTCATTAGGGAGATTGGTCTTTTTCAGTTGGGTCCTCCTCCGGTTTTGGTACTAGAGTAATATTTGCTTCTAGGAACAATTTATGTAGGATTGCTTGCCTTTCCATTTCAATGAAGAGTTTGAGGAGTGTTGGCATTAGGTCTTCTTTGCATTTCTTGTAGAATTCTGCAGTGAATCCGTCTGGGCCTGGGCTCTTCTTTGTAGGTAATGATTTTTATTATGTTTTCAGTTTCATTAATAGAATTTGGGTTATTCAGTAGCTTTACATCTTCATGACCTAGCTTTGGTACTTCATATGCTTTAGGAATCTGTCTATTTCTTCTGTGTTATAAAACCTTTGAGAGTAGAGGTTTTTGAAATAGGTGTTGATGATCTTCTGTATTTCAATAGGGTCTGCAGTAATTTCACATCTTTTATTCCTTATTGCATGGACTTGAAATTTTTCTTCCATTTTTTAAATAAGGTTGGCTAGGGGCTTTTCGATTTTATTTATTCTTTCAAAGAACCAGGTCTTTGATTCATTGATTTTTTGGATTTTTTTTAAGTCTTTATTGCATTGATTTCTGCTCAGATTTTTATAATTTCTTCTTTTCTTTTGGCTTTGGGCTTGACTTGATCTTTTTTTTCTAGATGTTTGAGGTATAACATCAGGTTATTTATTTGTATTCGTTCTGTTTTCCTAATGTGGGAACTCGTGCAATAAATTTTCCTCAGAGGACAGCTTTCATTGCATCACACAGATTCTGGTACATTGTATTTGTGTTTCCATTTGTTTGTAGGTATTGTTTTATTTCTTCTTTAATTTCCTCTGTGACTCACTGATTACTCAAGAGTGTTATTCAGTTTCCATGTGTTTGTGGGATTTCTGCAGTATCGTATCATTAATTTCTAATTTCATAGTGGTATGGTCTGATAGCATGCAAGGGATAATTTCAAACCTTTTGCATTTATTTAAATATGCTCTGTGAATTAATATATTGTCTATTTTAGAGAATGACCCATGTAATACTGAGAAGAATGTGTATGCTGTTGTTGTTGGGTGGAATACTCTGTATATGTGTTAAGTCTATTTGTTCATAGGTTCAATTCAGTTCTTTTATTTCTTTGTCATTTCTGTCCGGTTGATCTGCCAATTGGTGTCAGTGGTGTGTTAAGATCTCCTGTTATAATTGTGTTAATTCTAATTTGATTTTTCATTTTTGTTAGTACTTGTTTTATATAACTGGGTGCTCTGGAGTTTGGTGCATATAAATTTAAGATAGTTTTCTCTTCCTCTTGGAGTTTTCCCCTAACCAGTATGTAGTGACCTTCTTTATCCCTTCTGATCATTATTGGCTTGAAGTTCACATTGTCTGCAAACAGAATAGCAACCCCCCCCCCTTTTTTTTGGTTCCTGTTGCATGAAGTATTGTGTTAAATCCTTTGACTTTCAGTCTGTGAATATCCTTTTGGGTTTAGATGGGTTTCTTGTAGAAAGCATATGTTTGGATTTTGTTTCTTAATCCATTCTGCCAGTAGGTTTCTTCTAATTGGTCCATTGAGACCATTTACATTAATGGTTAGAACTGTTATATATTGATTTATTGTTGACATGTTATCTTTCTGCTGTTGCATCTTTATCTTTCTGCTCTTTTTAACTGTCTGTTTTGTTTAGTGATTTTTCCCTAAATGTATCTAGGCTGTCTTTCAGTATTCTTTGCAGAGTTGGCTTGGTGATCATGAAGTTTTTCAGCTTTTCTTTGTCATATAAGTATCTTATTTCTCCATCGAATTTGAAGGACAGTTTTTCAGGGTACAGTCTAGGTTGGAAATCATTTTCCTTTAGGATCTGAAATACTTTGCTGCATGCTCTTCTTGACTTCATTGTTTGTGCTGAGAATTCTGCTGTGCTTCTGATACGTTTTTCTTTATAGGTGATCTGTCTCTTCTCTCTGACAGCTTTTAATATTCTATTCATTTGCTCAATTTCTGGGATGGTCATTATTATATGTCTGGGTGTAGATTTATTCCGGTTATGGCTATTTGGACTTCTATATGCTTCATTGATCTTGATATCAGTTTCCAATCTCGTGTTTGGGAAATTTTCAGCTACTACTTCTCTAAATATCCTCTTGACATCCTTTACGTTGTCCCCTTCTTTTTCATTTATCCCTATCAACCTTATGTTGTCCCGCTTTGCATCATCTTTCAGGTGTTCAATAGTTATTTCCTGATTTCTTGTTATTTTTAAAAGATCTTTCCTTTTCTGTTCACTGGCTACAATCTTGTCTCCGAGGTCTGAGATTCTATCTTCATATTCATTGAGGCAGTTTTTACAACTTTCAGTGGAGTTTTTGATTTCCTGTATATCATTTTGCATCTGCTTTATGTATTCTGTTTGTTTCTTATAGAGTTCATCCAGGGATTCTATCTTTTTGTTTAGTTCCTCCAATTTTTTAACTGTATCTCCTTTAGATATGTTTAGAATCTCCTTCATTTCTTTTAACATTTCTTTTTTTGCCTACGAGATCATTTCTAGTTTAAATTTCTTTAATGCTTCCCAAAGTTGCTTCTTTATTTCAGTTACTATTATTTCAGGTATTTCAGTTATGTGGAATGTGTTTTCTTCTATGCACATGGCTCCTAGGATTTTTTGGGATGGGATGGATGTTTGAAATTGCATTTTGGTCTTTCATTTTGTCATTTTGCTGTATTTTCAAGCTTCAATTATTGTTCCAAGTGAGGGAGTGAGTTCACCCAGATTGGGATGGGATTCCATGACTCGGCTGAATTTGCTGGCAAGGTAGGGAGTTCCCCCAAACTGGAATTGGAATCTGTTCCTCAGCCCCACTCGCTGGTCCCGGCAGGAATCTGCGGGCTCATCCCCAGGTGAGGAAGAGAATTTCCCCAGACTCAAAAAGGATTCTGTGCCTTGGCCCGACTCCCTGGTTCTGACTTGCTGGTCCCAACTCACTGGTCAAAGTGGGCAACCACCTGGTCCCCAGGTGAGGAAGGGAGTTCCTCCAGACTGGGATGGGATTCCGTGCCTTGGCCTGACTCGCTGGTACTGGAAGGAAACCATGGGTTCTACATCAGGTTTGATTATTAACTGCTTTCACATCCTACGACGTCTTCAAAGTTGTGTTTTTATAAAAATAGCTATATAATGTTATGCTTAATTATATAGTCCCTGATGATGTGGACAATTCTATTGAAAATAACAAGAGAAAGCATAGTAAGTACTGTATATCACCTAATACTGTAGTCTTATATGTCTCTTTCATATCATGATTTTCTAGGAATTTGTTTTGTTGTCTTATTTTGATTTGTTTTCCCCCATAACACAGAAAGGATAGATATACATATAGAGATTCACACATGGGAATAATTTATAACCTATTTATTGGAACAAATAATATAATGCATAATGTAATGCACAGATACTCTGAAGAAGAAGTGACACTAAGAAACCCAATGCTGATTCTGTAGCATTATGATATAAAATTGAGCAATACTATTATTCACTGTTCAGAGTGATATTAGTCTAGTCTCTTATTTTTTGGGGGGAATTGTAATTTTAACATGGCTTTGTTTTAATCTTTTGATGCACATGCTTCATTTTCTATTTCATAAATGATGTTTCTGAAGTTGATGCAATATTTGGCATTAAGATATACATTTATAGAGGCTTGGAGCATGTGTTTTTGAAAAAGTTGTGTTCTTTTCACATAACTTGAACATTAATGAATGTTATGTTTTCCAAGTTGTGACAAGACATCTGCTGATTTCCTAGCATCACTGGATATCATACCATGTAAATTATGTTGCCTGATTTTGTTTCTCAGTGGAGCCAGTATTTGTCATTTAAGTAAACCTTTGTTTTTCTAACCATCAGAATTTTACTTGTTATGTTTATATTACATCTTTATTTGCTAGTAAGGTTTCCCCACATGTACCAAATGTAAACCATACTACTGTGAATTTCTGATTTTGCCATACTGACAGAATCATAACTTGTCTCCAAAAGCACATCACAATATATATATCTCCAGAAATTATAAAATTTGGCATGATTTATGAGTAACCATACTTTGAAATCAATTTTTCTTAAATATGGAGTTGTTTTGAGGGAAAAGGTTGTTATTGGTTGTATCATGCAAATGCCTTTATTTCATTCCTTGATGCTGTGAATGCATTATATGTTTTGTAATTATTACTGTTTTTTCCTAAAATACTGAAATAATGGCATGAAGGGAAACCTAAATTTTGAGCTGTCAACACAATAAAAAGTAAATTTGCTAAATTAAGATTCAGATTGTGTTCTGGTTTACTGAATTGTGGATTTATACAATGGCATATCACTTTATTTATAAGGACCAGTGTATGACATTTGTCGTGTGTAGTGATTATCTTTAAACACATACACTGGGCGATGATTCCCAGTTGCTTTCCTGTGGCCTGTGGTTTTCACTTCCGTTTTAACATTCATGTAATTTCTAACGTGTTTAATGCAGTGTTGTTGAATACAAAATCTGCTTAGGAATTATGTTGTTAAAAACTGTGGTGTCATGAAAACACAAGTGAACATTGCAGTAAATACCCATAATCCAGTGAAGATAGCTTGCCCAAGTCTCAATTATTCTTGGGAAATAAATTACTCACCTCTTATGTAATTACCACTAAAACTATATTTATTTTGTACCTGAAGACCCTTATATACTTCACAAAGTAAAAGACAATGTGCACTACAGTCAGCCTCTATGCACTACAGCATGTGGCCAGATCCCCTGCAGCATATTTCTGCTTACCATCAATGGGAATATTTGGAGTTTGTATTACAGCTAATAATAGAATACTGGATCTATAAGACATATATCCTGAATACATGCACTTTCTCATTTTACCATGAAAGTAAATCTTGCTGGTCCTGTTGATGCATGCTTGTAATGCTAGCACCTCAGCAGGCTTAAATTAGTGGAAGAGGAAGTTGAGTCTAACTTACACAATTAGAGTGACCTTGTCTCAAAATATATCTTCAAGTTCTGCAGATGTTGCTTAATGCTTTAGATCTCCTCCGTTTCTTCCCCAGCATCAACATTTTTTAATACTCACAATTGCACATCAGTAGTTGTCTTTTTATCAGTTGGCCATGTAGTAGTTATTCCAGAGAATCACTTGTGAAGCACATTTGTTTTCGCAGTGACCATCCTGAGCATTATTTGGGCAGTTGTCAGTTTAACCCATTCATTCTTGTATTGAATACAGTAGAATTGTCACATTTATATTCCTTGTTATTTTATAAAAACTAACAAAAAATATGCAATTTTTGATCATTTTGTATTTAAATAATTGCATTGGTAAGGAGTTACCTATAAAGATTAGGCTAAAGATGATTTCTTTAGTTCAAGCATCAGGAGAGAATGAGATGGGATGATGATGGCTTTGAATCTGACTTTGGGAGGCAATTGCTATATGGGTTAGCAGAATGTGAAACAGTTGTTTTTATGTCTGCATTTGAAGTTTAAGGAAACAAGTACGTTGAGGTCAAGAATATAAATGTACGATAGGGTAAAATAATCACTACTGCAAATTGTGATTTTTCTTTTACTCAGGAAGTGTACTCTTTTGGTAATTTGTGCAGCAGTCTCAAATATGCCTCTACTGGAGTAAAACATAGTGAAACATGAAAGAGCCGAACATTCCATGTTCTAAAACTATTCCTGCTGTTTTGTGTAGAAAATAAGATAGGGTAACAAAAGAAGCAAAAAGGACTTTGTAAGATTTTAATCCTCCTGCATAAGCATACAAGCCACAAAAAAAGTCAAACCAAAAGGATGAAGAAATATACTACAGAATGAGAGAAATTTTGCATATTACTCCCTGACAGCTGACATGTAAAACCAATAGGAACGTGAAAGGAATGCACATTTTTCAGAATATGTACAAATTGCCAAGAAATACTTGAAGAACTATTGAGCATTTTTGCACAATAGAGAAATGCAAATAGGGACATCATTTCATTGCAGAGAGAAATAATCACCATAAGATCTAAAGAACATTCAGAAGACTACAGGAGAAAAGGAACTATTTAATCTTGGTGGAAATGTAGTTAAGTAGTTCAGCTACTACTGAAGTCAGTTTTTAAAGTATTCAAAAGACTAAAATTAGTAATTCTCATTAGTGCAGTGCTTCCTTTAGTGGGTCTCTTCCACAAAGAGTTAAGAGTTAATCATATTGCAGTGATTCATGCAGATTCCTGTTACTGCAGCAATAGTCATTTTTCTGTGGAGAGCAGCAGCAAGCACTGCTCCATCTCCACCAAACACCAATGACGAACAACAAATACTAACTGATGTACTCCATTTGATAAATGATGTGATATTTTATTGTGAAGTCAGCTGTGATTTAGGTTTTCCAGTAGACTACAGGTCAGTGTAAATATGATAGTCATGCTAATGTCACAAGGCCATCACTAGTACACTATTACGTTCATTAGATTTGATGTATTTATCTTTTTGAGGAAGCATGTTGCTATGAAGTTCAGGCTGGCTTTGAGGTCACATTATAACCCAGAGTGGTCTCCAACAATTCTCCTTCCTTAGTGTCTCAAGTACTGGGCTCCACACAAGAGCCACCAGGCCTAGTTTATATTTGGTATATTAAGTGCATATTCAGGATATTTTATTTCAACTGTTTTTGTTGTTAAAGTATTTCCATATTTTACCTCCAGCATTTGTAGAAACTTTGGCCTTATGGAGGTGGTGATGTGCATATCCCCAGCCTCATGACATTGTCTGCTGGGTTCATTGCTGTCAGTGTATTGCAGTGAAACATAGCTGTACATAACTGTTTCTATTTCTACTTTCCTTAGAAAACATTTTTAAAACTTCCATGCATAATCAGAGTGTCAATAACCCTGGCTAGAGTTTCATGCAAATGCTGTCAGTTAAGTACAGTGTAGCACTGACCCAAAGATAACTTTCTGTCATCTGAGAGTCTCTATAGTCCTTTCTGTACACACACTTTGTGCCTGAGCCAGCACCTGTTGTGGGTCCCAGAGTCTGCTGCAAGGCCATGGAACACATAGCTTTGTGACTGCCTCTAGACTGGTGTCCTATATGCCACTCTGCTGAGGCAGAGTACAGCTGGTAGGAAGCCAGAGGCTCTGAGGCTCTGAGACAACACTGGTTTTTCTCTGTGAACACAGATAATCTTATGTTTCTGTAAGACAGACAGCTCTGTCCCATATTTCTACCCAGGAAGACAGAAGAGGAATCTGGAGACTGTGGATTAGACAGGGGTGCTGCCCTTCTGCTCCGCCAGCCCGGTCTGGGTGGGAACCTGACAGTGGCCCAGGCTTGCATCCCCTCCGGACCTGCACCTGCCCATGAGTATCTGCCCTCAGGACATGTCAGACCCAGTCACACTTGACTTAGGGCAGGAATTGTGTAGGGGGATTCACAGTGGTGGTCAGGCCTTAATGTTACTCTGCTGGACTCAGTGAGTCTGAGTGGCTTTGGCTGAGTCTTGTGATACCTGTCCTGGTCTCTCTCCTGCCTCTGGGTCCCAGAAGGCTGGGGACAATGAGCCCTGTCCTTTAATGTGCTTGTCATTTGACATTTGCCGGCAATCATCCTGAAGGCTCTGGGATGAGTGAACCATTTTTTCAGCCATTCCCACATGGTCTACCTATGTGGGATCCTGAGGCTGGGGTCCCGTGTCCTGGGAAAGCAGCATAACCTGCTCCCTGTTCACTGTCTTGAGCCAACTGTCTGTAAAGACCAACTGTCACCAGACCAAGGTGCCTGGTGACCTGAGCCTTCAGAGTTCTGTTTGGACCTGTCACCAAGAAAGTGAGGTCATGCACTGGGGTCCACAATTTGGCCTTCCTCTGTGATATCACCTTTATTTTTGTTGTGGAACAAATCTATGTCCTCCTTAGAAGCAACAAGTTAAAATGCTAGAAAACTGTGTTTACATTTAGACTTTGAAAATTTTAATGCAGCAAACATGTAGATGCTTCAGATGTGTCAGGCTGGGTGCCAAACAGAAATGTCCATCCAAAGGATCCATTGTCTCGGAGGATGAAAGACACATTGTCTTCTGTTAAAGATTCGTCAAATGTTAGGATGACTTCCTTTCTTGGGCTTATATTAGTTTCATTTCAGTTCCATTAGGAAGCAGAATAGCCATAATAATTTTACCAAACAATGTGATGTTCTCATGTTATAAACCCCATATATCCGGGGAGGAGGATTCATAGCCAGTTTTACTCTCACGTGCTTAGGAATGATTATTTATTCATCCTTAGATGTTCAACTCAGCTATACACTGTAGTGCTCAAACCTCTGACCTCCAGGGAGGGGGGACAGCAGGTGGTGAGTACAAGGGGAGGTGACATCATTACCCCATACTGATGAAGAACACATGTACATCATTCCTATGGAACTTGTCTCCTAGCTGCTGCTGTCACTTCCTTTTCTCCCATGCCAATCAGACCATGGGCTTTGTGTCCCTGATGGGCAGTTTCCCTTTCCTAGAGGTGATGGTGCTGAGCCTTTTCAGTTGTAATACTCTTT
Organism: Cavia porcellus; assembly: GCF_034190915.1. Lineage (NCBI taxonomy): Eukaryota > Metazoa > Chordata > Mammalia > Rodentia > Caviidae > Cavia > Cavia porcellus. The sequence goes on along the minus strand of NW_026947533.1, from coordinate 1,148,313 downwards.
TGTTGGTCTCCTTGAAGCAATGTTTCCATGCTGGGCTCTCTCTGTGCTGCCACCACCCACTATTATGTGGCTGAACCAAGCACATGCACCTGTCACCCATCTTGTGATGGCCATTTTTTATGTTTTTGGGTCGAACTTCAAAAGGAAGCTGCCACACTCATTCTTACACAAGCATTTGAGTGGATACTGACATTTATTTCAAAGAAAATGCATCATATTGCTGGTGTATGGATAACTTAGAAATTCTTGCTGTATCTTTGGAAGCAGATGTTTAAAGCAGAGTTATGTGGTTCCTTTTTTATTTTGTTTTGTGTTATTTTGCTATACTATATTATGCTCTGTTATGTTATATTGTGTTATATGTTGGTGAGGATTTTGAAAGTCCTTCAGGGTGTTTTTGGTACTTTCTGATTTGGTTTTGTATAACCAACCTGATGAACTTTGAGAATATCAAAAACTTTGAGGAGTTTTGTTTTGGAGAAAATTTAAAGAGGAAAACACAATCAGGGATGTTGTTGCACACCTGTCATTCTAGCCCTCTGAGGTAGAAAGTTTGTGGTGAGTTTTAGGTCATCCTGGGCTACAAGGGAAGATCGAGGTCAGACTGAACTGCATAGCAAAACCCTGTCTGAAGAAAAAAGGAAAGAAGAAAGGGAGCAAAAAAAGATAAAAATAAAAAGTCAACAATAGACTTTCTAGTGAGAAATCTTTGTGAGGTTCTCTTGCATGTGTACTTTAGTCAGCACACCTAGCATAAGGTTTACCATCATGGAGACATTGATGTTCTTCCAGGTGTTTGTACTCTTTCAAATTTTTAAAGGCTTTTTACTTAGATGACTGTAGATATGCTGCTGAATATATCCTCTTAGGATTTGGGTAGTTCAGTATGAAGAGATTTTGATCATTCTGTTTTTTTTTTCTGTCCTAAATTTATATTTAGTACCAGAATTTGACAAGGGATTACTATTTTTATTTTGAAATAATAATAAGAATCATATAAAGATACACTTTTTAAAGATAAAATAAGTATAGATTAATAGTGATTAAAGTACCTTGTTCAGTGACTTCTGAGATTTCTTAAAGATTAATATTTTCATACATTTGTAAAAGCTTTGGTTTGGTACAAATTTTAAGACATGGTCTCACTAATTTTCTAAATGTCCCAGGCTAGGCTTAAACCTTTCTTCATCATTCCTCCCTCTCCCAGAATGCTGGGATTACAGGTGTATATTATCCTGAGTTCGCAATTGGTAGCAGTGTTGTTTATTCATGCAATAAAATGTTTGGCTTTGGTCTTCTGACACTTTGTAAATGGAGTCACTCTAGTTAAGCTGTCCGCCACATTCCTCACCTGCAGCTTCTTTCACAGTGAGTAGGACTGAAAATCCCATTAACACTGTTAGTAGATTCTCTGCTTTTCTAAATGTGGTCAGCAGGCACTTCACAAGATCACTCCAAATGCCTTCTGCACTAGGATTGAGGCTTAGTGTCTTTGAAGCACATTCTCTTTCTTTTTTTTTTTTTTTTTTTTGATTCCTCATGAAATTTGATGATTGTTTGAAGTCAAATCACAAAAAAGGTGGGAAGGTTAAAGCTACTTGGGGCACACTCCCTTCCAGAAGGCTAGGCCAGTGTAAAAATTTATTTTCCCTCCTGGTGTCAGTTGTAAGGTTTTTGTTGTTGTTGTTGTTGTTGTTGTTGTTGTTGTTGTTGTTGTTGTTGCTGTTCAATTTCTAGGACTTGAATACAGAGCTTTCATTGGCTTCTTTGTCTTCACCTTTTAACACTTTTCTTGTTTTAAGCCAGGTCCTTAAATAAATGGCTAAATTGCTGAGGCTTAACTTGAATTTGTGATGCTCCTGACTCAGCCTTCCAGACTGCTAGGATTACAAGCCACACCACCAGACCCGGTCTCATCATAGTGTTGTTAAAAACTTATTGGCTGAGCAAGGAATGGTGAAAATGCCTGTAATGCCTGTACTCAAGTGGCTGAGGCAGCAGGATTCGTGGGAGTTCCAGACAAGCCTGCAACATATTCTGAGTTCAGCTCAGGCTACAATGACACAGGGAGACCCTGACTATAAAAAGAAAATGAAAAAATAGGGAAGAAAAGGAAAGGAAAAGAAAGGAAAGAAGAAATAAATAAAACTCCTAGTGATTTTGTCACTTGATGTGCATCTGGGCAAGCTTTTTTAGTCTGTGGTCCTTTTCTTCCAGTGTAAAACCCTTTTGACTACTGTTACTTTATAGTACCTGGAAACTACTATTTTGATCCCTCTACTTTTAATGTTCTTTCTATGGCTATAGGATGACTCTTTGTACTTCCTTGTGAATTTTCATATTTTTTTTATGTTTCTAGGAAAATGGCACTGATACTTTGACAGGAATGGCACTAAAACACCTGGTTGCTCTGGGTAGAATGTACATTATAACATGAATTCTTCCCATCCCTCATCACAGTATGGCTTTTCTTCTGTTAGTGCTCTTCTACTTATTGCATTCCAAGAAGATGTGAGTTTGCTTCAATTTAACCTAATCATTAGTTATTTTTGATTATTTGTGAAATGAATTGTGTTCTTTGTATTTGAGGCTACAATTTGTTTGTAGTACATAGTAATGAATTGATTAGGGCATGTTGCTCATGTATCCTGCTATTTAAGTGATTTGTGAATTTGTTCTATATGGTTGTCAATGGAGTTTAAATTTCTTATATACAATGCTGCACCCTCAGGAGAACAGCAACAACAATTAATTCTTACTTTCTGATTTGGAAGGCTTTGCTTTCTCTTTCTGGATTAAATTCTATGGCCAGGACTTCTAGTACTGTATGTTGAAAAGAGTTGCATGCCTTGTCTCCTTCCTGATCCTAGAAGCTAAGCTTGCAGCTTTTCAGCCCCTGAGCACCATGTCAAGGATGGAGCTTGTCATGCTGTGCTGAGGTCCATTCCTCCTACTTATAGTTTATGAATGATTTTTATCATGAAAAAATGGTGACCTTTTGAGCTTTTCAAAGCTGTTTTTCCAAATCTCTTCAGGGGTTAGCTGTGCTGTATGCTGTGAATGTGGTAAGCGACACAATAGTTTGTGCGAGAGGGAACATTCTTGCACCACTGAGATTTAGCCCAGTGTTGATCGTGTTGGTTAATTTTGAACATGCTGGTGAGTTAATGTGGCAAACATTTAGCTGAATACTTTTGTTCGTTAGGAATATTAGCCAACAGAGTGTTTTCATTTATTTTATTTTTAACACATTATTGTCTGGCTTCATTCTCAGGATAACTTGTCACTTAAAAGAAGTTGGGGGTGGTTTTTTCTCCAACTTGATAGAAGAATTGAAAACCAATCAGTATTCATTGTTTATTATATACTGGATAAAATTCACCAGTGCACTTATTGTATCCCAGCTTTGTTGTTGTTATTAAGCAGCTGTGATGTTTACCCATTGCCTGTGCTCCTTATTGCTCTGTTCATCAGACTGTTTCCTTCTGATGCGTGTGGTTCAGGGACATCAATGGACACCACATATCCTTTAAGGATCACATCTCATTTTATTTATGGATGCTACCATTTACCTTTGTATCTTCAAACTATCTCCATAATATATAATTTTGTGAGTAACTCCTTTCAGTTACTCAGTTTTTAATGCACACTCTTGCATGGTTTGGTTACTGCTGGAGGAAACTGGGGCTGGTGAGGGCCTGGTCTCTTATTTAAGTCTTTGTACCCTGACCTGCCTGCAGTGCCTCCATCACCTGGCCTTCACCCTGTAAACACCTGTCCTGTTCCATAGCTATGGTGAGTCCACATGTGGCAGTTCAGATCTGCACCTGGGTGGAAAACATTCAGTCAATTTGAGCTCTGTAACAGACTGACCTTCTCATACAGAGCTCCCCTGAATGAGACAGGGGGCCTCAGGCATGTAGGAAGGAGCTCTGGAACCATTTCAGCTTTCTCCTGTCCAGTGTGGAGTGTGTGACGCTTTCCTTAGAACTCACTGATGGATGAGGCAGCCTGGACTGGGCCTTTTTTAGCCATGGTGTCCTGCACCTCTGCCTGGACCATCTCTCTGACTTCAGATCTCCACAGAGATCTGAGCAGACTCAGTCTTCCTCTACCAGGCTTTAACTCTATGCTGAGGATTCAGGTGAAATATCTGTTACCTTCAAATTCATCTTATATACATTTAGCCTGGAAATTCCACTTCTAAGTGTCATTATAAAAAATGAGATTGATAGACACCATATTCTCTTCTTAATCAGTTAAGGTGTGGTCCGTTAGAAACCATGAATGTTCCACAGCACAGCTGCTGAGTTAATTATAAATGACAGCCACTGAAAATGCTGAAAGAATGCCATGTCCTAGTCCATGTCCGTGATCTTTCCTGCGATTGAAGAAATCTTGTGTCCTGGCGCTCTCTCCACCCAGTAGTGAAGAGACGCAGGCCTGCACAGCAGGTGAGGACAGGAGAGAGGAGCTGGTCAGTGGCAGACCTCTCATCCTGGGAGGGATGCCTTTGTGGTTTTCCATGTTATGTACCACTGCATTATTTATAGTGCTCCACTCAATATTACTTCTCTCCTGTTCAATTCACTTAACAATAAATAGTTGGTATTTTCTTGAATAGGTGAGTGGAAATGGATGACTTAATTTTCTTTTATCTGTAATGTAGGATAAGCATATAGAAGAACATTCAAGCATCACTTTATAGATATATAAAATGAGTCTTTTTATTCAGAAAGGCAACACATCATTCATGACTAACTTTTAAACCCCCAACACATAAAGCCATTTGGATCCCGCTGCAGTGGGTGTCCCTCCCTCCCTACTTGAGAAGTCACTGTGCTCATCTGTGTCTTTTAAAGGACACCCAGAACCTTCTTAAGAGTCTATTTTTCCAGCAAGGAAGACTTGAATCTTCCTGTGCTCAGGCCACACAAGGGGTGTGCAGCATGCAGTGGAGCCCAGGACCTCCTGCCTTACACAGTTTTCTACCACCGCATCCATGCTGCAGCCCTGCAGGCCCCAAAAGGCAGAGCCATGAGGGTTCAGCAAAGCCTCTGCCACCTCAGCCCCAGGGGCCTCAACTCCTGGGTCTTGGCCTCAGCCTCCACCAGGCTCCAGTCTCTGCCCTGGGTTGGACTTACATATTGGGCCAGACATACCATCAGTGTCTTGGGGCTAAGTCCATTTTACACAGTGACACTTCCATTCCACAAATTTTGATCCTTTCCTTTGTAAATGAGGCTGAGGCATTGGAGACAACACCCCACACATTAGCACTACTTTTTGTTTTTCTTTCTTTCCCCTTCTTCTTTTCTTCTTCCCTTTCTTCTTCTTCTTCTTCTTCTTCTTCTTCTTCTTCTTCTTCTTCTTCTTCTTCGTCTTCGTCTTTGTCGTTCTCTTGGACTTCTTTGTCTTTGACTTCTTTGTCTTCTTCTTGGTTTCTTTGTTGCTTTAAGCACATATTTAGAGTTGCATTTTGCCAAATACCTTTCTTTGTCTTTTCACTTTCCAGTTAACTGAAGTTTTTACAAACCTCTACTGCGTGGCTTGGTAGAATGAGGGAAGTAAAGCAGAAACTGAACTTGGGGAAGTTTTTGTGCATTTTAGCATATCGTACAACAACACCTGACTCATGGCTTTTTACATTGAAAATATGGACTTCAGCAGCAAGTGGGTCTGCCACAGACAAAATGAGTTTCCTGTAGGTGTTTCAAACAATCTCATTTCCCCTCAACTTGTGAAGCACATGGTATAGGTTTCTTATGGCCAAACTTGAAAAATTATTTCCAGTACATGAAAGGCTGCCACTGGTCCTGAAATCATAATGGAACTTTCTTGTAAACATGTAGTCTGATTCACACCCTGGCTGACAGAAGCTAAGAGAGTCAGAGATGGCTGGCACAGATAGAAACACCTCAAGATTGTCAACTACCAACCACAACAAGTAGGAACCACATTGCTGAGCTTTCGTTGTTGGGTGATTGAATTGTTTGGTGGGTTTTGAACTAGGTTTTCTGAGGCAGCTCAGTAAATCTAGGTTGCTGCATGGATCCCCCTTCCGGCAGTGCAATACAAACAGAAAGTCATGAACATGCATCATTTATTTGAAAATTTCTATTGCAGTTACGGAACTTGTATGCACGAGAGTCCACATCTCTGCCATAGCAGACCCACCCACATGCATTACCACCATATCTTGTAAAGGGTCAGTTTATTTATACAAAATGCAGAGTGACGTTCTCAGCCTTGATTTTCCAGACTGGTGCATTTCTTGAAGGGAAGTCATTTCTTGAAGGGAATTTCTTGAAGGGAAGTCATCAGTCATTCTTGAAGGGAAGCTAAATGATTTAGTTTGAGTAAACTTCAAGTATGTTGCTATGCTTCTGTGTGATGTCCTCACTGCCAGACATGAGGAAAGCAATGAGTGGGATCTGCTGTAGGTTTAGCTCTAGAGGGACACACTTTGCACAGCTGTGTCAGGCAGGGCTCTCCATCACCTGACTGGCCACCCTGGTATCCAAATACCCTTGCCCAATGCTGTCTCTGGCTTTGGGAGGTGCTGGATTGCCCAGTGTACTGGCTGGCCCTGGGGAAACCTTTTCATGCCATGAGTTTGTCATCCTTAGCCCTGCACCTCTGTGGCCCTGGGGCCAGGACAAGGTTCCCCCCAGCTGCAGTGAACAGCATCATCGAGACAGCTCTCCTTGTGCATACTCTATGTGGAGGCTAGCAAGGATCCTAGCTCATTCCTGCTTCAAAGAGTACTGTGAATCAAACTCTTGAAATTTTGTGCAGCATTCTGTGTGGGAGAAAACTCTCTTCTTAGTCCTAGGAGTTCTGGGGAAGGCTGTTTAGAGCTCTGGGAGCTCTAATTGGAGATCTGATGGGAGCTGTGAGATATGGCTGTGCTCTGCCCTTCCCATTGTTGTTCAGCACCTGCCTTAAAATGTGTAGGTGGATGGGGGAACAGCACATTTCAGGGATGTGTGCCTGGATGAAACCAGTTTAGGAGGCTCAGTGTTTTGTGTGCTTGTTGGCCATGTCTGGTGATTCCCTTTGAGTTACAAGAATTTGCCATTTCCTTCACAAAATGGACTCATGAAACCTCTTTCACACTTGTAATAAAAACCATCTATCTGACTGTTGTTGTAAAGAAAGGTTTCCTGTTTTGGTTTTTGCATTATTGTTGTTTTTCAAATGCAATGAATCAGCCCTTTGTAGCTCCCTTTGCATCACTGAAATCATGGAAAACATTTTCAAAAATGAAAAGATTAGTACATACACAATAGTCTCTACATTTTCCCTGTAGACTTTTTTCTCTATGATTTTCTCTTCTTTCAAAGAGCAGTAGCAGCCAGTCTCCTCCAGAAATGTTTGGCCAAGCAGAATCTGATGCACTGATATGAAAGACCCAGGGTACTCGCTGGTAAGTGTGGGCCACTGCAGCTCTTACAGGGGGGAGAACTAACAGTGTCTCCTGAGGTCCACGCCATGTTGGAACTTAGGACTCTGGGAAGCCAAGCCAGCACCTCTGCTCCCTGGTAAGCAGTGGTAGTGTGGCCCACTGCAGTCCTTCCAGGAGGAGAACTAGCAGTGTCTCCTGAAATCCATGCTATATTGGAACTGAGGACGCTGTGAAAACAAATGACCATTCTGCCTCCTTGCTAACAATAGTGAACCTACTGCTACATGGCCTAGAGTCAAATATCCCACTTCCTCTATCCTCCTTCCCCTCCTCCTCCCTGCCCATTAGCAAGTGGGAACCAGAAATCTGAGCATCTCCTGGGAGGTTGACCATAGCAAATAAGGGGGACTTCCTTCTACTATTTCTTTGACGGCAAATACTTTTATTACTGTTTTGCTGTTTTCTGATTAATGGTACTGCTCTATTCAATATTCTGTTTTGATAAGTTCTATAGTGTTCTATATTTCATCTCATTTTGACATACAGGATTGAAAGAACAACTATTATAAAGATAACAAAATATACTGTGATACCTCTGACTGTTGTTCCGGTAACCTGCTGTGAAGTTCTGTACCAATTTCACTGTACAATCTTAGTTGGCTTTATTCTGACTTGTTCTGTTGTATACTTTCAAAATAAAAATTAAAAGAAAAAGAAAGACCCAAGGTAGTAAATCACAGTGAGAGAAAGGTCAGCACTGGGTGGGGACTAGCAGGAGAGAACAGGGGTATGGATGGGTCCAACACTGAGCAAAAAGCTGGCACTCGAAAGATGTGAAGATTGTACCAATTGACGATGTGCTTACGTGTGACTCAACTGAACATGTGGAAACTAATGAAATCTTAACTTAAAATTATCTTAGAATTTAATGTTTCAAAGAACTGTAGACTTAAGAGTAGAAAGGAAAACTGAGAGAAATAGAAGAGGTAAAGTGAAGGGCAAGCAAAGGGCAGGTGCTTTGCAGGACTTGAGCCCTAAGTGGAGCTCAGGACACCTGCCATGGAGCCAGCAACAGGCCTGCCTTGGAATTCCACCAGACCAGTTATCTGCCCTTTATTTTCAGGTTGATCCCAGAGCTGTTGAGGTCATTGGACGTGGAGCTGGCACAAGATCTGTAAGTAGACCTTGAGCTCAGTCCAGTACCAGCCCTGATTTAGAAAAATCACCAACTGTCCTTGCTCCTTGCAGGCCCCAAAACCTCCCAGGGCCTGTCAGGGATAGCTCTGTGCACAAATGCACCCCAGGAAAACTTCCCATTCTCCCTCACCCCACTCACTTCTGCATGCCTCTGTGTTGCAGGAGGCCCCAAGTCTGAGAGTCTTTCTCCCTCTAAAGTGTCCCATGTCCTCCTCAGAAACCAACAGACCCAGGCCAATTCCTTCTCACTGCAGTTCTCATTTTCAGTGAGCTAGGCTTGACCCAACTCAATCAAATTAGATTGGGCTGATTGTACCACCTTGCTTAGCAGCACCTGCCAGGAGCCAAGAAGAGAAACTCTGACCCTGAGGAGGACAGGTGTAAGCAGCACTACAGGTGTGGCCTCCCTCCCAAATGGCCCTCCCAGGGTATCCTGTTTGCTAACCATAATCAGCCCTCACTTGCTGTCAGAGGTCCCCGGACAGTGCTGTTACCACCTGTCCTACACTCTGTAGGAAGCCTGAAATGCAACTCCCTTTTCTACCCTTGTGGCCCGTTGCCTCTGTGAGAAAGCAATTGGAGTCTGCAGTGTTACTCTAATGGTTGCTCAACAGGGTGCTGCTCTATAACTATCTGAGAAGTGAGTGGACAGTGGGAGTGCATCCTGCCTGCCTTTCCTCCACCTTCAGTGCATATGCATCACTCCATTCTGTGTGCTTTGTGAGTCTCACTTTCCCCTATTATATGTACATATGTACAGAGGCCAAGAAGTTAGACACATTCACCATAATGTGGGTGGTACATGGCCTGCTCTCCAGGGTGCCTGTGTTGTCTTCATAACATGGAAACACAAGAGACCAGTGTTTGTATCTGCTCTGGTCACTGCAACATGGTCAATACCTGGTACACTGATGATTTAAGGCACCTACCAGCTCCCTCTATAATGTCTGTGTGGAACTGGGTCATCTGGAATCCCCCAGAGATTCTTGCTCTGGATACCATGGAAGCACATGGAATGACTGCCCAGTGTTCTTCAGATTGTAGACAACTGCTCCACCCCAGTGATGGATCCTTGGCAGGAGGCAAAGCTTCCCCACGGGAAAGGAAAAACTGCAATGAACCCAGGGTCCCCATTCAGAGAAGACCTAGTTTTAGACCCAACTCCTCCTTCCTACTTCCCTTGTCAACTTAGAAAAGACACCATGCCTCTCATGTCCTTTCCAGTGTGTCCCCCTGAGCTATGGAGGTCATATTGGCATCTGCTTCCTAGGGACATCATCAGAGGTGAGAGATGACACTTTTAAATTTGTGGGCTGGTGTCATGTGTACACAGTGTACAGAATTAGAGGTGAAATCGATGAAAGGTGGGAGGGAGGTGAACACATTGCACACAGGCCTAGATCCTTCTGTATGGTGGTGTAAATGACACTCACGTCCTGGACATGTTTGCCTGGTGTCATCATGAGGGGGCAGAAGTTCATCAGATTAACCATCATTTTGTTCCCTAAGCATCTCAATTTCTTCTATGTATTGGTTCTATGGCCTCAAGTGAGGACCTCACACAGGCTAGGCAAGCAGTATGGATGCAGATGCACCCCCAGATCTACCAGCACTATGCCTCATTCACACCTGTGTGAGTCACTACACCCATGGCCAGCGTGCTCAACTGTTGACTGCTCACCTTTTGATGGCCATTTCCTGAGTAGTCCATTCCTTGACCATGGGTCACAGGTAGTGAATTTTGTTCAGCTTTGTATTAGCTAGGCTAAAATTTAGCCCAGGTCCTCACACATGGTAGGGAAGTACTCTATCCTGAGCTGTCTCCCCAATTCCTTACTTATTCCTAATAACAGAACATGGGAGATGTGATGGGATGTTACTATCAAGGTTCACACATAAAATGCCTGTGACCAACCCCTGATCTCTCCCTCCTCTGTTCCTTCCTTTCTTTCTCTTTTGTTTTTTCTTCTTCTCTGTATTGCTATCTCTGCATCTTCCCTGAGGAGAGGCTGACTCTTTGCTGAGAAAAAGGGTAAGAGACAGAACAGACATCAGACCTCCATTCTAATCTTGTTCCTGACTATTAGCAAGAGAGAGAGCCTGAGAACAGATTTTGCCACAGATGTGCTTCCACTGATTCTGCAGCCTGATTTGGAGAACCTAAGGTGGATCCCCCAGCAGCACCTCCTGAATTCCTAACCCATAGAACCTGACAGAACTGAAGTTTATCTGTTGTACCTAAGTTTGCAGCCATGCATTCATCAGTGGTCACTGATGTGCTATATCAGTTGTGAGGTTCTGCCCCACACCTGTCCCTTGATCACTCTTCCCTTCCCTTATTCTCACCAAGCCCTCTGTTCTCTCTTCTCATCTCTTTATTGACTAAAAAAATTTGAATTTGCATCTCTAAATTGTTGGTCCTCTGTCTTCTGCCACACAGACTCTGCTCTGTACAGCATTAGGGCCTGCATGTCTCAGGTTCAGGCATCAGTTCCATCTCAGTGAGGCTGTTCAGATCCCCTCATGTAGTGACCTTGGCCTCTGTGTGCCCTTGCTTTATTGGGGTATAGCGCTGGGTCTTCTCTTCCACTACATTCTGCTGTGGATTGTCCCACTCCGCCAGCCTTCCAGCTTCTGGGTGGCCACTGACATATTGTCCTTTTCTGTGTTGGTGCCAGCCTCTTTCAGCCGAGGAATAAGGTGAGAATTTGAGGCACATAGATTGAATAGATCAGATCAATTTTCCTCTGAGCAACCCAGTGAGTGATCATGGCATCACTGTGTGTTCGTGTATGTGTGTGTGTGTTTGTGTGTGTGTGTGTGTGTGTGTGTGTGTGTGTGTGTGCACATGTGTGTGTATCCCTGGGGATGCTGCTTGAAATCAGTCCCACATGTTTAGGCTCAGGTCCCAGGAGCTTGGTGGCAGTTTTTCTAATGCCTTTGGGAGTTGGCTGGGTCCTGTGCTAGGAGGTCTTTCTCCTTTGGACTTCTCCCCTATCCTCTTCACTCTGCCCATGTCCTGTGCCTAGGACCTGGCATTGTCCCTCTCTCGGCACTGGTTCTCAAATGTCCATTGGGATTGGAATAACACACATAGTCCTTTACTGTGGAAATTCTAGCATGCTCGGGGGTGAGGCACTAGAGGGTCACATGGGGTACTCTTCACCTCAGCACTGTCCCCATCCACACCTGCCTGTAATTTGATACCATCCCTACTAAGGTCCTCATCCTCAGGTTACCTCACATTGCCATTGTCACATGCAGTCCATTGGGCAGGGCAAGGCCTGGACTTAGAACTCACCACTCACTCTCACTGATGCCTTGCCCAAGCCTGTGACACTTTATAGGCCCACTTGGTTCAAAGACCATGGGAAAACTTTCTATCATCCGTCGAATTCAGGAGCTACACCTTAGCTCACACTGGGGCACCCACGTGCTCAGCTATTTCTTTGTGGGAAACCCAGTGGCTGCTGAATCTGTGACCTAACCTCTTCTGCTGTGCAGGCCCCAGTGGCATCACAGTGCAGCCAGGACTTGGGGGAATAACTTCAGCCTGGAGTATTTATAGTGTTGAGCAACCAATCAGCTGGCCTCTGTGAAGGCTGCAGGGGTTTACACCATGACACAGCAGATCTGTGATTGAAGACCTTCCCCCACCCCCAGCCCCTGAGGAGTCATGGAGAGCTCTTGGGTGCCCTCCATATTTGTGGCCTGGGCACGAGCCTAGCAGATTCTAGTTCTGGGCTTGTTTTTACTACCTGGGACCAGATGCCATTGCTGTTTCCCAGTGCTCATTTCTCCCATTTGTTTGCCTCCATGGCCATTATATTTCTTTAATTATGTACACAAGGCCTCATTATTCTTAATCAGCCTGTGTTCATGTGTCTCATTCTTTTACTGAATTACTGGAGAAATATGTGACTTATAGGTGGTGGCATACTGAGCCAGACTTTATGCAAATTTACTCTGTCCAGAGAAGAGGGCATAGGCAGCCATATTCATGACACTGTATGGAAATAAACCACAGGGTAATTCAATGGACATCCTGCCTGCAACACTGCACTTTCTATTCTAGGCCATAGACTACTTGGAACACACAGTGCCTCACATTTTAATGGTTGTATTACAGCTACAATACTTTACTTTTGTGATTTTTTTCTTGTTAAGCACTCATAAATTAAAATTAATAATTTATCATTGGAAATATCTAAAGTATAAACATGGGTGTGACACTCCCATGGTGCTGCTCTGTAACAAAAGAAACTGTGTTAGTCTCCTTCATATAAAACAGACATGAAATGACCTACATGTAATTAAACATGGACCAATTTTGACGTGTATATGTCTATAAAGCCAGGAACATAATTAATAAAACAAAGAATCCTAAGAATTACAAAAAATTCCTGAATTCTTTTTCTATGCCCTGCCACGGGTCCATGAATACGTGCATGAGAAATTGATGCAATCTGTCTGGATATTCCCTTCTCAGACAAGGAGAGATTAAACAGTTACTTACAGCAGGGTAAGTCAGAGGAGAAACACAACTGCAGTGATGTGGAAAAGGTAGGACAGGTAAATTACAAGGCCATTGGATGACTGGTGGCCAGAATCTAGTCAGAAGGAAAAGAAAAGAAAATATATTTGTGTAGTGAGTTGATGAAAATGTTCTGGAAGAGGACACTGGTGAAGGTTTCACAATATGGAGAAGGCACTAAATGGTACCAAACTCATCAACTGAAACAAGAATAAATCCTTCAATTTCATTTGCAATGATTCTATCACTGGCATCCCAGAATAGAATAATAATAAATAGAATAATAGGTAAATCTGTAAGAGAGGGGAATGGCAGGAGTGGGTCAAGAGCTGCCTGCAGGTAGAGGTCAAGAGATGACTCCTGCTGGGGAGCCACCAGGAGATCCAGCTCTGCAGCTGGTGGAGAAAGGACAACATGTGTCTGCTCTTCTATGGGGTCAGAGCTGGTGAAGAAGCTGCAGGTGGAGCTGGCATGAGCTCTGTTAGTGCAAATTCAGCATGCACTGGAATTGCCTCTGCAGTTTCAGGAGAAGAAAACATCACTGACTTTCCAGGGACTTCTCAGCGCCAAACCTTCCCACTGCCTGTCAAAAGCAGCTGTGTGCATGAACACAGCCCCTATAAAGCCTCCCAGACTGCATCCCCACACTGACTGCTGAGGGATTCAGGTTCCTGTGTCTCCCATCATCTGGGCACATTGTTGAGTTCAGTAGCACATTCTACCCTGTCAAGGCCACAACCCACATCCAGGGCTCCTTACCCTGTGACTTAGGCACCATGGACTTAGGAGGCTCCAGATGGTCCATTAGAAGCTTGGCCTGGGGATCCACCTTGGAGTTCAGCTCCAGTGAGGAGTCAAGGACAGGAGATGCATCCTTAGAGCTAACAGGGAGGTAGGAAATCAACAGGTCTGGCCTCTCTTCGAACACTACCTACACAGGTTACCTTAGTGGGGGCACATGGGTCTCAAGCCCAACAAGTTCAGTGTCCACTCCCACCCTCTCCCAACTACAGTGTGGCAGTGTGGGCCTTGGGATCCCTAGAGGCTGACAGAATGCTTCCTGTGAGGCAGTCCTTGCTTAGTGGTATGACACCACTTCCTTCTTTAAGGAAGTGTGACACAGTTTTTCCCTGCCCTTCCCAACTACAGGTCAGCACAACAAAGGGAAAGACTGATATCTGCCATGTCTTTGCACTCAAGGGCTCAGGGCATGTGCTCCATGAATATCTGAGAAGTAAGGAGTCATCAATATGTATCCCGCCATTCTGCAGTGTCTAGGTCAAGCAGAGATCTGCTGCCCAGTTCTCTTGGTCTCTGTAGAACTCCTCCTACATGGTCTGTAACCACTTCCAAACAAGGCCTTATACACAGAAAGACTTCCTTGAGGTGAACCATATCTGTTCTGCTGCCAATGCTGACTCTGTGGCCTCCAAAGAACATCAAAGCTTGAAAGGGCAGTTGTTACACCTGTTCTGCTTACAAGATCATGGACAATACTCAGAAAAGTGTCTTCACACAGGGTGTCTTCATGTGTATTTTGGCTTGATGACACCCACTCACTTTGCAATGATACCTGTGGGTCATGGACACTTTGCCATCTCTAAGAATTCCTGCCCTAATCATACCCTGAAACCCCTAGAGTGACTCTCCAATCTCCTTTCCAAAGAACAGGACCGTTTTCCCCATGCGTGTGTCAGTGAGGGGGATGGGAGGTCATTCCTGGGAATCAGGACAGCCTCTGTAGCAGGTCTTCATGGGGCCAAGGTCACAGCTAATCCCTTGCCGTGGATCCCCCATTTCCTACGCAGTGACCCTGCACTCTGGATCCACTCAGCACCCCACAGTTTAGTGTTGTAAACCAAGACTGAGGTGCTTGTACATGGCCAGGACTTGAATACACAGGTGGCCAAGTCCCACAGGGCTGCTCAGGTGAGAACTTAACTTCCCTGTATCTGAATTAGTCCTGGACTCAGTGTCTCTGAGTGGCTGGTGGTTGAGCCTAGGAATATGTGTTCTGTGCTTCCTCTTGTCTCTGGGTGCCTCGGGGCACCTCTGTGTGCCAATGCATTCTGGCCTGGGTTGCTGACAGCTGGGTGTTTCCAGTTGAGCTTCCTGAAGCATCTGGACCAAGTGAACCATCCTCTCCATATGTTCCCACATGGTTCCCTGACACGGGGTCCTGATGATGGGGCCACTAGCTCTGGGAAAGCAGTGTAGCATGTTCCTTGTTCACTCTCTTGAGCCAGCCATCCATTAAGGCCAACTGTCACCGAACCACAGTGCCTGGTGACCAGAGCCTTCAGAGTTCTTTTTGGACTTGTCACCAAGAAAGTAAGGTCATGTGCTGGGGTCCACAGTTGAGGCTCCCCCTCTGATGCCTCCTTTGTTTTTATTGTGAGCTAATCTGTGTCCTGAGAAACAGCAAGTTAAAAAACAAGCAAAATGTGTGTGTTTTTAGACTTTTCCATCCAAATGATCCTTTCCCTTGAGGATGAGGTGCACAGTTTCTTCATTAAGAGATTCCTCAAATTTTATTTTGACTGTCTTTTCTGGGCTTATGTTAGTTTCATTTCGTTATCATGAAGGAGCATGGAGCTGTTCCCAGAATGCCCATAATAATTTTCCTTGAAGGATATGAAATGTTTCATGTTATAACACCCATGTGTACTGGAAAGGAGGAATCATAGCAAGTTTTACTCTCACATGCCTATGAATGATCATTTCATCCTTAGATGTTTTCCTTAGCCACACACTGTAGTGCTCCGTACTCTGACCTCCATTGAGGAGGGACAACAGGGGGTGAGGGCAAGGGGAGGCTTTGCAAGGCCATGGACATCATCATCCTGTGCTGATGAAGGACACATGGGTATCACTTTTGGGGAATTTGTATCGTAATCACTTTTTCATTTCCTGTTCTCCCATCCCAAGCAGACCATGGGCTTTGTGTCCATGCTGGTTAGTTTGCCTTTCCTAGAGGTGATGGCGCTGAGCCTGTTCACTCTCAATGCTCTTGGTTGGTCTCCTTCAAGCAGCATCTGTGTGCTGGGCTCTCCGCATACTGCTGCTAATTGCTGGTGGAGCCACCACACACTCTCATGGGGCTGAACCTGCCAACTGCAACTGGTTCATGCATCTGTCACCCATCTAGTGATCCCATTTGTTCTGTTTCCAGGTTGGCCCTGGAAAGCCAGCTGCCACCACCATTCTTATACATGGTCTTGAGTGAACATAGATTTTTATTTCAAAGAAAAAATACTTAGAAGTGAAATTGCCAGATTATATGTCTTATGTGTGATTAGCTTACAAACTGTTAAGGTACGCTTGGAAACATTTTTTAAAATCACAGATGGTTGTTTTCTTTTTGGTCCTGAGGATTGAACTTATGATCTCAGGTTTGCCAAGTGGGCACTTATACTGTTGAACTAAACCTCCAACCCTGTTTTCTTATTTTGTTTTGCTTTGTTTTATTGTGTCTTTTATGCTATAATATGTTATGTTATGTTATGTTATGTTATGTTATGTTATATTACACTATGTTTAGTGTTGGTGAGGATTTTGAGTCTCCTTCAGTGCATTTTCAGTGCTTTCTGATTTCATTTTTTATAATTCACCTGATAAACTATGACTTATCACATAATCCTAGGTAATTTAATTTTGGAAAAAAATTTAAAAAGTAAGCGAGAGCCAGGTTTGGTAGTAAACATCTCTAATGTCAGAAGTTGCAAGGCTGAGGCAGCAAGATTGCTGTGAGTTGAGGTCAGCCTGGGCTACAATGTGAGTTCAATGAAAACCTAAACTTCTTAGCAAAATCCTGTCTCAAAAGTAAATAAATAAATCAAAATAAAAAATACATTTAAAAGGTTTAAAAAGCCACAAAAACCATCTATAACTCGACAAATCAAATCCTGGTGAATTTTTCTTACATACATACTTTAGTTAGCAAACTGAGCATTATGTTTACCATGAGGTAGACATTGATCTACTGCCAAGAAGTTGAGTTGTTTCAACTTTTTTGACCTTTTATCTGAGATGAATGTAGATTATGCTACTGAATATATACTCTTAGGATTTGGAGAGCTTAGTATAAAGAGAATTTGATGGTTCTTTTTATTTTTGTACTAACTTTATATATGGAAGTATGATTTGAGCAAAGGATTATTGTTTTTTTGAAAAGACTTTCTTGTCTTATTTTAATGTAACTCAAGTACATATTAATAAGGACCACATAAAAGATGCTATTGTTAAGTCTATAAAAGGATAAAATACCGAAGAATAATGAGAGAATAACATTGGCTACTGTATTGTGAACAATGATTTCTTAATGATCTGTATTTTCATACATTTGTAAAATGTGTTAATCTTTTTATAAATTCTAAAACATGATCTCACTAAGATTGTGAGTTTCCCAGGCCAGGCTTAAACCTTTCCTGATTGAATCTCCCTCCATCTCCCAGAGTGATAGGATTGCAAGTATTATCTTGAGTTGATAATCAGCAAAAATTTTGTGCATTCATAGAATGAAATATTTGGCTTTGATCTTTAGACACTTTGCAGAGAGAGTATATCTAGTTAAGGTATGTACCAACTTCCTAACTGGCAGTTTTTTTCAAAGTAAGTAGGATTGAAAATCCCATTAACACTGTTTGAAGATTCTCTGTTTTGTAACTGTGGTCATCATGCGCTTCAGAATATCACTGCAAATGCCTTCTGCACTGGTATTGAGGCTTGGTGTCCTTGAAGCACATTCTGTTTTTTTTTTTTTTAATCCCTCATGGATTTTCATGATTGTTTGAAGTGAAACCACAAGAAAAGTGTGAAAGCTAATGCCACTTGGGGCACACTGCTCTCCAGAAGGCCAGGACAGTGTAAAATATTATTTTTTCTACCATTGGACTTTCCAAGTTTTTTTGTTTTGCACTCAGTTTCTATGGATTGTATACTGAGATTTTCACTTAGCTCCATGGTTTTCCACATTTAAAATTCTTTTTTTTTTCATCCAGATTCTGGATAAGTGGCTATATTCCTGAGCCTGTCCTTAAATTTGTGATGTTGCAGCCTCAGCCTTCCAGACTGCTTGCATTACAAGCCACACCACCAGACCTGGTTTCATAATAGTGTTGTTTAAAATTCATTGGCTAAGCATGGAACATTGAAAATGCCTGCAAAGCCTGCACTCAGGAGGCTGAGGCAGCAGGATTCCTGGGAGTTCCAGACAAGCCTGCAACACACTCTGAGTTCAGCTTAGGCCAGAGCTACACAGGAAGAACTTGACCAAAAACTGAAAAAGAAAATGAAAGAAAACTAAAGGAAAGGGAAATGAAGGAAAGCCGAGGGGAAGGGGGAGGGGAGGGAAGGGAAGGAAAAGGGAGAAACAAAACAAAATTCTGGGCGACTGTATGAGTTGGTCTCTACTGGGCTGGCCTTTCAAATCTGTGGTGCAGTTCTCGCAGTATAGGACCCTTTTGACTGTTGTCACTTTATTATATACCATAAAACTCTGTATTTTGTTGCCTCTAACTTTAATATTTTTCCATGGCTATAGGATAGACTCTTTGTCCTTCCATCTGAATTTTCATATTGTTTTTCTATTTCTAGGAAAATGGCACTGATATTTTGACAGGAATGGCATTTGAACACCTGCTTGCTGTGGGTAGCATGTACATTATAACAACATGAATTCTTCCCATCCACCATCACAGTCTGTCTTTTCTTCTCTTAGTGCCACTTCACTCATTGCTTCAATTTCTACAATTTTCCAAGAAGAGGTGAGTTTGGTTCAAATTTTACATAAGTATTAATTCTTTTCGGTGAATTATTAAATGAATGGTGTTCCTTGTATTTCGGGCTGCAGTTTATTTGAAGCACATAGATACGAATTTATGATGACTTGTGGATTTTGTACCTTGAAACTGAAGTTATTTGTCAGGTTGTTCTAAAGTTTTTCAGTTCAGTTTTAAGTTTCTTATATGAAACGTTGTGTCCTCAGGAAACAGAGACACCTCTTAATTCTTCCTTTCTGATTTGGTAAACTTTTGGGTTCTTGTTATTGATATTTCTTTTGTTGTTATTTTTTTCCTGGCTTCTTTGATTATTTAAGCATATATTTAGAACTGCATTTTTCCAAAAAACATTTCCTTGTGTTTTCACTTTCCAGTTAACAGAACTTTTTACAGATTCCTACTGTAGTTCAAACCCTAGGTGCTTGAATGCTGAGAATCCACTCTCCACCTTGGTAGAAGGAGGGAAGCAAAGCAGAATCTGAACTTGGGGACACTGCTGTGCCTTCCAGCATTTTGTACAGCAAACCCTGACTCATGCCTGTTTACCCATAACATATGGGCTTCAGTACCAACTGAATCTGCCACTGACAAATGAGTTTCCTACATTTACTTCAAACAATCTCATTTCCCCTCAACTTGATAAGCACATGGTCTAAGGACTCTTACACCCAAACTTCAAAAATAATTTCCAGTAAACAAGAGACTGCTACCATCCTGAAATCATGATGGGATTTTATGTAAAGACATAGTCTGATCCACACCCAGGCAATCATGAGCTGAGAGGAGCAGAGATGGCTTGTGCAGATAGAAACCTAACCTTGAAATTGTCAACCAGCAGCAGCATCAAGCAGGGAGCAGAGCTGCTGAACCCTCACATTTGTTTGATGGAATCGTCTGTTGGGTTTTGCAAGGGTTTACTGAGGTGGATCAGTAAATCTAGGTTGCTGTAGTGCAGTGCCAAAGGGAAGTCATATCCATGTAGCATTTATTTGGAGTCATTATTTTGCAATTGTGAAACCTGCATGCATGTCTTTTCACACCTCTGCCATTGCAGACTCATACACAGGTATTATTTCCATGACTCGTAAAGGATCAGTTTATTTACACAACATGCAGAATGCTGTTCTCAGCCTTGTTTTACTCAGACTTGTAATTTTCAATCATTTCTTCAAAAGAAGCTAAATGATTTAGTTTGAGCAAACTTCAATTGTGTTGCCGTGCTTCTAAGTGATGTCACTGCTGACAGACCTGAAAAGGAAGTGAGGTGGACCTGCTGGGGGTTCAGCTCGAGAGGGTTATTCTGCTCAGCTGTGTCAGTCAGGGCTACCCCTCACCTGATTGGCCACTCTGGCATCCAAATTCCCTTGCTCGGTGTTGTCCCTGTTGTCGGGAAGTACTGGTTTGCTGTGTAGACTTCCATCGCACTGGTTAGCACATGAAAAACCTTGCTGTGCTATGAGTTTTTCACCCCTAGACCTGCACCTCTATGGCACTGGGAAGAGTTCCCTCCAACAATCATTCATGGCATTCTCCAAACAGCTCACCTGTGCACGCTCTACTGAAGGCTAGGGATGGTCTAAGTTCATTTCTGCTTCAAACAGTACTGTGAATCAATCTCTTTAAAAGAAATCTTGAAAATTTGTGTTGCATTTTGTGTTAGAGAAACCTGTCTTCTTAATCCTGTGAGGTCTAAAGATGGTTCCATATACAACTGTGATGGGAGCTACAGGACAGGACTCTGCTCTGTCCCCCATGTTCTCTCCAGTGCTGTTCAGCTCCTCCCTTAAAATGTGCCATTGGATGTGGACACAGCACATCTCAGTGATTTGTGCCTGCGTGAATCAACTTTGGGAGGCTGAATGTTTTCTGCACCTTTTGGCCACAGGTGGTGATTTCCTTTTGAATTATAAGACTTTCTCACTTCTTTCACAAAATGGACTGGTGAGACCTCTTTTACTTGGGTAATTCAAACCCTGGGAAGGTGAGGCTCTTTCATCATCAATCACAGCACTAAACAATGAACCAATCACAGATGCTAGGTTTAGCTGCCTCTGTGACTTCATGAGGCTTTGGTGGGGACACCCAGATACAAACCATAACAACTTCTAAAGTAAATCCTCTGAAGATGCCCATGCTTTGGACTACAAGATAATTCCTTGAATTAGTCCAGGGTTTATTTTATTTTATTTTATTAATTTATTTTTTAAGACTCTCACTGTGTAGTTCAGGCTGGCCTTCAATTCACTATGTAAATTAGGCTGACCTAGAACTTGCAACAATCCTCCTGTCTGAGCTCCCTAACTGCCAGGATTACATGCATATAACATCACACCCAGCTATTGTTTGTTAAGCTGTATTTATTGATTTACTTGAGACTACTCAATTTAGTTACCTTTGTTATACTTAAGTATACAAAAATGCTAACAAATGTAATACAATTCCAGCCCAATGTAAACAACTTAGCAACTTAGTAAGGCCCTGTCTGGGAATAAATTATGATAAAAGTACCAAGGCACTGGATTCAATCTCAGCACAGCAAAATTAAATAAATCTGTAAATAAACAAAACTTCATATAAAATAATCTATAAATAATACTGCTTAGAAATACATCTATAAAAAACAAAATTGCTTGTTAGTAAATCTATAAATAAATAAAGCTTTTGTGGATAGCTCTGATGAGAAGTGTTTTAAAAGCAATTTTATTTCATTATAATTGACATACAATGAACTTACAGGTTTAAATACAAAATTGGATGAAACTTGACATGGGGCAGGGATATAGTTCAGTGGCAAAGTGCTCCTTGGCAAGCACAGGGTCCTGAATTTGGTTCCTGGTACCAAAAATAAACAAAACTAAAACTAAAAACAAACAAAAAATCCTCTAGGAATCTTGTCATACATGAGCCCCTTGAAAATCGTCACCAAAGTGGTGATGTATATGTCACCTTCACATTTTCCTTATTGCTCCTTATAATTTCTTCCTTCAATCCTAAGCAATGTGTCTGCTTTTTGTTTCTGGGAAACACTTTGTATTTTCTAAAGGTGACAGGGCAGTAACCACACAGGATGCAGAAGATTTTTGTTTTTGTTTTGGGGGGAGCTGGGAGGATTTATTAAATCCTCATAACCATGTTCGGTTTCCCATGTACTGCTCCTTGTCAGTGGCTGAGCCATTACATCCCACTGTGTTGATGAAGCACTGATCCTCATGTGTCCATCAGCTGAGGCTCTTTTTGGTGTTTCCAGTTTTGAGCTCAAAAATAAAGTTGCTGTAGTCATTCTTGTGTTTGTATAGCTGTAGCACTGATTTCCAAGGGGAAGATACTCAGTTTGCAGTTGAATATTCCAGGTCTTGCTTGTTTAACACAGAAATTGTTTAACTGTCTTTCAAGTAGTTGTTCAAAGCAAAGTAAAGATTTCTGGCTCTTTTGTGAGTATTTTTAAACCCTGTTCTTTTAAAAACTCTTGTTCATTTATTTTTCAGTTCATTTTATAAAATTTACCTAAGGAAAGTTTATTTCTATTACATAAGGTTCACTATTTTTTGACTTTGGGTAGAATTTTAAAGATGGAAAAAACTGAAAATACTATATATATATATATATATATATATATATATATATATATGCACATATGTAAATCACCTATAATTTTAACATCACAGAACTTCTGCTATGTGATCATTGACTTCATTGTCAACTTGATGGGCTTGAGAGCTGTCCAAGGGATTAGTAAAGTTTACTTCTGGGCTCATCTGTATGGGTCATGGAGAAAAGACTTTAGGTACTCCATCTGGTCTCTGGCTTCTTCCTCCCTGGTGCTATCCCTTTACTCTGCTTCCTGGCCACCATGGACTGCTTAGAGCACTATATAAGAATGTAAGTATGCGATAGCAAACTGTAAGGATTATACAACAAAAACAGTGATTGTCTGCTCTGCTCCACACTGACTACCACAGTTGCTGATATATGAACATGTACATTCCCTGACCTTGGGACCTCACCCCAGAAAATCTATCCTGAGTTCCCAAAGCAGGCCAACAAATGTACACCCAGTGTCCACGAACAGTCCATGTTACCTTCAGCCAATTCTTCTGCATCTCCAAGGAGAACATGGCCCTTTTGTGTTCTCCCCATGACTCTGCAGAAGGCCATTCTAATCCTACTTTGTAAATCCATTATGTGTCACACACACACACCCAAACACAGAAATTAAATCTGATCCTCTAGTGAACCCTAAGACAAACTGCCTCTAGCTACCTGTGCAACCTCCTATAAACAATTTGATGCCTCACTCATGTGAAAAATCGAAAGCAGAACTGTAGCAGTGCTGTGCCAAGTATGGGTTAGTTAACAGAGGTGTTGGTATGAGGCCCACTGGGTTAAAATTCTGTCCACACGTTTGTCATTGGAAAAGGTATTAAATGTTGGTGTCTCGGCTCACTCAGCTATGAAAATGAAAATAATTCCTAACCCCTACTCTTGTAAGAATTAACATATGTAAAGCACCTCAGAGAGGCCCTGGCCTTACACCTGTAAGTGTTACACATGCTTGTTAGTATGTTATATTAACATGTAAACATATATTTATGTTATGAAGACATCAGACGACGGATACCAAAAGCACTCATTTCTCTGTAATAAAAGAAGGGCAACAACACAAATAACAATGGCATCTGAGCACTTGCTCTATGGTAGGAACCATGGGAAGAGCTCTGCAGGGTTTTCATTGGATCTTCACAACAGTGCCAAGAGATGAGTGTTGCCATTCTTCACAGTTTGTTTTTGTAATGGAAAAAAACCACGCAGTATTTCAAAGCAAAATAATAGAATAACAATAATGGAAATTGAGGCTCCCAGAAGAGAAGCAGTGTACCTAAGGTGTCAGTCCCAGGAAGATTTGAGTCCAGACATCTATAAATTCCAGGCCTCAGACTCAGTCCACTCCTCTGCTTCCTCTCACAGCAGGCCTGGGGCTCAGTCTCCCAGAAGCTCCACCTGAAGCCACACCCAGCATCAGAGAAACCCTAACCCCCACTGCCACGCCCACCGCCTCATTCTTGCCTCCTGGAGGGCTCTGCACCTCCTGGGTCCCAGCTTCTGGCCCTGCCACTCACATCGCTTGGCCCTACCCCCTGGCCGCCAGCGAAAATTACACTCCACCCGGCCCAACCTGGGCGGCCCACGCCCATGGAGGGTCCCTAGCCACTGGCCTCCGCATCCCTCTCAGTCCCGCCTCGCCCCCGGCCTCGCTTCACAGGGGATGCACGGAGTGGCCATTTTGATACTAGCGACCCCTTCTGGAGACCTGAGCACTCTTCCTTCCTTTCGGCCTAGGCTGTGGCTGGGCTGGGACTGGGGTCTGGCCAGGTAGGCGGAAGGCAGCCGGTGTTGAGTGGCGGCGCGGCCTGGTGGCCCCGACTTTAGAGGCGCAGGTGCCCTTGGTGGGGGAGTCCGGGGAGGCTGCGGGCAAGGCACTGGGGCGACCTAGCTTCAGGTCTTCAGGGCCCTCTCTCCTTTCCTTCCTCCTCTCTGTCGGGGTCCTCATTGCCAGCCTGGCATGGGGCCTGGGATCCTCCCACCCCCCACACTAGGTGCTTTTGAGAGTCCAGCCCTGCTTGGAACCTGTGGCAGGGAGGCTCAGAATCTCACATGGCCTCTCCTGTCAGTGAGCCGCGGACATTTACCCCAACAGGACGATTTTATTCCACTTGGATCTCCTCCCTGCAGACTGAGAGAGGACCTAGATGTTAAATTAAGACAGCAGTTATTATTCTACCTGCACATGCTTTGTCTCCAGTCCATTCCATTGATAAGGGCTTTCTGCTTGTTTTAATCTTGGTCCTCTTGGGTGTTTAAGCTTTATGAGGAATCTGAATGTGGCATGGGGCTTTGAGGGATGAGGAAGTGTGATCAGCAGTTTAAAAATTTAAGTCCACAAAAAAAGAAATAATTCACCCACATTGTTGAACCTGCTGCAGAATACCCATCTTGTCAGTATTCGGCTGTCTCTAACCATACTCCCCAGTTCTGCTCACATCATTTGTGTATTTGTGTAGTGTTGAATATTTATATTATATGCATAGGTAGAGTTTTACTTAGTTATTCTGTTACTGACCATGTACACAAGTCAAGCTCCTCTTAGAAAAACTGCATTGAGCATATATCTTTTTTTCTTGGGATAAATCCCAGACATTGGAATTAGTAAATCAAAGTTCTGTGTTCTTTCCCTGGTACTTGATATGAATTGCTTCTTAGACAAGACATGTTAACAATAGATACCTTGCAAAATTTAGGTATTTTCCCAATTATCTGGAGCAATTTGGAGTTCAGCAAGTTGTTGAGTCATTTTCTATACCAGCTGAGAGGCCACACAACCTACTGTTGGATTTTATTTTTAACTGATGTACTATGATCATCCTTTTGTTTTGATTAACTCTATTCTGTTTTATTTCATTTGGGTTTATCCTATTGACAATTTAAAAAAAAACACTTTCTTGCAAGGCATGGTGGTGCATGCCTGTAATCCCAGCACATGGAACGAATAGACACAAGGATCACAGGGAGTTCAAGGCTAGCCTGAAATACTTGTTGAATCAAGGTCAGCCTGCAGTACATAGCAATACCTTGTCTCCAAGGAAAATAAAACAAACAAACAAACAATTTTTCTTCTTTTTTATTTTAATGTAGCACAGGTAGATATTAATAAAGTATGAAAACAATTTTATAAATAGATTAATTTTTTTCATAACAGAATAATGGTTAATACACTGTGTTCAATGATCCCAGGGATATCTGTATGAGCTATATGCCCATGCACTTTAAAATTTGTTGTTCTTTTTTTAAATTTTTGACAAAATCTCTAAATAATTTACTCAGCTCTCCAAGTTGGGTTTAAACATGTTTTCCTCCATCCTTACTCTCCCTGAGTGCTGGGAGTACAGGTATAGGGTATCTTCCTTTGGTAATTCACAATAGTTATGAATGTTTGTGGGGTAACATGTGCTTTTGATCTATGGCTCCTTTGTAGAAAGAATCAATCCAATTAATGTGTCTACCACCTTACTAACCTACAAATACTTTCACAGTGACTACAACTGCAAATCCCATTGTTTAGCAGTTTTGAAAGCTATCCTTCTTATTAACTGTGGTCACCATGCAGTTTAGTAATCATTGAAAATTTCTTCTCCATTGTTAATGAGACTTTGTATTCTTGGATGAAAACCCTCCTTTTCCCATCCCTCATGGAACTGATCATTCTTTAAAATCAAAGTGCCCAAGAAAGATGTGGAGGCTCAAGCTGCCTGGGGCACACTGCTCTCCAGAAAGACCAGGTGATGGTGCTTTGTAGCCCTTCAGCTTGCTCCCAATTTTTTTCCTTAACTCAATTCAGGGAATTGAATGCAGGCCCTTGCACTGAACTACAGTAAATTCTGATTTCAAATTTCTTTTTCATTTTGAGTCAGGGTTTGCATAAGTAAGTACACTGCTGAGACACCAATCTTGGGCATAGATTCTTACATTTCTGTGTGTGAACACACATGGATATCAGAGACATTTCATTTTCAAGACCAAGATCTTCCATGCACACATCCTACACTCATCAGTGTATTACTTTGTGATCAGATACCATTTTCTCTTTCCTTGTGGGCCCAGAAAGACTGAGCTCAGCATCCCCGCAGCTTTCCCTGGTTCTTGTGACCCACTCTAATCCCTTGAACTCTCTATGTGAAGTGTAGCAAGGCTCCCAGTGTCCTCTTGCTTCAAACAGTGCAGTGAACCACAGTCTTAAACACAAAGCCTGAAAAGTTATGTGGATCTCTGTGTGGGATAAATCTCTATTGTGAGCATTGCAAGGTCTGGGGACACCTGTGTAGAGCTGTGATGGGAGCTACTGGACAGGGCTCTTCTCTGCACACATGTTCTCCCTAGTGATGTTCAGCACTTGCCTTAAAACCCGCCATCAGATGGGGACACAGCACATGTCAGGGATGTGTGCCTGCATGAATCAGCTTTGGGAAGCTCAGCATTTTCTACATTTGTTTACATGTGGTGATTCTCTTTTGAATTACAAGAATTTTTCATCTCTCACAGAATGGACTCATGACACCTCTTTGTCACTTCTAATACAAACTATTTATCTGCCTGCTGCTTGTAAGCAAAGATTTCTTATTGTGGATTCTACATTATTCTTGTTTCTGTTTTTCAAATGTAAAGAATCAGATCTTTTTCTCTCCCTTGTACCAGTGAAATCATGGGAAAGCTTTTCCAACATGAAAAAATAAGTAAATAAACAATAGTCTTTACATTTTATCTGTACACTTTGGTCTACCCAGGATTTTCTCTTCTATTGAAGAGCAATAGCAGCCAGTCTCCTCTAGGAATATTTGGTCAAACATAGTCTGATGCACAAATATTAAAGACCCAGAGAAATAAATCACAGGGTGAAAAAATCAGAGTGAGTGGGGAATAGTAAGAGAGTACAAGAAGATGGAAGGGTACAAAACTGAGCTGAGTGCTGGAACTCAATGGATGTGGAAATTGTACAAATTGGTGATGTGATGACATGCTACTGAATTGAATATGTTGAAATGCATGATATCTTCACTTTTAATTAAAATTACCTTAGAATTTGATGTTGAGAATAATTATAGAGATAGGAGTAAAAATCAAAACTGAAAGAAATACAAGGGGAGGGGTTACAAGTGGCTGGGAAGGTAAAAGCAGGTACTTTGCAGGACGTGGCCTAAGTGGAGTTCAAGACACCTGTCATGGCGTGAGTAAAAGTGATAGTTATGGAATTCCTTAAGAGTGCGTGCCTCACCCTAGTTTTTACTTTGATCCCAAAGCTGGTGAGGTCACTGGAGGTGCAGATGACCAAAGCTGTGGAATTGGGACTTGAGGTTAGTCAGGTAACAGCCCTGCGTCAGCAGAAGGAGAACAATCACCAACTGTCCTTGCTCCTTGCAGGGCCCAGAACTTCCCAGTGCCTGTCACAGGGAACTCTGTGCAAAAATCCACCCCTGCAAAGTTTCTCATTCAGCTTTGACCAACTCATTTCTGCATGCCTCAGCGTTGCATGAGGTCCCAAGACTGGCAGTCTTTCTCCTTGTCAAGTGTCCCATGCACTCATCAGAGACCCACAGGGCAAAGCCAAAATCTTCTGAACGCAGTGCTTAGTTTCAGTGAGCTCAGGTTGATCCAATTCAGCTGGGACGTCTTGTAGAATTGGACACCAGCATTCTGCTCCAGTTGCAGAGAGCCCAGCCCAGCCTTCTCTCTGCCTTGAATGGGACAGTGCTGGTCCAAGAAGACTTCCCTTGCTGATAGTAGTCCCTAAAAGTGCTGTGACCACCGTGCTCCCTTCTTTAGGAAAGCATGAAATCCATCTTCCTTTCCCACCCTCGTGGTGTTGTCTCTGTGAGAAAGAGAATGGTGTCTGCAATGTTACTCTACTTGTGCTTACTCTACAGGGTTGATGCACTGCAAATATCTGTGAAGTGAGTGGTCAGAGGGAGTGTGTTCTGCCTGCCATTCCTTCATCTTCAGTTCATATAGTGATGCATCATTCCATTATGTGTGTCTTCTGGGGACACCTATTCCTCTATTATGTGTTCACATACACAGAGGCCAGGAAGTTAGGCACATTCACAGTAATGTGGGTAGTACCTGATCTGTTCTTTAGAGGGACTTGTGTCCTGGATAACATGGAATCACAAGAGAACAGTGGCTAAATTTGCACTGGCCATTGCATTAGGGTCATAGCCTAGTAAATTGGTGGTTAAATGCACTCACCAGCTCTTTTTATGATGTCTGTGTGAATCTGTCCTATGGTATCCCCAGAGATTCTTACTGTGAATACCTTGGAAGCCCATGGAATGACTCTCCAGTGTCCTTCACAATGAAGAGAACAGCTTCACCCACGTGAAAGATCCATGATAGGAGGCAAGGCTTCCCCAAGACTAAGAAAAACCAGCAGTGCTGACAGGGTCACAGCTCTGAGGAGAAAGATCTGGGTTTAGACCCAAATCCTCCTCCTGACTTCCTACATAAACCTAGACAAGACACCATGCCTCAGGTCTTTCACGGAGTGTCCCCATGCAATATAGAGGTCATCCTGGCATCTACTTCCTAGGGATATTTTCACCAGTCTGAGATGACAATTGTAATGCCTGTTGGCTAGTGTCTTGTGTACATAGTGTACAGAATTAGAGGTTAAATCCAGGAACCGGTGTGATGCATGTGGAATACAGTGCTGCCTGGTGGTAGAAATGACACTGACCTCCTGGACATATTCCCTGGTGGCATCTTGAGGGGGCAGAAGTTCTTCAATTCAATCATCTTTATGTTCCCTAAGCATCACAATTTGTTCTACATACTGGTGCTATGGCCTCGAGTCAGGACCTCACACACGCTATGCCAGCACTATGGATGGAGTTGAACCCCCAAATCTTCTGGCATTGCTTCTACATTCACATCTGTGTGAATTAGCACTCCCATGGTCTGACTCCTACTCAATAGCTGACAGATGACCTTCTGATGCCAAAAGCTGAGTAGCCCATTCCCTACATTATGGGCCTCACTTAGTGAATTATTATTATTATTATTATTATTATTATTATTATTATTAGTAGTAGTAGTAGTAGTAGTAGTAGTGTTATTTTGCATTAGCAGTGTTGAAATTGAGCCCAGGGCCTCATGCATGGTAACCAAGTACTCTATACTGAGCTCTCTCCCCAGCTCTTGATTCACTCTTAAATAACTGAATATGCCAGACATCATGTGATGAAAATACTAAGGTTCAAGCATTAAAATAACTGTGACCCATCTTCTGTTCTTTCCCTCTTATGTTCTCTCTTACATTTTAGTATTTTTTTTCTCTCTCTCTGGATCTCTCGCTGTGGGGAAGCCACTGCTATCTCTGAAGCTTGCAAGAGGAGAGCCTGATGAGCTTTGAGGGAGAAAAGGGAAAACAGTCCAAAAGGCACCAGGCTTTCGCCTTGGGTCCTGCCTGTAAACAAGGGACAGACCCTGAGAGCAAATTATGCCCTAGTGCCATCTCCCCTGAGCCTGTCTTTACAGAGATATGATGGTAACAGACCCAGCAAAGCCTCTTGGATTCCTGATACCCAGCAACTCTGAGAGAACAGAGTTTATCTCTTATATGAACTGACCTGTCTTCTATCACACATGTCTTGTCACATTTTCCAAATGTATGTAATGACTGGATAGAATTTGACCTCTCTGCCTTCTTTCACCAATCATAATCATTAAGGATTATGTACAGTGAGATTGCTGTACAGTGTTTTCCTATGGATTTTCTTTCATAGGTTCTCACTTCATGGTTTTCTGTGTTTTTTATTCATTCAAATGTTATTGGATATTCACATTTCAGTTTTCAGTTGTTGGAAAGAAAGTTCATATGAATATCTTATAAAATTCTCTTCATGACATAGAGAGGATTGTATGTACAGAATCCTAAGATAGTCAGATGAGTTAATGTGAAATTAACTGTCAAAATGATATCTGAAGTGAATTTACCACAAGCAAGAGAGAAGAAATTTCCTTTGTGCACTTCCTCACCAATACCAGTGTGTTTTGCTCAAAAAAAGAAAGTCTGCTTTTGTGCTCTTCAAAACATAAACAGGGTTTCTCTTGTGGAATGAATATTCGTTTACCTGATAATTGACAATGATAGGAGGCATGTAGAAACTGGGAAGGGTTCATGTGACTGCCAAGGGCATGTTGAAGGCCTTAGAAGTGATAGACTTGTGAATCCCATGGAGGACTTGGAATCACAGCTGGCTCCTGTGGAAGTCACACTGCATGACCCAGGGAGTGCTGACCTCTCCTGAAGTTAAGGCCCCATGACTAGGACAGTCGCTGTGAGAGTTCCTTGGTATTGCATGACAGGCCTACTACTTGACAGAAGATGGGGGTGGAGGAGCCCCTAGCCCAAGGAGAGGGATTCAGGGGACTCTCCTCTCTACCTGTAATACATATGTACAATCCAGACAGATTTGGAATATGGGAGCAGCCGAAAGAGTTAAAGCAAAATGTGAGTGAAACAGTCCCACCATGGGTGTTATACCTATTGGAAAATGACAAAAAGAAAAGGCAAAATGCAATCTCAAACATCTAGTCCATCAGGAGCAAGACCAACCTACATTGAAATAGAGGACTTTAAAAGTCATAAATCAGAAACCTCAAAAGATAGAAAATGAAGTAAAGAAACAAATCCATGATGCTATGAGGAAATCAAATTAGAAATAATGTCTCATGTAAAGAAATAATAGAAATAACAACTGTAGTAAACAAATTGCTCAACATAGCTAGAGAAGAGATACATAAAACAAAAATACAGGAGCATGGTAAATTGAAACTATGAATGAACAATGTAGAAAACAAGCACAATCTATGAAACATATGTAAAGAGATAGTCAAGAAACAAAAAAATATACTGAAAGCTGGCAAAACCATTTAAATGAAGCTGAGGATAGAATTTCATAATTTGAGGACAGTATTGCAGGGAGTGATCATGAATGTGTAGAACATATAAAAATAACAAAGCATCATGAAATGACAATCCAGAAGCTTCAACATGATGCCAAGAGAAGAAATGTAAGACTAAAAGACATCAGTGAAAACGCATGAGTCAATGCAAATGACATAACTAAGCTATTAACATAAATAAAAACAGAAAAATTTCCAAACATGAGGAAAATTCTGATATACAAATAAGAGCCACACAAAGTGCCAAACAGTCACAACAAACATAAGTCTATGCTCAAACATATAATAATTAAGATCCCAGACATACAGCATAAAAACAGAATAGTAAAACTGTTAGAGAAAAGACACAACTCACCTGTACAGGAAAGACTATGATTACTATTAAGGCAAACTTTTCAGCACAAACCTTCAGGTTAAGATGAGTTTGGTGTGAAAAATTTCAAGCCCTAAAAGAAAACAACTTTCAACCTAGACCGATGTACCCAGAAAAAAGTGTCTTTCAAATTTAATGGAGAAACAAGATACTTCAATGAGAAAGAACAACTGAAGAAATTCATGTACAACAAACCAACCCTCGAAAGATTATTGAAAGACATGCTAGATGGGGATAAAAATGACCACAATCTCCAGAACAACAGAAAGAAATGACCAGGCTCGGCAAGAAATTGAACAAGGGAGAAAAGCAGGAAATCAACGACAGGAATACAACATGGCAAAGTCAAGTAAGTACATATTAGTGATACCTAAAAAGGTAAATGGGCACAACTCACCTATAAAAAAAAACAGGTTGACAGAGTGGATCAAGAAACAGGAACCCATAATATGCTGTATACAAAAAATACATTTTACTAAAAAAAAAAAAAAACTTCATAGGTTAAAAGACAAAAGATGGAAAACAGTTTTCCATGAAACAGGAACCCAGAAAAAAGCAGCATAGCTATTCTGTTTGCAGAAAATGTGAACTTTAAAATGTTTAAAGGAGATAAAGAAGGCCACTATATATGTGTAAGTGAGAAACTACAAGAGGAAGAATTACAAATGTATATTCATCAAATACAGGAGCACCCAGCTATATGAGACAAATACTAACAGACATGAAAAACCAAACACAAGTATATAATTAAAATAGGAGACCTTAACACCCCACTGTTAGAGATAGATCAATGAGACAAAAAGCATGGGATTTAAGAGGGCAGCTAGTTTAACAAAGAGGCATGATACAAGTACATAAATGGCCTCTGGGGAACTTAAATATTCTCACAGACCCCGACAAGTTGTGTGCTGATTTCTGTGTTTGAATCCACACTGATCATCTGTCTGTTTGTCCATTTGTCCACTCTGTGAACAGCTGTTCCTTTCATTTTAAGCTCAGTAACTTTTCTCTTTTTCCAAGTTTGCATTGTTTGATCAAAGATATGTTTGGGTTGTGAATTTATGAAGCATGGTTTCACATTGTTTGCCAGCTGCTCAAAATGTCACAAAGACTGGGTATATGAATGCAATATGTTGTTCTTCATCACTGATTTATAGTCTCATTATTTAGAAATTATATTATTACGATGAATAAACAAAGTCCTGGAGAAGGAAAGATGGTGGATAGGTAACAGTAGGCTACAGAGATTCTCTGAGATGTCACCTTAGATTCCAAAAATAATATAGCATAGTGAGACCCATGCAGAGGGAGATAGACCCTCCCAAGCCTGGAATAAATTAAGCTGAGAGAAATCATTTAAAAATACAGTCCCAGTGCTTCTACTGAAACAGCTACAGTCTTGGTGCTGCCACTTGAACTTGCTGCCACTCCTACACTTGATCTCATGCAGCCAAGATTTATGGAATTACACAAAAGCTCATCAGTTTCATCTCACTGGAGATGCATTTGCACTGAGGATGGGAGTCAGTGATCTTAACTGACAAGCTGAGCTGGCAGGGAACCCTGCATCGACCTGTGGTGAATGACGGGAATAAACACCTTCCATAGAGCCTCCAAGAGATGACATCCTGGGACAGGGCCAATTGGCCAGAACAAGGGGCTGCAGTGACTTCGGTCAGCTTCTTCCTTCTCAAGTGGGATTGATGGGGAGCACCTGACCTGTGTCATGCCTCAGGCTGAAACCAATAGGCTAGCCCATACCAGTCCCAATGCCCTAATGCAGTAAGCCTTCAGCAGGCTGATTAATCCAGAGGGGGTGGGTGCAGCATAGGCTTCCCTGGTCTGTATCCACATAGTACACTGCACCGGGGGGGGGATACAATCAACACTTAAGACAAACTGTAACCTACAAACAAAGAACCTGGACCTCCCATATACACCTGTATGGAAGGAACAAAAAATAATAAGAGGAAGCAACAAGAAAGGGTTCCCATTCCCCAATCATGAGAGCATGGATCCAGGAACTGTAAATGCAAAGCAGAATGAGGACAGCAAACATGCAATATCAGACACAGGTGAAGTATTTAACCAAATAAAGCAAGATATAAATAGAATAATTTAAGAAATACTAAGCACCTCTCAAGAAAAAAACATGGAAAAAGGGAAGAAAACAAAAAAAGGGGAGAATTGTTTCATGAGGAAAATAGAGAAAAGTTAGAAGAAAGGAAGCTGGTTCAAAGAGAGAACATGAATTTAAAAACTCCTTTGCAACTGGAAAAATTAATTGCCAGAAAATAGGGTAGATTATCCAAACTAGAGGACAGGTTTGCACTGTAGGATCATGAAAGGAAAAATTTCTTAAATAAAACAAGGAAACAAGTAGTAACAATACAAATGCTAGATGATGACAAAAAGATGTATAACTTAAGAATAACGAATGTGAATGAAGCAGCAGGAGTACAAACAAAGGAACTACAAATTCTATTCACAAAATTAAGGAAAACATCCCAAGCATAGGAAAAGGAAATGATACTCAGCTGTATGAGGCATACAGAACTCCAGCCATCAAAAACCAAAACAGAACTACACATAGGCATATAATAATCAAGATCCCAGAAATCCAATATAAGAACAGAATATTAAAAGCTGTCAGAGACAAGAAACAGATCGTCTATAAGGGAAAGTCCATCAGAATTACATCAGACTTCTTGGCACAAACCATCATATCAAGAAGAAAATGGAGTGAATCATTCCAAGTCCTGAAAGAAAATAACCTATGGCCCAGATTGATGTATCCTGAAAAGTTTTCCTAGAAATTAATGGAGAAATAAGATGCTTCCAAGATAAAGAGGAACTGGGAGAATTCACCACCACCAATCTAACCCTAAAGAGAATACTTTAGGACATTCTAAAGAGAGAGAAAATCACCAAGATTTCAGGAACAGTGGTAGAGAGGCCACAATGAATGGAGCAAAAGGCAAAGTGAAGAAGACAAATAGACAACTGATGACAGAAAAATAGAACAACAGAAATGAGACAGAGAAGGTTGGATATAATTTCTAATGCAGATGTCCTATATACACTAAATTAAGGAAAAAAAGAGAGAATCACAGGCAGAGTGGATCAAGAAATAGGGCCAACTGAGATGCTGTTTATAGGAAGTATAATTGACCTGAGGAAGGGTATTTGGACCAAAATTGAATAGAACTCAATGTGATAGGGAATGAGAGAGTGATAGGGGCAACTGGATCAGTATTTATGTGTAGGTTGGAAAGAAAGAAATGAGTTTAAACAAACCAAAGCAGCATTATTTTCTTTAATAAGTAAAGAAATATAACTATAGATCAAGTCCTGGAGTCAGAAAGTTCAGAAACACTTAGATAAATAGCAGGTTGCCCACACAATATAAAACCAAGGGTGTTGGGGAGACCCAAAAATACACAGTACACCCTGGGGGAGTGAAAGGGGAAAAATAGACTTTAAAAAGACAGAAGAAGATATTGCTATAAGTGTATCAGGAATTAAAACCCATATTACTTGTACCACTCTGTTTAGATAGAACTTATTCCATCCCAGTTTTTATACAAGCACTAAATCTGAGGGCACAGACAGCTATCCCAAAAATATCAGGATATACCACAGTAATCATCTTTAATTTCCTGTTAAGTTAAACTAGATTCCTCTATAACTTATACTGTTATATCATTACTGAACTTATTTAAATCTGATTTGTTTGATTGCTTCTTGTTATTGACTATTTTATTCAAAACCGTTAGGTTGATAGTATCGTCAGAGTGTAGACAACTATACTGAAAATAGAAATGATTCTCTATAATACCCATTCTGACTTGATTAATATCTGTTTTAGTAGCTCTACACTATCTACAAAGTTCTATTTCTGTTAATACTGTTATGCAGTGATATATTCAATTATACTTTATCCGATGATATAGCCATTTTTATTGATGGTAACAAGAGACAACACAGTAACCATAGTAGAACTCCTTGTACAGCAGTTTTATATGTCTTTTTAGTTTTATGTATCTCTAGGATTATGTTTTGCTCTGTCCTGCTTTGTTCTGTTTCTCCCTCTAATATAGAAAGGATAGTAACACATGTTAAGATGCATGCTTCCATAAAACCTATCAATAATTTAGAAGAACTGATTTTATGATACATGATGAAATGAACAAATACTTTGAAGGAGAAAAAAGGGGACTACAGTACCCAGTGCTGGTTCTATAGTGTCATGATGTGAAATCAAGCAATACTATTAATCTTCAACTAGAGTGATTTTAATCTGCTTTGGTTTGTTTAAACTCAACATAAATGAAGATATGGATAAATACATACATGTTTAAGTGTATAGGATTGATTGCCATATTACTTAGTTTTTATTAGATAGTTGAACAGAACTATTTGAAGTCTCCCTGTTTGAATTCCCATTTATATGGTCCAATTTTGTATCTTGAACAATTATTTGTAAGAGGACAATAAAACACACAAAGTAGTGATTTATTACTGTTTATTCTTTAATTTGAATGTATGTGCTATTTATGCCTGCTTTCTGTTTTGTTTTGTCTTTCTTTAAATAAAAATAAATTTAAAAATATAAATAAATAAACAAAGTCCCTTAGCAGTTAGATTGGTGGACCAAGCTCTGATTGATAAATAAGAAAGCAGCTGTCTGGTAACATTTTTAACCAGTTTTTATCCATTGATTAGAGACCTCAATGATCTCCAGATCACTATAGGAGACAGCTCAAATAAATTTATGAAATTTATTCCTAAATATTCACGTTGGTCATTATCAAATGAAGTAATACATATTTTTGGTTTGATGATGCCTGTATAAAGGTTTCACATGGTTATGACAGTTGATTGTAATCAAGTATATGATGTAGTTCATATATTCATAATTCTGGATGCATAAGACTCCATGATTGTAAAATGGGGATGACTTATGGTAACAGATTTTTGTCTCATGTGCACACCTTTGCTGCTCACAAAGACTTGTGAGATTCACATTCAACGAAAGATCAATAAGTTTTTCAATAATACACAAAAAACTTCTTGTGTATTAGATAAGGGTGATTGACTAAAAGGGATATTTTATGTCAAACAAGAATTTAGATTATTACAAGAATCTCATGATTGTCATGATGCAATACTATGTATGGTTCTGATTCCTGATATATTATGTAAAATATGCAACTGTTAATACTGTAGGTATT
This sequence comes from Cavia porcellus, assembly GCF_034190915.1. Lineage (NCBI taxonomy): Eukaryota > Metazoa > Chordata > Mammalia > Rodentia > Caviidae > Cavia > Cavia porcellus. The sequence continues at coordinate 1,111,274 of NW_026947533.1, read as the reverse complement.
CAAATGCTAAAATGTCCATGGATAGAAGAAAATAGGATTCATTTAATGTTCTAAGATGTTTCATGTTTAGATAAAATAGTAATATTACACTTACTGCCTGTAATATACTGTATTGTTATGAAAAACTTCTTTTGGATGTTTGACAGCTAAGGTTTGGAAGCCAAATCTTAGAGAAAAAGATGGGCTAAATGGATAGCAAATATTTTGGCCCCAGCCCTTCAAGGGTGGTGGAGACCCAGGATATAAAATAACCTCTGATTGCATCATCCTAAGATAGTCAGTGAGTCCCTGGTTGTCTCATCAAGGAGATGATAAAACCACAGAGGAAAGTCACCTTCAATGCAAGGTGTGCCTAAGAAGAGTCACCAGAGAAAAATCTCCCAAGCTTTCACAGAGAGCATCATGGTGAAGCAATGATTGTGACTCTTCTAAGTGGCTGACACTGACAGAAGAGCCATGAGGTGTTATGCATGGTTCTAAGATAACTCCTGAGAAGACCTAAGTGATCTTGATAGGAAGGTCTTTTGGCAACTCTTGGAGGTGGACTAAATGTCTTTTGCATAATGGATGTATATGAGTCCTGGGGGCCAGGGGTGGAATGTCATGGTTTATGCCTGTGTCCCCCAGGCCTCATGAGTTTGCATTGTGCATTTATGATGGTTCATTGTCTAGTGTTTGGATTGATGGTGTCAGTCCTAAACCCACATTGGGTGGAGCCAGGATGTAATTCAATGGCAGGAAGAAGGTGTATCTTGCTTTTTGCTGGTTCCTGTGTGCTTTTTGCAGCCTCCATGAACTGTGGCCCAGCCATACCTGCCTGCCTTGGAGCCAACTGAGTGTGAACTGAAACCTGCAAAAACTGTAAGAAATAAATCTTTCCTTTCTGAAATTGGGCTTCAGGTATTTTGTCTCAACAACAAGTAAAAAGTAATTAACACAGAATTTGGTACCTAGGAGTGGGGTCTTTTGCTGTGACTATTCTTGAACATGTTTTTCTAGAGGCTTTGGAAATGGCTTGTGGGCAGAGTTTGGAAAGGTTTGGACATGTCACCTGGATGCGTAGAGCTGGAGCAGGGTAGGCTGTTCTATAGAGGGGATTCTGGTCAGAGCTCAGGAGACCAGAAGGCTGATAGAGGGCCTGATGAGAACCAGGCTTCGGAGTTTTCTGTTGGGAAGAAGGACTGCATTGGTGGTTGGACTCCACCTGAGGTGTGTTATGGCTTGGCAGAAGGTTTGTCTGCATTTTGCTCCTGCCCAGAGGCTTTGCTGAGACTGAGACAAAGGGCAATGGACTGATTAATCTTGAAAAGAAATTTAAAAGCAATCAAACCTTGAGGCTGTGGCATGGCTATTGTTGGGGCTTTTAGCCAGATTTATGTTGCATATCAAAAGCAAAGAGATAAGCAGGATAATGTACAATGCTGTGAGTTTGGCCAGAAGGAAAATTCCAGGAAGACTGTGGATTGCAAAGACAGAGTTGAGATTTTGATTCCTGAGGAGAAACAAAGAGATAAGAAAGATGGCCCCAGGGCATCATAGGAAGGTGGTCCCCACCCTGTGCAGCCTCACTGCAAAAGTGAAAGAATTTGCTCAGAGGGAAAAGCTGCAGAGTGCCATGTTCTAGAATGGTGACAGAGGCCACTTGAGGTTCCAGAATGGTGGCCCCTTTGAGAAGCTTTTCCTCACAATCATGTAAACAGAGCCCTGCAATCCAGGCAACTGACCCCTATAGCCAAAAGACAGAAAAGCGTAGATACTGCTCCAGTCAGCAGCAAACGTTGGTGGCATCCACAAGGTGCTGATTTTAGGTGCAAGGAAAATGCACAAATTCTGAGGCAAGATGGCATCCACCTCAATTGCAAAGTGCCTGGGAGGCCAAAAGGTGTGCCCCTGAGAGGGCAATTTGTGAAGACGTAAGGGTGAAACCAAAGGTGCGGTGGAGACTGAAGATGTTTGGAAAAGGCAAGAATGTGGTTGATTCAAGGGAAGCTGCAAAAAGAGAGCAGAGAAGATGTAAGAGAAAAGCTGGTGGAGTTAAAATTGCTGTAAATGCCATGGGGGTGGGATTACCCAAGCCTTTTGGAGTTTGCAACCAGATTGCTTCTGATGCTGAACATGGAATTCTAGGACTTAATGTTCACCCTGCTGGACTTCTTTTGTTTCCAGTACTTTATATTCCCATTCTTGTAACTTTTGGAATGGTAATGTTTACCTTGTGCCTTTGCATTTGAGAAATGTTTAACCTTGTTTGATTTGTACAGGGGTTACAGTTAAGAGTTTGCCTTAGATCTTGGAGGAGACTTGGGAATTGGACTGTTCAGGAATGCTGAAACATAGGACGTTGGCAACTCTTGGAAGTGGACTAAATGTCTTTTGTATAATGGATATACATGAGTCCTGGGGGCCAGGGGTGGAATGTCATGGTTTATGCCTGTGTCCCCCAGGCTTCATGAGTTTGCATTATGCATTTGTGATGGTTCATTGTGTAGTAGGTGGATTGATGGTGTTAGTGCTACACCCACATAGTGTTGGAGCCAGGATGTAATATAATGCAGGAAAAAAGTGTGTCTTGCTTTTTTCTGGTTCCTGCTTGCTGTTTGCAGCTGCCATGAAATGTGGCCCAGCCATGCACACCTGCCTTGGAGCCAACTGAGTGTGGACTGAAACCTCCAAAAAATGAAGAAATAAAGCTTTCCTTTCTCAACTTGGGCTTCACGTATTTTGTCTCAGAAACAAGTAAAAAATAACTAAGACAGTAGTTAATGCAGGTCTCATGTTAGCTTGGCCTTGGACATCCTGAAGAAAAGTCTGGCCTCTGAAGATATAGTGCAATGTAAAAGCTTGGCTGAGCGGGGAGCTAGGATCGCTAACATCCTCTGACAATTGCTGGCTCTTCTGGTAAATAACTGCTGTTATGAACTGATGGACTATGATGAGTTTAAATTGGAGTTCTCCTCAATGCTTCCCCACCTTAAGCTGGCCACCCATCCTGAGAGTCAACAAAACAAAATAAGGGAGAGTTGTTGGAAAGGGTTGAAGTTGAATACATGTGCAGGGCTGTGGTGTGGCCTGGGCATGATTGAATTGAGAATGAGGAGACACCACAAGGAACAAGATAGGCCACAGCTGAGGCCACCTAGAGACTTCCTGAAGAATTTTTCTTAATTAGAATCATCTGTTGCTCTGTGGGTTCCTTGACCCTCTCCCAGGGGCCTGCTCAGGTTGTTACCATTGTCCACACACTTCCTTGCTTGTTCTGATTAAATATGGGCTGCCTAGTGACAGGTGGCTGGCTGGTTAGCAGAGTTATGAGTTCTGAAGAAGATTTCACTCTTCCTGTTGCCCTCAAGACAATGCCACTTTTCTCCTTCTTTTGGTCCTTTGCTGTGCACTTTTTTGGGGGCTAGGTATTTAGGCATAGGCTCCAATAAAATCTTACCTTCCACATAGGATAACTTTAAGTTTCCTGAAAATTTTGTTGCATGTAAATTTTCTTTACCTGTAGATGGAAGTGTTATTATCAACAAATATATTGCTAACTTATCAACATATGCTACCTTTTTAACATATTGAGGGGTATTATAGTGATTTCTCAGAAGACATGATTATACACCTCTTTACATCATTGTGAGTATTCTGCATAACTTTTCTAAGTCAGTTCTTATAAGTGAAATTGGTAGATAATAAAGGAGGCCTCCATCAACTTGCTAAGTACTATGTAACATGAGTCTCAGTGTTTCTAGCAGTTCATTTGTTTTAACCATGAATTCCTGACCAGATGCTAGGTATGCCTGCTTGGCACAGAATGGATTGTACAGGAAATTAAGTGGTTTTGATCTCCAAAGAATTGCTGGAGTCAAACTGAAACAGGTAAATGCTAAAAAACTGTTAGGGTTTACATAGATTAAAAACTCATTTACATAATTAGTTGAAGAATGAGTTGATGCATTTGGAAGATTATTCAGAACATACAGCTAGCTGAATTATATTAGATATTTATTTCTTTACTTTTATACAGGTACAAAATACCTGACTTACAGAATTTAATATAAATATATACTTTATCTCATGGTTTCCATGAGGGATGTTTGATTTTGACTGTTTCCAAAGCATAAATATCTTGGAAAAAAGTGAAAAGGAAAATGTAACTTTTTTATGAGATCAAGGAGCCAGAGAACAGTTTCAGAACCTGAGAGGAAGGATCCAGAGACCAGATTTGGTTCATGGGTTCTAACACACATGGCTGCAGTTTATACATATAGAAGCAATCATAGTAATCTCGTACACATTTCTGAAGCCAAAAGGTGTTAACAAATGGATCACCAGGCTTTAGGGAATATATAACTTCTAGGAATATTAAAATCCTGAAGAGTGTTATACTGAGACGCTAAAAATTAAAATAATTGATTAAAAGATAATTAACAAAAATAGTTACTTAAAAAGATAGTTATTAGTAATATTATTATTCTACTGAGCTCATTGCCCTAGTAACCAAGCACCAACCACATAGGTATAAATTAACTGACCACATCATTCTGCTGTTCTGTAATGTGTCATCCCCCGCCACCTTAGTGACCTGTGTGCTATGTCAAATTTTGTTCCCCTTGTAAGAGACAAATGATGCTGTGCCAACCACTGTTCCCTTTATGAGAGACAAATGTTCCTGGAATTGGTAGACCAAGGGCTATGAATTGGCCAACCACCCACTGTGAAATGCCTCTGTCCTCAAGCAAAGGGGAAAAAAGGCCCACCTTATTTCTGTTTCTCATCACTATGTACTTACTGATCAATGAGCTAATCATAAATGAACTATAAAAATCAGTCAAAACTCTAACTCAGTTGCACAGCTTTGCAAATTCCATTTGCACTGTGTCGCTGGGCCAGGTAAAATAAAAGTAACCTCCCCATGCTGACCACCCCGCGGTGCTTTTCTCCATCCTACATTGCCACTCACTGCCTATCCTAATTCAGACCCTCCGATTCACACCACCCCGTGATGTTTTTCTCACTCCTACTAGTGAATGTAATGTAACACACACCCATACAATGCGCACCACCCCGTGATGTTTTTCTCACTCCTACTGGTGAATGTAATGTAACACACACCCATACAATGCGCACCACCCCGCGATGTTTTTCAGAAACCTATCCTACATTGCAACTGCATGTTCCCTGACCTCCCCATGCTGACCACCCCGCGGTGCTTTTCTCCATCCTACATTGCCACTCACTGCCTATCCTAATTCAGACCCTCCGATTCACACCACCCCGTGATGTTTTTCTCACTCCTACTAGTGAATGTAATGTAACACACACCCATACAATGCGCACCACCCCGTGATGTTTTTCTCACTCCTACTAGTGAATGTAATGTAACACACACCCATACAATGCGCACCACCCCGCGATGTTTTTCAGAAACCTATCCTACATTGCCACTGCATGTTCCCTGACCTCCCCATGCTGACCACCCCGCGGTGCTTTTCTCCATCCTACATTGCCACGCGCTGCCTATCCTAATTCAGACCCTCCGATTCACACCACCCCGTGATGTTTTTCTCACTCCTACTAGTGAATGTAATGTAACACACACCCATACAATGCGCACCACCCCGTGATGTTTTTCTCACTCCTACTGGTGAATGTAATGTAACACACACCCATACAGTGCGCACCACCCCGCGATGTTTTTCAGAAACCTATCCTACATTGCAACTGCATGTTCCCTGACCTCCCCATGCTGACCACCCCGCGGTGCTTTTCTCCATCCTACATTGCCACTCACTGCCTATCCTAATTCAGACCCTCCGATTCACACCACCCCGTGATGTTTTTCTCACTCCTACTAGTGAATGTAATGTAACACACACCCATACAATGCGCACCACCCCGTGATGTTTTTCTCACTCCTACTAGTGAATGTAATGTAACACACACCCATACAATGCGTACCACCCCGCGATGTTTTTCAGAAACCTATCCTACATTGCCACTGCATGTTCCCTGACCTCCCCATGCTGACCACCCCGCGGTGCTTTTCTCCATCCTACATTGCCACTCACTGCCTATCCTAATTCAGACCCTCCGATTCACTCCACCCCGTGATGTTTTTCTCACTCCTACTAGTAAATGTAATGTAACATACACCCATACAATGCGCACAAACCCGTGATGTTTTTCTCACTCCTACTAGTGAATGTAATGTAACACACACCCATACAATGCGCACCACCCCGCGATGTTTTTCAGAAACCTATCCTACATTGCCACTGCATGTTCCCTGACCTCCCCATGCTGACCACCCCGCGGTGCTTTTCTCCATCCTACATTGCCACTCACTGCCTATCCTAATTCAGACCCTCCAATTCACACCACCCCGTGATGTTTTTCTCACTCCTCCTAGTGAATGTAATGTAACACACACCCATGCAATGCGCACCACCCCGTGATGTTTTTCTTTCTTTTTTTTTTTTTTATTTAAGAGGAAAAAGAGAAAAACACAAAACAAACCAAAGCGGCGTAAGGGTACACGCAATACAGAACTACAAAACAAAACAAAACAAAACAAAACAAAACAAAACAAAACAAAAAACCATAACAGTAAGAAATTACCTGCTAGTAGATTACACACTATTTTCTTTAAAATAGTTCCTCAAATCACAGTATCAAAGAACACAAGGTGGACATTCAAACAGGGAGACTGCAAACAGCTGTGTTCAATGTTCCAAAAACATTGATAAAGTCAGCTATTTAACACCCCCAAACACACTTGCTGTTATATCCGTTAGAGCTCCTTTTCTTTTTTTTTTTCCCTCTCTTTTTTACAACAAAATTTACACATCTTGGATTTTATTACTCCTTAGTGCTTATTACTTTCTTTGGGGGGGGGAAGAATACAGTCAAATATGGCAAAACAAAGCTGTCAGTCAATACCAAGGATAGACGTAGCACATGGTGTAGAACAGAGTACAAGTTTATCAACAATGGTTATCAACGTTGTCCCTTGTTTCCTTAAAAAGAATTGTCTATCTTATTAGATATTATAAAGTTGGACAAAACAGTAGAGAACAAGACCAATAAAACTTAGGCATTGTAAACATTACAGGACTTCCAAAGAAGACAATAGTCAAACCAGAATGGGTATCTTAGTGAATCTTATTGTCTTCAAAGTAGTTGCCTATGCCTTCAAACTTGATACTATCATATAGAATGGAGCAGAGTCTAATCAGTCAAAACAAGATCGTGGGAGTACTACAGGACTTCAAAACAAGTTAATAGGAAATCAAAAAGAGTTACTATTTATATATCCTAACTTTTTTGAATTTTTTCTTTAATTAAGATAAACATAAGAAATGACTAAATAATTTTTTTGAAACAATAAGGGGGAGATTGAGATAAAACAGGACATAACAATATAACAATAGAGGTCACAGCATGACTGTTTCAATAACCTAGTACTTCACCACCTTATAACCTGACTTAATAGTAGTTACCATAGTGTCTTTTTCCTTGAAATATTTGGGTAAAACTTCATATACTCTAGCTTCAAATATTTTCATATCAAGAAGCCCAGAATAAAGCCTTTCTAATTAATGAGTGAAAACTTTATAAGGCTTCAAGGCCACCTAATGGGGAATCATGATTACCACATATTTTTATATATTTGAATCATTACTTACATTAGGGAAACTATTCGGTATTCACACATGCAAGATTGATTTATTTCACTTATGAGTATGGTCTCAAGCTGTGCCCATTTATTGATAAATATCTCAATGTGATACTTCTTTATAGCTGAATAATACTCCATTGTATAGAAATACTACAACTTTTTTATCCATTCCTCAGTTGATGGGCACTTGGGTTGTTTCCAAGATCTGGCGATTACAAATTGTGCTGCTATAAACATAGGTGCACATATATCACTGTGGTATGATGCTTTCAGTTCTTCTGGGAATATGCCTAGAAGTGGAATAGCTGGAATAAATGGGATTTCCAGTCCCAACTTTTTGAGAAATCTCCAGACAGATCTCCACAAAGGCTGTACCAGTCTACACTCCCACCAGCAGTGCAGGAGAGTTCCTTTTTCCCCACAGCCTCTCCAGCATTTGTTGTCGGTTTTCTTGATCCTGGCCATTCTTTCAGGAGTGAGATGGTATCTCAGTGTGGTTTTAATTTGCATTTCTCTAATGACCAATGATGATGAGCATTTTTTCATGTATTTATTTGCCATTTGCATTTCTTCATCTGAGAATTGCATATTCATCTCAGATGCCCATTTTTGGATTGGATCTTTGAATTTCGGAGGTCTGAGTTTTTTAATTCTTTGTATGTTTTAGACAAGAGGCCCTTGTCTGAGAGAGAGTTCACTAAAATCTTTTCGCAGTTTGTGGGTTTTCTTTTCACTATGCTGGAGATTTCTTTTGACATGCAGAAACTTTTTAATAAGAAGTGGTCCCAGTTATTGATTCTGGGAAGTATTTCCCGTGCGGTTTGAGTCCTGTTCATGAATTCTTTACCTACTCCTATGTCTCCAAGGTTTCTACCTAATTTGTCTTCCAATAGATTTAGTGTTTCTGTTTTAATATTCAGATCTTTGACCCATTTAGATTTTAATTTAGTACATGGTGATTGGCATGGGTCTAGCTTTAGTTTTCGGCAAATGGAGAGCCAGTTTTTCCAGCACCATTTATTAAAGAGACTGTCGTTCTTCCAGTGAACCTGCTTGGCTCCTTTATCAAAGATAAGGTGGTTGAGTGTGTTTGTAGTTGTGGTTGTATCTTCTAATCTATTCCACTGATCTTTGGCTCTGTTTTGATTCCAGTACCATGTTGATTTTACTACTGTTGCTTTGTAGTATAACTTCAAGTCAGGGATTGTGATGCCTCCTGCTTTGTCTTTGCTGCTTAGAATTGCCTTTGCGATTCTAGGTCTCTTCTGGTTCCAGATGAAATTTAGGAGTGATTTCTCTAGATCTATAAGGTATGTTGATGGTATTTCTATTGGGATTGCATTGAATCTGTATAACAGTTTTGGGAGAATGGCCATTTTCACAATGTTTGTTCTTCCTATCCATGAGCAAGGGATATCTTTCCATTTTCTGAGATCATCTTCAATTTCCTTTTTCAGTGTATTATAATTTTCACTGTATAAGTCTTTCACTTCTTTCGTAAGAGTAATTCCTAAATATTTCATTTTTTTGCTTGCTAATGTGAATACTCCAGTTTCTCTTTATTTCCCTCTCTGTAATTTTGTTGTTCATGTATCGGAATGCTATTGATTTCTGAGTATTGATTTTGTATCCAGCCACATTACTGAATTTATTTATTGTATCTAAGAGTATTTCAATGGAGTTTAGGGGGTCTTCTATGTAGAGTATCATGTCATCTGCAAACAATGATAATTTAACTTCTTCTTTTCCTATCTTTACCCCTTTTATTTCTCTTTCTTGCCTAATTGCTCTGGCTAGTACTTCCAGTACTATATTAAATAGGAGTGGTGATAAAGGACATCCTTGTCTTGTGCCCGATTTTAAAGTAAAGGCTTTCAATTTTTGGCCATTTAGTATGATGCTGGCTGTTGGTTTGTCATAAATGGCCTTTATTATATTGAGGTAAAGACCATTTATTCCAATTTTCTGTAAAGTTCTAATCATGAATAAGTGTTGGACCTTATCGAAGGCTTTTTCTGCATCTATAGAAATGATCATGTGATTCTTATTTTTGGCTTTATTGATATGGTGGATTACATTTATTGATTTGCGTATGTTGAACCATCCTTGCATTCCTGGGATGAATCCCACTTGGTCATGGTATATAATCTTCTTGATGATTGGCTGGATCCTATTTGCCAATATTTTATTGAGGATTTTTGCATCTGTGTTCATTAGGGAGATCGGTCTATAGTTCTCTTTTTTAGTTTGGTCTTTCTCAGGTTTTGGTACTAGAGTGATATTTGCTTCCAGGAATGACTTAGGAAGGATTGATTCCCTTTCAATTTCATTGAATAGTTTGAGGAGTGTCGGCATTAGGTCTTCTTTATATTTCTTGTAGAATTCTGCAGTGAATCCATCTGGGCCTGGGCTCTTCTTGGTGGGTAAGGACTTAATTACATTTTCAATTTCATTAGCAGAGATTGGGTTATTCAACAGTTTTATATCCTCTTGATCTAGCTTTGGTACTTCATATGCTTCTAAGAATCTGTCTATTTGTTCTGTGTTATCAAACTTTTGAGAGTAGAGGTTTTTGAAATAGGTGTTGATGATCCTCTGTATTTCTATTGGGTCTGTAGTGATTTCTCCTTTTTCATTTCTTATTGCATGAATTTGAGCTTTTTCTTCCCTTTTTTTAATAAGGTTGGCTAGGGGCTTATCGATTTTATTTATTCTTTCAAAGAACCAACTCTTTGATTCGTTGATTCTTTGGATTGTTTTCTTAGTCTCTATTGCATTGATTTCTGCTCTGATTTTTATAATTTCCTCTCCTCTTTTGGCTTTGGGCTTGACTTGCTCTTCTTTTTCTAGCTGTTTGAGGTGTAGCATCAAGTTATTTATTTGTATTTGTTCTGTTTTCCTGATGTGGGAACTCAGTGCAATAAATTTTCCTGTCAGAACGGCTTTCATTGCATCCCACAGATTCCGGTAAGTTGTATCTGCATTTTCATTTTCTTTTAGGTATTGTTTAATTTCTTCTTTAATTTCTTCTGTGACCCACTGATTACTCAAGAGTGTGTTATTTAGTTTCATGAGTTTGCGGAATTTTTGCAGTATCCTTTGTCATTGATTTCTAATTTCAGAGCGCTATGATCCGATAATATGCAAGGGATGATTTCAACTCTTTTGCATTTGCTTAAATATGTTCTGTGAGCTAATATATGGTCTATTTTAGAAAATGATCCATGTACTGCTGAGAAGAATGTGTATTCTGATGTTGTTGGGTGGAACATTCTGTATATGTCTATCAAACCCATTTGTTCACAGGTGTGATTCAGTTCTGTTATTTCTTTGCTCATTTTCTGTCTGGTTGATCTGTCCCTTGGTGTCAGTGGTGTATTAAGGTCTCCTGTTACAATTGTGTTACTGATAATTTGAGTTTTCATTTCTGTTAATAATTGTTTTATATAACTGGGTGCTCTGGAGTTTGGTGTGTATATATTTAAGATAGTTATCTCTTCCTCTTGGAGTTTTCCCCTTACGAGTATGTAGTGACCTTCTTTGTCCTTTATGGTCATTGTTGGTTTAAAGTTCACGTTGTCTGCAAACAGAATGGCTACTTCTGCCTTTTTTTGGATTCCTGCTGCATGAAGAATTGTTTTCCATCCTTTGACTTTCAGTCTGTGAGTATCTTTCTGGGTTAGATGGGTTTCCTGTAAACAGCATAAGGTTGGATTTTGTTTCTTGATCCATTCTGCTAGTCTGTTTCTTTTGATTGGTGCATTGAGACCATTTACATTAATGGTTATTACTGTTAAATGCTGGTTAATTGTAGGAATGTTATCTCTCTGCTGTTGCATCTTTATCTTTCTGTTCTGTTTAATTATTTGCTTTGCTTAGTGCTTTTTTCCTTTGTGTATCTAAACTGCCTTTCAATATTTTTTGCAGGGTTGGTTTGGTGTTCATGAAGTTCTTCAGCTGTTCTTTGTCATGGAAGTATCGTATTGCACCATCTATTTTGAATGATAGTTTTGCAGGATATATCAGTCTTGGTTGGAAATCATTTTGCTTTAGGATCTGGAATACTTCACTCCATGCTCTTCTTGACTTTATCGTTTGTGCTGAGAAGTCTCCTGTGATTCTGATAGGTTTTCCTTTATAAGTGATGTGTCTTTTCTCTCTGACAGCTTTTAATAATCTCTTCTTGTGTTGGATTTCTGGGATGGTGATTAGTATATGTCTGGGTGTAGTTTTATTTTGGTTATGACTGTTTGGAGTTCTATATGCTTCACTGATCCTGATGTCAGTTTCTGATCTCATGCTTGGGAAATTTTCAGCTATTACTTCTCTAAATATCCTCCTGACATCCTTCATGTTGTCTCCCTCTCTTTCATTAATCCCTATCATTCTTATGTTATTCTTCTTTGCATCGTCTTGCAGTTGTTGAATTGTTGTTTCCTGGTTCCTTGTTATTTTCAAAAGATCTTTCCTTTCCTGTTCACTAGCTGCAATCCTGTCTTCAAGGTCTGAAATTCTATCTTCACTTTCATTAAGGCGGTTTTTACAACTTTCAGTGGAGTTTTTTATTTCCTGTATATCTCTGTGCATCTGCATTATGTATTCTGTTTGTTTCTTATATTGCTCGTCTAGGGATTCTATCTTTTTGTTTAGTTCCTCCAATTTTTTATCTGTGTTTTCTTTAGATATATTTAGAATCTCTTTCATTTCTTTTATCATTTCTTCTTTTATCTGGGAGATTATTTCGAATTTGAATTTCTTTAAAGCTTCCTGGAGTTGCTTGTCAATTTCAGTGGCTATTGTGTCCGATATATGAGGTGGATGGGATATATTTTCTTCTATATACATCGCTCCTAGGGTTTCTTGAGATGGGCTGGAGGTTTGAGGTTGTAATTTGGTCTTTCATTTTGTCATTTTCCTATATTTCTGTGTTTCAAGTGTTATTTGAAAGCTTCCTCAGGATCTGTTGAAAATCCCCTTCTATGTTTGGAGCTACTGAGACTCTGGCGCCGCGCTACCCCAAGCCATTAGGCCTACAGAACCAGTGGCCCTCCTCTGCCTGCTCAGAACTCCGCAGTTCCAGACAAGCTGGGCCTCAGGGACACTGTGCGCCCACCTGCCCCTTGGAAGCTCCACAGTTCTTCAATCGCAGCCGGGTTAGGGTACTCACCACAGGCCGCAGTGCTTCAGGAACCTGTGGACCCTCCCTGGTTGCAGAGATATCCACAGTCCTCCAGACACATGGAGAGGCCGATGCAGGCACCCCAGATCTGCCCAGCTCCTCCTCTGCAGACCAATGGCCAGGTGCGGCAGCTAAACAGGCTGGGCTAGGCTGATATTGTGGGCCCTCCCACCCGTCAGGAGCTCAGCAATTCTCCAAGTGTAACCGGAATGGGGAGGCTGATGTGGAAGCCTCAAACCCACCTCTCCCCTTCACTGCACCTGGAAGCCTGGGGGAACTCCAGCAGTCTGGGCGGAGATATCCAGAGTCCTCCAGACATGCAGAGAGGCCGGTGAGAGCACCCCAGATCTGCCCAGCTCCTCCTCTGCCGACCGATGGCCAGGCGCGGCAGCTAAACAGGCTGGGCTAGGCTGATAGTGTGGGCCCGCCCACCCGTCGGCAGCTCAGCAGTTCTCCAAGTGAAGCCAGAATGGGGAGGCTGATGTGGAAGCCTCAAACCCACCTCTCCCCTTCACTGCACCTGGAAGCCTGGGGAACTCCAGCAGTCTGGGCGGAGATATCCAGAGTCCTCCAGACACGCAGAGAGGCCAGTGAGGGCACCCCAGATCTGCCCAGCTCCTCCTCTGCAGACCGATGGCCAGGCATGGCCAAAAGTCAGGTAGTTCTAGGGTAAGCATGAAGTTAAAGTTGGTTTATGATTTCTTCCTTGAGGTGAAAAACACTAGCTCTGGTAAGAATCAGTATTCTACATCCTTGTCAACCCATGAATTCTTTGTTCTTCACTTGAGATCTAATTTTGATTATCTCTAATTATGATCCAGTGTCATGAAGGCAAAACTTGAAATTTTTTTGTAACAGGGATCGAACTCATGATCTCAAGCTTACTAGGTAGGTGTTCATGCTGCTGAGCCAAATACCCCGCTCTGAAAGTGTTTTCTGCATACTATGTATGATATTAACATTGTTCCTCAGAAATGTTGAATATTGTGGAATTTTTCTATATTGTATGGATATAATTTTTCAAGCAAACCAAAGGTGTCGTATGCAGTCACTTTTCAAGTTTCACATTGTCTGTGGGGTGTCTCAGTCAGGGTTTCTATATTTCAGACAGCTCTGTAACTTAGCCTAGCCCCAAACTCAAGGAAGTTCTCCTGCATCAGCCTCCCAAGATATATTTCTTATATCTGAATGGAGAGTAATCAGTTGGTGACACTGAGCTATAATTTGAAACTTGTACCTGGTTTCATTGTTTATACATTTTTTACATACATCAGTTTTCCATGAACATTTGAGTTATTATTTATGTATCATATTTGATGTTATTTATGTTTTGTTCTATGAAACCAAATTTAAATATCAAAATACTGCTTAAGTATATTAAGAACAAAGGACTCAGTAGCCTAAATGAGATTTGAAGAGATATTACTGTTAGTACATAAAAGTGATTCATGAGATATTTGTCTGCCTGTGTGCTTTATGGATGCTGGTCCTGCAGGCTCTCACTATGAGCTCTGCTGTAGAGGCAGTGCACAGGGACTCTTGCAGTGACTCACCATAAGAATCAGTGCTCCTATTTGGCTGTTACATTAGCTGTGAGTTGCAATATAGCATCAAATTTGCTGTCTCAAAAAATGTATATATACAAAAATTAATCCCCAAGATGTGGAATAAAATTTGAAGAAATCACTCTCCATTCAGCTCTTTTGTTTGATTTTATTTGTGTAGTTTAGTTTTGTTTTATTGAGACAAGTTTTCTCTATGTATATCAGCTAGATTTGAAGCGTTTATGGAGCACAAAATTGCCCTAACCTCAAAGCAGCATTCCTGTCTCAGCCTCTTGAGTGCTGGGATTATAGATCTGTGTGTTTTTACCGTAGAAAATATTGAGGCTTGTAACTTAGCTGTGTTGTAGGTTGGCTTAATAGATGCCATCTTGAGCTTTGCATTTAACTAGTGCCCTGTATTTCACTCAGAAAAATGGAAAATCACTCAGGGTATAAGTCCCAGGAGAAAAGCAAAATGAGCTGTACCCAAAGAAAAAAATTATCCTGCTCAACAAAAGAAGCACAATACAGTTGTCATCCAAAAATTATTATAAGATTCTAGCTAAATGATTTCCAACTATCTTTTGGTGATTCTATCTTTTAAAACATCTGTAACTTTCCAGTTCAGAGCCTCTTGTTTAGATCCTGAAATGGGGGTGGGGGTTCTGTATACAAGTGGTGCTGAGAGCAGCTAATGAAATTTCACATTTCTCAATTGGGTTGCTTGGCTTCCTATATTATTGTTCACAAAATCACCTCAAGCTGCAGAAACCTTACTGACACAAGAAAACCTCAAGATTAAATAACAGTGCCCCTGAAATGAAAGAATAGTAGTGAAAAGGAGAAGAGAAAAAAGACAAACACCATGTGCTATAATGCCCACCTCTTTTCCCCAGCAATGAAGAAACTGAAACAGGAGAATGGCCATATATTCAAAGACAGCCTAACCTACATATTGAGTGCAAGGCTTCCCAGAACTCCAAAGTGAGACTACGTCTTTAAATCAAAAACTAAAATGAAAAAAAAAAAAGCAACCAAGTAGACAGAAAAATTATTAAAAACAAACAATAATAGAGCTGAGTGAAATTTGAGTTATGTAAAATGGGAATTATTGAATGATGTTGCAGAGGAAAGAAGTCCATGTAGTGGCATCCAGGAGGCAGGGACTAACACAGACTTAGGAATGGCACCTATTGTGCTACAGGACAATAGTGACCTCCTTCGTCCAATACATTTGCAGTTCATTAGACTGAGGACTTCTAAAAGCTCATGGAAATGTTAAACTCAGGGCAAACAAGCAGCCTGAAATTCTGGCTTTGGAACAATGCCTTTAGCAGACATTTCATATTTAAATTGAGATAAGAGAAATATAATCCTGCCCTGTTTGATATCACATGCAGCAAGTTTAATGGCTCACAACATTGAGAAATGAAGTCATAAATCAAAAGAAGTTCAAAAATTTTCTTAGAAAAAAAGAAAGAAGAATAGCCCTGAATTTTCAGGAGTGGTCTTCGGGTTTTTGGCCCAGACCTATTATCTGGGGTCATTTACATAGGAAAGTCACAATGTGAGTACAGTGTGGGTCTCAGACTACAATCAACCTATAAGCTTATAGCTGCTTAACTAATAATATTCAACAGGGGAACAAGTCAGCCAGAAAAGGTATATGGAAAGAGCCAAGGCATTTTGTGGGAACAGTAGTCCAGTTGTTCTGGTCATTGAGTATGGTAATTGATGCCCATCTGAACTTCCTGGAGGAGGTGGTGGTAACTGTAGTACATTTCAAGCTGTTGTTTTTCTCTTCAGGACCATGCAGACCTGGTCACTTCATCTTCACCTTCAGGTCTGGCTTTCTTCAGCTGTGCCTGTAGCAGTGATTGTTGTATTTAGTTTTTTGCATTAACTATTTGAGGTTTCAGTTCCTCTCTCATTGTATATCAATTTCTCTCTACATTGATATCCTTTGCTAAAATCACAGTTCTATTTGAATGAATAAAGTGAAATATTCATTAATACAGGCCAGGGATTTATCTTAGGAGGCAGAAACACCTGCATGGAAAGTGCTAGGTTGTAGCTTTGATGGCTGGTACCTTAAAAAAAAGTAATTTAAACTGCAAGGAAAGAAAATAATTTCATTTGTGAAAATGTAGATTTACAAAATTTATAACTAAATATGTCAATGGCAAATTAAACATTGTTAATAGTCATATTTAGTATCTAAAGTAGTTGGGTCTGGAGATTGAACTCAAGGATATAAGGAGCTTCCTGGAGAGCACAAGGTCACGAGTTCAATCCCTCATACAGAAAAAAAAATCACAATTGTCAATGATGTAGTGCTATGAACACATTTATGGAAACTGATACTTGGTATTTCATAGGCTCAAAGTTTCTTTTGTGGCCTATGAAATACCTGCAGATAACATGGGTATTACAGTGAATGATACACTGTCCCTTATGGGATTGCTATTTTCTGAGTTGGTTTTATTTTTTGTTTTCCCACATACTTGAAAGTTGAAAATGTTGGCTGGTGCTAGGTAGAAAAAGTGTGATAATCATGTTTTCAATTTAATGATATATATCCGTATATACTTTTTGAGAGAAAGAAAGCCACCTGAGAGAGAGAAGGGGTCCTGAGCGGGATGCCAAACACTGTCTTTCTAGGGAACTTTATAGAGTAAAATCATGTGGTAAGACGAGTTTAAGGTGGGGAAAAATCGGAACTCACAATGCAGATGGGCATAAGATGGGACAGAGCTATGGTAGCCAGTAAGATTATAAGTTCATGTAAAAGTTGATTAAATTGGGAACAAAGGGGAAGGGAGTCACATAGGAAGCAGGCATTCTTAGGCAGCAGTGACTTTTCCCTTAGGGTTTTGGGAGGGTGACACCTGAGTTCATCAGGATGATAGGAGATATTTAAAATGTCAGTCCTTAGAATAAGCATACTTTTCTTTGAATGGTGACTCCTGACCTCCTCAGAGTGCTAAGGCACTATTTAGAATATCAGTCTTTAGGATATGGATACATTTGCTTATCATTTGTCTTGAGACTTGGCCCGTAGCATGAGGTGTCAGTCTTCCCCATATTTGCACGGTATTTCGTCTCCTGCATGGACTCCTTGGAGGACCTAGCCCTGCCTTATGCCAATACTATTTAAATAACTCAGGTGCCTGTAACAGTACTGTTTGGATAATTGATTACAGATGTCTTGTGCTCTGGGTGAATGATCTGGGGATTACAGTGTGCAATGTATATTCAAGTGTTACCCCCGATTGACATGTTTTGAAATTTAATTTTAGTTGATGTGTTCTTTTTTCATTGAAATAAAATGGATTTGAAAATTAAAAGATTGAGGTAAAGCTCTTCAGTACAAACACTCCTCTGGTCGAGCTGAGCTCACCACTGTAGAAGAACGGCAGCTCCAGAAGTCTCTGCACTACAGTCTATCATTTGAGATCCTCTCTTGTGGGGAGGGGTTCCTTTCCCTGTTGGTTCTTGACTCAGAAGGAGAGCAGTAGAGCAGGAGTCAATCAGTGATGAAGGGGCAGGCTATATGAAGTGTCCAATTTTCAGGCCATTGCTGGCTGTGACTTTTGTCTCTTCCAGTGTCTCAGCATGATTTACCTTTTCTGAGTAGGATACTGGTAGGAAAACGCTTGCTGCATCTCATTTAGTACTTTTGATGTCCTGTGGCCTGATTAGCAAAGAACCTGAGAGGTCCTGGAGCCATGGAATGGTAAGGTTGTGGGTGGAAGCCCAGAGATAGGGTGGATGCGGTGAAACCAGTTACAAGTATTTAGAAGTAATTCCGGTGTCTGGAGCCTCAGGTATTTAGTTAGCTTCAGCTCCTGAGGTCCTCCAGCATTGTCCATGGGTCATTCACTGTCCCTTTTGCCTCTTGCTGTTGGCAAGGGTGATTTGGGGTCCCCAGAACCCTGGCTTCACTATGACAGCAGCAGACTCAAGTATCATCTTTGAAATTCACTGCTGGCCTGGTAACTCCACAATCTTAGGCATTGGAAGGAGCTTGAGAAGACCCTGACTATGATGTTTTTGTAGCTTGTAGAGCAGTAATGAGCTAGGTCTCTGTTCTCTTTCCTCATAGTAGCAGATCTGGAATGTCCAAAGTTTATTAATGTCTGTAATGCAGGGCCTCATAGCCACAATGGCTCAACTTAAACTTGGGCTTTTTTGTATTTGTAGCGATCTCCTCAATTTATAGTATGTTCTCATATTTCCATCCTCATGACAGGTAGTGGCAAAGGTCCTGAGAATTCAGAGATGTGTAGTAGTGTGCCTCAGTGGAAAAAGGCTTCCCAAACAACTCATGAACTCCTGTGTATTATACAGATCAGTGCAAAATAATTTCTGAACATACTTAATTATTTAGGTGGCGCCCTTGCTCACAGACTAGGTTTGTGAGATCAGCCATAGAGTTTTGAAGTCTGAGAAAAATGAAGCAAATGTGAAAGTGTTATCAAGGACGGGGTAAAAATTTGTGAAGGACAAATTCCTGAAAGGGCTACCTGTTAAATTCTCATTAAAAAATGCTGAAATTTAGGCATTTGCGTGTACATATACATGTGATATCCTTCTGAGTGGAAAGGAATAGGTGTGTGATCTCTGAATTAAGAGCTGATTTAGTGGCTTGGTTGTTCATAGACAGTTTAAATATGGAAATGCTCTGCAATGGAACTATGCAAGTGTTTTCTTTGCTGTATGGCAGATATCCACATTGTTTCTCAGAAAGTGTGAATACTGTTGGAATTTTTCCATATTGTATGGCTATAATTTTTAAAAGCAAACCAAAGGTGTCTTATGCAGTCTCTTTTTAAGTTTCACTTTGTCTGTGGGGTGTCACAGTCAGGGTTTCTCTATGTTAGAGAGCTCTGTAACTTAGGATATCCCCAAATTCAAGGAAGAAGTCCTTCACCAGCCTCACAGGACATATTTCTTATATGTGAATTGAAAGTCAACGCTTGGTGACAGTGAGCTATAAATTACAGCTTGGGCCTCGTTCCATTATATATACTTATTTTTTAAAAACAGCATTTTTCACTAACATTTGAGTTATTATTTGTGTACCGTATTGGATGTTATTTATGTTTTGTTCTATGAAACCAAAGTCATGTTTCAAAATGCTGCTGAAGTATATTAAGAACAAAGTTTTCACTGGCCTAAATGAGATTTGAAGAGACATTATCTGCAGCCTATCAAAGTGATTGATGAGATTTTTTTTCTTTTTTTAAATTTTGAAAGTGGTAAAATACAACAGAACAAGGCAGAATAAGGCCAACTAAGATCATACAGTGAAAATGGTACACAACTTCACAACTGGTTACTGCGATAACAGTAATAGGTATCACAGTATACTTTATTATCTTTATAATAGTTGTTCTTTTTTTTTTTTTTGTCTTTTTCCTTTTTATCGGTACCAGGGATCGAACCCACGACTGTCTGCTTGCAAGGCAGGTGCTTATGCCGCTGAGCTAAATCCCCAGTCCCAATAGTTGTTCTTTCAAACACGTATCTCAAAATGAGATGAAATACAGAACATTATAGTACTTATCAAAACAGAATATTGAATAGAGCAATACCATTACTCAGAATAGAGCAAAACAGCAACAAATATATTTGCCTTCAAAGAGATACTAGAAGGAAATCCCCCTTATTTGTTATGGTCTGCTTCCCAGGAGACTCTCAGATTTCTGTTTCCCATTTGCTAACGGGCGGGTGGGGGATGACAGGAGAAGAGGGGTAGGGAAGTGGGATGTTTGATTCTAGGCCGTGCATCTGTAGGTTCACTATTGCTTAGTAGGGAGACAGGCCAGTTGTTTGGTTTCACAGCATCCTAAGATCCCACATGGTGTGGGTCTCAGGAGCTGCAGCTGTTTCTCCCCCTGGAAGGGCCACATTCTGCCAGACTGCCACTGCTTACCAGGGAGAAGTGGTGCTTGCTTGGCTTCACAGTTGATTGATGGGATATTTATCTGCTTCTGTGCTTTGTGGATGCTGGTCCTACAGGCTTTTCACTGTGAGCTCTGCATTAGAGACAGAACACAAGGACTATTGCAGTGACTCAACACAAGAATCAGTGCTCCTATTTCACTCTTACATTAGCAGTGAGTTGCAATCTATCATCAAATTTGCTGTCTTCAAAAATGTGTATATACACAAAATTAATGACCAAGACATGATTTAAATTTGAAGAAATCAGTCTTCATTCAGCTGTTTTGTTTGGTTGTATTTGTTTAGTTTTGTTTTGTTTTATTGAGACAAGCTTTCTATATGTATATCAGCTGGATTTGAACACCCTATGGAGGCTAGAATTGCCCTGAACTCACTGAAACAATCCTGCCTCAGCATTTTGAGTGCTGGAATTATAGACACATATCACCACACTTTGCTTTTGATTCAGATTTGTAGGAGAGAATTTAAGATATCCCAAACCTGGTGTCTCAATATTCATGTGAGAAATATATGTATGCTCGATCCTTTAGGAGGTAGTGACCTTTGAGGATGTGGTCGTGAACTTCAGCAATGAGGAGTGGACTTTGCTGAGTCCATCCCAAAAGAACCTCTACAGAGATGTGATGGGCGAAACCTTTAGGAACATGACTGTAATAGGTAAGGACAAAATACTTTTGTTACTCATGCTTTCAGAATGTTGTATGTCACGCATCAGTGCTGTTTCATTAAAAACAATGTGAAACTATTTTTAAAAATAGCTCAGACCTGGACACATTATATCATAACTCTAAACAAAATCTATTAATTTGTATGTATTATTCTAATGAGCACTGGTATTTCTATGTCTACAATTCAGGAGGACTTGGGGATATCCAGGAAGCTGAAAAAGAATGCAAAATTTACTGGAGATACTTAAGGTAATTTGCACTCATAAGAAGAAGGAATGTTCCTGAGTAATTAGTGAGTCAGCAGAAAAATGCCGCCAAAGAAATGAGGCAATATTCAATTTAATGTCAGTAATATTCTCTGAAGATGTATAAGCTAGGGTATGTATAATGAGTGGATTAAATCAAGAAAATGTATGACATTGCATATAGATGTGTATGAAAGGCATACACTTTGAGTTATAACATTCTCCCTTCAGTTTTTCTACCCATATATACATGTGAATACAACACATTCATCATCTAAAAATTGCTAAGATTGCAATAGAATTTGAAATAAAATGGAGTTCTTGTGTTTCCAAGCCATCCTCTAAAGAATCAGCCATTTTGACTAAAATTCTTAGAAGGCTGGTGGAATGTTAAGTGCACTCATTCTGAATATCAGTGTGCAGTTGTCTCTAGAAATTGATCCCCTCATACTTGTTCTGGATATATTTTAAAAATTCAAAATGCACTTAAAATACCAATACATGCTTGCTCATATACAAAGCAAATCAAGTTATACTAGATCAGGCCTTGAAGAAGCTTAGCTATCTATCACTGGATTTGTGGAGAAGGAAAATGTTAATAGACTCTCTGTGATTGTGCATACCTGTAAATCCAGCACACAAGGAATCAGATTTTGCAGAATGGCAAATTCAAGTTCAAACTTCACAGCTTAATGATCAGCGAAAATGTCTTAAAACAGATTTAAAAAGCTATAGATTTTATGCTAATAGTTGTCGTTCATTCCCAGCATGGAAAAGAAAAAAATGTGTTATATAATGTCAAAAAATAAATAATATAATGTCATTTGCCATAAGAAATAGGTGGTTTTTTGTCCCATCAATTTGGTGAAATAGTTCAGCTATAAAACCTAAAAGTTCACAGGGTTTCTTTTAGATGAGAAACCAAAATATAAATTGTGGAATGAAATGAAAGAGTTAATAGAGAAAAGTAAGACTGACCATATGGAAAAGGGAACTACAGGTTAAGGACAGAAGGGAGATTGTGATGGGCAAACATATCATAATGATCTGTATGTGATACACATATGTACCCATGCCCAAAGTCAAGATAAGGATTCTGCATTTCAAAAGGTATCAAATTTTAAGATTTCCAAATGTGTAGCATTCTTTTGGGAATGGTTGTTTTCAACATGTCTTACAAGGCCATTCTGTTATTTCATGGTCAGAATTTCTTAGCAGCCATTAAAAACAGAAGTTGACATTAATGCAGTCATTAAACTGAGACCCATTTCACTGTGAATGTTTCTTATTTTTTTATTTAATGTGAGGAAAAACTAAAAAAAAGAACAAAATAAGTAGAAATGATACCACTTTCAAAGTGAAAATAAACAGTAAGAAATCTAAAGACAATTATTACATATGCTGCTCATAGAAATAATGAAATACAAAAGTGAAACATATGAAGTGGGGATTCAAACAGTGAGACTGCAAAAAAATTTTGTTCAAATCTCCAATAAAAACTTAGTAATATGGTTATCAATCTGATATGTGATTTTTTTTTTTTTTACAGAAATGACAAGCTAGGGCAATCCTATGGACATACATCTTGGAATCAGTGTAAAGAAGTATTCCTTTGTACTGAAGAAGGTAATGTGAATGTGAAAGAGGCAGAAACACACCACAATGTTCAGATCCATGAAAAATATTGCAGTGGACAGGAATCCTATGTACGTCAGCAATGTGGAAAAGGGTTCAGCAAATCTGGACATTGTAAGCAACATGAAACAATTCACACTGGAGTGAAACCATATGTATGTAAGAAATGTGGGAAAGCTTTTAACACACGGGCAAAATGTAAAATACGTGAAAGAATTCACACTGGAGAGAAACCCTATGTATGTAAGCAATGTGGGAAAGGTTTTACCATCTCTGGACATTGTAAGGAACATGAAAGAATTCACACTGGTGAGAAACCCTATGTATGTAAGCAATGTGGGAAAGCTTTTAACACACAGGGATATTTTAAGAAGCATGAAAGAATTCACACTGGAGAGAAACCCTATATATATAAGCAATGTGGGAAAGCTTTTAACACATGGGGAGCTTTTAAGAAACATGAAAGAATTCACACTGGAGAGAAACCCTATGTATGTAAGCAATGTGGGAAAGGTTTTACCCATCATGGAGCTTGTGAGCAACATGAAAGAATTCACACTGGAGAGAAACCATATGTATGTGAGCAATGTGGGAAAGCTTTTAAAACACGTGCATGTTGCAAGGTTCATGTAAGAATTCACACTGGAGAGAGACCATATGTATGTAAGCAATGTGGGAAAGGTTTTACCCATTATGGAAATTGTAAGCAACATGAAATAATTCACACTGGAGAGAAACCATATGTATGTAAGCAATGTGGGAAAGCTTTTAACACACAGGGATATTTTAAGAAGCATGAAAGAATTCACACTGGAGAGAAACCCTATGTATGTAAGCAATGTGGGAAAGGTTTTAACAGATACAGACAGTGTAAGGAACATGAAAGAATTCACACTGGTGAGAAACCATATGTATGTAAGCAATGTGGGAAAGCTTTTACCCAACATAGACATTGTAAGCGACATGAAAGAATTCACACTGGAGAGAAACCCTATGTATGTAAGGAATGTGGGAAAGCTTTTAACACACAGGCAGATTGTAAAAGACATGAAAGACTTCACACTGGAGAGAAACCCTATGTATGTAAGCAATGTGGGAAAGCTTTTACCACACATAGATATTGTAAGGAACATGAAAGAATTCACACTGGAGAGAAACCCTATGTATGTAAGCAATGTGGGAAAGCTTTTAACACACATCGACAGTGTAAGGAACATGAAAGAATTCACACTGACCAGAAACCATATGTATGTAAGAAATGTGGGAAAACTTTTACCCAACATAGACATTGTAAGCAACATGAAAGAATTCACACTGGAGAGAAACCCTATATATGTAAAGCCTATATATGAAAGCTTTTACCCAACATGGACATTGTAAGTAACATGAAAGTTCACACTCAAGTTAAAACCAGTGTATATAAACATCATGAGAATTTTTTGAGCACAAGTACATATTGCATAATGCATGAAAAACTTCACACTGGGCATAAATCTTATATATGTAATGAATTTGGGAAAGGTTTCAGCAGAAATGCTCATTGTCCAATAAATGAAAAAAATTTACACTGTTGAGAAACCCTGTTTATGTGAAGAATGTGGGAAAGCTTTCACCACACATGGATTTTGTAAAAGACATCAATGACTCCACACTGGTTAGAAACCCTATGCACATAACAATGTGGCAAAGCTTTTAACACATACAGTCATTGCAAAACACATGAAACAATTCACACTGGGATGGCTACGTAAGCAAGTGGAGACATTTTCAGCAGCCAGATTGTAAGTGAAATACACGAAGAAAATCACACAAGAGATAAATCCTATATGTTATGGGAATACTCTCAGCACACCTGATCACTGTTACATATCTGAAAGAGCTCACTAGATCCTATGTGTATTAACAGTGTGAGAAATATGGCAATCCATGTTTATTGTTAAATACATAGAAAAAGCAGCACTCTTCAGACAGTTTAGATCTAAGTTTACTTTAAAAGTTCTAAGAAGACCTGAAGAAATAATCAATACAGAAGTTTGATGTCAATATGTCTTCACAAATTTTCCAGAAACAACAAATCTGAAGTGGAGCTCTACTCAGGTACACATTTTGTATGGTTTTCAGTTAATCACTTATACCTCTTTAGATTTTTTAATGTGTCTTTGTGCTTCAACATGGCATCTTGTAATTAAACATGGTAAATGAAATGGGCTTTTCACTTTCAAGTATGGATAGTGTCTATGTACTTAATATTTTGTCTTTAAAACTTAATTTTATATTTTTGGTGAATTATTTTTATTTAAAAAAAACAAAAAGTGTAGAAATAATACAGAATTTCTGAAAAATAAACAATAAGAAATCACTAGTTGATTAGTTACATATTGTCATCTTAGAAGTAATTGTTCAAGTTACAAAATTAAGCATAGAATGTGATACTCAAATAATGACACTGCGAACATTTTACCTCAGTGATCCAACAAAAAGTTATTAATATGCTTATATGTTCTACAAACTTGTTTTTTATCTTAAAGATCCTCAGATTAAACATGACAAAACAAAACAGAACAGTTCATAAGGAACCAAGTTAAGGAAACACAGGTTTCAAAGCAAGTCCACTGAGATGTTCATTGTCTATCTTACTGTCTCTAGTTTTTTTCCAAATAGTTGTTCCCATCTTCACAAGCATTGAATATATACTTAACATTATTGAACTAATCAAATAATTACAGGATGATGCAGGCTTTTTTGATCTTCAAGACTGATTTTGGGGAAGTTGATGATTACCATAATGTGTCTCATTCTCTTCGTAGTAGATGTCTTTATTTTTATGTATGCTGAAACTGAACATAAGAGACTAAACTAATATACTCTGAACAGTGAATAATAGTATCCTGAGAAGGAGAAAGGTGAGGAATTGCCTAAAAAAAGAGGGCAGAGGACATTGTTAAAAGTGTATCAGGATTTAAAAGCTATAGTAGTTCTGTTGCTTTGTTTATTTTGATTATATTTTGTTCTGGTCTGTCTACTCATAATAGATTTGAGGGCACAGAGATGTAACCCAAAAATAGCAGGATATACCATGATGGTAACTGTCCTTAATTTCCTATTAACTAAAACTGAAACCCTGTATTACTTACATTGTCTTACTATGACTGATCTTATTGGAAGCTGGTTTGTTTGAATGTTATTTGGCCTTGACTGATTTTATTCACATTTTTTATGCTTGCTGGCATCAAGTCCAAGAGTAGAGGCCACTTCTCTGAAGATGATAAGATGTGAAAGATATATATTGGGTGGCTGGGGATATAGCTCAGTGGCTTAAGTTCCTGCCTGACAAGTGTAAAGTAATCAGTTTGATCCCCAGTACCAAAAAATAAATAAAAGATATAAATTCCAGTTTAATTTTTTTAAAGAGAAAAAAAGAATATAAAAAAACAAAGCAGTAAAGGGTACAAATCATGCAGAATTTCAAGAAAAAATACAGTAAGAAATCCCTAGTTAATAGGTTACATATTGTCTTCTTAGAAACAGTTGTTCAAATTATAAAATTAAAGCATATAAAGTGAACATTCCTACAGTGTGATTGCAGAGAGTTCCGTTCAATGATCCAACAAAGCTCAGTAATATGTTTTTCTCCCTACACACTTAAACAGGCACTTATATCTCTTAGACCACCTTCCTTTCCTCTCTTCTTCACAATAACAATTACACTTTTGAGGTTTTTTTACTCCCGTATTTCTTATTACTTTTTTTGAAGAGAATAAAACCTCAAGTGAGTTAACAAACCAGAGTTGGTTAGAACATAATGATGGGCATAGTACTTGACGCAAAAATAGAATATCAGCTGATCAAAAATGTTTACCATTGTGCCTTTTGCTATTTTTAAAAAGAATTGCTATATCATCAGGTATAATAGAATTGATCAACACAGTACAGAACAAGACCAATAAAATCTACACTGAAGACCTTATTGGATTTCAAAAGAGGATAATAGTCAAACCATAATGGGCATCATAGTAAATCTTATTGCCTACATCGTGGTTGCCTATACCCTCAAACTTGATACTATCAAACAAAATAGAATATAGTAAAATCAGGCAGAACAAGATGGGGAGAGCAATACTGGGGTTAAAAATCAGGTTAATAGGAAAACAAAAAAGTTACTATAATATATCCCTCTATTTTTTAATTTAGTTTTCCTTTAAAAAAATAGAATTTTTTTTAAAAAGGTTGGAGATCGAGATAGAAGAGACATTGTAATAGAACAACACAGGTCAGAACTGAACAATTAAAGCATCATTTTGTTTCATCACCAGATAATCTAACATAATAGTAGTCACCATAGTGCCTCTTTCCTTGAATTGTTTGAGTATAACTTCATATACTATACAATCAATCATATCAAGACAGTGAGAAGCCATTCAAGAGAATGAAAAATTACAGGGTATTTAGAGCCAATTAACAGAAAATGAACAATGATTTCTATATTATCTCTTTGCCTGTGAAAAATTTTATTTATACTATCACATACAGTAAAATATATTAAGATACAACATGTTAAAACCAGTGGAAACATGTACAACAGCTTGATGGGAGTTCCAAAGAAGAGGATATTAAATCAGCACTAGCTTTTATGATGTGTTATTTTCTTCAGAATAGCTATTCGTACTATCACCAATATAAAATCAAAAAACCCAGGGTAAAACCTTTGCACTTAATGAGTGAAAACATTATATGGATTCAAACCAATATGATTTGGTATCATGATTACCACATACTTCTATGTATTATCATTTCTTATACTAGGGAATATATTTGGTATTTATACATGTGAGTTTGATTTATTTCACTTATGAGTATGGTCTCAATCTGCATCCATTTATTTATATGTCAATGTGATCATTCTTTATAGCTGAGTAGTACTCCATTGTATAAAAACACCATAACTTTTTTATCCATTCCTCAGTTGATGGACACTTAGGTTGTTTCCAAGATCTGGCTGTTATAAATTGTGCTGCTATAAAAATGGGTGCACATATATCACTGTGGAATGATGCTTTCAGTTCCTCGGTGAATATGCCTAGAAGTAGAAGAGCTGGGTCAAAAGGTGCTGCCAGTCCCAGCTTTCTGAGAAATCTCCAGATTGATGTCCACAATGGTTGCACCAGTCTACACTCCCACAAACAGTGCAGAAGAGTTCCTTTTTCCCAACAGCGTCTCCAACATTTGTTGTTTGTGGTTTTCTTGGTCTTGGCTATTCTTTCAGGAGTGAGATGAAATTTCAATGTGGTTTTAATTTGCATTTCTCTAATGACCATTGATGGTGAACATTTTTTCATGTATTTATTTGTCATTTGTATTTCTTCATCTCAAAATTGTTTATTCATCTCAGATGCTCATTTTTGGATTGGGTCTTTGAATTTTGGTGGTCTCATTTTTTAAAATGCTTCATCTGTTTTAGATAGAAGTCCTCTGTCTGAGGGGCAGTTCACTAAGACATTTTCCCAGTTTGTGGGTTTTCATTTCACTATACTGGAGATTTCTATTGATGTGCAGAAACTTTTTAATAAGAGGTGATCCCAATGATTGATTCTGGGAAGCATTTCCCATGCGGTTTGAGTCCTGTTCATCAATTCTCTACCTACTCCTAGTTTTCAAGTTTTTTCCCAATTTGTATTCCAATAGATTGAGTGTTTCTGTTTTAATATTTAGATCTTTGATCCATTTAGATTTTATTTTAGTACATGGTGATAGGCATGGGTCTAGTTTTAGTTTTAGGCATATGGAGAGCCAGTTTTTCACCACCATTTATTAAACAGAATGTCATTCTTCCAGTGAACATGTTTGGCCCATTTATCAAAGATAAGGGAGTTCAGTGTGTTTGTAGTGGTGGTTGTATCTTCTCATCTATTCCACTGATCTTCGGCTCTGTTTCAATTCCAGTACCATGTTGATTGTACTACAGTTGCTTTGTAGTATAACTTCAAGTCAGGGATTGTGGTACCTCCTGCCTTGCTTTTGCTGCTTCTAATTGTCCTTGCTATTCTAGGTTTCTTCTTATTCCAGATGATTTTAGGGGTGATTTCTCAAGTTCTATGAGGTATGTTGATGGTATTTTTATCGGGATTGCATTGCATCTGAATAAATGTTTTGGGAGAATGCCCATTTTCACAATATTTACTCTTTCTATTCATGAGCAAGGGATGTCTTTCCATTTTCTGAGATCATCTTCAATTTCATTTTTCAGTGTGTTATAATTTTCCCTGTATAGGTCTTTCACTTCTTTCGTGAGAGTAATTCCTAAATATTTCATTTTTTTTTTGTTTGCTAGTGTGAAGGGTGTGGCCTCTCTTATTTCTGTCTGTGTGACTTTGTTGTTAGTGTATAGAAATACTATTGATTTTTGAGCATTGATTCTGTATCCAGCTACATTACTGAATTAATATATCTAGGAGTCTTTCAATGGAGCTTGAGGGATCTTCTATACAAAGTATCATGTCATCTGCAAATACTGATCATTTAACTTCTTCTTTTCCTATCTTTATGCCTTTTATGCTTCTGTCTTGTCTAATTGCTCTGCCCATTATTTCCAGTACTATATTAAATAGGAGCTGTGATAAGGGACATCCTTGTCTTGTGCCTGATTTAAAGTAAAGGCCTTCAATTTTTGACCATTTAGTATGGTACTGGCTTTTGTTTTGTCATTGCTGGCCTTAATTATATTGAGGTAAGGACTATCTATTCCAATTTTCTGCAAGGTTCTTATCATAAATGAATGTTGGACCTTATCAAAAGCTTTTTCTGCATCTATATTAATGATCATGTGATTATAACTTCTGGCTCTATTGATATGGTGCATTAGATTTATTGATTTACATATATTAAACAATCTCAGTATGCTTTGGATGAATCCCCCTTGGTCATGATATATGATCTTCTTGTTGATTTGCTGCATCCTATTTGCCAGTATTTTATTGAGGATTTTTGCATCCTTGTTCATTAGGGAGATTGTTCTGTAGTTCTTTTTTTCAGTTGGGTCCTCCTCTGATTTTTGTACTACAGTAATATTTGCTTCTAGGAACAATTTATGAAGGATTGCTTCCCTTTCCATTTCATTGAAGAGTTTACAGAGTGTTGGCATTAGGTCTTCTTTATATTTCTTGTAGAATTCTTCAGTGAATCCGTCTGGGCCTCGGCTCTTCTTTGTAGGTAACAATTTTATTATGTTTTCAATTTCATTAATAGAATTTGGGTTATTCTGTAGATTTACATCTTCATGACCTAGCTTTGGTACTTCATATGCTTTAGATATCTGTCTATTTCCTCTGTGTTATAAAATCTTTGAAAGTAGAGGTTTTCGAAATAGGTGTTGTTGATCTTCTGTATTTCAATAGGGTCTGTAGTAATTTCACCTCTTTTATTCCTTATTGCATGCATTTGAACATTTTCTTCCATTTTTAAAATAAGGTTGGCTAGGGGCTCTTCGATTTTATTTATTCTTTCAAAGAACCAAGTCTTTGATTCATTGATTTTTTGGATTTTTTTTTTTTTTTGGTCTCTATTGCATTGATTTCGATAATTTCTTCTTTTCTTTTGGCTTTGGGCTTGACTTGCTCTTCTTTTTCTAGATATTTGAGGTATAACATCAGGTTATATATTTCTATTCATTCTATTTTCCTAATGTGGGAACTTGTGCCATAAATTTTCCTCAGAGGACAGCTTTCATTACATCACATTGATTCTGGTATGTTGTATTTGTTTTTTCATTTCTTTGTAGGTATTGTTTAATTTCTGATTTAATTTCCTCTGTGACTCATTGATTACTCAAGAGTGTTATTCAGTTTCCATGTGTTTGTGGGATTTTTGCAGTATCTTTTATTATTAATTTCTAATTTCATAGTGGTATGGTCTGGTAGCATGCAAGGGATAATTTCAACCATTTTGTATTTATTTAAATATGCTCTGTGAATTAATATGTGGTCTATTTCAGAAAATGACCCATGTAATACTGAGAAGAATGTGTATTCTGTTGTTGTTGGGTAGAGTACTCTGTATATGTCTATTAAGTCCATTTATTCACAGGTGCGATTCAGTTCTTTTATTTATTTGCTCATTTTCTGTCTGGTTTATCTGTCCATTGGTGTCACTGATATGTTAATATCTCCTGTTTGAATTGTGTTAGTGCTAATTTGATTTTTCATTTTTGTTAGTACTTGTTTTATATAATTGGGTGCTCTGGAGTTTGGTGCATATAAATTCAAGATAGTTTTCTCTTCCTCTTGGAGTTTTCCCCTAAGCAGTGTTTAGTGACCTTCTTTATCCCTTCTGATCATTATTGGCTTGAAGTTCACATTGTCTGCAAACAGAATAGCTACCTCTGTTTTTTTGTTTATTTGTTTGTTTTGTTTTGTTTTGCTTTGGTTCCTGTTGCATGAAATATTGTTTTCCATCTTTGACTTTCAGTCTGTGAGTATCATTTTGGATTTAGATGGGTTTCTTGTAGACAGCATATGGTTGGATTTTGTTTCTTAATCCATTCTGCCAGTTGGTTTCTTTTATTGGTCCATTGAGACCATTTACATTAATGGTTAGAACTGTTATATATTGGTTTATTGTTGACATGTTATCTTTCTGCTGTTGCATCTTTATCTTTCTGCTCTTTTTAACTGTCTTTTTTGTTTAGAGGTTTTTTCCTAAATGTATCTAGGCTGTCTTTCAGTATTCTTTGCAGGGTTGGCTTGGTGATCATGAAGTTTTTCAGCTTTTCTTTGTCATAGAATAATCTTATTTCTCCATTGATTTTGAAGGACAGTTTTGCAGGGTACATCAGTCTAGGTTGGAAATCATTTTCCTTTAGGATATGAAATACTTCATTGCATGCTCTTCTTGACTTTATTGTTTTTGCTGAGAAGTCTGCTGTGATTCTGATACATTTTCCTTTATAGGTGATCTGTCTCTTCTCTTTGGCAGCTTTTAATATTCTATTCTTTTGCTCAATTTCTGGGATGGTCATTATTATATGTCTGGGTGTAGATTTATTTTGGTTATGGCTATTTGGATTTCTAAATGCTTCATTGATCTTGATATCAGTTTCCAATCTTGTGTTTGGGAAATTTTCAACTATTACTTCTCTAAATATCCTCTTGATATCCTTTATGTTGTCCCCCTTCTTTTTCATTTATCCCTATCAACCTAATGTTGTTCTGCTTTGCGTCATCTTGCAGGTGTTGAATAGTTATTTCCTGATTTCTTGTTATTTTAAAAACATCTTTCCTTTCCTGTTCACTAGCTGCAATCTTGTCTTCGAGGTCTGAGATTGTATCTTCACATTCATTGAGGCAGTTTTTACAACGTTCAATGGAGTTTTTGATTTCCTGTATATCACTCTGCATCTGCTTTATGTATTCTGTTTGTTTCTTATAGAGTTCATCCAGGGATTCTATCTTTTTGTTTAGTTCCTCCAGTTTTTTAACTATGTCTTCTATAGATATGTTCAGAATCTCCTTCATTTCTTTTTTTTTTTACCTACAAGATTATTTCTAGTTTGAATTTCTTTGATGCTTCCCAATGTTGTTTCTTTATTTCAGTTACTATTATTTCAGGTACTTCCGTTATGTGGAATGTGTTTTCTTCTATGCACATTCATTGTCTAACAATTGCTAAGATTGCAATAGAATTTGAAATAAAACTGAGTGCTCATGTTTCCAAGCCACGCTCTAGACAATCAGCGATTCTGATTAATATTCTTAGTAGGCTGGTGGAATGTTAGTGCACTCATTTTGAATATCAGTATGCAGTTGTCTCTAAAAATTGATTCCCTGATACTTTTCCTGGATATTTTTAAAATCTCAAATCTGCATAAAATACTGATGCATGCTTACTTATGTACAAAGCAGATCAAGTTATAACAGATCAGGCCTTGAAGCTTAGCTATCTATCACTGGACGTGTGGCGAAGGAAAATGTTAATAGACTCACTGTGATTGTGCATTTTTCTAAACCAAGCATACTAGGAATCAGATTTTGCAGAATGGCAAATTGAAGTTCAAACTTCACAGCTTAATGATCAGTGAAAATCTCTTAAAATAGATTTTTAAAAATCTATAGATTTTATGCTAATACCTGTTGTTCATTTCCAGCCCAGAAAAGAAAAATATGTGTTATATAATGTCAAAACATAAAAATACAATGTCATTTGACATAAGAAATAGATGGGTCTTTCACCCATCAATTCAGTGAAATAGCTCAGCTATAAAACCTAAAAGGTCACAGGGTTTCTTTTAGATGAGAAACCAAAATATAAATTGTGGAATGAAATGAAAGAGAGTTGATAGGGAAAAGTAAGACTGACCATATGGAAAAGGGAACTACAGGTTAAGGACAGAAGGGAGATTGTGATGGGGAAACATATCAGAATAATCTGTATACGATACACATATGTACCCATGCCCAAAGTGAAGCTAAAGATTCTGAATTTTAAAGTACCAAATTTAAGATTTCCAAATGTGTACCAGTCTTTTGGGAATGGTTGTTTTCAACATATCTTACAAGGCCATTCTGTAGCTTCATGGTCAGAATTTCTTAGCGGGCATTAAAAGCAGAACTTGACATTAATGCAGTCATTAAACGGAGACCCATTTCACTGTGAATTTTTCTTTTTTAAATTTAATATAAGGAAAGATTAAACAAAACAAAATAAGTAGAAATAATACTACTTTCAAAGTGAAAATAAACAGTAAGAAATCGCAAGATGATGATTACATATGCTGCTCATAGAAATAGTTATGAAATACAAAAGTGAAACATACAAAGTGGGGATTCAAACAGCGAGACTGCAAGCAGTTTTGTTCAACTCTCCAACAAAAACTTAGTAATATGGTTATAAATCCTATATATGAATCCTGTATTTTTCTTTACAGAAATGGCAAGCTAGGGTAATCCTATGGACATACATCTTGGAATCAGTGTAAAGAAGTATTCCTTTGTACTGCAGAAGGTAATGTGAATGTGAAAGAAACAGAAACACACCATAATGTTCAGATCCATGAAAAATTTTGCAGTGGAGGGAAACCCTATGTATGCAATCAATGCAGGAAAGGTTTTACTATACATGGAATTTGTAAGAAACATGAAAGAATTCACAGAGGAGAGAGACCCTACATATGTAATCAGCATGGGAAAGCATTTGCAACACATGCATATTGTCAAGTACATGAAAGTCTTCACTCCAGAGAAAAATGTTATGAATGTAAGCACTGTGAGAAAGCTTTCAGCATATGTACTTATTGTGTAATCCATGAAATACTTCACACTGGGCAGAAATTGCATATATGTAAGAAATGTGGGACAGCTTTTAGCAGTAAAATTCATTTTCAAACACATGAAAATGTTCACACTGGAGAGAAACCCTATGTGTGTAAGCAATGTGGAAAAGGTTTCATCCAACCTGGAAATTGTAAGGAACATGAAAGAATTCACACTGGAGAGAAACCTTATGTATGTAAGCAATGTCGGAAAGCTTTTAAAACACAGGGAGATTGTTAGAAACATGAAAGAATTCACAATGGATAGAAACCCTATGTATATCAGCAGTGTGGAAAAGGATTCACCAGATCTGGACATTGTAAGCAACATGAAACGTTCACACTGGGAATAAACCATATGTATGTAAGCAATGTAGGAAAGCTTTTAACAGACATGCAAATTGTAAGGTTCATGAAAGAATTCACACTGTAGAGAAACCCTATGTATGTAAGCAATGTGGTAAAACTTTTAAAACACAGGGAGATTCTAAGAAACATGAAAGAATTCACACTGGAAAGAAACCATATATTTGTAAGCAATGTGGGAAAGCTTTTATCACATGGGGAGATTGGAAGATACATGAAAGAATTCACACTGGATAGAAACCATACGTATGTAAGCAATGTGGAAAGCTTTTATCACACATGCAAATTGTAAGGAACATGAAAGTATTCACACTGGAGAGACACTCTGTATGTAAGCAATGTGGGAAAGCTTTTAAAACACAGGGAGATTGTTGGAAGCATGAAAGAATTTACATTGGAGAGAAACCCTATGTATGTAAGCAATGTGGGAAAGTTTTTACCCTACATGGACATTGTAAGCAACATGAATGTTCACACTCAAGATAAAACCAGTGTATATAGGCATCACGAGAATGGTTTCAGCACACGTACATATTGCATGATGCATGAAAATCTTCACACTGGGCAGAAAACTTACATATGTAAGGAATGAGGGAAAGGTTTCAGCAGAAATGCTCATTGTCCAATACATGAAAAATTTGCAGTGTTGAGAAACCC
Organism: Cavia porcellus; assembly: GCF_034190915.1. NCBI lineage: Eukaryota > Metazoa > Chordata > Mammalia > Rodentia > Caviidae > Cavia > Cavia porcellus. The sequence continues at coordinate 1,076,039 of NW_026947533.1, read as the reverse complement.
TGTGTATGTGAAGAATGTGGGAAAGCTTTCACCACACATTGATATTGTAAAATACATCCATGACTTCACACTGGTAAAGAAACCCTATGTATATAACAATGTGGCAAGACTTTTACCCCATACAGTCATTGCAAAACACATGAAAGAATTCACACTGGGAAGAACCACTGGCTATGTAAGCAAGTGGAGACACTTTCATCAGCCAGATTGTAAGGGAAATACGTGAAAAAACTCACAAAATTGATAAATCCTATGTGTTATGGGAATACTCTCAGCACACATGATCATTGTTACATATCTGAAAGAGCTCACTGGGCAAAGATCCTATTCGGGTTAACAATGAGAGAAATATGGCAATCCATGTTTCTTGTTAAATACATAGAAAAAGAATCACTGTTCAGACAGTTTAGATCTAAGTTTACTTTAAAAATCCCAAGGAGACCTGAAGAAATAATCAATACAGAAGTTAGATGTCAATATTTCTTCACAAATATTCCACAAAAGACAAATCTGAGGTGGAGCTCTACTCAATTGCATATGTTGTATGATTTTCAGTTAATTCCTTGTAACTCTCTAGATTTTTTAAAGTGTTTTTGTGCTTCAACATGGCATCTTGTAATTAAACATGCCAAACTGAAATGGGCTTTTCACTTTTAAAAATGGATAGTGCCTGTGTACTTAATATTTTGTCTTTAAAACTTAAATTTCATATTTTTTGGTGAATTGCAATGTTTATTTAAAGATAAAAGTATAGAAATAATACAGAATTTCAGAAAAATAAACAATAAGAAATCACTAGTTGATTAGTTTCGTATTGTCATCTTAGAAGTAGTTGTTCAAGTTACAAATTTAAAGCATACAAAGTGATATTCAATTAATGACACTGTCGACAGTTCACCTCAATGATCCAACAAAAAGTTATTAATATGCCTATCTGTCCTACACACTTTTTTAATAAAAAGGGTAAGATTAAACATGACAAAACAGAACAGAACAGTTCATTAGGAAACAAGATAAGGAAACACAGATTTCAAAGCAAGTCCACTGAAGATGTTCACTGTCTATCTTACTGTGTTTAGTTTTCTTCCAAATAGTTGTTCCCATCTTCACACTCATTGAATATGCACCAAACATTATAAAACTAATCAAATAATTACAGGATGATGCAGGCTTTTTCGGTCTTCAAGACTGATTTTGGGGAAGTCGATAATGACTACCATAATGTCTCTCATTCTCTTTGTAGTATCTGTCTTTGTCTTTATGTATGCTGAAATTGAACATAAGAGGCTAGACTAATATCACTCTGAACAGTGAATAATAGTATCCTGAGAAGGAGAAAGGTGAGGAATTGCCTAAAAAAGGAAGGCAGTGGACATTGTTAAAAGTGTTTCTGGATTTAAAAGCTACAGTAGTCTTGTTGCTCTGTTTAGTTTGGTTATATTTTGTTCTGGTCTGTCTAGTCATATTAGATTTGAGGGCACAGAGAGATAAAAAATAGCAGGTTATACCATGGTAACTATCCTTAATTTCCTATTAACTAAAACTGAATCCCTATATTACTAACATTGTCTTCTATGACTGATCTTCTTTGAAGCTGGTTTGTTTGAATGTTATTTGGCCGTGACTGATTTTATTCACATTTGGTATGCTTGCTGGTATCAAGTGTAAGAGTAGAGACAACTACTCTGAAGAGGACAAGATGTAAAACATATCAATTGGTGGGCTGTGGACTTAGCTCAGTGGCTTAAGCACCTGCCTGGCAAGTGTGAGGTCATGAGTTTGATCTCAAGTGCCAAAAAAATAAATAAATAAAAGATATCCACTCCAGGTTTGATTATTTTTTAATTAAAGAGAAAAAAGAAATAAAAACAAAGGAGTAAAAGGGTACAAGTAATGCAGAATTTAAAGAAATATACAGTAAGAACTCACTAGTTAATAGGTTACATATTGTCATCTTAGAAACAGTTGTCCAAATTATAAAATTAAAGCATAGAAAGTGGACATTCATATAGTGAGATTGCAGAAAGTTATGTTCAGTGATCCAACAAAAGCTCAGTAATATGTTTTTCCATCCTACACACTCAAGCATGAAGTTATATCCCTTACACCACCTTCCTTTCCTCTTTTTCACAATAACAATTACACATTTTGAGTTTTTTTACTCCCACAATTCTTATTACATTTTTTGAAAAGAATAAATCTTAAGATGACTAAACAAAACAGAGTTGGTTAGAACAGAAGGATGGGCATAGTACATGATTCAAAAATAGAATATCAGATGATCAAAAATGGTTACCATTGTGTCTCTTGCTATTTTTAAAAAGAGTTGCCTATATCATCAGGTATAATAGAATTGATCAAAACAGTACAGACCAAGAGCAATAAAACTTAAACTGGAGACCTTACAAGATTTCAAAAGAAGATAATAGTCAAACTATAATGGGCATCATAGTAAATCTTATTGCCCTCAAAGTGGTTGCTTATGCCCTCAAACTTGATACTATCAAACAAAATAGAATATAGTAAAATCAGACAGAACAAGATGGGGAGAACAAATATTGGGGTTCAAATCAGGTTAATAGGAAAACAAATAGTTACAATAATATATCCCGTTATTTTTTAATTTAGTTTTCCCTTAATTGATAAAAAATAAAAAATAGTTTAATTTTTTAAAAAGGGTGGAGATCAAGATAAAAGAGGACATTGTAATAGAACAACACTGCTCATAATGGAACAATTTAAGCATAATTGTGTTTCACTCCCAGATAATTTAACATAATAGTAGTAACCATAGTGCTTCATTCCTTGAATTATTTGAGTATAGATTTGTATACTATAGCATCAAGCATATCAAGACAGTGTGAAGCCATTCAAGAGAATGAAAGAATTACAGGGTATTTAGAATCAGTTAACAGAAAATGAAAAATGGTTTCTATATTATCTCTTTGTCTATAAAATTTTGTTTATACTACTATATATCATAAAATATAGTAAGATACAACATGTCTTTTTTTTTTTTTGTCTTTTTCCTTTTTATCGGTACCAGGGATCGAACTCACGACTGCCTGCTTTCAAGGCAGGCGCTTATGCCGTTGAGCTAAACCCCCAGCCCCAAGATACAACATGTTAAAACAGGTGGAAACAGTTAGTTTGTGTGAGAGGGACCATTCTTGCACCACTGAGATTGAGCCCAGTGTTGATCATGTTGGTTAATTTTGAATATGCTGGTGAGTTACGATGGCAAACATTTAGCCGAACAGTTTTGTGTATGTTTGGTAGGAATATTAGCCAACAGAGTTTTTTCATTTATATTATTTTTAACACATTATTGTCTGGCTTCATTTTCAGTATCATTTTCTCACGTAAAAGAAGTTGGTTTTGGTTTTTCCTTCAACTTGATTGAAGAATTGAAAAACAATCAGTATTTATTCTTTATTATATACTGGCTAAAATTCACCAGTGCACTTATTGTATCCCAGCTTTGTTGTTGTTATTAAGCAGCTGTGATTTTTACACATTGTCTGTGCTCCTTATTGCTCTGTTCATCAGACTGTTTCCTTCTGATGCATGTGGTTTGGGGACATCAATGGACACCACATATCCATTAAGGGTCACATCTCATTTTACTTAAGGATGCTACCATTTACTTTTGTATCTTCAAACTATCTCTATGATATATCATTTTGTGAGTAATTCCTTTCAGTTACTCAGATTTAATGCACACTCTTGCATGGTGTGGTTACTGCTGGAGGAAACTGGGGCTGGTGAGGGCCTGGTCTCTTATGTAAGGCTTCATACCCTGACCTGCCTGCAGTGTCCCAATCTCCTGACCTGCTCCCTGTAAACACCTGTCCTGCTCCATAGCTACGGTGAGTCCACATGTGGCAGTTCAGATCTGCACCTGGGTGGAAAACATTCAGACAAGTTGGGCTCTGTAACAGACTGACCTTGTCATACAGAGCTTCCCTGAGTGAGAGAGGGGGCCTCAGGCATGTAGGCAGGAGCTCTGGAACCATTCGAGCTCTCTCCTGTCCAGCGTGCAGTGTGTGATGCTTTCCTGAGAACTTACTCAAGGATGAGATGACCTGGACCAGGCCTTTTTTAGCCATGGTGTCCTGCACCTCTGCCTGGACCATCTCTCTGACTTTAGATCTAAACATAGATCTGAGCAGATTCAGTCTTCCTCTACCAGGCTCTAACTCTATGCTGAGGCTTCAGGTGAAAAATGTGTGAAGTTCACCTTATATACATTTAACCTGGAAATTCCACTTCTAAGGGTCATTATAAGAAATGAGATTGAAAGACACCATTTTCTCTTCTTCATCAGTTAAGGTGTGGACTGTTAGAAACCCTGAATGTTCCACAGCACAGCAGCTGAGTTAATTATAAATTACAGCTCCTGAAAATGCTGAAAGAAGGCCATGTCCTAGGCCATGTCCCTGATCTTTCCTGAGATGGAAGAGAGTTTGTGTCCTGGCTCTCTCTCCACCCAGCAGTGAAGAGACACAGGCCTGCACAGCAGGTGAGGACATGAGAGAGATGGCAGACCTCTCTTCCTGGGAGGGATGGCAGACCTCTCATCCTGGGAGGGATGCCTTGTGGTTTTTTCCATTTTGTTTTTCCACTGCATTATTTATAGTGCTCCATTCAGTATTACTTCTCTTCTGTTCAATTCACTTAAGAATAAATAGTTGGTATTTTCTTAAATAGGTGAGTGGAAATGGATGACTTAATATTCTTTTGTATTTAATTAGGATATGCATATAGAAGAAAATTCACACTTAACTTTATAGATATATAAAATAAAGAGTCTTTTATTCAAGAAGGCAACACATCATTCCTGATAACTTTTAAACCCCCAACACATGAAGCCATGCAGATCCCTCTGTGGTGGGTGTCCTGCCCTCCCTACCTGAGAAGTCACTGTGTTCTTCTGTGTCTGGTAGAGGACACCCAGAATCTTCTTCAGAGTCTCTTTTTCCAGCAAGGAGGACTTGAATCTTCCTGTGCTGAGGTCAAGCAGGGAGTGTGCAGCATGCAGAGGAGCCAGCACCTCCTGCCTTACACCCATTTCCACCACTGCATCCATGCTGCAGCCCTGCAGGCCCAATAAGGCAGAGCCATGAGGGTGCAGCAAAGTCTCTGCCACCTCAGCCCCAGGGGCCTCAACTCCTGAGTCCTGGCCTCAGCCTCCACCAGGCTCCAGGCTTTGCCCTGGGTTGGACTTACATACTGGGCCAGACACACCATCAGTGCCTTGGGGCAAAGTCCATTTTCCACAGTGAGCCTTCCATTCTGCAAATTTTGATCCTTTGCTTTCTAAATGAGGCTGAGGCATTGGAGACAAAACCACACACATTGGCATTACTTTTTGTTTTTCTTTCTTTTCCTTCTTTTTCCTTCTCTTTTCTTCTTCTTCTTCTTCTTCTTCTTCTTCTTCTTCTTCTTCTTCTTCCTCTTCCTCTTCATCTTCATCTTTGTCTTCTTCTTGGTTTCTTTGATGCTTTAACTATGTATTTAGAGGTGTATTTTGCCAAAAAGCTTTCCTTGTCTTTTCACACCCCAGTTAACTGAAGTTTTTACAGATTTCTGCTGCACTTCACACCCTATGTGTTTGAACACTCAGAATCCATTCTGCAGCTTAGTGAAATGAGGGAAGCAAAAAAGAAACTGAACTTGGGGATGTTACTGTGCCTTCCAACACTCCAACTCATATCTTTTTACCTCAAAAATATGGGCTTCAGTAGCAGCTGAGTCTGGCACAGACAAAATGAGTTTCCTGCATGTATATCAGACTATCTCATTTCCTCTCAAGCACATTGTATCAGGTTTCTTATGGCCAAACTTGAAGAATTATTTCCAGTACATGAGAGGCTGCCACTGGTCCGAAATCAAGAAGGAACCTTTTGTAAACACATAGTCTGATCTACACCTTGGGGACAGAAGCTAAGAGAGGCAGAGATGGCTGGCACAGATACAAACACCTCAAAATTGTTAAGCAACAGCAGCAAGAAGCAGGAACCAAGTTGCTGAGCTTTCACAATTGGGTGATGGAATCATGTGGTGCATTGTTCCCTGGGTTTACTGAGGCAGCTCAGTAAATCTAGGTTGCTGCCTCGATCCCCCTTCCTTAAGTGCAATATAAACAGAAAGTCATGCACATGCATCATTTATTTGCAATTTTTCTATTGCAGTTACAAAACCTGTGTTCATGAGTCTATATCTCTGCCATAGCAGACCCACCCACGGGCATTACCACCATGTCTTGTAAAGGATCAGTTTATTTATACAAAATGCAGAGCAGTGTTCTCAGACTTGATTTTCCAGACTTGTGCATTTTCAGTCTTTTCTTGAAGGGAAGCTAATCGATTTAGTTTGAGTAAACTTCAAGTGTGTTGCTGTGCTTCTGTGTGACATCCTTGCTGCAGACCTGATGAAGGCAATGGGTGGGATCTGCTGGAGGTTTAGCTCCAGAGAGACACACTTTGTGCAGCTGTGTCAGGCAGGGCTGCTCCTCACCTGACTGGCTACCCAGGCATACAAATGTCCTTTCCCAGTGCTGTCCCTGGCTTTGGGAGGCACTGGATTGCAGTGGAGATGCCCAGTGCACTGGTTGGCCCAGGGAAAACCTTGTCATGCCATGAGTTTGTCATCCTTAGCCCTGAAGCTCTGTGGCCCTGGGGCCAGGGCAATGTTCCCCCCAGCTACAGTAAACAGCATCATCCAGACAACTCTCCTGTGCGTACACTACGTTGAGGGTAGGGAGGGTCCCAGTTACTTCCTGCTTCAAAGAGTACTGTGAATCAAACTCTTGAATATTTGTGCAGCATTCTGTGTGGGAGAAAACTCTATTCTTACTCCTAGGAGTTCTAGGGAAGGCTGTTTAGAGCTCTGATGAGAGCTGCGAGATAGGGCTGTGCTCTGCCCCCCATGTCCTTCACATTGTTGTTCAGCACCTTCCTTAAAATGTGTCAGTGGATTGAGAAATAGTACATTTCAGGGATGTGTGCCTGCATGTATCAGGTTTAGGAGGCTCAGTGTTTTGTGTGCTTGTTTGCCTTGGTGATTCCCTTTGAGTTAGAAGAATTTGTCATTTACCTCACAATATGAACTCATGAGACCTGTTTCATACTTGTAATTAAAAAACATCTATCTGATTATTCGTTGTAAAGAAAGGTTTCCTGTTGTGATTTTTCATTATTGTTGTTTTTCAAATGCAATGAATCAGTCATTAATAGGTACCTTTGTATCACTGAAATCATGGAAAACATTTTCTGACATGAAAAGGTGAGTACATACACAATGGTCTCTACATTTTCCCTATAGATTTTGTCTATCTGTTGTTTTTTCTTCTGTCAAACAGCAGTAACATCCAGTCTCCTCCAGGAATGTTTGGGCAAACAGAATCTGATAAACTGATATGAAAAACCCAGGTTAGTAAATCACAGTGAGAGAAAGGTCAGCGGTGGGTGGGGACTAGCAGGAAAGACAGGGGTATGGATGGGTCCAACACTGAGCAGAAAGGTGGAACTAGACAGATGTGAAGATTGTACCAATTGACAATGAGCTTATGTGTGACTCAACTGAACATGTGGAAACTAATGAAATCTTAACTTAAAATTATATTATCTTAGAATTTAATGTTTTAAATAACTATAGATTTAAGAGTAGAAATGAAAACTGAGAGAAAGGGAAGAGGTAAAGTGAAGGGGAAACGAAGGGCGGGTACTTTGCAAGACTTTAGCCCTAAGTGGAGCTGAGGGCACCTGCCAAGGAGCCAGCGACAGACCTGCCCTTGAATTCCACCTGACCGAGTGTCTGACCTTGATTTTCAGATTGATCTGGTGAGGTCATTGGAGGTGAGGCTGGCACAAGATCTGTAAGTAGACCTTGAGCTCAGTCTGGTACCAGCCCTGCCTTAGAAAAATCCCCAACTTGAAAGCCCCAAAGCCTTCCAGGGCCTGTCAGGAACAGCTCTGTGCACAAATGCAGCCCAGGAAAACTTCCTATTTTGCCTCACCCCACTCACTTCTGCATGCCTCTGTGTTGCAGGAGGCCCCAAGTCTGAGAGGCTTTCTCCATCTAAAGTGCCCTATGTCCTCCTCAAAAACCAACAGACCCAGGCCAATTCCTTCTCACTGTAGTTCTCATTTTCAGTGAGCTAGGCTTGGCCCAACTCAATCAGATTTGATAGGGCTGGTTGTCCCACCTTCCAAGACCTGCCAGGAGCCAAGAAGGGAAACTCTGATCCTGAGGAGGACAGTTGTAAGCAGCACTACAGGTCTGGCTTCCCTCCCAAACTGCCCTCCCAGGGTATCCTGTGTGCTAACCATAATCAGCCCTTGGTCACAGAGGTCTCTAGACAGTGCTGTAACCACCTGTCCTCCACTCCTCAGGAAGCCTGAAATGCAATTCCCTTTACCACCCTTGTGGCATATTGCCTCTGTGAGAAAGAGAGAGGAGTCTGCAGTGTTATTTAATCATGGGTGCTCAACAGGGTGCTGCTCTGTAACTATCTGAAAAGTGAGTGGATAGTGGGAGTGCTTCCTGCCTGCCTTTCCTCAACCTTCAGTTCATATATGGATGCATCACCCCATTCTCTGTGCCTTCATGGGTTTCCCCTTCCCCTATTATATGGCCATGTGTACAGAGGCCAAGAATTAGGGAAACTCACAGTAATGTGGGTAGTACCTGGTCTGCTCTCCAGGGTGACTGTGTGGCCTTCAAAACATGGAAGCACAAGAGACCAGTGTTTGCATCTGCTCTGGTCATTGCATCATGGTCAATGCCTGGTACATTGATGATTTAAGGCCCTTACCAGCTCCCTCCATGATGTCTGTGTGGAACTGGGTTATCTGGCATCCCCAGAGATTCTTGCTCTGGATACCATGGAAACACATGGAATGACTGCCCAGTGTCATTCAGAGTGAAGACAACAGCTCCACCCAAGTGATGGATCCTTGGAAAGAGGCAAAGCTTTCCCGTGGGAAAGGAAAAACCACAATAAAGCCAGGGTCCCTGGTCTGAGCAGACCTAGTTTTAGACCCAATTCCTCCTTCCCACTTCCCTTGTCAACTTAGACAAGACACAATGCCTTTCAGTTCCTTTCCAATGTGTCCCGCTGAACTATGGCATCTGCTTCCTAGGGAAATCATCAGAAGTGAGAGATGACACTTTTAAACCTTGTGGACTGGTGTCATGTGTACACAGTGTACAGAATTAGAGGTAAATTCCATGAAGGGGTGAAAGGGAGGTGAACACAGTGCACACAAGCCTGGTTCCTGCTGTATGGTGGTGGAAATAACGCTCTCCTCCTGGACATATTTCCCTGGTGGCATCATAAGGGGGCACAAATTCATCAGATCAGCCATCATTATGTTCCCTAAGCATCTCAATTTCTTCTGTGTGTTGGTGCTATGGCCTCAAGTCAAGACCTCACACAGGATAAGCAAGCACTATGGATGCAGATGCACCCCCAAATCTACCAGCACTGTGCCTACATTCACACCTGTGTGAATCACTACACCCTTGGCAAGGGTGCTCAACTGCTGACAGCTCACCTTCTGATGGCCACCTCCTGAGTAGCCCATTCCTTGAGCGTCAGTAACACATAGTGAATTTTGTTCTGGTTTGTATTAGCCAGGCTGAAGTTGAGCCCAGGTCCTCATGCATGGTAGGCAAGTGCTCTATCTTGAGCTCTCTCCCCAATTAATTACTTATTCTTAATAACAGAACATGGCAGATGTAATTGGATGTGACTACCAAGGTTCACACATAAAATGACTGTGACCAACCTCCTGCTCTCTCCCTCCTCTGTTCTTCCTTCCTTCCTCTCTGTTTCATTCTGTCTTCCTCTCTAAATCTCTGACTATCTCTGCATTTTCCCTGAGGAGAGGTTGGCTCTTTGCAGAGAAAAAGGTTAACAGACAGAGGAGACGTCAGACCTCCATCCTAACTGAGTTCCTGTCTGTTAGCAAGAGAGAGAGCCTGAGAACAGATTCTGCCACAGCAGTGTTTCCACTGAGCCTGCAGCCTAGTCAGGAGAAACTATGGTGGATCCTGCAGCAGCACCTCCTGAATTCCTAACCCATAGAACCTGAGAGAACTGAAGTTTACCTGCTGTACCTAAGTTTGCAGCCATGCAACCATCAGTGGTCACTGATGCGCTATAGCAGATGTGAGATTCTGCCCTCACCCCTTTCACTCCCCCACTCCTCCCCTCTCTTATTCTCGCCAGGCCCTCTGTTTTCTCTTCTCATCTCTTTCTTGACTAAAAAAATTTTTGACTTTGAATCTCTAAATGGTTGGTCCTCTGTCTTCTGCCACACAGACTCAACTCTGTACAGCATTAGGGCCTACATGTCCCAGGTTCAGGCATCAGTTCCATCTCAGTGAGGCTGTTCAGATCCCCCATGTAGTGACCTTGACCTCTGTGTTCCCTTGCTTTATTGGGATATAGCCCTGGGTCTTCTCTTCCACTATATTCTGCATTGGTTTGTCCCTTTCCTCCAGCCTTCCAGCTTCTGGGTGGCCAGTGACATATTGTCCTGTTCTGTGTTGGTGCCAGCCTAGTTCAGCCCAGGAATAAGGTGAGAATTTGAGGCATGTAGACTGAATGAATCAGATCACTTTTCCTCTGAGCAACCCAGTGTGTGCCCATGGCATCACTGTTTGTTCCTGTGTGTGTGTGCACATGTGTGTGTATCCCTTGGGATGCTGCTTGAAATCAGTCCCATATGTTTAGGCTCAGGTCCCAGGAGCTTGGGGGCTGCTGTTCCAATGCCTTTGTGAGTTGGCTGGGTCCTGTGCTAGGAGGTCTTTCTCCTTTGGACTTCTCCCCTATCCTCTTCACTCTGCCCATGTCCTGTGCCTAGGACCTGGCATTGTCCCTCTCTTGGCACTGGTTCTCAAATGTCCATCGGGAGTGGGATAACACACATAGTCCTTTACTGTGGAGATTCTAGCATGCTGGAGGGTGAGGCACTAGAGGGCCACATGGGGTTCTCTTCACCTGGGCACTATCCCCATCCACACCTGCCTGCAATTTGATACCATCCCTACTAAGGTCTTCATCCTCACGTTACCTCACATTGCCATTGTCACATGCAGTCCATTGGGCAGGGCAAAGCCTGGACTTAGAACTCACCACTCACTGTCACTGATGCCTTGCCCCAAGCCTGTGACACTTTACAGGCCCATTTGGTTCATAGACCATGGGAAAACTTTCTATCATCCATCGAATTCAGGAGCTACACCTTAGCTCACACTGGGGCACCCACGTGGTCAGCTATTTCTTTGTGGGAAACCCAGTGGCTGCTGAATCAGTGACCTAACCTTTCCTGTTGCCAACCCCCAGTAGCAGCACAGTACAGCCAGCACTTTGTGGAATAACTTCAGCCTGGAACATTTATAGCATGGAGCATCCAATAGGCTGGCCTCTGTGAAGGCTGCAGGGGTTTACACCATGACACAGCAGATCTGTGATTGAAGACTTCACCCCAGCTTCTTAGGAGTCATGGAGAGCTCTTGGGCCCCCACCATCTACCCCAGCCTGGCCAGGAGCCTGGTGGATTCAAGTTCTGGGCTGGTTTTTACTACCTGGGACCTGATGCCACTGCTGTTTCCCAGTGCTCATTTCTACAGCTTGTTTGCCTCCTTGACCATTATGTTTCTTTTCTTATGTACACAAAGCCTCGTTATTCTTAATTGGCCTGTGTTCAGGTGTCTGGTTCTTTGATTGAACTACTGGTTAAGAACTGAAACTTATAGGTGGTGACATGCTGAGCCAGACTTTATGCAAATTTACTCTGTCCAGAGAAGAGGACATAGGCAGACATATTTATAACATTGCATGGAAATAAACCACATGGGAATTCAATGGACATGCTGCCTGTGACACTGCACTTTCTATATTAATAATATATCATTGGAAATATCTAAAGTATACACATGGGTGTGACACTACCATGGTGCTGCTCTGTAACCAAGGGAAGTGTGTTAGTCTCCTTCATATGATATAGACATGAAATAACCTACATGTAATTAAATGTGGAGCAGTTTTGATGTGTATATGTCTATAAAGCCAGGAACATAATTAAGAAAATAAAGAATCCTAAGATTTACAAAAATTCTTGAATTCTTTTTCTATGCCCTGCCAAAAGTCCATGAATACCTGAATGAGAAATTGATGCAGTCTGTCTGGATTTTCCCTTCTCAGACAAGGCGAGATTAAACAGCAGGTTAAGGCAGAGGAGAAACATAACTGCAGGTAAAAGGTAGGACAGGTAAATTACAAGGACATAGGATGAGTGGTGGCCAGGGTCTAGTAGGAAGGAAAAGAAAAGAAAATATATTTGGGTAGTGAGTTGGTGAAAATGTTTTCCCCATGTGTGTGTCAGTGAGGGCAGTGGAAGTTCACCCCTGGGAATCAGAACAGCCTCTGTCATAGGTCTTCATGGGGCCCAGGCCACAGCTCATCCCTTGCCATGGATCCCCCATTTCATCCTCAGTGACCCTGCACTCTGGATCCACTCAGGACCCCACAGTTCAGTGTTGTAAACCGAGACTGAGGTGCTTTTACATAGCCAGGACTTGAATACACAGGTGGCTAAGTCGCACAGGGCTGCTCAGGTGAGAAATTAACTTCCCTGTATCTGAACTTGTCCTGGACTCAGTGTCTCTGAGTGGCTGGTGGTTGAGCCTAGGGATGTGTGTTCTGGGCTTCCTCTTGTCTCTGGGCACCTCTGGGTGCCTCTGTGTGCCAATGAGTTCTGGCCTGAGCTGCTGACAGCTGGGTGTTTCCAGTTGAACTTCCTGAAGCACCTGGACCAAGTGAACCATCCTCTCCATATGTTCCCACGTGGTTCCCTGACACAGGGTCCTGATGATGGGGCCACTAGCCCTGGGAAAGCAGCATAGCATGTTCCTTGTCCACTATCTCGAGCCAGCCAGCCATGAAGGCCAACTATCACCAGACCTCAGTGCCTGGTGACCAGAGCCTTCAGAGTTCTGTTTGGACTTGTCACCAAGGAAGTGAGATCATGTGCTGGGGTCCACAGTTGAGACTCCCCCTCCTTTTTTTTATTGTGAGCCAATCTGTGCTCTACTTAGAAATAACAAGTTAAAAAACTAGCAAAATTTGTGTGTTTTTAGACTTTTCCTTCCAAAAATCCTTTCCCTTGAGGATGAGGTACACAGTTTCTTCATTTAGAGATTTCTCAAATTTTATTTTGACTGTCCTTTTCTGGACTTAAGGTAGTTTCATTTCATTATCATTAAGGAGCATGGAGGTGTTCCCATAATGCCCATAATAATTTTCCTTGAAGGATATGAAATGTTTCATGTTATAACACCCATGTGTCCAGAAAGAAGGATTCATAGCAAGTTTTACTCATGTTTACCTCAGCCACTCACTGTAGTGCTCAATACTATGACCTCCTTTGAGGAAGGACAGCAGGTGGTGAGGGCAAGGGGAGGCTTTGCAAGACCATGGACATCATCACCCTGTGCTGATGAGGACACATGGGCATCCCTCCTGGGGAATTTGTCTCCTAGTCACTGTTTTCACTTCCTGTTCTCCCATCCCAAACAGACCATGGGCTTTTTGTCCCTGCTGGGTAGTTTGCCTGTCCTAGAGGTGATGGTGCTGAGCCTGTTCACTTTCAATGCTCTTGGTTGGTCTCCTTCAAGCAGCGTCTTTGTGCTGGCCTCTCCACATACTGCTGCCTATTGGTAGTGGAGCCACCACACAGTCTCATGGGGCTGAACCCGCCAACTACAACTTGTTCATGCATCTGTCACCCATCTACTGATCCCATTTGTTCTGTTTCTGGGTTGGCCCTGGAAAGCCAGCTGCCACAGCCATTCTTAAACACGGTCTTGAGTGGACATAGATTTTTATTTCAAAGAAAAAGTACTTAGATGTGAAATTGCCAGATTATATGTCCTGTGTGTGATTAGCTTACAAACTGTTAAGATACACTTGGAAACAATTTTAAAATCACAGGTGGTTCTTATCTTTTTGGAACTGAGGATTGCACTTATGACCTCAGGTTTGCCAAGGGGGCACTTATACTGCTGAACTAAACCTCCAACCCTATTTTCTTATTTTGTTTTGCTTTGTTTTGTTGTGTTTTTAATGCTATAATATGTTATGTTATGTTAGGTTAGGTTATGTTATGTTACACTATGTTTAGTGTTGGTGAGGATTTTGAGCTTCCTTCAGTGCATTTTCAGTGCTTTCTGAGTTCATTTTGTAAAACTCACCTGATAAACTATGACATATCATATAATCCTGGGTAATTTAATTTTGGAAAAAATTTAAAAAGTAAACAAGAGCCAGGTTTGGTAGTAAACATCTCTAATGCCAGAAGTTACAAGTCTAAGGCAGCAAGATTGCTGTGAGTTGAGGTGAGCCTGGGCTACAATATGAGTTCAATAAAAGCCTAAATTTCCTAGAAAAATCCTGTCTCAAAAATAAATAAACAAATCAAAATAAAAGATACATTTAAAAAGGTTTAAAAAGACACAAAAATCATCTATAAATCAACAAATCAACTCTTCGTGAAATTTTCTTACATATGTACTTTAGTCAGCACACTGAGCATTAGGTTTACCATGAGGTAGACATTGATCTACTGCCAAGAAGTTGAACTGTTTCAATTTTTTTGACCTTTTTACTGAAATTAATGTATATATGCTACTGAATACACAATCTTAGGATTTGGATAGCACAGTATAAACAGAATTTGATGGTTCTTTTTATTTTTGTACTAACTTTATATATGGAAGTAGGATTTGAGCAAAGGATTACTGTTTTTTGGAAAGACTTTCTTGTCTTATTTTAATGTAACTCAGTTACATATTAATAAGGACCACAAAGAAGATACTACTGTTAAGTCTATAAAAGAATAAAATACAGAAGAATAATGAGAGAATAACATTGGCTACTGCATTGTGCACAGTGATTCCTTAATGATCTATATTTTCATACATTTGTAAAATTTGTTAAAGTTTTTTACAAATTCTAAAACATGATCTCACTAAGATTGTGAGTTTCCCAGGCCAGGCTTAAACCTTTCTTTACTCAATCTCCCTCCCTCTCCCAAAGTGCTACGATTGCAGGTATTATCTTGAGTTGGTAATCAGCAGTAATTTTGTGCATTCATAGAAGGAAATAATTGGCTTTGATCTTTAGACACTTTCAGAAAGAGTGGATCTAGTTAAGCCATCTACCAACTTCCTAACTGGCAGTTTTTTTCACAGTGAGTAGGATTGAAAATCCCATTAACACTGTTGGTAGATTCTCTGCTTTGTAACTGTGCTCATCATGCCCTTCAGAATATCACTGCAAATGCCTTCTGCACTGGGTCTGAGACTTGGTGTCCTTGAAGCACATTCTGTTTTTTTTTTTAATCCCTCATGGATTTTGATGATTGTTTGAAGTCAAACCACAAGAAAAATATGAAATCTAATGCCAATTGGGACACACTGCCCTCCAGAAGGATAGGACAGTGTTAAATACTATTTTTTATACCATTGGACTTTCCAAGTTTTTTGTTTTGCATTCAGTTTCTACGGATTGAATACTGAGATTTGCACTTAGCTCCATGGCCTTCCACATTTAAAATTCTTTATATTTTCATCCAGGTTCTGGATAAGTGGCTATACTGCTTAGGCTGTCCTTAAATTTATGATGTTGTTGCCTAAGCCTTCCAGACTGCTGGCATTACAAGACACTCCAACAGACCTGGTTTCATCATAGTGCTGTTAAAAATTCATTGGCTGAGCATGGAATGTTTAATATGCCTGTAATGCCTGCACTCAGGAGGCTGAGGCAGCAGGATTCCTGGGAGTTTCAGACAAGCCTGCAACACACTCTGAGTTCAGCTTAGGCCAGAGCTACACGGGAAGAACTTGACCAAAAACTGAAAAAGAAAAATAAAGAAAACTAAAGGAAACAGAAATGAAGGAAAGCAGAGGTGAAGCGGGGGAGGGAAGGTAAGGAAAAAGGTGAAACAAAACAAAATTCCTGGTTACTGTATGAGTTTTTCGCTACTGGGCTGGCCCTTTTAATCTGTGGTCCAGTTCTTGCAGTATAGGAACCTTTTGACTGTTGTCACTTTATTATATACCAGAAAACTATGTATTTTCTTGCCTCTAACTTTAATGTTTTTTCCATGGCTATAGGATGACTCCTTGTCTTTCCCTGTGCATTTTCATTTTGTTTTTTCTATTTCTAAAAAAATGGCTCTGATATTTTGACAGGAATGGCATTTAAACTCCTGGTTGCTCTGGGTAGCATGTACATTATAACAACATGAATTTTTCCCATCCACCATCATAATTTGCCTTTTTTCTCTTAGTTCCACTTCACTCATTGCTTCAGTTTCTACAATTTTCTGAGAAAAGATGTGTTTGGTTTAAATTTTACATAACTATTACTTCTTTTGGATGAATTATGAAATGAATTGTGTTCTTTGTATT
Organism: Cavia porcellus; assembly: GCF_034190915.1. Lineage (NCBI taxonomy): Eukaryota > Metazoa > Chordata > Mammalia > Rodentia > Caviidae > Cavia > Cavia porcellus. The sequence goes on along the minus strand of NW_026947533.1, from coordinate 1,059,554 downwards.
TGAGTCTGCAGTTTGTTTGAGACACATAGATATGAATTGATTATGACATATGGATTTTGCACCTTGAAAATGAAGTTATTTTCCAATTTGTTCTAAAAGTTGTTCAGTGGAGTTTTAAGTTTCTTATATGAAATGTATCCTCAGGAAACAGAGGCACCTCTTAATTCTTCCTTTCTGATTTGGTAAACTTTTGGATTCTTATTGTTGACTAATTCTAGGACTAGGACTTCAAGTAGTGTGTTGAAAGAGTCCAAAGCCTGGTCTTGCTCCTGACCTGAGAAGCCAATCTTGCAGCTTGTCAGCCTCTGAGCATGATGTCAGTGATGGGCTTGTCATGCCTATTCTTTGCTGTGCTGAGATTCATTCCTCCTACCCATGGTGTGTGAATGGTTCTTATCATGAAAGAATGGTGAACTTTTGAATTTCTCAAAGTGATTTTTCTAAATCCCTTGAGGGGTTAGCTGTGCCTCATGCTGTGAATGTGGCAAGTGACACTGAATGATTTGTGCAAGTGGAACCATTCTAGCACCACTGAGGGTGAACCCAATGTTTATTGTGGTGTTTAAATTTTGTATGTGCTGGTGAATTTAGCTGATGAGCATTTACTTAAATATTTTTGTGTATGTTCATTAAGAACATTGGCCATTAGAGTATTATCATTTTTGAATGCATTATATTCCGGCTTTGTCATCAGGGTGATTTCGTTATTTAAAAGGAATTGGTGGTGGTTCCCTTCCCTTGAAAAACATGAAAAATTATTAGTATTTATTCTTTTTCAAAATTTTATTTTGAAGGTAGGAAAATACAACAGAGCAAACAGAACAAAGCAAATTGATACAATGCACTGAAATTGGTACAGAAATTCACGGCAGGGTCCGTGATAACAGTAATATGTACCATAGTATATCTCATTATCTTCACAATTGGTTTCCATTCAATTAGTTATAGTGAAATCCAAACAAACACAGAACATTTTAAAACCAGTCAAAAGATAATATTGAATAGAGCAAAACAATTAATCAGAACACAGCAAAAGACTAAAGACAACACTGGTTTTCAAACACAAGATAGAAAGAAATCCCCCATATATTCTATATTGCACACAGTCATCTTCCTAAGAGATGCTCAGAATTCTGCCTCTCCTTGCTAACCAATGGTGGCTAAATGAGATGTATGGCTCTCAGTCCATGCACCAGTAGGCTCATGGGAGATGCTGACTGGTTCTCCTCCTGGCTTGCACCAGGGGTGCTTGCCAGGAAGGCAGGAGATTTGTTTTCTTGTTCAGCTCCCTAAGTTCCAACATGGCCAAATCCAGTATTTATTCTTTACTATACATTTCACACAAGTCAGCAGGGCATTTATCATATTCTGGCATGTGTTGTTATTATTAAGCAGTTATGGTTGTTGACTCTTTGCCCTTTTTTGTTAATGTTATGTCAAATGGTGTGTATTCTTCTGAGGATGTGGGTCAGGGACGCCATAGGAGATCATGTCCTGATTTAAGGGTCACATCACATTTTACTTAGGTATGTAGCAATTTACTTTTGTATCTTCAAACTTCCCCTACAGTATATATTTTTGTGAGTAATCTGTTAAGTTATTTAGTCTTTTAAAGCACATTGTTGCAGGTACAGTTACTCCTGGAGGACACCGGGGCAGGTTAGTCCCAGGTCGGTTATTTCAGGCTTTGTACCCTTACCTGCCTGCAGTGTTCCCACCTCCTGAGCTGCTTCCTGTAAACACCTGTCCTGCTCCACAGCTGTGGTGAATCCACATGTGGCAGTTGAGATCTCACCTTGGTGGAAGACATTCAGTCAAGGTAGGCTCTGAAACATGCTGATCTTCTTGTACATAGTTCCCCTGAGTGAGCCATGGGGCCTCAGGACTGCAGGGAGGAGCTCTGGCAGCAGGGCCACAACAGCCCTCTCTTATCCAGCATGCAGTGTATGCTGTATGCTGAGAAGCTGACTGATGGATCAGGAGTCCTGGAACTGAGCCTTTCTTGTACATGGTACACTACTAGGTGCTGTGTTGTCCTCCACATCTGCATGGTCCATCTTCCCCTGACTTCAGATCTCCACAGAGATCTGAGCAGCCCCAGGCTTCCCCTTCCAGGCTCCAACTCTATGGTGAGTTTTAGGGTGAATTTTATGATCAGTAAATTCAATGTATATACATTTAACCTAGAAATTCCACTTCTATGGCCTCATTATAAAAAATAAGATTGAGAGACATGCATGATCTCTTCTTATTCAGTTATGAGTGTGGATAGATAGAAACCATAAATGTACTACAACAGAGCTGCTGAGCCAATTCTAAAATTATAGTCACAGAAAATGCTGAAAGAAGACCATGTCCTAGGCCATGTCCTGGATCCTACCTGAGATGATAGAAGAGCTCAAATCCTGGCCCTCTCTCCAGCCAGGCACGAAGAGACTCAGGCCTGAATAGCAGGTGAGGACAGAAGAGAGGAGCTCCTGGAGGGCAGACCACTGAACCTGGGGGGAAGTCTTTTTGGTGTTTTTCCCATTTTTCCATTCCATTGCATTATTTATAGTGTTCTATTCAATATTCCTTTTATTCAAATCAGTCAATATTTAATTGTGGCTAATTTCTTGAATAGGTATGTGAAAATGGGTGATTTAATTTCATTATATATACTGAAAGTTATGCACAATACAGACACTTCAAACATCACTGTAAATATAAAATAAGCAGGCTTGGTATTCAGCAAGTGTCTATTTTTCCAGCAAGGAAGTCCTGAATCTTGCTGCTTTCAGGCAGCACAGGGAGTGTGCAGCTTGCACAGGAGCCTAGCACTGCCTGCCTTACACCTTTTCCCCCCACCTCATTCTGTGCTGCAGCCCGGCAGGCAAGGGAAGGCAGAGCAGCCAGGACACAGCAAAAACTCTGATTCCTCAGCCCTGGGGGCCTCACTTCCTGGGTCCTGGTCTCAGCCTCCACCAGGATTCATGTGCAATCCTGAATTCATCTGGCTTAGTGGGCAGGGCACCCAATCTGCACCTCTGGGGATGAAGACCACGAAGACCACTGTCTTCAGTGATGCTTCTACTCTGCAAATTTTGCTCCTATCTTTGAGACTGAGGTAGTGGCATTGGAACAAAACACAATATTGTCATTACATTTCTTGTTGTTGTTATTTTTTTCGGGCTGCTTTGTTTATTTAAGCATATATTTAGAACTGTGTTTTGCCAAAAACCATTTCCTTGTCTTTTCATTACCCAGTTAACAGAAGTTTTTACAGATTTCTAGTGTAGTTCAAACCCTATGTGCTTGAATGCTGAGAATCTACTCTCAAGCTTGGTAGAATGAGGGAAGCAAAGCAGAAACTGAACTTGGGGACACTGCTGTGCCTTCCAGCATTTTGTACAGCAAACCCTGACTCATGCCTGTTTACCCATAACATATGGGCTTCAATACCAACTAAATCTGCTACTGACAAATGAGTTTCCTACATTTACTTCAAACAGTCTCATTTCCCCTCAAATTGCTAAGCACATGGTCTAAGGATTCTTACACCCAAACTTCAAAAATAATTTCCTGTAAACAAGAGACTGCTACCCATCCTGAAATCATGATGGGATTTTATGGAAAGATGTAGTCTGATCCACACCGAAACAATCATGAGCTGAGAGGGGCAGAGATGCCTTGTGCAGAAGGAAACACCTTGAAATTGTCAACCAGCAGCAGCATCAAGCAGGGAGCAGAGCTGCTGAACCCTCACATTTGGTTGATGGAATTGTCTGGTGGGTTTCACTTGGGTTTACTGAGGTGGCTCAGTAAATCTAGCTTGCTACAGTGCAGTGCCAAAGTGAAGTCATGGCCATGTAGCATTTATTTGGAGTTATTTTATTTATTTATTTATTATTTTTTTTTAAAATCTGTACCAGGGACCGAACTCACGACTGCCTGCCTGCAAGGCAGGTGTTTATGCTGCTGAGCTAAATCCCCAGCCCCTGGAGTTATTCTTTTGCAATTGTGAAACCTGCATGCATGACGTTCCACAACTCTGCCATTGCAGACTCACCCACAGGCATTATTTCCATGACTTGTAAAGGGTCAGTTTATTTACACAACATGCAGAGTGCTGTTCTCAGCCTTGTTTTTCTCAGACTAGTGCATTTTCAATCATTTCTTCAAAGGAGGCTAAACGATTTAGTCTGAGCAAAATTCAATTGTGTTGCCATGCTTCTGTGTGATGTCCTTGCTGAAAGACCTGAAGAAGGAAGTGAGGTGGACCAGGTGGGGATTCAGCTCCAGAGGGATACTCTGCTCAGCTGTGTCAGTCAGGGCTGCCCCTCACCTGACTGACCACTCCAAATGCCCTTGCTCAGTGTTGTCCCTGTTGTCAGGAAGCACCGGTTTGAAGTGTAGACTCCCAATGCACTGGTTAACCCATGAAAAGCCTTGCTGTGCTATGAGTTTTTCACCCCTAGACCTGCACCTCTATGGCCCTGGCCAGAGTTCCCTCCAACAATCATGCATGGCATTCTCCAAACAGGTCTCTTGTGCATGCTCTATGTAAAGGCTAGTGAGGGTCCCAGTTCCTTTCTGCTTTAAACCATACTGTGAATCAAACTCTTGAAAAGAAATCTTGAAAATTTGTGTATCATTCTGTATTTGAGAAACCTCTCTTCTTAGTCCTGTGAGGTCTAAGGATGGCTCCATATATAGCTGTGATGGGAGCTGTGGGACAGGACTCTGCTCTGTCCCCCATGTTCTCTCCAGTTCTGTTCAGATCCTGCCTTAAAATGTGCCATTGAATGGGACACAGCACATCACAGTGACTTGTGCCTGCGTGAATCAACTTTGGGAGGCTCAATGTTTTCTGCACCTGTTGGCCACAGGAGGTGATTTCCTTTCGAATTACAAGACTTTCTCACTTCTCTCACAAAATGGACTGGTGAGACCTCTTTTACTCCGCTAATTCAAACCCCGGGATTGTGAAGCACTTTAATCACCAGTCACAGCACTAAACAGAGAACCAATCACAGATGCTAGGTTTAGCTGGCTCTGTGACTTCATGAGGCTTTGATGGGGACACCCAGATACAAACCATAACACCTTCTAAAGTAAATCTTCTGACGATGCCCATGCTCTGGACTAGAAGATGATTCCTTGCCTTAGTCCAGGGTTTATCTTATTTTATTTTATTAATTTATTTTTTAAGACTCTCACTGTGTAGTTCAGGCTGGCCTTCAATTCACTATGTAAATTAGGCTGACCTAGAACTTGTAACACTCCTCCTGCCTCAGCTTCCTAAGTGCCAGAATTACACCCATGTACCATCACACCCAGCTATTGTTTGTTAAGCTGTATTTATTGATTTACTTGAGACTACTCAATTTAGGTACCTTTGTTATACTTCAGTACAAAAAAATGCTAATAAGTGTAATAAAATTCCAGCCAAATGTAAACAACTTAGCAACTTTGCAAGGCCCTGTCTGGGAATAAATTATGATAAAAGGACCAAGGCAGTGGATTCAATCTTCAGCACAGCAAAATTAAATAAATTTATAAACAGACTTCGTATAAAATAATCCATAAACAATACTGCTTAGAAATAAATCTATAAAAAAACAAAATTGCTAGTCAGTAAATCTATAAGTAAACAAAGCTTTTGTGTGTAGCTCAGATGAGAAATGTTTTAAAAGCAATTTTATTTCATTATAATTGACATACAATGAACTAACAGGTTTAAATACAAAATTGGATGAAGCTTGACATGGGCCAGGGATATAGCTCACTGGCAAAGTGCTCCCTGGCAAGCACAGGGTCCTGAATTTGGTTTCTGGTACCAAAAATAAACAATACGGAGACTAAAAACAAACAAAAAATCCTCTAGGAATCTTGTCATACATGAGCCCCTTGAAAACCATCACCGAAGTGGTCATGGATATGTGACCTTCATATTTTCCTTATGGCTCCTTATAATTGCTTCCTTCTATCCTAAGCAATGTGTCTGCTTTTTGTCTCTGGGAAACACTTTGTATTTTCTAAAGGTGACAGGTCTGTAACCACTCAGGATGCAGAAGGTTTTTGTTTTTGTTTTGGGGGAACTGGTAGAGTTTATTCAATCCTCATTACCATGTTAGGTTTCCCAAGGGCTGCTCCTTGTCAGTGGCTGAGCCATCACATCCAATTGTGTGGATGAACCAAAGATCCTCATGTGTCCATCAGCTGAGGCCCGTTTTGGTGTTTCCAGTTTGGAGCTCAAAAATAAAGTTGCTGTAGTCATTCTTGTGTTTGTATAGCTGTAGCACTGATTTCCAAGGGGAAGATACTCAGTGTGCAGTTGAATATTTCAGGTCTTGCTTGTTTAACTCAGAAATTATTTAAGTGTCTTTCAAGTAGTTGTTCAAAGTAGAGTAAAGATTTCTGGCTCTTCCTGTGACTATTTTTAAACCCTGTTCTTTTTTAACTCTTGTTCATCTATTTTTCAATCTTTTTCAGTTCATTTTATAAACTTTACCTAAGGAAAGTTTATTTCTATTACCTAAAATTCAGAATTTTTTGACTTTGGATAGAATTTTAAAGGTGGAAAAAACCCAAAATACTGTATATATGCACATATGTAAATCTCCTATAATTTTCACATCACAAAACTTCTGCTATGTGATTATTATCTTCATTGTCAACTTGATGGGCTTGAGAGCTGTCCAAGAGATTAGTAAAGTGTACTTCTCAGCTCATCTGTATGGGTCATGGAGAAATGACAATAGGTACTCCACCTGGTCTCTTTTTCCTTCCTCCCTGGTGCTGTCCCTCTACTCTTTTTCCTGGCCACCATGGACTACTTAGAGCATTATACAAAAATGTAAATATGAGATAACAAATTGTAGGAATTATACAACAAAAACAGTGGTTCTCTGCTCTGCTTCACACTGCCTGCCACTGTTGCTGATGTCTTGAACATGTACATTCTCTGACCTTGGGAGCTCACCCAAGAAAATCTTCCTTGAGTTCCCAAAACAGGCCAACAAGTGTTCACACAGTGCCCATGAACAGTCCATGTAACCTTCAGCCAATTCTTCAGCATCTCCAAGGAGAACATGGCCCTTTTGTGTTCTCTCCGTGACTCAGCAGTTGGCCATTCTAATCCTACTTTGTATATACTTTATGTGTGACACATACACACATACATACACACACACACACACACACACACACACACACACACACAGAGGCACACACACAAATTAAATCTGACCCTCTGGTGAACCCTGACACAAACTGCCTCTAGCTACCTGTGCAACCTCCCATGAACAATTTCATGCCTCACTCATGTGAAAAATCGAAAGCAGAACTGTAGCAGTGCTGTGCCAAGTATGGGTTAGTTAATGGAGGTGTTGGTATGAGGCCCACTGGGTTAAAATTCTGTCCACTTGTTTGTCATTGGAAAATGTATTAAATGTTGGTGTCTTGTCTCACACAGCTATGAAAATGAAGATAATTCCTAAGTCCTACTCTTGTAAGAATTAACATATGTAAAGCACCTCAGAGAGGCTCTGGCCTCACATCTGTAAGGGTTACATATTATTGTTAGTTTGTTATATTAACATGTAAACATATATTTAAGTTATGAAGACATCAGACGACAGATACCAAAAGCACTCATTTCTCTGTAATAAAAGAAGGGCAACAACACAAATAACAATGGCATCTGAGCACTTGATGTATGTTAGGAACCATGGGAAGAGCTCTGCAGGGTTTTCATTGGATCTTCACAACAGTGCCAAGAGATGAGTATTGCCATTCATCACAGTTTGTTTTTTTAATGGAAAAAAACCCACAATATTTCAAAGCAAAATAATAGGAGAATAACAGTAGCAGAAATTGAAGCTCCCAGAAGAGTAGCAGTGTACCTAAGGTGTCAGGCCCAGGAAGATTTGAGTCCAGACATCTATAAATTCCAAGCCTCAGACTCAGTCCACTCCTCTGCTTCCTCTCACAGCAGGCCTGCGGCTCAGTCTCCCAGAAGCTCAACCTGCAGCCACACCCAGCATCAGAGAAACCCTAACCCCCACTGCCACGCCCACCGCCTCATTCTTGCCTCCTGGAGGGCTCTGCACTTCCTGGGTCCCAGCTTCTGGTCCTGCCACTCACATTGCTTGGCCCCACCCCCTGGCCACCAGCGAAGGTTACACTCCACCCAGCCCAACCTGGGCGGTCAGCGCCCAGGAATGGTCCCTAGCCACTGGCCTCCACATCCCACTCAGTCCCGCCCCACCCCCGGTATATGAGACAAATACTAACGGACATGAAAAACCAAACACAAGTATATAATTGAAATAGGAGACCTTAACACCCCACTGTTAGAGATAGATCAATGAGACAAAAAGCATGGGGTTTAAGAGGGCAGCTAGTTTAACAAAGAGGCATGGTACAAGTACATAAATGGCCTTTAGGGAACTTAAATATTCTCACAGACCCCAACAAGTTGTGTGCTGATTTCTGTGTTTGTTTGAATCCACACTGATCATCTGTCTGTTTGTCCATTTGTCTACTCTGTGAACAGCTGTTCCTTTCATTTTAAGCTCAGTAAATTTTCTCTTTTTCCAAGTTTGCATTTTTGATCAAAGATATGTTTGGGTTGTGAATTTATGAAGCATGGTTTCACATTGGTTGCCAGATGCTCAAAATGTCACAAAGACTGGGTATATGAATGCAATATGTTGTTCTTCATCACTGATTTATAGTCTCATTATTTAGAAATTATATTATTAGGATGAATAAACAAAGTCCTGGAGAAGAAAAGATGGTGGATAGGTAACAGCAGGCTACAGAGATTCTCTGAGATGTCACCTTAGATTCCAAAAATAATATAGCATAGTGAGACCCAGGCAGAGGGAGATAAACCCTCCCAAGCCTGGAAGAAATTAAGCTGAGAGAAACCATTTAAAAATACAGTCCCAGTGCTTCTACTGAAACAGCTAAAGTCTCGGTGCTGCCACTTGAACTTGCTGCCACTCCTACACTTGATCTCATGCAGCCAAGATTTATGGAACTACACAAAATCCCATCAGTTTCATCTCACTGGAGATGCAATTGCACTGAGGATGGGAGTCGGTGATCTTAACTGACAAGCTGAGCTGGCAGGGAACCCTGCATCAACCTGTGGTGAATGATGGGAATAAACGCCTTCCATAGAGCCTCCAAGAGATGACATTCTGGGACGGGGCAAATTGGCCAGAACAAGGGGCTGCAGTGACTTCGGTCAGCTTCATCCTTCTCAAGTGGGTTTGATGGGGAGCACCTGACCTGTGTCATGCCTCAGGCTGAAACCAATAGGCTAGCCCATACCAGTCCCAATGAACTAATGCAGTAAGCCTTCAGCAAGCTGATTAATCCAGAGGGGGTGTGTGCAGCATAGGCTTCCCTGGTCTGTATCCACATAGTACACTGCACTTGGTGGGGGGACATACAATCAGCACTTCAGACAAACTGTAACCTACAAACAAAGAATCTGGACACCTGTATGGAAGGAACAAAAAATAATAAGAGAAGCAACAAGAAAGGGTTCCCATTCCCCAATCATGAGAGCATGGATCCAGGAACTGTAAATGCAAAGCAGAATGAGGACAGCAATCATGCAATATCAGACATGGCCCCAGTAGACATAAAGCAGTATCTTCAGGAATGCATAGATAATTTGAAAGGTGAAGTATTTAACCGAGTAAAGCAAGATATAAATAGAATAATTTAAGAAATGCTAAGCACCTCTCAAGAAAAAACATGGAAAAAGGGAAGAAAACAAAAAAAGGGGAGAATTGTTTCATGAGGAAAATAGAGAAAAGATAGAAGAAAGGAAGCTGGTTCAAAGAGAGAACCATGAATTTAAAAATTCCTTTGCAAGCTGGCAAAATTAATTGCAAGTAACTAGGGTAGATTATCCAAACTAGAGGACAGGTTTGCACTGTAGTATAATGAAAGGAAAATTTTCTTAAATATAACAAGAAAACAAGTAGTAAAAGTACAAAGGCTAGATGATGACAACAGCATGTATAACTTAAGAATAACGAATGTGAATGAAGCAGCAGGAGTACAAACAAAGGAACTACAAAGGCTGTCGAGGTCGCTTCTGGCCGGCGGAAGGACACACGACAAAGTCTGGTAGTGGACAACCTTTTCTTTTTATTTTCCTTCTCCGTACAGCCTGCCCTGGGTTCTCCCAGCTGAAGCCTCCTTTGGTCCGCTCCCCGCGGTTCCTTTTGTGCTTCAGTCTGCCCCAAAGCCTCTATCGGTCCGCTCTCCGCGGCTCCTTTTGGGCTTCCACTTCTGGGCTTCTACCTGGCTTCTACTTCCTCCCAGGGGTGGCACCGGTATATATACGGGTACAGTGTCCAATCATGTTAAAGTAAGCAAGGCAAGCTGATTGGCTAACATCATCAGTTGCCAGGCAGACTATATTGTTGAGCGGGTTGCTTACGCGGTAAGCAGGAAACTAACATATTCGATGGGAGGGGTAATCTACCTCAGGCTTTGCTCTTTACCACAGGCCGCACGTCCGCCGAGTAAGGCGAACTATCACAGACGCGGCTCCCAACAAAAGGCTATTCACAAAAATAAGGAAAACATCCCAAGCATTGGAAAAGGAAAAGATACTCGTGTATGAGGCATACAGAACTCCAGCCACCTAAACCAAAACAGAACTACACATAGGCATATAATAATCAAGATCCAAGAAATTCAATATAAGAACAGAATATTAAAAGCTGTCAGAGACAAGAAACAGATCATCTCTAAGGGAAAGTCCATCAGAATTACATCAGACTTCTTGGCACAAACCATCAAATTGAGAAGAAAATGGAGTGAATCATTCCAAGTCCTGAGAGAAAATAACCTATGGCCCAGATTGATGTATCCTGAAAAGTTTTCTTAGAAATTAATGGAGAAATAAGATGCTTCCAAGATAAAGAGGAACTGGGAGAATTCACAACCACCAATCCAACCCTACAGAGAATACTATAGGACGTTCTAAAGAGAGAGAAAATCACCAAGATTTCAGGAACAGTGGTAGAGAGGCCACAATGAATGGAGCAAAAAGCAAAGTGAAGAAGACAAATAGACAACTGATGACAGAAAAATAGAACAACAGAAATGAGACAGAGAAGGCTGGATATAATTTCTAATGCAGATGTCCTATATATACTAAGTTGAGGAAAAATGAGAGAATCACAGGCAGAGTGGATCAAGAAATAAGGCCAACTGAGATGCTCTTTATAGGAACTATATTTGACCTGAAGAAGTGTATCTGGAATAAAATTGAATATGAGAAAATAGAACTCGATGTGATAGGGAATGAGAGAGTAATAGAGGCAACTGGACCAGTATTTATGGGTAGGTTGGAAAGACAGGCTTTAATAAGTAAAGAAATACAACTAGAGATCAAGTCCAGGAGTGAGAATGTTCAGAAACACTTAGATAAATTGCAGGTTGCCCCCCACAATATAAAGTCAAGGGTGTTGTGGAGACCCAAAAATACACAGTACACCCTGGGGGAGTGAAGGGGAAGGATAGACTTTAAAAACACAGAAGGAGATATTGCTATAAGTATATCAAGAATTAAAACCCGGATTACTTGTACCACTCTGCTTAGATACAACTTATTCCATCCCAGTTTTTAGACAAGCACTAGATCTGAGGGCACAGACAGCTATACCAAAAATATCAGGATATAGCACAGTAATCATATTTAATTTCCTGTTAACTTAAACCAGATCACTCTATAACTTATACTGTTATATCACTACTGATTTTAGTTAAATCTGATTTATTTGATTGCTTCTTGTTATTGCCTATTGTATTCAAAACAGTCAGGGATGATATTGTCAGAGTGTAGACAACTATATTGAAAATAGCAATGATTCACTATAGTACCCATTCTGACTTGATTAATATCTGTTTTTGTAGCTCTACACTATCTACAAAGTTCTATTTTTGTTAATACTGTTATGCACTGATATATTCAATTATACTTTATCTGATGATATAGCCATTTTTATTGTTGATAACAAGAGACAACACAGTAACCAAGGTAGAACTCCTTGTACAGCAGTTTTAAATGTCATTTTAGTTTTATGTACCTCTAGGATTATGTTTTGCTCTGTCCTGCTTTGTTCTGTTTCTCCCTCTAATATAGAAAGGATAGTAACACATGTTAAGATGCATCCTTCCATAAAACCTAGCAACAATTTACAAGAACTTATGACACATGATGAAATGAGCAAATACTTTAAAGGAGAAAAAAAGGGACTACATTATCCAGTGCTGATTCCGTAGTGTCATGATGTGAAATCAAGCAATACTATTAATCTTCAATTAGAGTGATTTTAATCTGCTTTGGTTTGTTTAAACTCAACATAACTAAAGATATGGATAAATACACACATGTTTAAGTGTATAGAATTGATTGCCATATTACTTAGTTTTTTTATTAGATAGTTGAACAGAACTATTTGCAGTCTCCCTGTTTGAATTCCCATTTATATGTTCCACTTTTGTATCTTGAACAATTATTTGTAAGAGGACAATATGTAAACAAAAACTAGTGATTTATTACTGTTTATACTTTTCTTTAAATGTATATACTATTTATGGCTGCTTTCTGTTTTGTTTTGTCTTTCTTTAAATAAAAATAAATTTTAAAAGATAAATAAATAAACAAAGTCCCTTAGCAGTGAGACTGGTGGACCAAGCTCTGATTGATAAATAAGAAAGCAGCTGTCTGGTAATATTTTTAACCAGCTTTTGTCCATTGATTAGAGACCTCAATGATCTCCAGAGCATTATAGAAGACACCTCAAATAAATTTATGAAATTTATTCCTAAATGTTCACATTGGTCATTATCTAATGAAGTAATACATATTTTTGGTTTGATGAGGCCTGTATAAAGGTTTCACATGGTTATGACAGTTGATTGTAATCAAGTATATGATGTAGTTCATACATTCATAATTTTGGATGCATAAGACTCCATGATTGTAAAGTGGGGATTACTTATTGTAACAGATTTTTGTCTCATGTGCACACCTTTGCTGATAACAAAGACTTGTGAGATTCACATTCAACTAAAGATCATTAAGATGTTCAATAATACACAAAAAACTTCTTGTGTATTAGATAAGGGTGATTGACTAAAAGGAATATTTTATGTCAAAACAGGAATTTAGATTATTACAAGAATCTCATGATTGTCATGATGCAATACTATGTATGGTTCTGATTCCTGATATATTATGTAAAATATGAAACTGTTAATACTGTAGATATTCAAATGCTAAAATGTCCATGGATAGAAGAAAATAGGATTCATTTAATGTTCTAAGTTGTTTCATGTTTAGATAAAATAGTAATGTTAAACTTACTGCCTCTAATATACTGTATTGTTACCAAAAACTTCTTTTGGACGTTTGACAGCTAAGGTTTGGAAGCCAAAACTTAGAGAAACAGATGAGCTAAATGGATAGCCAATATTTTGGCCCCAGTCCTACAAGGGTGGTGGAGACCCAGGATATAAAATAACCTCTGATTGCATCATTCTAAGATATTCAGTGAGTCCCTGGTTTTCTCATCAAGAAGATGTTGAGACCACAGAGAAAAGTCACCTTCAATGCAAGATGTGCCTAAGAAGAGTCACCAAGAGAAAAATCTCCCAAGCTTTCACAGAAAGCAATGTGGTCAAGCAATGATTGTGACTCTTCTAAGAGGCTGACACTGACAGAAGAGACATTAGGTGTTATGCATGGTTCTAAGATAACTCCTGAGAAGACCTAAGTGACCTTGATAGGAAGTAAGTAACTGACTGTAGTTGTCATGTTTTATGCATGTGTCCCCCAGGCCTCATACATTTGCATTGTGCATTTGTGATGGTTCATTTTCTAGTACAAGGATTGATGGTGTCAGTGCTAAACCCACATTGGGTTGGAGCCAGGATGTAATTCAATGGCAGGAAGAAGGTGTGTCTTGCTTTTTGCTGGTTCCTCCTTGCTCTTTGCAGCCTCCATGAACTGTAGCTCAGCCATACCTGTCTGCCTTGGAGCCAACTGAGTGTGAACTGAAACCTGCAAAAACTGTAAGAAATAAACCTTTCCTTTCTCAACTTGGGTTTCAAGTATTTTGTCTCAGCAACAAGTAAAAAGTAATTAAGACAGAATTTGGTACCTAGGAGTGGGGTCATTTGCTGTGACTATACTTGACCATGTTTTTCGAGAGGCTTTGGAAATGGCTTGTGGGCAGAGTTTGGAAACGTTTGGACATGTCGTCTGGATGCGTAGAGATGGAGCAGCTTAGGCTGTTCTGCAGAGGGCAATCTGGTCAGAACTCTGGAGACCAGAAGGCTGATAGAGGGCCTGATGGTAAAGACCAGGCTTGGGAGGTTTTTGTTGGGAAGAAGGACTGCATTGCTTGTTGGACTCCACATGATGTGTGTTATGGCTTGGCAGAAGCTTTGTCTGCAAACCTCAAGGTTTGCTCCTGCCCATGGACTTTGCTGAGACTGAGACAAAGGGTAATGGACTGATTAATCTTGAAAAAGAAATTAAAAAGCAATCAAACCTTGAGGCTGTGGCATGGATATTGTTGGGGGCTTTTAGCCAGATTTATGTTGCATATCAAAAGCAAAGAGATCAGCAGGATAGTGTACAATGCTGTGAGTTTTGCCAGAAGGAAAATTAGAGGAAGAATATGGGTTGCCAAGACAGAGTTGAGATTTTGATTCCCGAGGAGAAATGAGATAAGAAAGATGGCCCCAGGGCATCATAGGAAGGGGGTCCCCACCCTGTGCAGCCTCACTGCAAAAGTGAAAGAATTTGCTCAGAGGAAAAAGCTGCAGAGTGACATGTTCCAGAACAGTGACAGAGGCCACTTGAGGTCCCAGAATGTTGGCAACTTAGAGAAGTTTTTCTTCACAATCAGGTAAACAGAGCCCTGCAATCCAGGCAACTGACCCCTGTAGCCAAAAGACAGAAAAGCATAGGTACTGCTCCAGTCAACAGCAAACCTTGGTGGCATCCACAAGGTGCTGATTTTAGGTCCAAGAAAATGCAGAAATTCTGAAGCAAGATGGCATCCACCTCAATTGCAAAGTGCATGGGAGGCCAAAAAGTCTGCCCCTGAGAGGGCAATTTGTGAAGATGTAAGGGTGAAGCCAAAAGTGCGGTGGAGACTGCAGAAGTTTGGAAAAGGCAGGAATGTGGATGATTCAAGGGAAACCGCAAAAATAGAGTGGAGAAGATTTAAGAGGAAACCTGTGGGAGTTAAAATCGCTGGAGTGCTATGGGGGTGGAATTACCCAAGCCTTTTGGAGTTTGCAACCAGATTGCTTCTGATGCTGAACATGGAATTCTAGGACATAATGTTCACCCTGCTGGATTTCTTTTGTTTCCAATGCTTTATATTTCCCTTCTTGTAACTTTTGGAATGGTAATGTTTACCTTGTGCCTTTGCATTTGTGAAGTGTTTAACCCTGTTTCATTTGTACAGGGGTTACAGTTAAGAGTTTGCCTTAGATCTTGGAGGAGACTTGGGAATTGGACTGTTCAGCAATGCTGAAACATAGGACGTTGGCAACTCTTGGAAGGTGGACTAAATGTCTTTTGTATAATGGATGTACATGAGTCCTGGGGGCCAGGGATGGAATGTCATTGTTTATGCCTGTGTCCCCCAGGCTTCATAAGTTTGCATTGATCATTTGTGATGGTTCATTGTGCAGTACGTGGATTGATGATGTTAGGGCTACACCCACATAGGGGTGGAGCCAGGATGTAATATAATGGCAGGAAGAAAGTATGTCTTGCTTTTTGCTGGTTCCTGCTTCCTGTTTGCAGCTGCCATGAACTGCAGCCCAGCCATGCCCACCTGCCTTGGAGCCAACTGAGTGTGGACTGAAACCTCCAAAAACTGAAAAAATGAACCTTTTCTTTCGCAACTTCGGCTTCAAGTATTTTGTCTCAGAAACAAGAATAACTAAAACAGTAGTTAATGCAGGTCTCATGTTAGCTTGGCCTTGGATGTCCTTCAGAAAAGCCTGGCCTCTGAAGATATGGTGCAATGTAAAAGCTTGGCTGTAGGGGAAGCTAGGATCACTAACATTCTCTGACAATTGCTGGCTATACTGGTAAATGACTACTGTTATGAACCACTGGACTATGATGAGTTTAAATTGCAGTTCTCTTTAATGCTTCCCCACCTTAAGCTGGCTACCCATCCTGGGAGTCGACAAAACAAAAAAAGTGAGAGATGTTGGAAAGGGCTGAATATGAATACATGTGCAGGGCTGTGGTGTGGCCTGGGCATGATTGAATTGAGAATGAGGAGACACCATAAGGAACAAGATAGGCCACGGCTGAGGCCACCTGGAGACTTCCTGGATAGGTTTCTTAATTAGAATCATCTGTTGCTCTGTGGGTTCCTTGAACCTCTCCCAGGGGCCTGCTCAGGTTTTTACCACTGTCCACTCACTTCTTTACTTGTTCTGATTAAATATGGGCTGCCTAGTGACAGGTGGCTGGCTGGTTAGCAGAGTTATGTGTTCTAAAGAAGATTTCACTCTTCCTGTTGCCCTCAGTGCACTGCCACTTTTCTGAATTTTGGTCCTTTGCTGTGCACTTTTTTGGGGCTAGATATTTAGGCATAGGCCCCAACAGAAAATTTAACTTCCAGATAGAATAATTGTAAGTTTCCTGAAAATTTTGTTGCATGTAAATTTTCTTTACCTGCAGATGGAAATGTTATTATCAACAAATATATTGCTAATTTATCAACATATGCTACCTCATTAACATATTGAGGGGTATTATAGTGATTTCTCAGAAACCATGATTATACACCTCTTTACATCATTGTGAGTATTCTGTATAACTTTTCTAAGTCAGTACTTATAAGTGAAATTGGTACATAATAAAGGAGGCCTCCATCAACTTGCTAACTACTATGTAACATGAGTCTCAGTGTTTCTAGCACTTCATTTGTTTTAGCCATGAATTCCTCAACAGATGCCAGTTATGCCTGCTTGGCCGAGAATGGATTGCACAGGAAATTATGTGGTTTTGATCGCCAAAGAATTGATGGAGTCAAATTGAAACAGGTAAAAGCTAAAAAACTGTTAGGGTTTTCATAGATTAAAAACTCATTTACATAATTAGTTGATGAATGAGTTGATGCATTTGGAAGATTATTCAGAACATATAGCTAGCTGAATTATATTAGATATTTATTTCTTTACTTTTATACAGGTACAAAACACCTGACTTACAGAATTTAATATAAATATATTCTTTATCTCATTGTTTCCATGAGGGAAATTTGGTTTTGACTGTTTCCAAAGCATAAATATCTTGGAAAAAAGTGAAAAGGAAAAGGAAACTTTTTTATGAGGCCAAGGAGCCAGAGAACAGTTTCAGAAACTGAGAGGTAGGATCCAGGGACCAGACTTGGTTCATGGGTTCCAACACACATGGATGCAGTGCATACATATAGAAGTGATCATAGTAATATCCTACACATTTCTGAAGCCAAAAAGGTGTTAAAAATGGATCACCAGTCTTTAGGGAATATATGACTTCTAGGAATATTAAAATCCTGAAGAGCTGAGTGCTGATTAGTGACAAAGGAACTATAGTGCAAGGGGAACTTAGAGTGTGAAGTCCTCGGGTATTCCTGCCTCCTCAGAAGGAAATGCTTAATTGAATTGGGAAATTGGTTCCATTTCAGCAATAATTGTCACCCCCATGCTGGGCAATATGATCACTTTCAAAATTCAGCATTTTTATGAGTTGGAATGAGTAGCAAGCTTGTCTTGGAGAATTGATGCTTGCTTTTATTTCATCTTTACTCTGTTGAACACCATTACTATCATTTAAATGTAATGTCTTCACTTTACACAGTAACTATTCTCCTTTTGTGTGCATGTACTGGGTTTCTAGGTGGAAAACTAATAGAAATGAGTGAAAATCATGAAAGTGAAGTCTGCTGCCTCTAACACAGACTTCCGACTCTCTGCTCTGTTGTGTCCCGCCCTGGCCTGTTCTCAGAATATTTTCTGACATCAGTGGATTTTTTATTCCTGGAAGATTGAACCTGAATCCTGAAAACATTTGCAGCCCATTATGGAAAGAATCCACTGACCCTTGAAAGAAAGCAGGGGTAGCCATGAAATGGCAAGGATAAATAAGAAATTTAGAGAAGACCTAACACCACCACTTCTCAAAATTCAATGAAATCGAATGGGAAATGGTCATTCTCAATTCATTCCTGGAAGCAAGCATTACCCTGATACCAAAACCAGAGAACAATCCAAATAAGAAAGAGAATTACAGACCATTCTGCCTAGTGAACATTGAAGCAAAAATCCTCAATAAGATACTGGCAAACAGACTGCAGAATATCATCGAGAAGATTTTGCACCATGATTAAGTGGAATTATTCCCTGGGATGCAGCGGTGGTTCAACATACATAAATCCATACATATCATACACTGTATTGACAAATCCAAAAGCAAAAATCATTTGATCATTTCAATAGATGCAGAAAAAGATTTTGCCAAAGTCCATCACCTATTCATAATAAAAAACCTACAAAAATTGGGAGAGATGAACTTTATCTCAATCTGATAAAAGCCTTTTATTACAAACCAACAGTCAACCCCATACACTGTGGACAAAAACTGAAAGCTTTCACTCTAAAAGCAGGAACAAAACAAGCATGCTACTGTCTCCACTCTTATTCAATATAGTCCTGGAAACTAGCTGGAGCAATTAGACGAGAGAAAGAAATAAAAGGAATAAAGATAGAAAAGGAAAATCTTAAACTATCATTATTTGCAGAAGACATTATACTCTACTTAGAAGACCCCAAAAATTCCACCAAAAGACTTCTAGTTTAAGAAGCAAATTCAGTAATATAGCTGGTTACAAAGGCAACACTCAACAATCAATAGACTTCATAAACAAGCATAAAAAACTCATGGAAAGAGAAATCAAGGAAACAATAACTTTTACAATAGCATCCAACAAAATGAAATACTTAGGAATCAGTCTAACAAAGGATGTAAATGACCTCTACACTGTAAACTACGGTACTCTCAACAAGGAGATTGAAGAAGATATTCTAAAATGAAGAGCAATCTCATAGTCTTGGGTAGGGAAATTCAATATAGTGAAAATAATCATACTTCCAAAGCTATTGTACAGATTTAGTGCAATCCCAATCAAAACACCATAGCATATCTCAAAGAATTACACAAAATAAATCCTAAAATTCATCTGGAAGCAGAAGAGACCTAGGGTAGCAAAGATGATGCTGGGCAACAAAGAAAAGATAGGGTTCATCAAAATCCCTGACTTGAAATTATGCTATAAAGGTATTGTGATTCAAAAAAAAAGGTGTGGTACTGACAAAAAACAAAACAAACAAAACCAGACCCAAAGATCAAAGGAACAAATTAGAAGATGGGAGAAACAACCCCAGATCACTAAACCATCTTATCTTTGACAAAGGTGCCAAACAGTGTCATTGGAAAAAAAGCAATCTCTTTAATAAATGGTGCTGGAAAAACTGGCTCTATACGTTCTGAATATTATCTTTCAACGTATATTAAGCTAAGATCAGAATAGATGAAAGATCTTATATTAAAACAGAAACATTAAATCTGCTGCAAGATAGAGTAAGTAAAACTCTTGAAGACATTGATGTAAGCAAAGACTTTATGAGGAAAACATGGATTGAACAGCAAAAATCAAAGAGAATTAAGTGAGAATCTCACCCTACTGAAAAACGTTTTAACAGCAAGAGAAATCACTAACAGAGTGAAGAGACAACCTACAACGTGGGAGAAAATGTTTGCCCACCGTTCCTCAGACAAAGTATTACTATTGAGAGCACGGAAAACTAAAAAAATTCAGTCTTCCCAGATTTAAAGACCCAGTGCAGAAAGGTGCATCTGAGGTGAAATACACAGTACTCAGATGAAGAAATAGAAACAGTAAATAAATATGTGACAAAATGTTCTGCATCACTCGTCATTTTACAATTGCAAATTAAATAACACTGATATGTCACCGTGCCCCAGAAAAAATGCCTACTGTCAAGAAATAAAGCAATAACGAATGCTGGAGGGGTTGTGGGGGAAAAAGGAACCCTTCTCCATTGTTGGTGGTAAAGAAACCACGGTGGAAATCAGTGTGGAGATTCCACACAAACTAGGTCTACATGTCCCACTCAACTCAGCTATTCTTCTTCTGCGTATCTACCCAAAAGAATAAAAATCATCATACCAAAGTGCACCCACATTTATAGCAGCACAGTTTGTGGTAACCAGATCTTGGATGGAATGCATGACCTCTAGCTTGCCAGGCAGGCGGTTAAGCTAAATCCCTGGACCACTTTTTTACTTTTTAACTTTCAAATAAAATGGGTTTGGGAGAAAAAACAAGGACTGAGGTAAAGACTTTCAGTGCAAATACCCATCAGATGAGCTGAGGTCAACATTCCAGAAGATAGCAGGCTCCAGAAGCCTCCACCATCTTTCACTGGGGATCCACAGTTACAGGGTGGGTTTTTTTTTTTCTGTAATTATTCTTGGTGGGGAAGGCAGGCAGGAGAGCAGGAGCCAATCAGTGATGAAGAGGCCGGCTGTAAGAACTGTCCAATCAGGTGGGCCTAGGTAGGCGGTCTCTTCCGGTGTCATGGCCTCAATTGTAAGGCCAGGGCGAAAAAGGGAGTATTAGATGTTTGCTAGACCACTATTTTTTGCTTCTATTCACTGTGAACTGCTTAGAAAGAACCTGGGAGACCTCCAAACTACGCAATGGTGATGTTATGGGATGGGAGCAGTGAAATGGGGTGGAATCTGGTTGAGACCAGTTAGAAATGGTGAGAAGCGTCCAGGGGATTAGCTCAGCGGCATAAGCGCCTGCTTTGAAAGCAGGCAGTCATGAGTTCAATCCCCGGTACTGATAAAAAGGAAAAAGACTAAAAATAAAATAAAAATTAAAAAAAACAACAAGTGGTGAGAAGCAGCTGTGCTGTCTAGAGCCTGTGTGCTTAGCCTCAGACCCTGAGATCCTCTAGTGCTAGCAGAAAGTCATTCTCTGTCCCTTTTACCTCTCGCTGGGGCAAGGACAGTTCTGGGTCCGTAGAACTCTGTTGCTACTGTGATACCACCAGGCCACAATGCCATTTTTGAAATTGCCTGCTGCCCTTGCTCCTCCAACAGTCTGGGCCCAGGAAAGGGCATGAGGAGACCCTGATTCTGATGTGGTTTCAAGCTGGGTGCAGCTGTAATAAGCTAGGTCTCTGCTCTCATTCCTGTTAGTAACAGATCTGAAAGCCAAAATTTTCTAAGTGTCTGTGATGCAGGACCTCATAGCCACAACTGCTCTCGTTAAACTTATGCATTTATGTATTTTGTGATCGCCTAAATTTATATTATGTTCTCGTGTTTCCATGCTCATGAAAAATTTAAACAACCAAGGAGACAGAAAAAGTATTTTAAAAAAACAATAATAGAGCTGAGTGAAAGTTGACTCATGTAAAATGAGAATTATTGAATGATGCTGCAGAGGAAAGAAGGCCATGTACAGGTATCCAGGAGACAGTGACAAACACAGACTTAGGAATGGCACCTATTGTGCTACAGGACAACAGTGACCTCCTTCCTCCAAAACATTTGCAGTTCACTAGACTGAGGACTTCTAAAAGCTCATGGAAATGTGAAACTCATGGCAAACAAGCAGCTTAAAATTCAGGCTTTGGAACATGGCCTTTAGCAGACATTTCATATTTAAATTGAAATAAGAGAAATACAGCCCTGCTCTGTTTACTGTCAAATGAGCAACATTGACAAATGAAGTCTCAAAATGAAGTTCAAAAATTTTCTTAGAAAAAAAGAGAGAAGAATAGCCCTGAATTTTCTGGAGTGGTCTTCAGGGTTTGGCCACAGACCTATTGTCAGGGGAGTTATACAGGAAAGTCCCAATGTGGGTACAGTGTGGGTCTCAGACTACAATCAACCTATAAAGTTATAGCTGCTTAACTAATATTATTCAGCAGGGGAACAAGTCAGCCAGAAAAGGTATGTGGAAAGAGCCAAGGCATTTTGTGGGAACAATAGTCCAGTTGTTCTGCTCATTGAGTATGGTAATTGAGGCCTATCAGGACTTCCTGGAGCAGGTGGTGGAAACTGCAGTACATTTCAAACTATTGTTTTTCTCTTCAGGAGCATGTAGACATTGTCACTGCATCTTCACCTTCAGGTCTGGTTTTCTTCAGTTGTGCCTGTAGCAGTGATTGTTGTGTTTAGTTTTTTGCATTGACTCTTTGAGGTTCCAGTTCTTCTCTGATTGTATATCAATTTCTGTCTACATTGACATCCTTTGCTAAAATCACAATAGTATTTGAATGAATAAAGTGATGTTTATACATTTAAAAATATTCATTAATACAGGCCAGGGATTTAAACTCAGCAGGCAGAAATGTCTGCCTGTAAGTGCTAGGTTGTAACATTGATCATCAGTACCTATAAACAAAAGTAATTTGAAGTGCAAGGAAATAAAATCATTTCATTTGCAAAAATGTAGGATTACAAAATTTATAACTAAATATGTCAATGGCAAATTAAACATTGTTAATAGTCATATTTAATATCTAAAGTTGTTGATTCTGGGGATGGAATTCAGTGATACAAGAAGCTGCCTGGAGCACACAAGGACATGAGTTCAATCTCTCATACAAAAAAAAAATCACAGTTTTCAGTGATGCAGTGCTATGAGCACATTTATTGAAACTGATACTTGTTAATTAATAGGCTTAATGTTTCCTTTGTAGTCTATGCAATACCTGCACATAACATGGCAATTACAGTAAATGATGTACTGTCCCCTATAGGATTGGTATTTTCTGAGTTGTTTTTATTTTTTGTTTTCCCACATACTTGAAAGTTGAAAATGTTGGTTGTTGCTAGCTAGAAAAACTGTGATAATCATTTTTTTTTCAATTTAGTGATATATTTCCCTATATCCATTAAGAACATTTTATTTGCTACAATTACCCCAAGTCAAATTGATAAACAATTCTTAAAGTTACAGGCAGCTGAGTTAGAAGTACAGGCAACCATACCGTGATAAAGTGGAATGAAATTTCTGAACTTCTATGTCTGGTATGAGTTTGTGTTCTCTAAAGTGCAAAAATGAATTTTAGGAACAACAGAGTTGAAGAGCAGAATATATTTATTGAGAGATAGAAAGTGAATGTATTTTGCTCTAAATAGGATATTTTGGAATTGGGAGGTGGAACCAGGGGACTTTTACCTTGAAGTCACTTTCCTCTCCCCTATTCAACCTACCTGTGGCCAGAAAAGAATCTCAATCAGTTACTTGCATATCAGCAATGCCATCTTTAATTAAGCACCACCCAAGTCAAAAACTATATGTATGCCACACACATACTTCCAGAAGAAAAAGCAAGAGCCCCCAGTGGTCATGGGGTTCTCCCCATATTCTTAGAATAAAGGCCATTTTGACTTTGTATTCTCTTCTTTACTACACCAAATATCCTATCAGAAAGCTTCTATCTGACAAAAACAGGAGAGATTCTGAGCCTATAGCAAAAGACTGTGTCTTTTCTAGAGACCTTACAGAATAAAATCACGTGATGAGATAGGTTTAAAGTGGGTTAGATTACTGAGATTACTGAGGAGGTAAATTAGCACAATAGAGAAGCAGAATATAAGAAATGTAAAAGTGGCCTTTTATTTAAAGAATGTGGAGAGGAGCCCACAGCCACCAAGGGTTGCCCCCCCCCCACTGACTATGGGTTTATGGGGTATATGTGACTTTTGACTGGATGTGGTGCTTGGAGGGGACATTGATGTCATGCAAGGAGATGATGGGAATTTTCTTTCGGCCCCTGGGAAAGAAAGAGGAAGTTGTATTCAAGGAGAAAAGAGGAAGTGGCCTTATGAGTAAGCATCCCTGATTTCATATTCTTCCACCTTGAACTACAACCATGAGGTCCTGTAATTGTTTGAAGGGCAAAGCTCTTTCAAGTACATCCTTTGGTTTGAATGAAGAAATCAAAACAAAGAATTTTTGCTATCTGTCTTCCTCCATGGCTGTTGGTAAACCATTCATAAGAAATATTTTGAGTCAGTTCCTTAATGCATTTTCAATACCATAACCAAAATTACAGATCACTTCAGTTTCAGAAAAAGAAGCAGCACTTAAAGGCAGGGATAAAAGCCTTCAATGCAAATATCCATGGCATGGTGAGATCAACAATGTGTGATACACACTACTGGATTTCTCTGACTTCAGGAAAGAGAAAAGTTTATACTGATATTGATATACTGGAATGAATCTCCCTGTCTACTATGTCTGATATTAGGTTTTTGTCCTGTAAAGTCCAAGAATGAATTTTAGGAGCAACAGAAATTAAGAGAAGAATATACTTATTGAGAGAAAAAATGTTGCCTGAGAGAGAGAAGGTATCCTGAGCAGGTTGCCAAACACTGTGCATTCTAGGGACCTTTATAGAGTAAAATCATGTGGTGAAGTGAGTTTAAGGTGGGGGAAACTAAGAACTCACAATGCAGATGGGCATAAGATGGGACAGAGTTATGGTAGCCAATAAGATTATAAGTTCAGGTAAAGTTGATTAAATTGGGAACAAAGGGGGAAGGGAGTCACATAGAAAGCAGGCTTTCTTAGGCAGCTGTATCTCTTCCCTTAGAGGTTTGGGAGGGTGACTCCTGAGTTCCTTAGGATGATAGGAACTATTTAGAATGTCAGTCTTTAGGATAAGGATACATTTCTTTAAATGGTGACTCCTGACTTCCTCAGAGTGCTAGGGAAGTATTTAGAATATCAATCCTTAGGATATGGATGAATTTGCTTATCATTTGTCTTGAGCCTTGGCCCATAGCATGAGGTGTCAGTCTTCCCCATAGTTGCAAGGTATCTGGTCTCCTGCATGTGCTGCTTGGGGGACCTAGCCATGTCTCATGCCAATAGTATTTAAATAACTCACGTCCCTGTAACAGTACTGTTTGGAAAATTGAGTACGGATGTCTTGTGCTCTGGGTGAATGATCTGGGGATGACAATGTGCAATGTATATACCATTGTTGCCCCCTGATTGATATGTTTTGAAATTTAATTTTAGTTGATGTGTTCTTTTTTCCTTGAAATAAAATGGATTTAAAAGTTAAAAGTCTGAGGTAAAGCTCTTCAATACAAACACTCCTCTGTCGAGCTGAGTTCACCACTGTAGAAGAATGGCAGCTCCAGAAGTCTCTGCACTACAGTCTATCTTTTGGGATCCTCTCTTGCAGGGAGTGGTTCCTTTCTCTGTTTATTCTTGACTCAGAAGGAGGTCAACAGAGCAGGAGTCAATCAGTGATGAAGGGGCAGGCTATATGAACTGTCCAATGAGGTGGGCCATTGCTGGCTGTGACTTCTGTCTGTTCTGGTGTCTCAGCATGATTTACCTGTTCTGAGTACAACACTGGTAGCAAAATGCTTGCTGGATCTCATATAATACTTTTGATGTCCTGTGGCCTGATTAGCAAAGAACCTGAGAGATCCTGGATCCATGGAATAGTGAGGTTGTGGATAGTAGCCCAGAAATAGGATGGATTGGGCGGAACCAGTTCCAAGTGTTTAGGAGTAGTTCCGGTGTTGGTAGCCTCGGGTATTTAGTTATCTTCAGCTCCTGAGGTCCTCCAGCTTTGGCCATGGGTCATTCACTATCCCTTTTGCCTCTTGCCGTTGGCAAGGGTAATTTGGGGTCACCAGGACCCTGGGTTCACTATGATAGCAGCAGACACAAGTATCATCTTTGAAATTCACTGCTAGCCTGGTAAGTCCACCATCTTAGGCACTGGGAGGAGCTTGGGAAGACCCTGACTATGATGCTTTTGTAGCTTGTAGAGCAGTAATGAGCTAGGTCTATGCTCTCTTTCCTCAGAGCAGCTGATCTGGAATGTCCAGAGTTTACTAATGTATGTAATGCAGGGCCTCATAGCCACAATGGCTCAACTTAAACTTGGGCTTTTTTGTATTTATAGTGATCTCCTAAATTTATAGTATGTTCTCCTATTTCTATCCTCATGACAGGTAGTGACAAAGGTCCTGAGAATTCAGAGATATGTAGTAGTGTGCCTCAGTGGAGAAAGGCTTCCCAAACAATTGGTGAACTCCTGTGTATTCTTGAACATTGCAAAATAATTTCTGAACATACTTAGTTATTTAGGTGTCACCCATACTCACAGACTAGGTTTGTGAAAACAGCCATAGAGTTTTGAAGTCTGAGAAAAATGAAGCAAATATGAAAGTGTTATCAAGGAGAGGGTAAAAATTTGTGAAGGAGAAATTCCAGAAAAGGCTACCTGTTAAATTCTCATCGGAAAATGCCAAAATTTAGGCATTTGCATGGACATATACATGTGATATCCTTCTGAATGGAAAGGAATAGAGGTGTCATCTCTGAATTAAGAGCTGGTTTAGTAGCTTGGGTGTTAATAGACAGTTTAAATATGGAAATTCTCTACAATGAACATATCAAACTGGTGTAAATGAGAAGCCCCAAATAGAAATTTTGCAATGATATCAATAGTTAGGCATGAAGTGTTTTCTGTTTGGATGGATCAGAGGAGTGTGGAAAAGATGTGGAAGTGACTGACAGGATGCAGGCAGCAAATAGCAGGACATACAACAGAGAGCGTCTTCACTGAAAGTCAGGTAGTTTTTAGAGTAAGTATGAAGTAAAGTTGGGTTCTGATTGCTTCATTGAGGTGATCAACACCAGCTCTGGCAACAATCAGTATTCCACATCCCTGTCAACACATGATTTTTGTATTCCATACTTGAGATCTAATTTGATTATCTCTAATTATGCCCCAGTGTCATGAAGGTGAAATTTTCAATTTTTTTGTACCAAGGATCAAATGCATGACCTATGCTTTCCAGGCAGTCCTTCATGCCACTGAGCTCAATACCCAACTAGGAAAGTGTTTTCTGTGTAGTATGGAAGAGATCCACATTGTTTCTCACAAAGTTTTGAATATTGTTGGAATTTTTCTGTATTGTATGGCTATAATTTTTTAAAAACAAACCAAAGGTGTCTTATGCAGTCTCTTTTTAAGTTTCACTTTGTCTGTTCGGTGTCTCAATCAGGGTTTGTCTATTTTAGACAGCTCTGTAACTTAGGATAGCCCCAAATTCAAGGAAGAAATCCTTCACCAGCATCCCAAGATATATTTCTTATATTTGAATTGAAAGTGATCACTTGGTGACAGTGTGGTATAATTTACAGCTTGGGCCTGGTTTCATTTTATATACATATTTTTAAAATACAGCTGTTTTTCCCTAACACTTGAGTTATTATTTATATACCATATTTGATGTTATTTATGTTTTGTTCTATGAATCCAAATTAATGTTTCAAAATGCTGCTTAAGTATATTAAGAACAAAGTACTCATTGGCCTAAATGAGATTTGAAGAGACATCATCTGTAATCTATCAAAGTGATTGATTAGATTTTTAATTTAATTTTGAAATTGGTAAAATACAACAGAACAAGGCAGTATAAGGTCAACTAAGGTCATACAGTGAAGTTGGTACACAACTTCACAACGGGTTACAGGGATAACAGTAATAGGTATCACAGTATATTTTGTTATCTTTGTAATAGTTGTTCCTTAATCACATATATCAAAATGAGATGAAATACAGAACATTATAGAACTTATCAAAACAAAATATTGAATAGAGTAATACTATTAATCAGAATAGAGTGAAACAATAATAAAACCATTTTCCTTCAAAGAGATAGTAGAAGGAAGTCCCCCTTATTTGCTATGGTTTATTTCCCAGGAGGCACTTAGATTTCTGATTCCAATTTGCTAATGTGGGGTGACAGAAGAAGAGGGGTAGGGAAGTGGGATGTTTGATTCTAGGTGGTGCATCAGTAGGTTCACTATTGCTTAGTAGGGAGACAGGCTGGTTGTTTCGTTTCACAGCATCCTAAGTTCCAACATAGCATGGATCTCAGGAGCTGCTGTTGGTTCTCCCCCTGGAAGGGCTGCAGTCTGACAGACTGCCACTGCTTACCAGGGAGAAGTGGTGCTTGACTGGCTTCCCAGTGTCCTAAATTCCAGCATGGGATGGATCTCAGGAGCTTCTGCTTGTTTTCCCCTTGGAAGGGCTTCAATTTGCCAAACCACCACCGCTGACCTGGGAGGGAAGGTGCTTGCTTGGCATTCCAGTCAATTGGTGGGATATTTATCTGCCTCTGTGCTTTGTGGTTGCTGGTCCTGTAGGCTTGTTACTGTGAGCTCTGCTTTAGAGACAGTGCACGAGGAATCTTGCCATGATTCAGCACAAGAATCAGTGTTCCTATTTGGCTGTTACATTTGCAGAGAGTTGCAATCTAGCATCAAATTTGCTGTCTTCAAAAATGTGTATATACACAAAATTACTGACCAAGACATGGATTAAAATTTGAAGAAATCAGTCTTCATTCAGCTGTTTTGTTTGGTTTTAGTTGTTTAGTTTAGTTTTGTTTTATTGAGACAAGCTTTCTGTATGTATATCAGATGGATTTGAACACCCTATGGAGCCTAGAATTGCCCTGACCTCATTGATGCCATCCTGTCTCAGCCTTTTGAGTGCTGGGATTATAGATATGCACCACCACACTTTGCTTTTGATTCAGATTTCTAGGAGAGAATTTAAGATATCCCAAACCTGGGGTCTCAACCTTACATTGAGAAATATATTTATGATCCTTTAGGAGTTGGTGACCTTTGAGGATGTGGCTGTGAACTTCAGCAATGAGGAGTGGACTTTGCTGAGTCCATCCCAAAAGAAGCTCTACAGAGATGTGATGGGTGAAACCTTTAGGAACATGACTCTGATAGGTAAGGATGCAATCTTTTTGTCACTCATGCTGTCAGAATATTGTTTGTTGCTCATTAGTGCTGTTTCATGAAAAAGAATATGAAAACATTTTAAAAAATATCTCACACCTGGACAGATTATATCATAAATCTAAACAAAACCTATTAATTTGAATGTATTACTTTAAGAGTCCTGGTATTTCTATGTCTACAATTCAGGTGGACTCGGGGATATCCAGGAAGCTGAAAAAGAAGGCAAAATTTACTGGAGTTACTTAAGGTAATTCATACACACAAGTATAGGAATGAGTAATTAGTGAGTCAGCAGAAAAATGACCGCCAAAGAAATGAGGCACCATTCAATTTAGTGTCAGTAATATTCTCCGAAGATGTATAAGCTGGTGTATATATGAGGGAATTAAATCATGAAAATGTATGACATTGCATATAGATGAGTATGAAAAGAATACATTTTGAGTTATTACATTCTGCCTTCAGTTTTTCTACCCATGACTACGTGTGAATATAACATATTCATTATCTAACAATTGCTAAGTTTGCAATAGAATTTGAAATAAAACTGAGTGCTCATGTTTCCCAGCCATTCTCTAGAGAACCAGCCATTCTGATTAATATTCTTAGTAGGCTGGTGGAATGTTAGTGCACTCATTTTGAATATCAATATGCAGTTGTCTCTAGAAATTGATCCCCTCGTACTTGTCCTGGATATTTTTAAAATCTCAAATCTGCATAAAATACTGATACATACTTACTCATATACAAAGCAGATCAAGTTATAACAGATCAGGCCTTGAGGCTTAGCTATCTATCACTGGATTTGTGGAGAAGGAAAATGTTAATAGACTCTCTGTGATTATGCATTTCTGTAAACCCAACACACTAGGAATCGGATTTTGCAGAATGGCAAATTCAAGTTCAAACTTCACAGCTTAATGATCAGTGAGAATCTCTTAAAATAGATTTTTAAAAAGCTACAGATTTTATGCTAATACGTGTTGTTAATTCCCAGCCCAGAAAAGAAAAAAATGTGTTATATAATGTCAAAAAATAAATAATATAATGTCATTTGCCATAAGAAATAGATGGGTCTTTCACCCATCAATTCAGTGAAATAGCTCAGCTATAAAACCTAAAAGGTCACAGGGTTTCTTTTAGATGAGACACCAAAATATAAATTGTGGAATGAAATGAAAGACAGTTTGTAGATAAAAGCAAGACTGAACATATGGAAAAGGGAACTACAGGTTAAGGACAGAAGGGAGATTGGAATGGGGAAACATATCAGAATAATCCATATGTGATACACATATGTGCCCATGCCCAAAGTGAAGCTAAAGATTCTGCATTTCAAAGTACCAACTTTTAAGATTTCTAAATGTGTGCCAGTCTTTTGGGAATGGTTGTTTTCAACATATCTTACAAGGCCATTCTGTTGCTTCATAGTCAGACTTTCTTAGCAGGCATTAAAAACAGAACTTGACATTAATGCAGTCATTAAACAGAGACCCATTTCACTGTGAATGTTTCTTTTTTAAATTTATATAAGGAAAGTTTAAACAAAACAAAATAAGTAGAAATAATGCTACTTTCAAAGTGAAAATAAACAGTGAGAAATCGCAAGATGATGATTACATATGCTGCTCATGGAAATAGTTATGAAATACAAAAGTGAAACATATGAAGTGGGGATTCAAACAGCGAGATTGCAAAAACTTAGTAATATGGTTATAAATATTATATGTGATTTGTTTCTTTACAGAAAGCTAGGGAAATCCTATGGACATACATCTTGGAATCAGTGTAAAGAAGTCTTCCTTGGTACTGAAGAAGGTAATGTGAATGTGAAAGAAACAGAAACACATGACAATGTTCAGATTCATGAAAAATATTGCAGTGGAGGGAAACCCTATGTATGCAAGCAATGCGGGAAAGGTTTTACCACACATGGAATTTGTAAGAAACATGAAAGAATTCACAGAGGAAAGAGACCCTACATATGTTATCAGTGTGGGAAAGCTTTAACAGCACGTACATATTGTCAAGTACATGAAAGACTTCACTCTGGAGAAAAACATTATGAATGTAAGCACTGTGAGAAAGTTTTCAGCACATGTACTTATTGTGTAATCCATGAAAAAATTCACACTGGGCAGAAATCGCATATATGTAAGAAATGTGGGAAAGCTTTTAGCAGGAAAATTCATTTTCAAATACATGAAAATGTTCACACTGGAGAGAAACCCTATGTGTGTAAGCAATGTGGAAAAGGTTTCACCCAAGTTGGACATTGTAAGGAACATGAAAGAATTCACACTGGAGAGAAACCTTATGTATGTAAGCAAAGTGGGAAAGCTTTTAAAACACAGGGAGATTGTAAGATACATGAAAGAATTCACACTGGAGAGAAACCATATGTATGTAAGCAATGTGGGAAAGCTTTTAAAACACAGGGAGATTGTAAGAAACATGAAAGAATTCACACTGGAGAGAAACCATATGTATGTAAGCAATGTGGGAAAGCTTTTAACAGACGGGAAGGTTGTAAGAGACATGAAAGGATTCACACTGGAGAGAAACCATATGTATGTAAGCAATGTGGGAAAGCTTTTAACACTCATGCAAATTGTAATGAACACGAAAGAATTCACACAGGAGAGAAACCATATGTGTGTAAGCAATGTGGGAAAGCTTTTAAAACACGTGCATATTTTAAGGTTCATGAAAGAATTCACACTGGAAAGAAACCTTATGTATGTAAGCAATGTGGGAAAGCTTTTAAAACACAGGGATATTGTAGGAAACATGAAAGAATTCACACTGGAGAGAAACCATATGTATGTAAGCAATGTGGGAAAGCTTTTAACAGATGGGAAGGTTGTAAGAGACATGAAAGAATTCACACTGGAGAGAAACCATATGTATGTAAGCAATGTGGGAAAGCTTTTACCCAACGTGGGCATTGTAAGAAACATGAAAGAATTCACACTGGAGAGAAACCCTATCTATGTAAGCAATGTGGGAAAGCTTTTAAAACACGTGCATATTTTAAGGTTCATGAAAGAATTCACACTGGAGAGAAACCCTATGTATGTAAGCAATGTGGGAAAGCTTTTAGCACATGGGGAGATTGTAAGAAACATGAAAGAATTCACACTGGAGACAAACTCTTATGTATGTAAATAATGTGGGAAAGCTTTTAAAATGTAGTGAGATTGTAAGAAACATGAAACAATTCACAATCGAGAGAAACCCTATGTATGTAAGCAATATGGGAAAGGTTTTACCAACTCTGGACATTGTAAGCAACATGAAAGAATTCACACTGGAGAGAAACCATATGTATGTAAGCAATGTGGGAAAGTTTTTACCCAACATGGACATTGTAAGCAACATGAAAGTTCACACTCAAGATAAAACCAGTGTATATAAGAATCATGAGAATGGTTTGAGCACACGTATATATTGCATAATGTAAGAAAATCTTCACACTGGGCAGAAAACTTATATATGTAAGGAATGTGGGGTAGGTTTCAGCAGAAATGCTCATCGTGCAATACATTATAAAATTTAGACTGTTGAGAAACCATGTGTACATGAAGAATGTGGGAAAGCTTTCACCAAACATGGATATTGTAAAATACATCCATGACTTCACATTGGTGAGAAACCCTATTTATATAACAATGTGGCAAAGCTTTTACCACATACAGTCACTGTAAAACACATGAAAGAATTCACACTGGGAAAAACCACTCGCTGTGTAAGGAAGTGGAGACACTTTCAGCAGCCAGATTATAAGTGAAATACATGAAAAAACTCACACAAGAGATAAATCTTATGTGTTATGGGAATACTCTCAGCATACTTGATCATTGTTACATATCTGAAAGAGCTCACTGGGCAGAGATCCTATGTGGATTAACAATGTGAGAAATATGGCAATCCATGTTTCTTGTTAAATACATAGAAAAAGTGTCACTGTTCAGACAGTTTAGATGTAAATTTACCTTAAAAATCACAGGGAGACCTGAAGAAATAATCAATACAGAAGTTAGATGTCAATATATCTTCACAAATATTCCAGAAATGACAAACCTGAGGTGGAGCTCTCCTTAGGTGCACATGTTGTATGGTTTTCAGTTAATCACTTGTACCTCTCTAGATTTTTTAAAGTGTCTTTGTGTTTCAACATGGCATCTTTAATTAAATATGCTAAACTGAAATGGGCTTTTCACTTTCAAGTATGGATAGTGTCTATGTACTTAATATTTTTCTGTAAAACTTAAATTTTATATTTTTTGGTGAATTGTAATGTTGTTTATTTAAAGAGAAAAAAGAAAACGTGTAGAAATAATACAGAATTTCAGAAAAATAAACCATAAGAAATCACTAGTTGATTAGTTAAATATTGTCATCTTAGAAGTAGTTGTTCAAGTAACAAAATTAAAGCATACAAAGTGATATTCAAATAATGACACTGTCAACAGTTCACCTCAATGATCCAACAAAAAGTTGTTAATATGCTTATCTGTCCTACACAATTTTTGTTCTTAAAGAGGGTAAGATTAAACATGACAAAACAGAACAGAACAGTTCATAAGGAAACAAGTTAAGCAAACAGATTTCAAAGCAAGTCCACTGTAGATGTTCACTGTCTATGTTACTGTCTCTAGTTTTCTTCCAAATAGTTGTTCCCATCTTCACACACATTGAATATATACCAAACATTATAGTACTAATCAAATAGTTACAGGGTAAGGCAGGCTTTTTCAGTCTTCAAGACTGATTTTGGGGAAATCGGTAATGACTACCATAATGTCTCTTATTCTCTTCATAGTAGCTGTCATTATCTTTATGTATGCTGAAATTTAACATAAGAGACTAGACTAATATCACTGAACAGTGAATAATAGTATCCTGAGAAGGAGAAAGGTGAGGAATTTTCTAAAAAAAGAAGGCAGAGGACATTGATAAAAGTGTATCAGGATTTAAAATATACAGTAGTCTTGTTGCTCTATTTTGTTTGGTTATATCTTGTTCTGGTCTGTCTACACACATTAGATTTGAGGGCACAGAGAGATAACCCAAAAATCGCAGGTTATACCATGGTAACTATCCTTAATTTTCTATTAACTAAAACTGAAACCCTATATTACTTACATTGTCTTCTATGACTGATCTTTGAAGCTGGTTTGTTTGAATGTTATTTGGCCTTGACTGATTTTATTCACCTTTGGTATGCTTGCTAGTATCAAGTTCAAGAGAAGAAGCAACTACTGTAAAGATGACAAGATGTAAAAGATATCCATTGGTGGGCTGGGGATTTAGCTCAGTGGCTTAAGCACCTGCCTGGCAAGTGTGAGGTCATGAGTTTGATCTCCAGTGCCAAATAAATAAATAAATAAATAAATAAAAAATATCCATTCCAGGTTTGATTATTTTTAATTAAAGAGAACAAAGATAGGAAATAAAAAACAAAGCAGTAAAAGGGTACAAGTAATACAGAATTTCAAGAAAAAATTCAATAAGAAATCACTAGTTAATAGGTTACATCTTGTCATCTTAGAAGCAGTTGTCAAATTATAAAATTAAAGAGGGTAAGATTAAACATGACAAAACAAGCAAGTCCACTGTAGATGTTCACTGTCTATGTTACTGTCTCTAGTTTTCTTCCAAATAGTTGTTCCCATCTTCACACACATTGAATATATAAAGTGGACATTCATACAGTGAGATTGCAGAAAGTTCTGTTCAATGATCCAACAAAAGCTCAGTAATACGGTTTTCCATCCTACACACTCAAGCATGCAGTTATATCCCTTAGACCACCTTCCTTTCCTGTTTTTTACAATAACAATTACACTTTTTGAGTTTTTTAATTCCCACAGTTCTTATTACATTTTTTTGAAGAGAATAAATCCTAACATGACTAAATAAAACAGAGTCAGTTAGAACAGAAGGGTGGGCATAGGACATGATGCAAAAATAGATTATCAGATGATCAAAAATGGTTACCATTGTTCCTCTTGCTATTTTTAAAAAGAGTTGCCTATAATAGAATGGATCAAAACAGTACAGAACAAGACCTCTTTTTCAGAGTCTCTTTTTCCAGCAAGGAGGACTTGAATCTTCCTGTGCTCAGGCCAAGCAGGGAGTGTGCAGCATGCAGAGGAGCCCAGCACCTCCTGCCTTACACCCTTTTCCACCACTGCATCCATGCTGCAGCCCTGCAGGCCCAATAAGGCAGAGCCATGAGGATGCAGAAAATACTCTGCCACCTCAGCCCCAGGGGCCTCAACTCATGGGTCCTGGCCTCAGCCTCCAACAGGGTCCAGGCTCTGCCATGGATTGGACATTCATAGTGGGCCAGACACACCATCAGTGCCTTGGGGCAAAGTCCATTTTCCACAGTGACCCTTCCATTTCTGCAAATTTTGACCCTTTTCTTTCTAAATGAGGCAGAGGCATTGGAGACAAAACACACATTGGCATTACTTTTTGGTTTTCTTTCTTTTCTTTCTTTCTTCTTCTTCTTCTTCTTCTTCTTCTTCTTCTTCTTCTTCTTCTTCTTCTTCTTCTTCTCCTCCTCCTCCTCCTCCTACTCCTCCTCCTCCTCCTCCTACTCCTCCTCCTCCTCCTCCTTCTTCTTCCTCTTCATCTTTGTCTTCTTGGTTTCTTTGATGCTTCAAATACATATTTAGAGGTGTATTTTGCCAAAAAAACATTTCTTTTCTTTTTAAACCCTAGTTAACTGAAGTTTTTACAGACTTCTACTGCAATTCACACCCTATGTGTTTGAACAGTCAGAATCCATTCTGCAGCTTAGTAGAATGAGTGAAGCAAAGCAGAAAGTGAACTTGGGGATGTTACTGTGCCTTCCAACACTCGGACTCATATCTTTTTACCTCAAAAATATGGGCTTCTGGAGCAGCTGAGTCTGGCACAGACAAAATGAGTTTCCTGCATTTATATCAGATAATTTCATTTCCTCTCAAGCACATTGTATCAGGTTTCTTATGGCCAAACTTGAAGAATTATTTCCAGTACATGAGAGGCTGCCACTGGTCCTGAAATCATGATGGAACTTTTTGTAAACACTTAGCCTGATCTACACCCTGGGGATAGAAGCTAAGAGATGCAGAGATGGCTGGCACAGATAGAAACACCTCAAAATTGTCAACCAACAGCAGCAGCAAGCAGGAACCAAGTTGCTGAGCTTTCACAATTGGGTGATGGAATCATGTGGTGGATTGTGCCCTGGGTTTACTGAGGCAACTCAGTACATCTAGGTTGCTGCTTCCATCCCCTTTCCTTCAGTGCAATACAAACAGAAAGTCATGCACATGCATCATTTATTTGCAATTTTTCTATTCCAGGAACAAAACCTGTATTCATGAGAGTCCACATCTCTGCCATAGCAGACCCACCCACGGGCATTACCACAATGTCTTGTAAAGGATCACTTTATTTATACAAAACGCAGTGCAATGCTCCCAGCCTTGATTTTTGCAGACTGGTGCATTTTCAGTCATTTCTTGAAGGGAAGCTAAACGATTTAGTTTGAGTAAACCAAGTGTGTTGCTGTGCTTCTGTGTGACATCCTTGCTGCCAGACCTGATGAAGGCAATGAGTGGGATCTGCTGGAGGTTTAGCTCCAGAGGGACATACTTAGCACAGCTGTGTCAGGCAGTGCTGCCCCTCACCTGACTGGCCACCCAGGTTTTCAAATGCCCTTTCCCAGTGCTGTTACTGGCTTCGGGAGTCACTGGATTGCAGTGGAGATGCCCAGTGCGCTGGTTGGCCCAGGGAAAACCTTGTTTTGGCATGAGTTGGTCATCGTTAGCCCTGCAGATCTGTTGCCCTGGGGCCAGGGCAATGTTCCCCCAGCTGCAGTGAACAGCATCATCCAGACAACTCTCCTGTGCACACTCTACGCAGAGGCTAGGGAGGGTCCCAGTTCCTTCCTGCTTCAAAGAGTACTGTGAATCAAACTCTTGAAAATTTGTGCAGCATTCTGTGTGGGAGAAAACTCTATTCTTAGTCCCAGGGAAGGCTGTTTAGAGCTCTGATGGGAGCTGCAAGATAGGGCTGTGCTCTGCCCCTCATGTCCTTCCTATTGTTGTTCAGCACCTGCCTTAAAATATGTCACTGGATGGGGAAACAGCACATTTCAAAGATGTGTGCCTGCATGAATCAGGCTTAGGAGTCTCAGTGTTTTGTGTGCTTGTTGGCCATGTCTGGTAATTTACTTTGAGTTAGAAGAATTTGTCAATTCCCTCACAAAATGGACTCATGAGACCTCTTTAATACTTGTAATAAAAACCATCTATCTGACTAAGGTTGTAAAGAAAGGTTTCCTGTTGTGATTTTTGCATTATTGTTGTTTTTCAAATCCAATGAATCAGCCCTTTGTAGCTCCCTTTGTATCACTGAAATCATGGATAACATTTTCCAACATGAAAAGATGAGTACGTACACAATGGTCTCTACATTTTCCCTGCAGATTTTGTCTATCTGTGGTTTTCTCTTCTATCAAACAGCAATAGCATCCAGTCTCCTCCAGGATTGTTTGGCCAAACAGAATCTGATGCACTGATATGGAAAACCCAGGGTAGTAAATCATAGTGAGAGAAAGGTCAGCGGTGGGTGGGGACTAGCAGGAGAGACCAGGGGTATGGCTGGGTCTAACAGTGAGCAGAAACCTGGAACTAGACAGATGTGAAGATTGTACCAGTTGACAATGTGCTTACATGTGACTCAATTGAACATGTGG
Organism: Cavia porcellus; assembly: GCF_034190915.1. Taxonomy (NCBI): domain Eukaryota; kingdom Metazoa; phylum Chordata; class Mammalia; order Rodentia; family Caviidae; genus Cavia; species Cavia porcellus. The sequence continues at coordinate 1,021,841 of NW_026947533.1, read as the reverse complement.
AAACTAATGAAATCTTAACTTAAAATTAAATTATCTTACAATTTAATGTTTCAAACAACTATAGATTTAAGAGTAGAAATGAAAACTGAGAGAAATAGAAGAGGTAAAGGGAAGGGAATGTGAAGGGCGGGTGCTTTGCAGGACTTGAGCCCTAAGTGGAGCTCAGGACACATGCCATGGAGCCAGTGACAGACCTGCCTTGGAATTCCACCAGACCGGGTTTCTGACCTTGATTTTCAGGTTGATCCCAGAGCTGGTGAGGTCTTTGCAGGTGAGGCTGGCACAAGATCTGTAAGTAGACCTTGAGCTCAGTCCAGTACCAGCCCTGCCTTAGAAGAATCCCCAACTGTCCTTGCTCCTTGCAAGCCCCAAAGCCTCCCAGGGCCTGTCAGGGACAGCTTTGTGTACAAATGCACCCCAGGAAAGCTTCCTATTTTGCCTCACCCCACTCACTTCTGCATGCCTCTGTGTTGCTGGAGGTCCCAAGTCTGTCTTTCTCCCTGTAAAGTGCCCCATGTCCTCCTCAGAAACCAACAGGCCCAGGCAAATTCCTTCTCACTGTAGTTCTCATTTTCAGTGAGCTAGGCTTGCGCCAACTCAGATTAGGTTGGCTGGCTGTCCTACCTTCCTCGGCAGCACCTGCCAGGTGCCAAGAAGGGAAACTCTGATCCCGAGGAGGACAGGTGTAAGCAGCACTACAGGCCTGGCCTCCCTCCCCAACGGCCTTCCCAGGTTATCCTGTGTGCTAAACATAATCAGCCCTCACTTGCTCACAAAGTTCCCTGGACAGTGCTGTGACCACCTGTCCTCCACTCTGCAGGAAGCCTGAAATGCAACTCCCTTTTCCACCCTTGTGGCATATTGCCTCTGTGAGAAAGAGAGTGGAGTCTGCAGTGTTACTCTTATCATGGGTGCTCAACAGGGTGCTGCTCTATAACTATCTGAAAACTGAGTGGATAGTGGGAGTGCTTCCTGCCTGCCTTCCCTCCACCTTCAGTTCATATACTGATGCATCACCCCATTCTGTGTACCTTTGTGAGTCTCCCATTCCCCTATTTTATGTCCATGTGTACAGAGGCCAAGAATTAGGGACACTCACCATAATGTGGGTAGTACCTGGTCAGCTCTGCAGGGTGAATTTGTGGCCTTCATAATATGGAAGCACAAGAGACCAGTGTTTGCTTCTGCTCTGGTCATTGCATCATGGTCAATGCCTGGTACATTGATGATTTAAGGCCCTCACCAGCTTCCTCCATGATGTCTGTGTGGAACTGAGTCATCTGGCATCCCCCAGAGATTCTTGCTCTGGATACCATGGAAACACATGGAATGACTGTCCATTGTCCTTCAGAGTGAAGACAACAGCTCCACCCAAGTGATGGATCCTTGGCAAGAGGCAAAGCTTTCCCACAGGAAAGGAAAAACCACAATAAAGCCAGGATCCCTGGTCTGAGCAGACCTAGTTTTAGACCCAACTCCTCCTTCCCACTTCCCTTGTCAACTTAGACAAGACACAATGCCTCTCAGTTCCTTTCCAGTGTGTCCCCCTGAACTATGGCATCTGCTTCCTAGGGACATCATCTGAAGTGAGAGGTGACACTTTTAAACCTTATGGGCTGGTGTCATGTGTACACAGTATACAGAATTAGAGGTGAATTCCATGAAGGGGTGGAAGGGAGGTGAACACAGTGCACACAGGCCTGGTTCCTGCTGAATGGTGGTGGAAATTACACTCTCCTCCTATACATGTTTCCCTGGTGGCATAATGAGGGGGCAGAAGTTCTTCAGATCAGTCATCATTATGTCCCCTAAGCATCTCAATTTCTTCTATGTATTGGTGTTGTGGCCTCAAGTCAGGACTTCACACGGGCTAAGCAAGCACTATGGATGTAGATGCACCCTCAAATCTACCAGCACTATGCCTACATTCACACCTGTGTGAGTCACCACACCCATGGCAAGGGTGCTCAACTGCTGACAGCTCACCATCTGATGGCCACCTCCTGAGTAGCTCATTCCTTGAGTGTGGGTCACACGTAGTGAATTTTGTACTGGTTTGCATTAGCCAGGCTGAAATTGAGCCCAAGTCCTCAGGCATGTTAGGCAAGTGCTGTATCTTGAGCTCTCTCCCCAATTCCTTACTTGTTCTTAATAACACAACATGGCAGATGTAATAGGATGTGACTATCAAGGTTCACACATAAAATGACTGTGACCAACCTCCTGCTCTCTCTCTCCTCTGTTCTTCCTTCCTCTCTGTTTCATTCTGTCTTCCTCTCTAAATCTCTGATTATCTCTGCATTTTCCCTGAGGAGAATCTGACTCTTTGCAGAGAAAAATGTTAACAGACTGAGAAGTCATCAGACCTCCATCCTAACTGAGTTCCTGCCTCTTAGCAAGAGAGAGAGCCTGAGAACAGATTCTGCCACAGCAGTGTTTCCACTGAGCCTGCAACCTGGTCAGGAGAAACTATGGTGGATGCCCCAGCAGCACCTCCTGAATGCCTGACCCATAGAACTTGAGAGAACTGAAGTTTACCTGTCGTACCTAAGTTTGCAGCAATGCAATCCTCAGTGGTCACTGATGCACTATAGCAGATGTGAGGTTCTGCCCCCACCACTGTCCGTCACCAGGCCTTCTGTTCTCGCTTCTCATCTCTTTCTTGACTAAAAAAGTAGACTTTGAATCTCTAAATGGTTGGTCCTCTATCTTTTGCCACACAGACTCAACTCTGTACAGCATTAGGGCCTGCATGTCTCAGGTTCAGGCATCAGTTCCATCTCAGTGAGGCTGTTCAGATGCCCCCATGTAGTGACCTTGACCTCTGTGTGCCCTTGCTTTATTGGGATATAGCTCTAGGTCTTCTCTTCCACAACAATCTGCAGTGCTTTATCCCTCTCCTTCAGCCTTCCAGCTTCTGGGTGGCCAGTGACATATTGTCCTGTTCTGTGTTGGTGCCAGCCTAGCTCAGCCCAGGAATAAGGTGAGAATTTGAGGCATGTAGTTTGAATGAATCAGATCCCTTTTCCTCTGAGCTACCCAGTGGGTGCCCATGGCATCACTGTGTGTTCATGTGTGTGTGTGTGTTTGTGTGTGTGTGTGTGTGTGTGTGTGTATGTATGTGTGCATGTGTGTGTATCCCTTGGGATGCTGCTTGAAATCAGTCCCATATGTTTGGGCTCAGGTCCCAGGAGCTTGGGGGCTGCTGTTCCAATGCCTTTGGGATTCGGCTGGGTCCTGTGCTAGGAGGTTTTTCTCTTTTGGACTTCTCCCCCATCCTCTTCACTCTGCCCATGTCCTGTGCTTTGGGCCTGGCATTGTCCCTTTCTGGGCACTGGTTCTGAAATGTCCATTGGGAATGGAATAACACACATAGTCCTTTACTGTGGAGATTCTATCATGCTTGGGGGTGAGGCACTAGAGGGTCACATGGGGTTCTCTTCACCTGGGCACTGTCCCCATCCACACCTGCCTGTAATTTGATATCATCCATACTAAGACCAGCACAGTGCAGCCAGGACTTGGGGGAATAACTTCAGCCTGGAGCATTTATAGCTTGGAGCATCCAATCAGCTGGCCTCTGTGAAGGCTGCAGGGGTTTACACCATGACACAGCAGATCTGTGATTGAAGGCCACACCCCAGCCCTGAGGAGTCATGGAGAACTCTTGGGTCCCCACCATCTACCCCAGCCTGGCTATGAGCCTGGTGGATTCGAGTTCTGGTCTGGTTTTTTCTACCTGGGACTTGATTCCTCTGCTGTTTCCCAGTGCTCATTTCTCCAGCTTGTTTGCCTCCTTGACCATTATGTTTCTTTTCTTATGAACACAGCCCATTTTTAATTGGGCTGTGTTCATGTGTCTTGTTCATTGACTGAACTAATGGTTAAGAACTAAAACTTATAGGTGGTGACATGCTGAGCCAGATTTTATGTAAATTTGCTCTGTCCAGAGAAGGGGACATAGGCAGCCATATTCATGACACTGCATGGAGATAAACCACAGGGGAATTCAATGGACATGCTGCCTGTGACACTGCATTTTCTATACTGGGTTATAGACTTGCCTTGGAACACACAGTGCCTCACATTTTAATGGTTGTATTACAACTACAAAACTTTACTTTTGTGATTTTTTTCAAGCTAAGCACTCATAAATTAAAATTAATAATTTATCATTGGAAATATCTAAAGAATATACATGGGTGTGACACTCCCATGGTGCTGCTCTGTAACAAAAGAAAGTGTGTTAGCCTCTTTCATATGAAATGGATATGAAATGACCTACATGTAATTAAACATGGAGCAGTTTTGATGTGTATATATCTATAAAGACAGGAACATAATTAACAAAACACAGAATCCTAAGAATTACAAAAAATTTCCTGTATTCTTTTTCTATGCCCTGCCAAGAGTCCATGAATACATGCATGAAAAATTGATGCAATCTGTCTGGATTTTCCCTTCTCAGACAAGGCAAGATTAAACAGTTACTTACAGCAGGGTAAGGCAGAGGAGAAACACAACTGCAGTGATTCAGAAAAGGTAGGAAACCTGCATTACAAGGACATAGGATGAGTGTTGGCCAGGATCTAGTAGGAAGGAAAATAAAAGAAAATATATTTGTGTAGTGAGTTGATGAAAATATTCTGGAAGAGGACACTGGTGAAGGTTTCACAATATGGAGAATGCACTAAATCCTACCAAACTCATCAACTGAAACAAGAATAAACCCTTAAATTTCATTTACAATAATTCTATCACTCACATCCCAGAATAGAATAATAATAAATAGAATGATATGTAAATCTGGAAGAGAGGAGAATGGCAGGTGTGGGTCAAGAGCTGCCTGCAGGTAGAGGTCAAGAGATGACTCCTGCTGGGGAGCCACCAGGAGATCCAGCTATGCAGCTGGTAGAGAAAGGAAACATGTGCCTGCTTTTACTGTGGGGTCAGCGCTGGTGATGGAGCAGCAGGTGGAGCTGGCACGAGCTCTACGGGTGCAAATTCAGCATGTACTGGAATTGCCTCTGCAGTTGCAGGAGAAGAAAACATCACTGACTTTCCAGGGACTTCTCAGGAACAAACCTCCCACTGCCTGTCAGAGGCAGCTGTGTGAATGAAAACAGCCCCATTAAAGCCTCCCAGACTGCATCCCCACGCTGACTGCTGAGGTGATCATGTTCCTGTGTCTCCCATCATCTGGGCACATTGCTGAGTTCCCTAGCACATTCCTCCTCTCAGAGCCACAACCCACATTCCAGGGCTCCTTACCCTGTGACTTAGGCACCAGGGACTTAGGAGGCTCAAGCTGGTCCATGAGAAGCTTGGCCTGGGAAGCCACCTTGGAGTTCAGCTCCAGTGAGGAGTCAAGGACAGGAGATTCGGACCTGGAGCAAACAGGGCAGTAGCAAAGGGAGAGTTCTGGCCTCTCTTCTAAACACTACCTACACAGGTTACCTTAGTGACGGGCACATGGGTCTCTAGTCTAGCAAGTTCAGTGTCCACTCCCACCCTCTTCCAACTACAGTGTGGCAGTGTGGGCCTTGGGATCCCTGAGAGGCTGACAGAATGCTCCATTTGAGGCAGTCCTTGCTTAGTGGTGTGATACCACTCCCTTCTTTAGGGAAGCATGACACAGATTCTGCCTGCCCTTCCCCACTGCAGGTCAGCTCAACAAAGGCAAAGACTGATATCTGCCATGTCCTTGCACTCAAGGGCTCAGGGCTGGTGCTCCATGAATATCTGAGAAGTGAGGAATCATCAATGTCTATCCTGCCTTTCTGCAGTGTTTAGGTCAGGAAAAGATCTGCTGCCCAGTTCTCTTAGTCTCTGTAGAACTCCTCCTACATGGTCTGTAACCACTTCTAAGTTTGGCCTTGGACATAGAAAGACTTCCTTGAGGTGAACAATATCTGTTCTGCTGCCAATGCTGACTCTGTGGCCTTCAAAGAATGTCAAAACTCAAAAGGGCAGTGGTTGCACCTGTTCTGCTTACAAGATCATGGACAATACTCAGAAAAGTGTCTTCACACAGGGTGTCTTCATGTGTATTTTGGCTTGATGACAACCACCCACTTCCAAGTGATGCCTGGGGCCCATGGACACTTTTCCATTACTAAGAATTCCTGCCCTGAGCATACCTTGAAACCCGTAGAGTGACTCTCCTATCTCCTTTCCAAAGAACAGAACAGTTTTCCCATGTGTGTGAGTCAGTGAGGTGGGTGGAAGGTCATCCCTGGGAATCAGGACAGCCTCCTTAGCAGGTCTTCATGGGGCCAAGGCCACAGCTAATCCCTTGCCATGGAGTCCCCATTTCATCCTCAGTGACCCTGCACTCTGGATCCACTCAGCACCCCACAGTTCAGTGTTGTAAAATGAGAAGGAGGTGCTTGCACATGGCCAGGACTTGAATACACAGGGGACCAAGTCTCACGGGGCTGCTCAGGTGAGAACTTAACTTGCCTGTATCTGAACTACTCCTGGACTCAGTGTCTCTGAATGGCTGGTGGTTGAGCCTAGGGATATGTGTTCTGGGCTTCCTCTTGTCTCTGGGTGCCTCTGGGCACCTCTGTGTGCCAAGAGTCCTGGCCTGGGTTGCTGACAGCTGGGTGTTTCCAGTTGAGCTTCCTGAAGCATCTGGACCAAGTGAACCATCCTCTCCATATGTTCCCACGTGGTTCCCTGACACGCGGTCTGGATGCTTGGGCCACTAGCCCTGGGAAAGCAGCATAGCATGTTCCTTGTTCACTCCCTTGAGCCAGCCATCTATGAAGGCCAACTATCACCAGACCACAGTGCCTGGTGACCAGAGTCTTCAGAGTTCTGTTTGGACATATCACCAAGGAAGTGAGGTCATATGCTGGGGTCCACAGTTGAGGCTCCCCCTCTGATGCCTCCTTTCTTTTTATTGTGAGCTAATCTGTGTCCTCCTTAGAAACAGCAAGTTAAAAAACTAGAGAAATGTGTGTATTTTTAGACCTTTCCATTCAAAAGATCCTTTCCCTTGAGGATGAGGTTCACAGTTTCTTCATTTAGAGATTTCTCAAATTTAATTTTGACTGTCTTTTATGGACTTATGTTAGTTTCATTTCATTATCGTTAAGGAGCATGGAGATGTTCCCATAATGCCCACAATAATTTTCCTTAAAGGACATGAAATGTTTCATGTTATAACACCCATGTGTCTAGGAAAGGAGGATCCATAGCAAGTTTTACTTATGTTTACCTCAGCCATACAATGTAGTGCTCCATACTCTGACCTCCTTTGATTAGGGACAGCAGGTGGTGAGGGCAAGGGGAGACTTTGCAAGGCCATGGACATTTTCACCCCGTGCTGATGAGGACACGTGGGATTCCCTCCTGGGGAATTTGTGTCCTAGTCACTGTTTTCACTTCCTGTTCTCCTATCCCAAAGAGACCATGGGCTTTGTGTCCCTGCTGGGTAGTTTGCCTGTCCTAGAGGTGATGGTGCTGAGCCTGTTCACTTTCAATGCTCTTGGTTGGTCTCCTTCAAGCAGCGTCTTTGTGCTAGGCTCTCCACATACTGCTGCTTATTGGTAGTGGAGCCACCACACAGTCTCATGGGGCTGAACCCGCCAACTACAACTTGTTCATGCATCTGTCACCCATCTACTGATCCCATTTGTTCTGTTTCTGGGTTGGCCCTGGAAAGCCAGCTGCCACAGCCATTCTTATACACGGTCTTGAGTGGACATAGACTTTTATTTCAAAGAAAAAGTACTTAGATGTGAAATTGTCAGATTATATGTCTTTTTTATGATTAGCTTACAAGCTGTTAAGGTACACTTGCAAGCATTTTTTAAAATCAGAGTTAGGTGGTTGTTTTCTTTTTGGTTCTGAGGATTGAACTTATGACCTCAAGTTTGCCAAGAGGGTACTTATACTACTGAACTAAATCTCCAACCCTGTTTTCTTATTTTGTTTTGCTTTGTTTTATTGTGTTTTTTATGCTATAATATGTTATGTTATGTTATGTTATGTTATGTTATGTTATGTTACACTATGTTTACTGTTGGGGAGGATTTTGAGTCTCTTTCAGTGCATTTTCAGTGCTCTCTGATTTCATTTTGTATAACTCACCTGATAAACTATGACATATCACATAATCTTGGGTAATTTAATTTTGGAAAAAATTTAAAAAGTAAATGAGAACCAGGTTTGGTAGTAAACATCTCTAATGCCAGAAGTTACAAGGCTGAGGCAGTAAGATTGCTGTGAGTTGACGTCAGCCTGTGCTACAATGTGATTTCAATGAAAGCCTAAACTTCATAGAAAAATCCTGTCTCAAAAAATAAATAAATAAATTGAAATAAATAATACATTAAAAAAGGGTTTAAAAGACACAAAAATCACCTATAAATCGACAATTCAAATCTTGAATTTTTCTTACATATGTACTTTAGTCAGCACACTGAACATTAGGTTTACCATGAGGTAGACATTGATCTACTGCCAAGAATTTGAACTGTTTCAGCTTTTTTGACCTTTTAACTGAAATGAATGTAGATATGCTACTGAATATACACTCTTAGGTTTTGGAGAGCATCGTATAAAGAGAATTGATGGTACTTTTTTATTTTAGTAGTGACTTTATATATGGAAGTAGGATTTAAGCAAAGGATTACTGTTTTTGGAAAGACTTTCTTGTCTTATTTTAATGTAACTCAAGTACATATTAATAAGGTCCACATAAAAGATGGTATTGTTAAGTCTGTAAAAGAATAAAATGCAGAAGAATAATGAGAGAATAACATTGGCTACTGTATTGTGCGCAAAGATTTCTTAATGATTCATATTTTCATGCATTTGTAAAATTTGTTAATCTTTTTACAAATTTTAAGGCATGATCCCACTAAGATTGTGAGTTTCCCAGGTGAGGCTTAAACCTTTCCTTATTCAATCTCCCTCCCTCTCCCAGAGTGCTAGGATTGCAAATGTACATTATCTTGAGTTGGTAATCAGCAGTAATTTTGTGCATTCATAGAATGAAATATTTGGCTCTGATCTTTAGACATTTTGCAGAAAGAGTGGATCTAGTTAAGCTATATATCAACCTCCTAAATGGCAGTTTTTTCAAAGTAACTAAGATTGAAAATCCCATTAACACTGTTTGTAAATTCTCTGTTTGGTAACTGTGGTCATCATGTGCTTCAGAATATCACTGCAAATGCCTTTAGCACTGGGACTGAGACTTGATATCCTTGAAGCAATTTCTGTTTATTTTTTTATCCCTCATGGATTTTGATGATTTTTTGAAGTCAAACCACACAAAAAGTGTGAAAGCTAATGCCACTTGGGGTACACTGCCCTCCAGAAAGCCAGGACAGTGTAAAATACTGTTTTTTCTACTGTTGGACTTCCCAAGTTTTTTTGTTTTGCATTCAGTTTCTATGGATTGAATACAGAGATTTGCACTTAGCTCCATGGCCTTCCACATTTCAAATTCTTTTTATTTTCTTCCTGGTTCTGGAGAAGTGGCTATACTGCTGAGGCTCTCCTTAAATTTGTGATATTGCTGCCTCAGCCTTCCAGAATGCTGGCATTACCAGACACTCCACCAGACCTGGTTTCATCATAGTGTTGTTAAAAACTCATTGGCTGAGCATGGAATGTTGAAAATGCCTGCAATGCCTGCACTCAGGAGGCTGAGGCAGCAGGATTCCTGGGAGTTCCAGACAAGCCTGCAACACACTCTGAGTTCAGCTTAGGCCAGAGGAAAAACTTGACCAAAAACTGAAAAAGAAAAAGAAAGAAATCTAAAGGAAAGGGAAATGAATGAAAGTGGAAGGGGAGGGGGAGGGGAGGGAAGGAAAGGAAAAAGGAGAAACAAAACAAAATTCCTGGTGACTGTATGAGTTTTTCTCTACTGGGCTGGCCTTTTTAATCTCTGTCCAATTCTTGCAGTATAGGACCCTTTAGACTGTTGTCACTTTATTATATACCAGAAAACTATGTTTTTATTGCCTCTAACTTTAATGTTTTTTCCATGGCTATAGGATGATTCTTTGTCCTTCCCTGTGCATTTTCACTTTGTATTTCTATTTCTAAGAAAATGGCACTGATATTTTGACAGGAATGGCATTTAAACACCTGGTTGCTCTGGGTAGCATGTACATTATAACAACATGAATTCTTCCCATCCACCACCACAGTCTGTCTTTTCTTCTCTTAGTGCCACTTAACTCATTGCTTTAATTTCTACAATTTTCCAAGAAGAGGTGAGTTTGGTTCAAATTTTACATAAGTATTAATTCTTTTGGATGAATTATGAAATGAATTGTGTTCCTTGTATTTGGGGCTGCAGTTTGTTTGAAGCACATAGATATGAATTGATTATGACATATGGATATTGTACCTTGAAACTGAAGTTATTTTTCCATTTGTTCTAAAAGTTTTTCGGTGTAGGTTTAAGTTTCTTATATGAAATGTTGTGTCCTCAGAAAACAGAGACACCTCTTAATTCTTCCTTTCTGATTTGGTAAACTTTTGGGTTCTTATTGTTGACTCAATTCTAGGACTAGGACTTCAAGTAGTGTGTTGAAAAGAGTCCAAAGCCTGGTCTTGTTCGTGACCTGAGAAGCCAATCTTGCAGCTTGTCAGCCTCTGAGCATGATGTCAGTGATGCGCTTGTCATGTCTGTTCTTTGCTGTGCTGAGATTCATTCTTCCTGCACATGGTGTGTGAATGGTTCTTATCATGAAATGATGGTGAACTTTTGAATTTCTCAATGTGATTTTTCCAAATCTCTTGAGGGGTTAGCTGTGCCTCATGTTGTGAATGTGGCAAGTGACACTGAATGATTTGTGCAAGTGGAACCATTCTAGCACCACTGAGGGTGAACCCAGTGTTTATTGTGTATTTAAATTTTGCAAGTGCTGGTGAATTTAGCTGATGAGCATTTAGTTGAATATTTTTGTGTATGTTCATTAAGAATATTGGCCATTAGAGCATTACCATTTTTTTGAGCATTATGGTCTGGCTTCATTTTCAGGGTGACTTCATCATCTGAAAGGAATTGGTGGTGGTTCCCTTCCCTTGAAAGACATGAAAACTGATTAGTATTTATTCTTTTTCAAAATTTTATTTTGAAGATAGTAAAATACAACAGAGCAAACAGAACAAAGCACATCGAGACAATGCAGAGAAATTGGTACAGAATTTCACAGCATGGTCCGTGATAACAGTAATAGGTACCATAGTATATCTCATCTTCACAATTCATTTCCATTCAATTAGTTATTGTGAAATCCAAACAAACACAGAACATTTTAAAACCAGTCAAAAGATAATATTAAATAGAGCAAAACAATTAATCAGAACGCAGCAAAAAATTAAAGACAACATTTGTTTTCAAACACAAGATAAATGGAAATCCCCCATATTTTCTATATTACACACAGTCATCTTCCCAAGAGATGCTCAGAATTCTGCCTCTCCTTGCTAACCAAGGGTGGTCAAGTGAGATGTATGGCTCTCAGTCCATGCACCAGTAGGCTCACCGGAGATGCTGACTGGTTCTCCTCCTGGCTTGCATCAGGGGTGCTTTCAAGGAAGGCAGGAGAATTGTTTTCTTGTTCAGCTGCCTAAGTCCCAACATGGCCAGATTCAGTATTTATTCTTTACTATACACTTCATACCAGTCAGCTGGGCATTTATCATATTCTGGCATTTGTTGTTGTTATTAAGCAGTTATGATTGTTGACTCATTGCCCGTGTTTGTTAATGATATGTGAAATGGTGTGTTTTTTTCTGAGGGTGTGGGTCAGGGACACCATAGGAGATCATGTACTGATTAATGATCACGTTACATTTTACTTAGAGATGTAGCAATTTGCTTTTGTATATTCAAACTTGCCCTACAGTATATATTTTTGTGAGTACTCTGTTAAGTTATTTAGTCTTTTAAAGCACATTGTTGCAGGTGCAGTTACTCCTGAAGGACACTGGGAAAGGGTAGGGCCAGGTCTCTTATTTCAGGCTATGTACCCTTACCTGCCTGCAGTGTTCCCACTTCCTGACCTGCTGCCTGTAAACACCTGTCTTGCTCCACAGCTGTGTTGAATTCACATGTGGTGGTTGAGATCTCACCTGGGTGGAAGACATTCAGTCAAGGCAGGCTCTGAAACATGCTGATCTTCTTGTACAGAGTTCCTGTGAGTGAGACATGGGGACTCATGACTGCAGGAATGAACTTGGACAGCAGGGCCACAACAGCCCTCTCTTTTCTTGCATGCAGTGTAGGCTGTTTGCTGAGAAGCTGACTGATGGATGAGGAATCCTGACCTAAGACTTTCTTCCCCATGGTACACTACTAGATGCTGTGGTGTCCTCCACATCTGCATGGTCCATCTTCCTCCTACTTCGAATATCCACAGAGATCTGAGGAGCCCTGGGCTTCCCCTTCAAGGCTCCAACTCTATGGTGAGTTTTAGTGTGAATTTTATGATCAAGAAATTCAATTTATATACATTTAACCTGGAAATTCCAATTCTATGGCCTCATTATAAAAATGAGATTGAGAGATACCCGTGATCTCTTCTTATTCAGTTAGGAGTGTGGATAGTTAGAAACCATGAATGTACCACAGCAGAGCTTCTCAGTCAATTATACAATTATACTCACAGAAAATGCTGAAAGAAGGCCATGTCCTAGGCCATGTCCTGGATGCTACCTGAGATGATAGAAGAGCTCATAGCCTGGCCCTCTCTTCACCCAGCAATTAAAAGACCCAGGCCTGAATAGCAGGTGAGGACAGAAGAGAGGAGCTCCTGGAGAGCAGAGCACTGAACCTGGGGGGAAGCCTTTTTGGTGTTTTTTCCATTTTTCCATTCCAATGCATTATTTATGGTGTTCTATTCAATATTCCTTTTATTCAAATAAGTTAATATTTAATTGTGGCTAATTTCTTGAATAGGTATGTGAACATGGATGATTTAATTTCATTATATATACTGAAAGTTATGCACAATACAGACACTTCAAATATCACTGTAAATATAAAATAAGGAGGCTTGGTATTCAGCAAGCCAACACATCGCTCACAACTAACTTCTAAAAATTACAATACATAAAGCCATGAGGATCCTGCTGTGGTGGGTGTCCCTGCCCTTCCTACAATAAAAGCCACCGTGCTGACCTGTGTCTGCTACTGCCATAGGACAACAAGTGATTTGCTTCAGTGTCTATTTTTCCAGCAAGGAAGACCTGAATCTTCTTGCTTTCAGGCAGCACAGGGAGAGTGCAGCTTGCACAGGAGCCTAGCACTGCCTGCCTTTCACCCTTTTCCCCCACCTCATTCATGCTGCAGCCCTGCAGGCAAGGGAAGGCAGAGCAGCCAGGACGCAGCAAAAACTCTGATTCCTCAGCCCTGGGGGCCTCAGTTCCTGGGTCCTGGTCTCAGCCTCCACCAGGATTCAGGTGCTATCCTGAATTCATCTGGCTTAGAGGGCAGGGCACCAAATACGCACCTCTGGGGATCAAGACCATGAAGACCACTGTCTTCAGTGACCCTTCTACTCTGCAAATTTTGCTCCTATCTTTGAGACTGAGGCAGTGCCACTGGAACAAAACACAATATTTTCATTACATTTCTCTTTGTTGTTATTTTTCTGGCTTCTTTGTTTATTTAAGCATATATTTAGAACTGCATTTTGCCAAAAAACATTTCTTTGTCTTTTCACTCCCCAGTTAACAGAAGTTTTTACAGATTTCTACGCTAGTTCAAACCCTATGTGCTTGAATGCTGAGAATCCACTCTCAAGCTTGGTAGAATGAGGGAAGCAAACCAGAAACTGAACTTGGGGACACTGCTGTGCCTTCCAGCACTTTGTACAGCAAACCCTGACTCATTCCTGTTTACCCATAACATATGGGCTTCAATACCAACTGAATCTTCCACTGACAAATGAGTTTCCTATATTTACTTCAAACAATCTCATTTCCCCTCAACTTGCTAAGCACATGGTCTAAGGATGCTTACACCCAAACTTCAAAAAGAATTTCCAGTAAACAAGAGACTGCTATCCATCCTGAAATCATGGTGGGGTTTTAAGTAAAGACATAGTCTGATCCACATCCAGGCAATCATTAGCTGAGAGGGGTGAAGATAGGTTGTGCAGATAGAAACACCTTGAAATTGTCAACCATCAGCAGCATCAAGCATGAAGCAGAGCTCCTGAACCCTCATATTTGGGTGATGGTATCATCTGGTGTGTTTTCCCTTGGGTTTACTGAGGTGGCTCAGTAAATCTAGCTTGCTACAGTGCAATCCCAAGGGGAAGTCATGTCCATGTAGCATTTATTTGGAGTTATTCTTTTGCAATTGTGAAACCTGCATGCATGAGTTTGCACACCTCTGCCATTGCAGACTCACCCACAGGCATTATTTCCATGACTTGTAAAGGGTCAGTTTATTTACACAACATGCAGAATGCTGTTCTCAGCCTTGTATTTCTCAGACTTGTGCATTTTCAATCATTTCTTCAAAAGGAAGCTAAATAATTTAGTTTGAGTAAACTTCAATTGTATTGCCGTGCTCCTGTGTGATGTCCTTGCTGACAGACCTGAAAAGGAAGTGAGGTGGACCTGCTGGGGTTTCAGCTCCAGAGGGATACTCTTCTCAGGTGTGTCAGTCAGGGCTGCCCCTCACCTGACTGGCCACTCTGGCATCCAAATGCCCTTGCTCATTGTTGTCCCTGGTGTTGGGAAGCACTGGTTTGCAGTGTAGACTCCCAGCGCACTGGTTAGCCCATGAAAAACCTTGCTGTGCTATGCGTTTTTCACCCCTAGACCTGCACCTCTATGGCCCTGGCCAGAGTTCCCTCCAACAATCATGCATGGCATTCTTCAAACAGCTCTCCTGTGCATGCTCTAAGTGAAGGCTAGGGAGGGTCCCAGTTCCTTCCTGCTTCAAACAGTACCGTGAATCAAACTCTTGAAAAGAAATCTTGAAAATTTGCGTAGTATTCTCTGTTGGAGAAACCTCTCTTCTTAGTCCTGTGAGGCCAAAGATGGCTCTGATGTAGCTGTGATGGGAGCTACGGTAGAGGACTCTGCTCTATCACCCATGTTCTCTCCAGTGCTGTTCAGCCCCTGCCTTAAAAGGTGCCATTGGATGGGGACACAGCACATCTCAGTAATTTGTGCCTGTGCTTATCAACTTTGGGAGGCCCAATGTTTTCTGTACCTGTTGGCCACAGGTGGTGATTTCCTTTTGAATTACAAGACTTTCTCACTTCTCTCACAAAATGAACTGGTGAGACTTCTTTTACTCCGATAATTTAAACCCCGGGAAGGTGAAGCACTTTCATCACCAATCACAGCACTAAACAATGAACCAATCACAGATGCTAGGTTTAGCTGCCTCTGTGACTTCATGAGGCTTTGGTGGGGACACCCAGATACAACCAATATCACCTTTGAAAGTAAATCCTCTGAAGATGCCCATGCTTTGGACTAGAAGATAATTCCTTGACTTAGTCCAGGGTTTATCTTATTTTATTTTATTAATTTAATTTTTAAGACTCTCACTGTGTAGTTCCGGCTGGCTTTGAATTTCACTATGTAAATTAGTCTTATCTAGAACTTGCAATGATCCTCCTGCCTCAGCTTCCTAAGTGCCAGGAATACATGCATGTACCTTCACACCCAGCTACTGTTTGTTAATCTGTATTTATTGATTTACTTGAGACTACTCAATTTAGTTACCTTTGTTATACTTCAGTACAAAAAAATGCTAATAAGTGTAATAAAATTCCAGCCCAATGTAAACAACTTAGCAATTTAGCAAGGCCCTGTCTGGGAATAAATTATGATAAAAGGACCAAGGCACTGGACTCAATCTTCAGCACAGCAAAATTAAATAAATCTATAAATAAACAGACTTTGTATAAAATAATCTATAAATAAACAATACTGCTTAGAAATAAATCTATAAATAACAAAATTTCTTGTCAGTAAATCTATAAGTAAATAAAGCTTTTGTGGATAGCTCAGATGAGAAGTGTTTTAAAAGCAATTTTATTTCATTATAATTGACATACAATGAACTAACAGGTTTAAATACAAAATTGGATGAAACTTGACATGGGACGGGGGTATATCTCAGTGGCAAAGTGCTCCCTTGCAAGCACAGGGTCCTGAATTTGGTTCCTGGTACCAAAACTAAACAAAACTGAAACTAAAAACAAACAAAAAATCCTCTAGGAATCTTGTCATCCATGAGGCCCTTGAAAATCATCACCGAAGTGGTGATGTATACGTCACCTTCATATTTTACTTATGGCTTCTTAAAATTGCTTCCCTCCATCCTAAGCAATGTGTCTGCTTTTTTTCTCTGGGAAACACTTTGTATTTTCTAGAGGTGACAGGTCTATAACCACACAGGATGCAGAAGGTTTTTGTTTTTGTTTTGGGGGGAGCTGGTAGGGTTTATTCAATCCTCATAACCATGTTAGGTTTTCCAAGTGCTGCTCCTTGTCAGTGGCTGAGCCATCACACCCCATTGTGTGGATGAACCACAGATCCTCATGTGTCCATCAGCTGAGGCCCTTTTTGGTGTTTCCAGTTTTGAGCTCAAAAATAAAGTTGCTGTAGTCATTCTTGTGTTTGTATAGCTGTAGCACTGATTTCCAAGGGGAAGATACTCAGTGTGCAGTTGAATATTTCAGGTCTTGCTTGTTTAACACAGAAATTGTTTAACTGTCTTTCAAGTAGTTGTTTCTTTTTAAACTCTTGTTCATTTATTTTTCAGTCTTTTTCAGTTCATTTTGTAAAATTTACCTAAGGAAAGGTTATTTCTAATATATAAAATTCAGCATTTTTTGACTTTGGATAGAATTTTAAAGGTGGAAAAAACCAAAAAAAAACAATATATATATATATATATATATATATATATATATATATGCACATATGTAAATCACCTATAATTTTAACCTCACAAAACTTCTGCTATGTGATGATTGATTTCATTGTCAATTGATGGGCTTGAGAGCTGTCCAAGGGATTAGTAAAGTATACTTCTGGGCTCATCTGTAGGGGTTATGGAGGAATGACGCTAGGTGCTCCATCTGGTCTCTGGCTCCTTCTTCCCTGGTGCTGTCCCTCTACTCTGCTTCCTGGCCACCATGGACTGCTTAGAGCACTATATAAGAATATAAGTATGAGATAGAAAACTGTAAGAATTATACAACAAAAACAGTGGTTCTCTGCTCTGCTCCACACTGACTACCACTGTTGCTGATGTCTTGAACATGTACATTCTCTGACCTTGGGACCTGACCCCAGAAAATCTTTCTTGAGTTCCCAAAGCAGGCCAACAAATGTTCACACAGTGCTCACGAACAGTCCATTTTACCTTCAGCCAATTCTTCTGCATCTTCGAGGAGAACAAGGCCCTTTTGTGTTCTCCCCATGAGTCTGCAGAAGGCCATTCTAATCCTACTTTATAAATCCATTATGTGTTTCACACACACACACACACACACACACTCTCTCTCTCTCTCTCTCTCTCTCTCTCTCTCTCTCACAAATTAAATCTGATCCTCTAGTGAACCCTGACACAACCTGCCTCTTGCTACCTGTGCAACCTCCCCTGAACAATTTCATGCCTCACTCATGTGAAAAATCCAAAGAAGAACTGTAGCATTGCTGTGCAAAGTATGGGTTATTTAATGTAGGTGTTGGTATGAGGCCCACTGGGTTAAAATTCTGTCCACACCTTTGTCATTGGAAAAGGTATTAAATGTTGGTGTCTCGGCTCAGTCAGCTATTAAAATAAAAATAATTCCTAACCCCTACTCTTGTAAGAATTAACATATGTAAAGCACCTCAGAGAGGCCCTGACCTTACACCTGTAAGTGTTACATATGCTTGTTAGTGTGCTATATTAACATGTAAACATATTTTTAAGTTATGAAGACATCAGATGACAGATACCGAAAGCACTCATTTCTCTTTAATAAAAGAAGGGCAACAACGCAAATAACAATGGCTTCTGAGCACTTGCTATATGGTAGGGACCATGGGAAGACTCTGCAGGGTTTTCGTTGGATCTTCACAACAGTGCCAAGAGATGAGTATTGCCATTCATCACAGTTTGTTTTTTTTAATAGAAAAAAACCACTCAATATTTCAAAGCAAAATAATACGAGAATAAGAATAGTTTAAATTGAGGCTCTCAGAAGAGAAGCAATGTACCTAAGGTGTCAGGCCCAGGAAGATTTGAGTCCAGACATCTATAAATTCCAAGCCTCAGACTCAGTCCACTCCTCTGCTTCCTCTCAAAGCAGGCCTGGGGCTCAGTCTCCCAGAAGCTCAACCTGCAGCCACACCCAGCGTCAGAGAAACCCTAACCCCCACTGCCACGCCCATTACCTCATTCTTGCCTCATTCTTGCCTCATTCTTGCCTCCTGGAGAGCTCTGCACCTCCTGGGTCCCAGCTTCTGGCCCCGCCACTCACTTCTCTTGGCCCCAACCCCTGGACGCGAGCTAAGATTACACTCCACCCAGCCCAACCTGGGTGGCCCGGGCCCAGGGATGGTCCCTAGCCACTGGCCTCCGCATCCCACTCAGTCCCGCCCCGCCCCGGCCTCCCTTCACAGTGGATGCAATGGAGTGGCCATTTTGGCGCTAGCGACCCCTTCTGGAGACCTGAGCACTCTTCCTTCCTCGGCCTAGGCTGTGGCTGGGCTGGGACTGTGGTCTGGGCCAGGTAGGCAGGCGGCAGCCCTTGTTGAGTGGCGGCACAAGCCAGTGGCCCCGATGTTAGCTGCGCAGGTGCCCTTGGTCGGGGGTCCGGGGAGGCGGCGGGTGCGGCACTGGGGCGACCTAGCCTCAGGTCTTCAGGGCCCTCCTTTCTGTCGGGGTCTGCCTGGCACGGGGCCCGGGATCCTTGCCCCCCCAGGTGCTGTTGGGAGCCCAGCCCTGGTGTGGGACCTGTGGCAGGGCGGCTGGGGGTCTTACATGGCCTCTGCTCTCAGTGAGCCTGGCCCTCCTGAGCTGCGGACATTTACCCCAATAGGACGATTTTATTCCACTTGGAGCTCCTCCCTGCAGACTGAGACAGGACCTAGATGTTATACTAAGACAGCAGTTATTATTCTACCTGCACATGCTTTGTCTCCAGTCCATTCCATTGATAAGGGCTTTCTGCTTGTTTTAATATTGGTGTCTCTTGGGTGTTTAAGCTTTGTGAGGAGTCTGAATGTGGCATGGGGCTTTGAGGGATGAGAAAGTGTGATCAGCAGTTTAAAAATTTAAATCCACAAAAAAACCAATTCACCCACATTGTTGAACCTGCTACAGAATACCCATCTTGTCCTTATTCGGCTGTCTCTAACCATACTCCCCAGTTCTGCTCACATCATTTATGTATTTGCATAGTGTTGAATATTTATATTATATGCATAAGTAGAGTTTTACTTAGTTATCCTGTTATTGAACATGTACACAAGTCTAGTTCCTCATAGAAAAACTGCATTGAGCATATATCTTTTTTTCTTGGGATAAATTCCAGACATTGGAAATAGTAAATCCAAGTTCTGTATTCTTTCCCTGGTACTTCATATGAATTGCTTCTTAGACAAGGCATGTTAAAAATAGACACCTTGCAAAATTTAGGTATTTGCCCAATTATCTGGAGAAATTTGGAGTTCAGTAAGGTGTTGAGTCATTTTCTGTACCAGCTGAGAGGCCACACAAATTTTATTTTTAACTGATGTACCATGATCATCCTTTTGTTTTGATTCAATCTATTCTGTTTTATTTCATTTGGTTTTATCCTCTTGACAATTAAAAAAAAACGCTTTCTTGCAAGGCATGGTGGTGCATGCCTGTAATCCCAATACATGGGAGGGTTAGACTCGAGGATCTCAGGGAGGTCAAGGCTAGCCTGAAATACTTGTTGAGTCAAGGTCAGCCTGCAGTACATAGCAATACCTTGTCTCAAAGGAAAATAAAACAAACAAACAAAAATTTTTTCTTCTTTTTTATTTTAATGTAGCACGGGTAGATATTAATAAAGTATGAAAACACTTTTATAAATAGATTAATTTTTTTCATAACAGAATAATGGTTAATACACTGTGTTCAATGATCACAGGGATTTCTGTATGAGCTATATGCCCATGCATTTTAAAACTTTGTTTTTTTTTAATTTTTGAGATAATCTCTAAATAATTTACTCAGCACTCCAAGTTGGGTTTAAACTTGTGGTCCTCCTTCCTTACTCTCCCTGAGTGCTGGGAGTACAGGTATAGGATATCTTCCTTTGGTAATTCCCAAAAATTATGAATGTTTGTGGGGTAACATGTGCTTTTGATCTATGTCTCCTTTGTAGAAAGAATCAATCCAGGTAATGTGTCTACCATGTGTCTACCACGTTACTAACCTACAAATACTTTCACAGTGACTACAACTGCAAATCCCATTGTTTAGCAGTTTTGAAAGCTATCCTTCTTATTAACAGTGGTCACCATGCAGTTTAGTTATAGTTGAAAATTTCTTCTCCATTGTTAGTGACAATTTGTATTCTTGGATGAAAATCCTGCTTTCCCCATCCCTCATGGAACTGATCATTCTTGAAAATCAAAGTGCCCAAAAAAGATGTGGAGGCTCAAGCTGCTTGGGGCACACTGCTCTCCAGAAAGACCAGGTGATGGTGTTCTGCAGCCCTTCAGCTTGCTCCCAATTTTTTTCCTTAACTCAATTCTGGGAATTGAATGTAGGCCCTTGCACTGAACTATAGTAAATTCTGTTTTCAAATTTCTTTTTTATTTTGAGTCAGGGTTTGCATAAGTAAGTACACTGCTGAGACACCAATCTTGGGCATAGATTCTTACATGTCTGTGTGTGAACACACATTGATGTCAGAGACATTTCATTTTCAAAACCAAGATCTTCCATGCACACAACCTTCTCTCATCAGTGTATTACTTCGTGATCAGATTCCTTTTCCTCTTCCCTTGTGGGCAGAGAGAGACTGAGCTCAGCATCCCTGCAGCTTTCCCTGGTTCTTGTGACCCACTCTGATGCCTTGAACTCTCTATGTGGAGTGTAGCAAGGCTCCCAGTTTCCTCCTGCTTCAATCAGTGCTGTGAACCACAGTCTTAAACAGAAAGCTTGAAAAGTTATGCGGATCTCTGTGTGGGATAAATCTCTATTGTGAGCATTGCAAGGTCTGGGGACACCTGTGTAGAGCTGTGATGGGAGCTACTGGACAGGGCTCTTCTCTGCACACCATGTTCTCCCTAGTGATGTTCAGCACTTGCCTTAAAACCTGCCAATCAGATGGGGACACAGCACATGTCAGGGATGTGTGCTTGCATGAATCAACTTTGGGAAGCTCAGCATTTTCTACATTTGTTTACATGTGGTGATTCTCTTTTGAATTACAAGAATTTTTCATCTCTCACAGAATGGACTCATTACACCTCTTTGTCACTTCTAATACAAACTATTTATCTGCCTGCTGCTTGTAAGCAAAGATTTCTTATTGTGGATTCTACATTATTCTTGGTTCTGTTTTTCAAATGTAAAGAATCAGATCTTTCTCTCTCCCTTGTACCACTGAGATCATGGGAAAACTTTTCCAACATGAAAAGATGAGTAGATAAACAATAGTCTTCACATTTTATCTGTACATTTGGTCTATCTGGGATTTTCTCTTCTATTGAAGAGCAATAGCAGCCAGTCTCCTCTAGGAATATTTGACCAAACATAATCTGATGCATGAATATTAAAAACCCAGAGTACTAAATTAGAGGGCAAAAATGTCAGAGTGGTTGGGGAGTAGCAAGAGAGAACAAGGATATTGAAGTTCCCAAACTGAGCAGAGTGCTGGAACTCAATGGATGTGGAAATTGTACAAATTAGTGATGTGTTGACGTGTTACTGAATTGAATATGTTGAAATGCATGATATCTTAACTTTTAATTAAAAGTACCTTAGAATTTGATGTTGAGAATAATTATAGACATAGGAGTAAACATCAAAACTGAAAGAAATACAAGGGGAGGGATGTTAAGGGGATGGGAAGGGAAAAGCAGGTGCTTTGTAGGACTTGCCCCTAAGTAGAGTTCAAAACACCTGTCATGGTGTGGTGAATGTGCCAGTTATGGAATTCCTTAACAGGGTGCCTGACCTTAGTTTTCACTTTGATCCCAGAGCTAGTGAAGTCACTGGAGGTGCAGATGACCAAAGCTCTGCAATTTGGACTTGAGGTTACTCAAGTACCAGCCCTGCATCAGCAGAAGGACAACAATCACAAACTGACCTTGCTCCTTGCAGGCCCCAGAACTTCCCAATGCCTGTCACAGACAACTCTGTGCACAAATCCACCCCAGCAAAGTTTCTCATTCAGCTTTCACCAACTCATTTCTGCATGCCTCAGGGTTGTAGGAGGTCCCAATACTGGCAGTCTTTTTCCTTGTCAAGTGTTCCATGCACTCCCCAAAGGCTCACAGGCCAAAGCCAAAATCTTCTGAAGACAGTGCTTATATTCATTGAGCTCAGGTTGGTCCAATTCAGCTGGGACATGTTGTAGAATTCCACACCAGCCTCGTGCTCCAATTGCAGAGAGCCCAGCCCAGCCTTCTCTCTGCCTTGAATGGGACAGTGCTGGTCCAAGAAGCCTTCCCCTGCTGATTGTAGTCCCTAAAATTGCTGTGACCACCTGTCCTCCATTCTTTAGGAAAGCATGACATCCTTCTTCTTTGCCTCCCTCGTGGTGTTGTCTCTGTGAGAAAGAGAATAGTGTCTGCAGTGTTACTCTACTTGTGCTTACTCTACAGGGTTGGTGCACTGTAAATATCTGTGAAGTGAGAGATCAGAGGGAGTGTGTTCTGCCTGCTATTCCTTCCTCTTCACTTCATATCAGGATGCATCCTTCCCTTCTGTGTGCCTTATGGGGACACCTCTTCCCCTATTATGTGTTCACTTATACAGAGGCCAGGAAGTTAGGCAAATTCACAGTAATGTGGGTAGAACCTGATCTGTTCTTTAGAGGGACTTGTGTCCTGGATAACATGGAATCACAAGAGAACAGTGGCTACATTTGGTCTGGTCATTGCATCATGGTCACAGTCTAGTAAATTGCTGGTTAAAGGCACTCACCATCACCTTTTATGATGTCTGTGTGAACTTGTGTCCTATGGTATCACCCAGAGATTCCTTCTGTGGATACCTTGGAAGCCCATGGAACGACTCTATGGTGTCCTTCACAATGAAGAGAACAGCTTCACCCGAGTGACAGATCCATGGTAGGAGGCAAGGCTTCTCCAAGGCTAAGAAAAACCAGCAGTGCTGACAGTGTCACAGCTCTGAGGAGAAAGATCTGAGTTTAGACCCAAATCCTCCTCCTGTCTTCCTATGTAAACCTAGACAAGACACTCTCCCTCAGGTCTTTCACAGAGTGTCCCCATGCACTATAGAGGTCATCCTGGCATCTACTTCCAAGGGACATTATCACCAGTCTGAAATGACAATTGTAATGCCTGGTAGCTGGTGTCTTGTGTACATAGTATACAGAATTAGAGGTTAAATCCAGGAATGGGCGCAATGAACGTGGAATACAGTGCTGTCTGGTGGTAGAAATGACACTGACCTCCTGGACATATTCCCTGGAGGCATTGTGAGGGGTTAGACGTTCTTCAATTCAATCATCTTTATGTTCCCTAAGCATCACAATCTCTGCTATGTACTGGTGCTATGGCCTCGAGTCAGGAACTCACACAGGCTATGCAAGCACTATGGATGGAGTTGCACCTTAAATCTTCTGGCATTGCTTCTACATTCACACCTTTGCAAATTAGCACTCCTATGACCTGACTCCTACTCAATAGCTGACAGCTGATCTTCTAATGCAAAAAGCTGAGTAGCCCATTCCCTACATTATTGGCCTCACTTAGTGGATTATTTTTATTATTACTATTATTAGTGTTGTTATTTTGCATTAGCAGTGCTGAAATTGAGCCCAGGGCCTTATGCATGGTAAGCAAGTACACTATGCTGAACTCTCTCCCCAGCTCCTGACTCACTGTTAAATAACTGACAATGGCAGACATCATGTGATGCGAATACAAAGGTTCACGCATTAAAATAACTGTTATACATCTTCTGTTCTTTCCCTCTTATGTTCTCTCTTATATTTTAGTATTTATTTTTCTCCCTCTCTGGATCTCTGGCTGTGGGGAAGTCACTGCTGTCTTTGAAGCTTGCAAGAGGAGAGGCTGATGAGCTTTGAGTGAGAAAAGGGAAAACAGTCCAAAAGGAATCAGGCTTTTGCCTTGGGTCCTGCCTGTAACAAGGGACAGAGCCTGAGAGCAAATTTTGCCCTAGTGCCATCTCTCCTGAGCCTGTCTTCACAAAGATATGTTGGTAGCAGACCCAGCGAAACCTCCTGGATTCCTGATACACAGCAACTCTGAGAGAACAGAGTATATCTCTTATATGATCTGACCTGTCTTCTATCACACGTGTCTTGTCATATTTTCAAAATGTGTGTAATGAGTGGACAGAATTTGACCTCTCGGCCTTCTTTCACCAATCATAATCATTAATGATTATGTACAGTGAGATTACTGTACAGTGTTTTCCTATGGATTTTCTTTAGTAGGTTCTCACTTCATGGTTTGCTGTGGTTTGTTTATTCATTCAAATGTTATTGTATATTCACATTGCAATTTTCAGTTGTTGGAAACAAAGTTCAAGTTAATATCTTATAAAATTCTCTTCATGACATAGAGGATTGTACGCACAGAATCCTAAGACAGTCAGATGAGTTAACCTGAAATTAACTGCCAAAATGGTATCTGAAGTGAATGTACCACAAGCAAGACAGAAGAAATTTGCTTCGTGCACTTCCTCACGAATACGAGTGTGTTTTGAACAAAAATGAAAGTCTCCTTTGTGTTCTTCAAAACATCAACAGGGTTTCTCTTGTGGGATGAATATTCGCTTACCTGATAATTGACAATGATAGGAGGCATGTAGAAACTGGAAAGGGTTCATGTGACGGCCAAGGGCATGTTGAAGGCATTAGAAGTGATAGAATTGTGAGTCCACTGGAGGACTTGGAATCACAGCTGGCTCCTTTGGAAATCACACTGCATGACCCAGGTAATATTGACTTCTCCTGAAGTTAAGGCCCCAAAGCTAGGACAGTTCTTGTGAGAGTTCCCTGGTATTGCATGACGGGCCTATGACTTGACAGAAGATGGAGGTAGAGGAGCCCCTAGCCCAAGAAGAGGGACTCAGGGGACTGTTCCTCTCTAGCCATAATACATGTGTACAATCTAGACAGCTTTGGAATATGGTAGCAGCCAAAAGAGCTAAAGCAAAATGTCAGTGAAACAGTCCCACAATGGATGTAATACCTATGGGAAAATGACAAAAAGAAAAGGCAAAATGCAATCTCAAATATCTAGTCCATCAGGAGCAAGACCAACTGACATTGAAATAGAGGACTTTAAAAGTCATAAATCAGAAACTTCAAAAATAGCAAATGAATAAAGAAACAGATCCATGAAGCTATAGAGGAAATCAAACTAGAAATAATGTCTCATGTAAAGAAATAACAGATGTAACAACTGTACTAAACTGTTTCTCAACATAGCTAGAGAAGAAACAGATAAAACAAAAAATACAGGAGCATGGTAAATTGAAACTATGAATGAAAAATTTAGAAAACAAGCAGAATCTATGAAACATATGCAAAGAGATATTCAAGCAACAAAAAATATTGAAAGCTGGCAAAACCATTTAAATGAAGCAGAGGATAGAATTTCATAATTTGAGGACCGTATTGCAGGGAGTGATTATGGAAGTGTAGAGCATATAAAAATAGCAAAGCATCATGAAATGACAATCCAGCAGCTTCAACATGATGCCAAGAGAAGCAATGTAAGACTAATAGACATCAGTGAAGATGCAGGAGTCAATGCAAATGACATAACTAAGCTATTCCCATAAAAAATAACAGAAAGATTTCCAAACATGAAGAAAATTCTGATATACAAAAAAGTGAGACACACAAAGTGCAAAACAGTCACAACAAAAATAAGTCTATTGTCAAACATATAATATTTAAGATCCCAGACATACAGCTTAAAAAGAGAATACTAAAACTGTTAGAAAAAAGACACAACTCACCTGTCCAGGAAAGACTATGATTACTATTAAGGCAAACTTTTCAGCACAAACCTTCAGGTTAAGATGGGCTTGGAGTGAACAATTTCAAACCCTAACAGAAAACAACTTTCAACCTAGACTGATGTACCAAGAAAAAGTGACTTTCAAATTTAATGGAGAAACAAGATACTTTGATGACAAAGAACAACTGAAGAAATTCATGTCCACCAAACCAACCCTAGAAGGATTACTGAAAGACATGCTAGATAGAGATAAAAATGACCACAATCTCCAGAACAACAGAAAGAAATGACCAGGCTGGGCGAGAAATTGAACAAGGGAGAAAAGCAGGAAATCAACAACAAGAAGCCAACATGGCAAAGTCAAGCCAGTACATATCAGTGATATCCATAAAGGTAGATGGGCATAACTCACCTATAAAAAGAAACAGGTTGACAGAATGGATCAAGAAACAGGACCCCTCAATATGCTGTATACAACAAACATATCCTACTCAAAATTCATAGATTAAAAGACAAAGGAGGGAAAACAATTTTCCATGAAACAGGAACCCAGAAAAAAGCAGGGTAGCTATTGTGTTTGTGGAAAAGGTGAACTTTAAACCTAAAATGTTTAAAGGAGATAAAGAAGGCAACTACATACGAGTAAGTGAGAAACTGCAAAAGGAAGAATTACAAATATATATGCACCAAATACAGGAGCACCCAACTATATAAGGCAAATACTAATGCACATGAAAAACCAAACACAAGTACATAATTGCAATAGGAGACTTTAACACCCCACTGTTAGAGATAGACCAACGAGACAAAAAGTCAGCAAAGAAATAACAGCACTGAATAATACCTGTGAGCAAATGGACTTGAAGGATGTTTACAGAGTGTTCCACCAAACCACATCATAAGTTATATTAGAATACACATTCTTCTTAGCTCTACATGGGACCTTCTCGAAAATAGATCATATATTAACCAATACAGCATGCTTAACTAAATGCAAAAGGAACAATATTGTCCCATGCATAATATCAGACCATATCTCAATAAAATTGGAAATCAATGGCAAAAAAGTGCAAAGCCTTCAAATACATGGAAATTAAATAACAACTTTCTGAATAACCATTGTGTTACAGATGAAATTAAAGGGCAAACAAAACAATATTAGAATACAATGAAAACACAGATACAACATACTGTAACCTATGGAATGCAATGAAAGCAGTCCTCAGCCTTTGAACCTCCTTTGGGCAGGCAGGGCAGGAAAGTAGAGGAAGACAAGGGGATTTCTCTTCCAAGACAGAAAATATAGAAAGACAAGGGGCACATCCAGCTGTAAGTCTTACACCCACTTCTGAACCTGTATCCTGAGGCCAGAGAGGAGACAGCTATTTTGTTCACTCTGCTAGAAATCAGCAGTCTGAGCAGAGCTACAAAGGCTGGACTTGGGAGCCCAACTGAGGGCTCCTCCCGAAGATTTGCCTGCATTTTGTTTTCACTTTCTGTTCCATGACTTAGTCGTCACCAGCTTTTGGCAGTATGGGTTTACTTGTCTTCCCAAGTGAGCTGCTTCTGGGCATCTTGGGTAGTCAGCATACAGTGAGATCTCTATGTATCTCTGTTAAGTTTTGCATAGAGCAAAGTATAAAAGTGCAGTTGCCATGATAGTAAGGTTGGCCAAAAAATTCCATTAGTGAGGTCTTAGTTTGAGGACAGCTGATGCTTTGATTGTCAGGTTTGCATGTGCATGAAGGACTCAGTGCTGGCCAGGTAGAGTGTGTCCTTCCTGCATGAGGTTTTTCATCAGTTGTGCTTTTATACCCACATATCAGAAGTGGATTTTCTTGCTGTGTGTTTTGCTTATAAATTGTCATATTTTATTAGTACTTATTTACAGTGTGTACTGATTATGTCTTTGATAGGTCCATGGCACATGTGATGCAAAGAATTGGAAATTACACCCTACCTTGTGCCCAGTTGTGCAGTCCATCAATTCGTGACTGTTCTCAATGTTTCGGGCATTGAGAACCTAGTTCAGGGCCAAGCCATTGCCAGCACAAAGCACTGCTTTGTATGGATTGTTCTTTCTTTATGATCATTGCAGTGGGTATGATGCAATATTTGGAAGCTTAGTCCAGCCCTAACCCTAACTCTAACCTGAACCCTAAATCTAACTAACCCTAAAGATTCACTACCACCATTCTCTGGGCAAAGAAAACTTGATGGCATTGATGTGGGAAATGTAACATAAGTTAATTGTAAGGACATAGGACAACTGTTGGCTGGGGTGGAACAGCAGGGGAAAGTAAAAAAAAAACATCGTGTAAAAATTTGAAGAGCATTCTGGAATTGGACAGTTGGGAAATCCTCACAACATTGAGAATACACTGAATGCCAGCAAGCTGATTACTTAAAGTTCATTAAAATGTTAAATTTTATTTACTTTGTTCTGTCATTAACAAATCTCTGAGAAATAAGAGTAGTGATGAATACAATGATAAATAAACCTGGAAGAGAGGGGAATGGCAGGTGTGGGTCAAGAACTGCCCACAGGTAGAACTCAAGAGATGACTCCTGCTGTGGAGCACCCAGGAGGTCCAGCTCTGGAGCTGATGGATAAGGGAATTCAGGTGCTGGCTCTTGCTGTGGGGCTAGAGCTGGTGGGGGAGCTGCAGGTGGAGCTGGCACAAGGTCAGGAGGTGCAACTTATGCATGGACTGAAACTGGCCCTGTAATTTCAGGAAGAGAAAATATCACCAACTGTCCATGGATTTTTTGGGGCAAACCCTTCCACTGCCTGTCAGACGCAGCTGTGTGCACCAGCTCAGCCCTAGCAAAGCCTCCCAGACTACATCCCCACATTGACTGCTCCTGGGTCACACAGCATTTGGGCACTTTGCTGAGTTCCAAGGCATATCTCCTGCCCACAAGCCCATAAACTCTGGAGCTCAGGCCCGGGAGGTTCAGGGGGCTCTAGCTGTACCTGAAGAAGCTTAGCCTGGGGATCTACATGGAAGTACAGTTCAAATGAAGACTCAAGCACAGAAGATATGGGTGTGGGGCAGAAGGGAGCCAGCTGAGTGAGAGGCCTGATATACCTGGGGAACTCATTTGTGGGAGGAGTGTAGGCTTTTTGCCCAGTCTGTACAGCATCCAGACACAGCCTCTCCCACCCACAGTGGGGCCCTTTTGGCCCAAGGAGCCATTAGAGGCTGAAGAAGTCTCTGTGAGAGGCAAACCTTGCATAGTTTTATCACACTTGTACTTTCTGACACATTGTCTCTTGCCCCTGCCCAGTGCAGTCAGCTTTGTGAAGGCAGTGACTGCTATATGCCATTTCACTGCACTCAATGGATCAGGGCTGATGCTCCACGAATATCTGAGAAGTGAGAGGTCAGTTGGTATCTGTCTTGCCTCTCTGCAGTCTCTATCTTAGGCAATGATCCATTGCTTACCCATTTATGCATGGTCTGTACCCACACTGAGGAAGGCCTGGGGTCTAGAAAAATGGCTTTTAGGTGATCAATATCCGTTCTGCTGCAAATGGTGACTCTGTGCCCTCCAAAGAACATTGTAACTCAAAAGGGCAGGAATTGCATCTACTCTGCTTACAAGGTCTCGGCCAATACCCAGAAATGTGTCTGCACACAGTGTGTCTTCATGTGTATTTGTAGCATGATTACACCTATTTGCTCTTCCATGATATGTGACAGTCATGGATTCTTTGCTGTGCTCAGGGTTTCCTGTGTTGAACAAACCCTGAGGCCTATATAGTGACACTCCAATCTCCTTTCCAAAGAATAGAAAGCTTCTCCCAAGTGTTGGTCAGTAAAGGGGGTGGAAGATCATTCATGGGAATCAGCCCAGCCTCTACTGTAGGTCTTCATGGGGCCAAGGCCACAGCTAACCACTTTGCATGGAGCCCCCATTTCATCCCCAGTGACCCTGAGTTCTCAATGCACTCAGCACCTCATCGTTCAGCATTGTAAACTGGGGTTGAGTGATCAACTTGCACATGGCCAGGACCTGAATCTGCAGGTGGCCAAGTCTCACTGGGCTGCTAAGGTAAGAACTCACATTCTCAGTTTTGGTGCCTGTAGGTCTGAGATGTCAGCCATGGAGGAAGCCAGAGTGGAATGGCCAGACCTGGGGCAGCTGTCCAGGAAGGCTAAGTCTGGAGTCTCCTTCAGGCTGTGAGGTCCATCTGCCTGCACCTGGCTTGCTGTACAGACATCTGCCAGGCTCTCTGCTGGCTGACTCCCGATCTGTGATGAGACAGTGGGCGGACATAGAATTGGTCTCGTGCACATGACTTCTCAGAAGGGTTGGAGCTGAAGCAAAGCCCACACTCTAAATTGTCCACAGAGGCTTGTGCTACAGGGCTCACTAAGGAATACTACCATGCTCACATCACCTTGATAGAGGAGAGGCAGAAAAGAAGTCTATGCATTAACAAAACCTATGAGTTTTAAGATGGCCTCCAATTTTAGAGATGAGAAAATGGAGGATCATTCTAGATGTCCAGATCCATTAATGAGGCCCCACAGAATGTTCCCCAGTTTTCTAAGAGAATGTCCACAGGAAGGAACTAAGCTACTCTTCCATAGCCATGGAAGGTCAGCAGCTGTGTTAACTGTTCTTTTCTTGTGCTCATTTAGCCCTGAGGCTTCTATGAAAGGAAATGCGGTGCCTGAAAAATTCCTGTAAGACAAGCACCAGAGAAATGGACAGAGTGTACTGACATTTGAGGTGAGCACATCTCTGGTGAGTTGATGATGTGTAAGAGCTGGGGATAGGATGGAGAGGCAGCCAGCTAATGGTCCATGGACACCAGGCCTAGGGCTGAAAATGATATACAAGGGCAGAATGCAATCATGCCAAAAAATGAAGTGACTTTGTGTTTGTGTCCCATTTCCCCTTCTCCAACAATGTGTGTACAATGACCTTGCTTGTGACAAGGTAGACGCCGAGTAGAGAGCATATGGTATTTGAACACTTGGAATCTAGATTCCTTGAGAGCAGGACCACAGGTGCAGTGTTTGACAAGTCCTGGATGGATGTGCTTAAACGGTTAATCTGACCCTAAATTCCCCTCAGTACTATATGGGCCACAATACAGTCCCTTCTGCTGACACACGTTGCACCAGAGCAGATATCTATTGTTATTCTGGGTACCATGTCTGTACCATGTCTGGGTACCATGTCACACAGGGCCCAGGGGCCAGCTCCATGCCCATGTCCTGTGTACAGCTATGTTGGGCCAGAGCCGTGAAGCCTGGAGAAAGCCTGAGGCTCTGAGAAACCACAGGATTTACTTTGTTAAACAACATAAACTTATGTTCCTCAAAGACAAAAAGTGCTGTCCCAGACTTCTACCCAGGAGGACAGGAGATGACTCTGGAGGCTGTGGATAAACATGGCCCCTGTCCTTCTTCTCCTGCCAGCCCTGTCCTAGATGGGAATGTGAACATGACAGTGGCCAAGGCTCAGTTTCCCTGTCCCTGCCCAGGAGCATCTGCCTCAGTGCCTGTCCTCAGACCCCCTCACACTGATGACCTAGGGAGGGAATTGTTTATGCAGACTTACAGTGGTGGCCAGGCCTAAATAGCCTTGTCCTGGAGTCTGTGTCTCTCAGTGGCTGGTGGCAGAGCCTAGGGACATCTGGCCTAGGCTCCTTCTTCTGTCTGGGTGCCTGGGGACTGGGCCTGGTGAAGCCTGTTCTATGCTGCCTTTGATAGTAGGGCAGTTCCCGGTGAGCATCCTGAAGTATCTTGGCTGAATGAACCATCCTCTCACTTGTTCCCAGGTAGTTTTCCCATGGCGAGTCCTGAGGCTGGGGTTTTGAGGCCTGGGAAAGCAGCATAACGTATTGACTGATCACTCTCTCTAGCCAAGTGTCTGTGAAGGCCAACTGTCACCAGACCAAGGTGCTTGGTGACCAGATCCTTCAGAGTTCTGTTTAGATCTGTTGCCAAGCAAATGAGGTCATACGCTAGGGTCAATAGCTGGGCTGCCACCTCTAATGCCCAATTTATTTTTACAAATCTATTCTCCTTAGAAAGAGCAGCTGAAAAACTGGAAAACTGAGTGTGGTTTTACACTTTGCTACACTTTGAAAATTTAAATGCAGCAAACATGTAGATGCTTAAGATGTGGCAGGCATTGTGCCAATCACACAATTCCATCCAAAGGGTCCCTTGTCTCTGAAGATGAGGTGTTTAGTGTCTTCACTTAGAGATATGTCACATTTTCAAGTGACCTCCTTTCCTGGGCATATGGTTTCATTTCAATTCCATTAGGGAGCATGGAGATGTTCCCAGACTGCCCATAATATTTTTCCTTGAAGGACATGAATGTTTCATGTTAAAACTTCCGCATGTCCGGGGGAGGAGGATTCCTAGCAAGTTTTCCTCTCACATGCCTATGAATGATTACTTATGAGTCCTTGGATGTTTACCTCAGCCACACACTGTAGTTCTCCATACTCTGACAGCCTGTGAGGGGAAACAGCAGGTGGTGAGAGCAAGGGAAGGCTTTGCAAGTCCATGAACATCATTGCCCCGTGTGGATGAAGGACACATGTGTGTCACTCCTGGGGAACTTGTCTGCTAGCAGCTGCTATCACTCCTGTCCTCCCATCCCAAACAGTCCATGAGCTTTGTGTCGCTCCTGGGTAGTTTGCCTTTCCTGTAGGTGATGGTGCTGAGCCTGTTTAGTGGCAATGCTCTTTGCTTGGTATACTTCAAGCAGTGTCTCCATGCTGGGCTCCTCCTATGCTGTCACTACCTGCTATTATGGGGATGAACCAAACAACTGCAACTTGTTCATGCATGTGTCATCTATGTGCTGATGGGCATTTGTTCTGTTTATGGCTTGATTCTTGAAAGCAGGGTACCACAGCCATTTTTATTCATGTTCTTGTGTGTATATACACTTTTATTTCAAAGAAAAGTGCTTGAATGTGAAATTACTGGATCATATTTCTGTTGTATGGTACCTTAGATATTCTTAAAGTATCTTTGGAAGCAGTTGATTCAAGCAGAGTTAAATGGTTGGTTTTTGTTTTGTTTTGTTTTATTATGCCATACTATGCCATGCTATGTTATGTTCCACTATGTTATGTGTTGGTTAGGATTTTGAAACTCCTTCAGCATGTTTGCAGTGCTTTCTGATTTGACTTTGAATAACCAACCTGAGAAAATATAAGAATATAACATAATCTGACTAATTTTGCTTTGGAGAAAATTTAAAAAGGAAAACCCAGTCAGGGATGTTGGTGCACACCTGTCATTCCAGTACTCAGAAGGTTGAGGCAGGGGGATTGTAGTGAGTTTGAGGTCAGTCTGGGCTACAAAGTAAGATGAAGACCAGCCTGAACTGCATAGTGAAACCCTTTCTAAAAATAGAATGAAAAAAGAATGAATGAATGAATGAATGAATGAATGACAAAAATAATATTAAAATGAAAAGTCAAGTCACCTGTCAATTGAGAAAGCAAATCTTTGTGAGGTTTTCTTGAATATGTACTTTAGTCAACACAACTAGCATAAGATTTACCATCATGCAGGCATTGATGTTCTGCCTGGTATTTGCATTTATTTAATTTTTTAAAGTTTTTACTGAAATCACTGCAGATATGCTACTGAATATACCCTGTTAAGATATGAGTAGCTCAGTATAAAGAGAATTTGGTCATTCCTATTTTCTCTGTCCTAAATTTTTATTTTGAATGAGAATTGGATCAAGGGATTATATCTTGTTTGAAATAATAATAAGAATCATGTAAAGATACACTTTCTGTGTCTATAAAATGGTAAAAATAATTATAGATTAATAGTGGTTAATGTACCTTGCACTGGGATTTCTAAATGATTGATATTTTCATACATTTGTAAAATTATTTACAAATTTTAACATATGGTCTCACTAATTTTCCAAGTTTCCCAGGCTAGGCTTAAATCTTTCCTCATTCTTCCTCACCCTCCCAGAGTGCTGGGATTACAGGTGTACATTATCCTGCATTGGCAATTGATAGCAATGTTGTGTATTCATGGAATAAAATGTTCAGCTTCAGTTTTTAGACACTTTGCAGAAAGAGTCAATCTATTTAAGCTATCTGCTACCTTCCTAGCCTGCAGTTTCTTTCACAGAGAGTACGACTGAAAATCCCATTAACACTGTTTTAGATTCTCTGATTTTTAACTGGCGTCAGCATGCACTTCAGAGCATCACTCCAATTGCCTTCTGCACTGGGACTGAGGTTTTGTGTCCTTGAAGCACATTCTCTTATTATTTAACCCCTCCCAGAATTTGATGATTGTTTGAATTCAGACCCCCAGAAAGGTGTGAAAGTTAAAGCTACTTGGGGCATACTGCCCTCCAGAAGGCCAGGCCAGGGTAAAACATTATTTTCCCTGAAGTTTTACTTTCCAAGGGTTTGTTTTGGTTTTTGGATATTGATTTTTGTTTCTGTTTTTTGCTCTGTTCATCAGTGTGTCTGTCTCTGATGTCTGTGGGTCAGTTATACCAAAGGAAACCACACACCCATTAAGGGTCATATTTCATTTTACTCAGGGATGCAGCCATTCTCTTTGGTATCCTCAAACTAAACCTACAGTGTATATTCTTATGAGTAACTACTTTGTTATTTAGTTTTTTAAGCAAAATATACTCATCATGCTGCTTCTACTGAAGGAAACTGTAGCAGTCCTGAGCCCATCTCTTATTTCAGGCTCCATACCTTGACCAGCCTGCAGTGTCCCCACTTTCTGAACTGCTCCCTGTGAGTAACTGTCCTGCTCCACAGCTGTGGTGAGTCCACATGCAGCAGTTGAGATCTGCACCGGAGTGGAAGACATTCAGTCAAAGTGGGCTCTGTAACAGGATGACCTTCTTGAACAGAGGTCCCCTGAGTGAGATAGGGGCTACAGGCCTGCAGGGAGGAGCTCTGGCAGCAGGACCATTCCAGCCATCTCCTGTCCAGCCTGCAAGCTGTGCTGCTTTGCTGAGAAGCTGACTCATGGATCAGCAGGCCTGAATCTGGGACTTTCTTGCCATGGTTCTTGCTAGGTGTCATGGTGTCCAGCACCTTTGCCTGGTCCATCTTCCCCACCTTCAGATCTCAACAGAGATCTGCACAGCTTTGGGCTTCCCCTTCCAGGCTGCAACTCTATGCATAAACTTCAGGTGTGAAATTTGTGAGTATGAAACTCAACATTTATACACTTAACCTGTAAATTCAACATCTAAGGCTTCATTATGCAGAATGAGGTCGATGACACCCATATTCTCATCTTATTCAGCTTGGCTGTGAATAGTTAGAAACCACTGAATGTACCACAGCACAGCTACTACATCAATTATAAAATTACAGTCACTGAAATTGTAGCAAGAAGGCCATGTCTCATGCCATGTCCCCAGTGTTACCTGAGATGACAGAGAGTTTATGGTCTGGCCCTCTCTCTACCCAGCAGTGAAGACACAGAGGCCCACGCAGCAGGTGAGAACAGGAGAGAGGGGCTCATCGATGGCAGACCATGATCCTGGGGGG
This sequence comes from Cavia porcellus, assembly GCF_034190915.1. Taxonomy (NCBI): domain Eukaryota; kingdom Metazoa; phylum Chordata; class Mammalia; order Rodentia; family Caviidae; genus Cavia; species Cavia porcellus. The sequence continues at coordinate 986,125 of NW_026947533.1, read as the reverse complement.
ATGCCTATTTCTTTTTTGTCCATTTTTTTATTCCATTGAATTAATCATAGTGCTCTATTCAATATTACTTCTATTCAGTTTAGTTAACAATAAATAGTGGCTAATTTCTTGAATAGGTAAGTGAAAATGGATGATTTAATTACATTATATATAATGAAATGCACAGTACATACTTTGAATATCTATCTATATGTGTGTGTGTGTGTGTGTGTTGTTGTTGTTGTTGTGTGTGTGTAAAGGAGTCTTGATATTCAGAAAGGCAACATTCTGTTTATCACTATCTCTAACACATCAGGTTATGCAGAGCCCTTCCATGGTGCAGTGGTGCTAGAAGCCACCATAGAAGCCACCGTGCGCATCTGTGCCTGCTAATGCCAGAAGACAGCAAGAGATTTGGTTCAGTGTTTATTTTTCCAGCAAAGAAGCCCTGAATCTTCCTGCTGCCAGGCAGCCCAGGGAGTGAGCAGCATGCAGAGGAGCCCAGCACTGCCTGCCTCACACCCCTTTCCCCCACTGTATCCATGATGCAGCCCTGCCAGGGTGCAACCAAGGCTCTGCCTCCTCAGCCCCAGGGTCCTCAGTTCCTGAGTCCTGGCCTCAGCCTCCACCAGGCTTCAGGTGCTTCCATGCATTCAGCTGGCAGAGTGGTTGGGGTACACTCTCAGCCCCACATGCACCAAGATCACTGACCACATTCACCTTTCCAGTCTGCAAATTTTGCTCCTCTCCTTTCTGACTGAGGCTATGGCATTGGAACAAAAGACAAAATGTCATTACTTTTTCTTTTTGTTCTTTTTTTCTGGTTTCTTTATTTATTAAAACATATATTTAGAATTGTATTTTGCAAAAAATCTTTCTTTGTCTTTTCATGCCCCACTTAAGTGAAGTTCTTACAAATTTCTACTGTAGTTCAAACCCATGTGCTTGAATGCTCAGAATCCACTCTGCAGCTTCGTAGCATTGGGGAACCAAAGCAGAAACTGTATTTGGGGATATTTGTTTGCCTTGTAGCATCTTGACAAGAAAACCCTGACTCCTGTGTTTTTACCTCCAAAATATGGGCTTCTGTACCAACTGAATCTGCCACTGACAAAATGAGTTACTTGCATTTATTTCAAGCAATCTCATTTCCCCTCAATTGGGTAAGCACATTGTCTAAGATTTCTTATGCCCAAACTTGAAAAGTAATTTCCACTAGACAAGATGCTGCCACCCATCCTGAAATAATGATAGGATTTTATGTAAACACATAGTCCAACCCACACCATGGCAGCCATAAGCTGAGAGAGGGGCAGATGGCTTGTGCAGATAGAAACACCAGAAATAGTCCACTAGCAGCAGCAACAAGCATGGAACAGAGCAGCTAAGCCTTCACAGTTGGGTGATGGAACGGTGTGGTAGGTTTTGCCCTGGGTATACTTATGTGACTGGGTAAATCCAGGTTGCTTCAGGGATTTCCCTTCCTGCAATGCAATGTCAAAGGAAAATCATGTACATATAGCATTTATTTTACATTTTTCTTTTGCATTTATGGAATCTGCATGCACAAGATTTTATGCCTCTGCAGTGCAGACCCATTCATGGGCATTATTCCCATGTCTTGTCAAGGGCCAGTTTATTTACACAACATGCAGAGCACTTTCCTCAGCCGTGTTTCTCCAGACTTGTGCATTTTCAATCATTTCTTCAAAGGATACTAAACAATTTAGTTTGAGCAAACTTCGAGCTGCCGTGCTTTCGTTTGACATCCTTGCTGCCAGATCAGAAAAAGGCAGTGAGTTGGACCTGCCCTTGCCCAGAGGGGACACTCTTTGCACAGCTGTGTCAGGCAGGGCTGCTCATTAACTAACTGGCCACACTGAAATCAAAATGTCCTTGCCCCATGCTGGTCCTGGTATTGGGAAGCATTGGATTGCAGTAGAAACTCCCTGTGCACTGGCTGGCCCTTGGAAAGCCTTGTGTTGCCATGAGATTGTCACCCCTAGACCTGCACCTCTGTGGCCCTGGGGTCAGGGCAGAGTTCCTTCCAGCAGCCATGCACAGCACCCTCCAGGCAGCTCTCCTGTGCACCCTCTACATGGAGGCTAAGGAGGGTCCCAGTTGCTTCCTGCTTCAAATAGTACTGTGAATAAAACTTTTGAACAGAAATCTTGAAAAGTTGTGCAAGGATCTCCCTGGGAGAAATCTCTGTTCTTAGCCCTGCATGGTCCAGGGACTCCTGTGAATAGCTCTGATGGGAGCTGTGGGTCAAGGCTCTGTGTTCCTATTTCAGGAAGCTCTGTAACTCAAGCAATTCTCCTGCATCAGCCTCCAAAGGTATATTTCTTGTATCTGAATGGAAAGTGATCACTTGGTGACACTGAGCTATAATTTGAAGCTTGCACCTGGTTTCATTGTTTATACATTTTTTACATACAGCAGTTTTTGGTGAACATTTGAGTTATTATTTATGTACCATATTTGATGTTATTTATGTTTTGTTCTATGAAACCAAATTGAAATATCAAAATGCTGCTTAAGTATATTAAGAACAAAGGACTCAGTAACCTAAATGAGATTTGAAGAGATATCACTGTTAGTACATCAAAGTGATTCATGAGATATTTGTCTGCCTCTCTGCTTTATGGATGCTGGTCCTGCAGGCTCTCACTATGAACTCTGCTGTAGATGCACAGGGACTCTTGCAGTGACTCAGCGTAAGAATCAGTGCTCCTATTTGGCTGTTACATTAGCTGTGAGTTGCAATATAGCATCAAATTTGCTGTCTCAAAAAATATGTATATACAAAAATTAATCCCTAAGCTGTGGAATAAGATTTGAAGAAATCAGTCTCCATTCAGCTGTTTTGTTTGGTTTTATTTGTGTAGTTTAGTTTTGTTTTATTGAGACAGGTTTTCTCTATGTATATCAGCTAGATTTGAACCCTTTATGGAGCACAAAATTGCCCTAACCTCAAAGCAGCATTCCTGTCTCAGCCTCTTGTGTGCTGGGATTATAGATCTGTGTGTTTTTACCCTAGAAAATATCGAGGCTTGTAACTTAGCTGTGTTGTAGGTTGGCTTAATAGATGCCATCTTGAGCTTTGCATTTAACTAGTGCCCTGTATTTCACTCAGAAAAATGGAAAATCACTCAGGGTATAAGTCCCAGGAGAAAAGCAAAATGAGCTGTACCCAAAGAAAAAAATTAACCTGCTCAACAATAGAAGCAGAATACAGTTGTCATCCAAAAATTATTATAAGATTCCAGCTAAATGATTTCCAACTATCTTTTGGTGATTCTATCTTTTAAAACATCTCTAACTTTCCAGTTCAGAGCCTCTTGTTTAGATCCTGAAATGGGGGTGGGGGTTGTGTATACAAGTGGTCCTGAGCCCACCTAATGTAATTCCACATTTCTCAGTTGGGTTGCTTGGCTCCCTATATTGTTGTTCAGAAACTCAACTCAAGCTGCATAAGCCTTTACTGACACACGCAAACACTAGGATTAAATGCCAGTGCCACCGAAATGAAAAAATAATAGTGAAAAGGAGAGGAGGAAAAAGACAAATGCCATGTGTTGTAATGCCCACCACTTTTCCCCAGCAATAAAGAGGCTGAAACAGGAGAATGACCATATACTCAAGGACAACCTAACCTACATAGTGAGTGTAAGGCTGGGCAGAACGCCAAAGTGAGACTATGTCTTTAAATCAAAAAACTAAAATGAAAAAAATAAACAATGAAGGAGACAGAAAAACTATTAAAAAATACAAAAACAACAATAGAGCTGAGTAAAATTTGACTTATGTAAAATCGGAATTATTGAATGATTCTGTAGAGAAACGAAGGCCATGTAGAGGCATCCAGGAGGCAGTGACAAACAGGCTTAGGAATGGCACCTATTGTGATACAGCACAGCAGTGACCTCTTTCCTCCAATACATTTGCAGTTCACTAGACTGAGGACTTCTAAAAGCTCATGGAAATTTGAAACTCATGGCAAACAAGCAGCTTGAAATGCAGACTTTGGAACATGGCCTTTAGCAGACATTTCATATTTAAATTGAAATAAGAGAAATATAGTACTGCCCTGATTGATGTCAAATGCACCAAGTTTAATGGCTCACAACATTGAGAAAAAGTCACAAACAAAAGAAGATCAAAAATTTTCTTTGAAAAACAGAGAGAAGAATAGCCCTGAATTTTCAGGAGTGGTCTTCAGAGTTTTGGCCACAGACCTATTGTCAGGGGTCATTTATACAGGATAGTCACAATGTGGGTACAGTTTGGGTCTCAAACTATAATCAACCTATAAGCTTATAGCTGCTTACAAATATTATTCATCAGGGGACAAGTCATCCAGAAAAGGTATGTGGAAAGAGCCAAGGCATTTTGTGGGAACAATAGCCCAGTTGATCTGGTCATTGAGTATGGGAATTGAGGCCTATCTGAACTTTCTGGGGGAGGTGGTGGTAACTTTAGTACATTTCAAGCTGTTGTTTATCTCTTCAGGAGCATGTAGACATGGTCACTGTATATTCACCTTCAAGTCTGGCTTTCTTCAGCTGTGCCTGTAGCAATGATTGTTGTATTTAGTTTTTTGCATTGACTTTCTGAAGTTCCAGGTCCTCTCTGATTGTATATCAATTTCTGTGTACATTGACATCCTTTGCTAAAATCACAATACTATTTGAATGGATAAGGTGATGTTTAAACATTTAAAAATATTCATTAATGCAGGCCAGGGATTTAGGTCAGCAGGCAGAAACACATGCCTGGAAAGTGCTAGGTTGTAACTTTGATCCCTGGTACCTTAAAAAAAAAAGTAATTTAAATGGCAAGGAAAGAAAATAATTTCATTTGTGAAAATGTAGGTTTACAAAAATTTATCACTAAGTATGTCAATGGCAAATTAAACATTGCTATTAGTCATAATTAGTATCTAAATTTGTTGGGGCTGGGGATTGAGCACAATGATACAAGGAGCTGCCTGGAGAGTACAAGGTCATGAGTTCAATCCCTCATACAGAAAAAAAATCACAGTTGTCAACGATGCAGTGCTATGAGCACATTTATTGAAACAGATACTTGGTATTTAATAGGCTCAGTATTTCTTTTGTGATCTATGAAATACCTGCAGATAACATAGCAATTACAGTGAATGATATACTGTCCCCTTTAGGATTGCTATTTTTGAGTTGTTTTTATTTTTTGTTTTCCAACATACTTGAAAGTTGAAAATGTTGTCTGATGCTAGGTAGAAAAACTGTGATAATCATTTTTTCAATTTAATGACATATTTCTCTATATCCACTAAGAAAATTTTATTTGCTACAATTACTCCAAGTCAAATTGATGAACAATTCTTAAAGTTACAGACAGCTGAGTTAGTTAGAAATACAGGCAATCATAGCGTGATATAGTGGAATGAAATTCCTTACCTTCTATGTCTGGTATGAGTTTGTGTTCTCTAAAGTGCAAGAATGAATTTTAGGAACAACAGAGTTGAAGAGCAGAATATATTTATTGAGAGAAAGAAAGTGAAAGTATTTTGCTCCAAATAGGACATTTTGGAAGTATGAGGTGGAAATAGGTGACTTTTTCCTTGAAGTCACTTTCCTCTCCCCTATTCAACCTACCTGTGGCCAGAAAAGAATCTCAATCAGCTACTTGCATATCAGCAATGACAACTTTAAGCACCACCCAAGTCAAAACCTATATGTATGCCTCCCACACATTTCCAGAAGAAAAAGCCAGACCCCAGTCTTCATGCGGTTCTCTCCATCATCTTAGAATAAAGGCCATTTTGATTTTATATTCTCTTCTTTACTAAACCAAAAATCCTATCAGAAAGCTTCTGTCTGGGAGAAACAGGAGGGGTTCAGAGCTGGTAGCAAAGGACTGTCTTTTTTAGGGATTTTATAGAATAAAATCATGTTGTGAGATAGGTTTAAAGTGGGTTAGATTATTGAAGTTACTGAGGAGATAAATTAGCACAGTAGAGAAGCAGAATATAAGCAATGTAAAAGTGGCCTTTTACTTAAAGAATGTGGAGAGGAGCCCACAGCCCCCAAGGGTTTGGCTTTTTTTTCCGACTGACTATGGAGATATGGGGTATATGTGACTTTTGACTGGATGTGGTGCTTGGAGGGGACATTGATGTCATGCCAGGAGCTGATGGGAATTTTCTTTAGGCCCTTGGGAAAGAAAGATGAAGTTGTAATTAAGGAGAAAGGAGGAAGTGGCCATATGTGTAAGCATCCCTGATTTCCCCTTCTTCCACTTTAAACTACCACCATGAGGTCCTGTAATTGTTTCTAGGGTAAAACACTTTGAAGTACATCCTTCGATTTGAATGAAGAAATCAAAACAAAGAATTTTTGCTATCTGTCTTCCTCCACGGCTGTTGGTAAACCATTCATAAGAAATATTTTGAGTCATTTCCTTAATGCATTGTCCATACCAAAACCAAAATTATAGATCAGTTCAGGTTCAGAAAAAGAAGCAGCACTTAAAGGCAGGGATAAAGGCCTTCAATGCAAGTATCCCTGGCAAGGTGAGATCAACATTGGGTGATGCAAACTACTACTGATTTATCTGACTTCAAGAAAGATAAAAGTTTATTCTGATATTGCTATAGCGGAATAAATCTCCCGGTCTACTATGTCTAATATGAGTTTTTTGTTGTCTAAAGTCAAAGAATGCATTTTAGGAACAACAGATATTAAGAGAAGAATACACTTATTGAGAGAAAGAAAGCTACCTGAGAGAGAGAAGGGGTCCTGATCAGGTTGCCAAACACTGTCCTTTCTAGGGACGTTTATAGAGTAAAATAATGTGGTGAAATGAGTTTAAGGTGGGGAAAACTAGGAATTCACAATGCAGATGGGCATAAGATGAAACAGAGCTATTGTAGCCAATAAGATTGATAGTCAGTTAATGTTGATTAAATTGGGAACAAAGGAGGAAGGGAGTCACATAGAAAGCAGGCATTCTTAGGCATCTGTGACTCTTCCCTTAGGGGTTTGGGAGGGTGACTTCTGAGTTCCTCAGTATGATAGGAACTAATTAGAATGTCAGTCTTTAGGATAAGGATACATTTCTTTGAATGGTGACACCTGACTTCCTCAGAGTGCTAGGAAATTATTTAGAACATCAGTCCTTAGGATATGGATGAGTTTGCTTATCATTTGTTTTGAACCTTGGCCCATAGCATGAGGTGTCAGTCTTCCCCATATTTGCAAGGTATCTGGTCTCTGGCATGGGCTCCTTGGAGGATCTAGCCCTGTTTCATGCCAATAGTATTTCAATAACTCAGGTGGCTGTAATAGTACTGTTTGGAAAATTGATTACAGATGTCTTGTGCTCTTGGGTAAATGATCTGGGGATGACAATGTGCAATGTATATACCAGTGCTGCCACCTGATTGACATGTTTTGAAATTTTAATTTTAGTTGATTTGTTCTTTTTTCCTTGAAATAAAATGGATTTAAAAATTAAAAGCCTGTGGTAAAGCTCTTCAGTACAAACACTCCTGTGTCAAGCTGAGTTCACCACTGTCGAAGAAAGCAGCTCCACAAGTCTCTGCACTATGTCTATCATTTGGGATCCTCCCTTGCAGGGAGGGATTCCTTTCCCTGTTTATTGTTGACTCAGAAAGATGGTAGGAGAGCAGGAGTCAGTCAATGATAAAGGTGCAAGCTATATGAACTGTCCGATCAGGCAGGACATTGCTGGCTGTGACTTCTGTCGCTTCCAGTGTCTCAGCATGATTTACCTGTTCTGAGTACAATACTGGTAGCAAAATGCTTGCTGGATCTCATTTAGTACTTTCGATGTCCTATGACCTGATTAACAAAGAATCTGAGAGATCCTGGAGCCATGGAATGGTGAGGTTGTGAATGGGAGCCCAGAAATAGGTTGGATTGGTTGAAACGAGTTACGGGTTTTTAGGAGTAATTCTTGTGTCTGGAGCCTCAGGTTTTTCATTAGCTTCAGCTCCTGAGGTCCTCCAGCATTGGCCATGGCTGACTCACTCTCCCTTTTGCCTTTTGCTGTTGGCAAGGGTGATTTGGGATCCCTAGAACCCTGGCTTCACTATGATAGCAGCAGACTCAAGTATCATCTTTGAAATTCACTGCAGGCCTGGTAACTCCACAATCTTAGGCATTGGAAGGAGCTTGGGAAGACCCTGACTATAATGCTTTTGCATCTTGTAGAGCAGTAATGAGCTAGGTCTCTGTTCTCTTTCCTCAGCGTAGCAGATCTGTGGTGCCTCATACCCACAATTGCTCAACTTAATCTTGGGCTTTTTAGTGTTTATAGTGATCTCCTATATTTATAGTATATTCTCATATTTCCATCCTCATGACAGGTAGTGGCAAAGGTCCTGAGAATTCAGAGATGTGTAGTAATGTGCCTCAGTGGAGAAAGGCTTCCCAAACAGCTCATGAAATCCTGTGTATTATACAGAACAGTGCAAAATAATTTCTGAACATACTTAATTATTTAGGTGTCACCCATACTCACTGACTAGGTTTGTGAGAACAGCCATAGAGTTTTGAAGTCTGAGAAAAATGAAGCAAATATGAAAGTGTTATCAAGCACAGGGTAAAAATCTGTGAAGGACAAATTCCAGAAAGGGCTACCTGTTAAATTCTCATAGAAAAATGCCAAAATTTAGGTATTTGCATGGACACATGATATCCTTCTGAATGGAAAGGAATAGGGGTGTCATCTCTGAATTAAGAGCTGATTTATTAGCATGGTTGTTCAGTTTATATATGGAAATGCTCTGCAATGGGCTTACTAAGTGGTGTAAAGGAAAACCCCTAAATAGAAATTTTGCAGTGATATCAGTAGTTAGGAATAAAGGGTTTTCTGCTTAGGATGGATCAGAGGAGTGTGGAAAGGATGTGGTAGTGACTGACAGGATGCAGGGAGCCAATAGCAGGACATAAAAGAGAGGGTCTTCACTGAAATTCAGGTGGTTCTTAGAGTAAGTATGAAGTTAAAGCTAGGTTCTGATTGCTTCCTTGATGTGATGAACACCAAGCTCTGGCAACAATCAGTATTCCACCTCCCTCTCAATCAATGAATTTTGTGTTCCATGCTTGAGATCTAATATTGATTATCTCTAATTATGCCCCAGTGTCATGAAGGTGAAATTTGAATTTTTTTGTACCAAGGATCAAACTCATGACCTTTGCTTTCCAGGCAGGCATTCATGCCACTAAGCTAAATACCCAACTGTGAGAGTATTTTCTGTGTAGTATGGAAGATATCCACATTGTTTCTCAGAAAGTGTTGAATATTGTTGGAATTTTTCTGTATTTTATGGCTAGAATTTTTTGAAACAAACCAAAGGTGTCTTATGCAATCCCTTTTCAAGTTTCACTTTGTCTGTGGGGTGTTTTACTCAGGGTTTCTCTATTTTAGACAGCTCTGTAACTTAGGATAGCCCCAAATTCAAGGAAGAACTCTTTCACAAGCCTCCCAAGATATATTTCTTATATCTGAATTGAAAGTGATCACTTGGTGACACTGAATTATAATTTACAGCTTGGGCCTGGTTTTATTTTATATACATATTTTTAAAATATAGCTGTTTTCCACTCACATTTTATTATTTATGTACCGTATTTGATTTTATTTATGTTTTTTTCTATGAAACCAAATTCATATTTCAAAATGTTACTTGAGTATATTAAGAACAAAGTACTCACTGGCTTAAATGAGATTTGAATAGACATCATCTGTAGTCTATCGAAGTGATTGATGAGATTTTTTTTATTTTTTTTTTTAATTTTGAAAGTGGTAAAGCATAACAAAACAAAGCAGAATAAGGCCAACGAAGATTGTACAGTGAAATTGTTACACAAATTCACAACAAGTTACTGGGATAAAAGTAATAAGTATCACAGTATATTTCATTATCTTTATAATAGTTGTTCTTTTCATCATGTATATCAAAATGAGATGAAATACAGAACATTGTAGAACTTATCAAAACAGAATATTGAATAGGGCAGTACCATTAGTCAGAATAGAGAAAAACAGTACTAAAAATATTTGCCTTCATAGAGATAGTAGAAGGAAGTCCCCCTTATTTGCTATGGTCAACTTCCCAGGAGACGCTCAGATTTCTGGTTCCCATTTGCTAACGGTGGTTGACAGGAGAAGAGGTGTAGGGGAAGTAGGGTGTTTGATTCTAGGCTGTGCATCAGTAGGTTCACTATTGCTTAGTAGGGAGACAGGCTGGTTGTTTGGTTTCACAGCATCCTAAGTTCCAACATGGCACAGAACTCAGGAGCTGCTGCTAGTTCTCCCCCTGGAAGGGCCACTTTCTATCAAACTGCCAACCCTTACCAGGGAGAGGTGGAGCTTGCTTGGCTTCCCAGTGTCCTAATTTCCAGCATGGCATGGATCCCAGGAGCTTCTGCTGGTTGGCCCTGTGGATGGGCCGCAGTCTGCCACACCACCACCACTTACCAGGGAAGGGAGGTGCTTGCTTGGCTTCCCAGTCAATTGATGAGATATTTTTCTGCCTCTGTGCTTTGTGGATGCTGGTCCTGCAGGCTTCTCACTATGAGCTCTGCTTTAGAGACAGTACACAGAGAATCTTGCCATGACTCAGCACAAGAATCAGTGCTCCTATTTCACTGTTACATTAGCAGTGAGTTGCAATCTATCATCAAATTTGCTGTCTTCAAAAATGTGTATATACACAAAATTAATGACCAAGACATGGATATAAATTTGAAGAAATCAGTCTTCATTTAGCTGTTTTGTTTGGTTGTATTTGTTTAGTTTAGTTTTGTTTTATTGAGACAAGCTTTCTGTGTGTATATCAGCTAGATTTGAATACCCTGTGGAGCCTAGAATTGCCCTGACCTCATCAAAGCCTTCCTGTCTCAGCCTTTTGAGTGCTGGGATTATAGATATGAACCACCACACTTTGCTTTTGATTCAGATTTGCAGGACAGAATTTAAGTTATTCCAAACCTGGGATCTCAAACTTCCTTTGAGAAATATATGTATGATCGTTTAGGAGGCGGTGACCTTTGAGGTTGTGGTTGTGAACTTCAGCGATAAGGAGTGGACTTTGCTGAGTCCATCCCAAAAGAAGCTCTACAGAGATGTGATGGGTGAAACCTTTAGGAACATGACTGTGATAGGTAAGGATGAAATATTTTTGTTACTCATGCTGTCAGAATATTGTTTGTTGCTCATCAGTGCTGTTTCATTAAAAAGAACGTGAAAATATTTTTAAAAATAGCTCAGACCTGGACACATTATATCATAAATCTAAACAAAATCTATTAATTTGTATATATTATTCTGATGAGCCCTGGTATTTCTATGTCCACAATTCAGGAGCACTTGAGGATATCCAGGAAGCTGAAAAAGAATGCAAAATTTACTGGAGCTACTTAAGGTAATTCACACTAACAAGGAGAAGGAATGTTCTTTAGTAATTAGTGAATCAGCAGAAAAATGACTGCCAAAGAAATGAGGCACCATTCAATTGAATGTCAGTAATATTCTCCCAAGAGGTATAAGCCAGGGTATGTATAATGAGGGAATTAAACCATCAAAATATATAACATTGCTTATAGATGTGTATGAAAGGCATACACTTTGAGTTATGTCATGCTGACTTCAGTTTTTTTACCCATATATACATGTGAATACAACACATTCATGATTTAAAAATTGCTAAGATTACAATAGAATTTGAAATAAAACTCAGTGCTCATGTTTACAAGCCATGCTCTAGAGAATCAGCCATTCTGATTAAAATTCTTAGTAGGCTGGTGGAATGTTAAGTGCGCTCATTCTATATATCAGTATGCAGTTGTCTCTAGAAGTTGATCCCCTCATACTTGTCCTGGATATATTTTTTAAAAACTCAAAATCCACATAAAATACAGAATTTTAAAAATACACATAAAATACAGGCTTACTCATATACAAAGCAGATCACGTTATAACAGATCAGGCCTTGAAAAAACTTAAATATCTATCACTGGATGTGTGGAGAAGGAAAATGTTAATATACTCTCTGTGATTGTGTATTCTTATAAACCCAGCACACTAGGAATCAGATTTTGCAGAATGGCAAATTCAAGTTCAAACTTCACAGCTTAATGATTAGTGAACATCTCTTAAGATAGATAAACTAGAGATTTTATGCTAATACCTGTTGTTCATTCCCAGCATGGAAAAGAAAAAAAATGTGTTATACAATGTTAAAAAAATAATGTAATGTCATTTGCCATAAGAAATAGGTGGGTCTTTCTCCCATCAATTCAGTGACATTGCTCAGCTATAAAACCTAAAAGGTCACAGGGTTTCTTTCAGATGATAAACTAAAATATAAATTGTGGAATACAATGAAAAAGAGTTCATAGAGAAAGGTAAGCCTGACCATTTGGAAAAGGGAACTACAGGTTAAGGACAGAAGGGAGATTGCGATAGAGAAACATATCAGAATGATCTGTATGTGATGCACATATGTACCCATGCCCAAAATGAAGCTAAATATTCTGCATTTCAAAAAGTTCCCACTGTTAAGATCTCCAGTTGTGTACCAGTCTTTTGGGAACGGTTGTTGTCAACATATTTACAAGGCCATTCTGTTGCTTCATGGTCAGAATTTCTTAGCAGGCATTAAAAACAGAACTTGACATTGATGCAGTCATTAAACTGAGACCCATTTCACTGTGAATTTTTCTTTTTTTTAATTTAAAGTAAGGAGAGACTAAACAAAACAAAATAAGTAGAAATCATACTACTTTCAAAATGAAAATAAACACTAAGAAACCGCAAAATGATGATTACATAGGGTTCTCATAGAAATAGTTAATCAAGATAAAAAAGGGAAACATATGAAGTGGGGATTCAAACAGCAAGACTGCAAACAGTTTTCTTCAACTCTAAAGCAAAAACTTAGTAATATGGTTATCAATCCTATATGTGATTTTTTTTCTTTACAGAAATGACAAGCTAGGGAAATCCTATGGACATACATCTTGGAATCAGTGTAAAGAAGTATTCCTTTGTACTGCAGAAGGTAATGTGAATGTGAAAGAAACAGAAACACACCACAATTTTCACATCCATGGAAAATATTGCAGTGGAGAGAAACCCTATGTATGTAAGCAATACAGAAAAGGTTTTACCACACATGGAATTTGTAAGAAACATGAACGAATTCACAGAAGAGAGAGACCCTACATATGTAAGCAAGGTGAGAAAGCTTTTACAACACGTACCTATTGTCAAGCACATGAAAGTCTTCACTCTGGAGAAAAACGTTATAAATGTAAGCACTGTGAGAAAGCTTTCAGCACATGTACTTATTGTATAATCCATGAAAAACTTCACACTGGGCAGAAATCGCATATATGGGTAGAAATCCCATATATAATGTGGGAAAGCTTTTAGCAGTAACATTCATTGTCAAATACATGAAAATATTCACACTCGAGAGAAACCTTATGCATGTAAGCAATGTGGAAAAGGTTTCACCCAACCTGGAAACTGTAAGCAACAGGAAAGAATTCACACTGGAGAAAAACCCTATGTATGTAAGCAATGTGGGAAAGCTTTTAAAACATGTGCATATTGTAGGGATCATGAAAAAATTCACACTAGAGAGAAACCCTATGTATGTGGGAAAGCTTTTAAAACACGTGCATATTGTAGGCAGCATGAAAGGATTCACACTGGAGAGAAACCCTATATATGTAATCAAGGTGGAAAAGCTTTTCCACAGATCAAAATTGTAAGCAACATGAAAGAATTCACACTGAAGAGAAACCCTATGTATGTAAGCAATGTGGTAAAGCTTTTAACACAGGGGGAGTTTGTAAGAAACATGAAAGAATTTACACTGGAGAGAAACCCTATGTATGTCAGCAATGTGGAAAAGGTTTCACCAATACTGGACATTGTAAGCAACATGAAAGAATTCACACTGGAGAGAAACCATATGTATGTAAGCAATGTGGGAAAGTTTTTACCCAACATGGACATTGTAAGCAACATGAAAGTTCACACTCAAGATAAAACCAGTGTATATAAGAATCATGAGAATGGTTTGAGCACACGTATATATTGCATAATGTATGAAAATCTTCACACTGGGCAGAAAACTTATATATGTAAGGAATGTGGGAAAGGTTTCAGTGGAAATCCTCATTGTCCAATACATTATAAAATTTACACTGTTGAGAAACCCTGTGTATGTGAAGATTGTGGGAAAGCTTTCACCACACATGGATATTGTAAAATACATCAATGACTTCACACTGGTGAGAAACCCTGTGTATATAACAATGTGGCAAAGCTTTTACCACATACAGTCATTGCAAAACACATGAAAGAATTCACACTGGGAAGAACCACTGCCTATGTAAGCAAGTGGAGACACTTTCAGCAGCCAGATTGTAAGTGAAATACATGAAGAAACTCACACAACAGATAGATCCTATGTGTTATGGGAATACTCTCAGCATACTTGATCATTGTTACATATCTGAAAGAGCTCACTGGGCTGAGATCCTATGTGGATTAGCAATGTGAGAAATACAGCAATCCATATTTGTTGTTAAATACCTATTAAAAGCGTCACTGTTCAGACAGTTTAGATCTAAGATTACTTTAAAAATCGCAAGGAGACCTGAAGAAATAATCAATACAGAAGTTTGATGTCAACATTTCTTCACAAATATTTCAGAAATGACAAATCTGAGGTGGAGCTCTCCTCAAATGCACATGTTGTATGGTTTTCAGTTAATCACTTGTACCTCTCTAGATTTTCTAAAGTGTCTTTGTGCTTCAACATGGCATCTTGTAATTAAACATGTTAAATTGAAATGTGCTTTTCACTTTCAAGTACGGATAGTGACTGTTGTAGTCAGGGGTTGTGTACATAGAACAACTGGATCAAGACAGGAGTTTATAATATTATTTTTATAATAGACAATGGGATTTAACACAGGAAAATGCATGAAGTCTATCCGCAACACCCAAGACATAGATTATTTTGTCAAGAGCCTAAACCCCAAAGCAATGTCCCACATGAGTCCAGATAAAAATCCAGAGCTCAGGAGAATGCCTCCAATGAATGCAGCTGGTGGTCCAGAGCCCACAAGAAGGGCTCATGGAGTCTCTTTTATGGATCCTTGCTGGGAAGACTCAAGGTTCAGCGGTGGAAGCTAGAAGTCTATGCCAGCCAGATGAAGAAGCTGTCCTAGTGGGATGAGTGTTTTATGCTGGAGCTGAGAAGTCAAACTCACAACAAAAAGCAGGGCTATCCTGAAAGACACCACAGCCATCCTCAGTGACATGGAGGCCCAAAGCTCCTCCGATGATAAGCACAGTCGAGCACATGCCAGGAAGCATTGTGACGAGCTCATCCCGGAGACCAAGCAGCACATGTCTTCCCATCTGGAGCTAAGAAGCAATGCTCGATTTGAGGAGCAAGGCTTCTCCAGGACAAACAACAGCTCAGAAAGGAACTCATAGGAGAACACACGATGCCTCCTTAATGCCTCAACCCTCATCACCCCCCCTTCTTCTCCACCTATTTATCATGGCAACTTTCTTCAGGTGGAGCATCTTTGCTCAATGCCAAGCTGATGTAATCCAGCTGACTTTAAGCTGACCAACAGTTCTTAATGCAAAACAATGTCTATGTACTTAATGTCTATAATGTTTTGTCTTTAAAACTTAAGTTTTATATTTTTTGGTGAATTGTAATGTTTTTATTTAAAGAGAAAAACAGGAAAAAGGATGAAATAATACAGAATTTCAAAAAATAAATAAGAAATCACTAGTTAGTAAGTTATATATTGTCATCTTAGAAATAGTTGTTCAAGTTAAAAAATTTTTTTTTAATTTTATTTAAGAGGAAAAAGAGTAAAACACAAAACAAAACAAAGTGGTGTAAGGGTACACGTAATACAGAACAACAACAACAAAATAAAAAAACCAGTAAGAAATCACCTGTTAATAGATTACATATTATCATCTTAGAAATAGTTGCTCAAATCACAGTATCAAAGAATACAAAGTGGACATTCAAACAGAGAGACTGCAAACATCTGTGTTCAATGATCCAAAAACATTAATATAGTCAGCTATTTAACACCCCTAAACACACTTGCTGTTCTATCCGTTAGAGCTCTTTTTTTCCCCTCTCTTTTTTACAACAAAATTTACACATTTTGGATTTTATTACTCCTTAGTTCTTATTACTTTTTTGGGGGGAGAGAAAAAAGTCAAATATGGCAAAACAAAGCTGTCAGTCAAAACCAAGGATAGACATAGCACATGATGTAGAACAGAGTACAAGGTTATCAACAATGGTTTTCAACGTTGTCTCTTTTTCCTTAAAAAGAATTGTCTATCTCATTAGGTATTATAAAGTTGGACAAAACAGTAGAGAACAAGACCAATAAAATTTAGGCATTGTAAACATTACAGGACTTCCAAAGAACACAATAGTCAAACCAGAATGGGGATCTTAGTGAATCTTATTGCCTTCAAAGTAGTTGCCTATAGCTTCCGGGAGAACATGGCGGACAGATAACAGCAACTACCAGAGGCTCTCTGAAAGACTCGGCTCAGAAGCCAGGAATGGTGGGGACTAAGGAGACATAAGCAGGTGGAGATATGCTCTGCTGACTCAGGAACGAACTGGGCTGAGAGAAACCAACTTGGAAAGCAGTCCTGGTGCTAAAACAGGAACAGAAAAGCCTTGGTGTGGAGGCTGGACCCCGCGCCATTGGGTTTCCCGCCACGCGGCGGCTGGCTGCCTCTACAGTGGCTCGGCAAGGAGAGAGACGCGCAGAAGCTCTGAGAACGGCAATCTGCGAACGGCAGGGAGGCGTGCACTGACTTGTGGTGAGGTGAGTGAGAGAAACTGACACTCTACCACAGTTTGACTCCAGCAGAGGTCTTTCTGGGCCCGAGCAGTCCTGCGGGAGCAGGGCACGGTGGTGACTCCAGCCACACATCCCCCTCTCTGGCGGGATTGGTGAAAAGTGCCTGGCCTGCGTGACGCTGCTGGCATACCTGGTAGGCTGTCCCAACCCAGATCCCAGAGCCTGATGGTGGCCGGGAGGGGAGACGGGTAGGCTGCCTAGTCCGTAACTCCCTGGTGCACAGCGGTGAGCGGGAACACCTAACTGGCGCAATTCGATCAGGCTGTGGCTGACTGGGAGAGAAGCTGGGCCTCTTAAATAAGCTTGCATATATAAGGAACAGAGAAGAAGAGGCAGCATGGGAAGAGGCAGCAACAAGAAAGGCTCCTCAGCCCCCAATTCTGAGAATCAGGCAATAGCAGACACCGCACCAATACACATAAGGCACCATATAGAGAGCCTCATAGACCAATTCATTAATGAAGTTATCAACGACCTGAAGCTAGAAGTATGCAGAATAGTTAGAGAAATGCTAAGTACCACCCAAGAAAAAACAGGTGGTGGAATGGAAGAACAGAAAAAAAGGGGAGAATTGTTTGATGGAGAAAACAGAGAAAGCATAGAATACGTGAAGCAGGTTCAAAGGGACTACCAAGATACTAAGAAGTCTATCGAAGACTGGCATAACAGCTTGAAAGAAACTAAGGACAGACTATCTGAACTGGAAGGCAGACTTGTAATATGGGAGAATGAAATGAAAAACTTCTTAAAAATAACAAGAAGACAAACAGCAATAATACAAAGACAAGAAGATGATAAGAGGATCCATAACTTAAGGATTAATAACATAAAAGAAGAAGTAGGGACACAAACAAGTGAACTACAAAAGCTACTCACAGAAATAATCCAGGAGAATTTTCTTAATTTAGCAAAAGGTAAAGATACTCAGATGTATGAGGCATACAGGACGCCAGCTACCTACAACCCAAACAGAGCAACACCCAGGCATATAATAATAAAAATTCCAGAAATTCAATACAAGAACAGAATATTAAAAGCTGTCAGAGGCAAGAAACAGACCACTTACAAGGGAACACCCATCAGAATTACAGCAGATTTCTCTGCACAAACCATCAAATCACGAAGAGCGTGGGGGGAAATAATTCAAGCTTTGAAAGATAATAATCTCCAGCCAAGATTGAGATATCCTGCACAACTGTCCCTGGAAATTGATGGAAAAACAAGGTGCTTCCAGGATAAAGAGGAACTGGGGGAATTTGCAACAACCAGTTCAACTCTACAGAGAGTATTGCAAGATATTCTAAAAAAAGAAAAATACAAAGAATCCAAAAATAATGGCAGAGAGGCCACAACGAATGGAGCAGAGAACAAAATGAAGAAGACAAACTGACAGCTACTGACAGAAAAAGAGCTCAACAGAAATGAGGCAGAGAAGATTGGATGATAGGAACAGCTATTTTGGAGAAAATGACATCTTAATAGGTAATACTGATTTAGTATCATCTTGTTTTGAAGTCTCATCTAGCTTTTGTCCTTCTGTCTCCAATGGTCTAAATAGGCTGTATCTTATTGGATTTTATTATGTATGATAGTATAAGCAAAAACCTTTTAAAGACAAGGAGATTATACAGAAACCATTGTTCATTTTCTGTTAGTCGATTCTAAATACTCTGTAATGCTGTCATTCTCTTGAATGGTTTTACATTGTTTTGATATACTTAATGCTACAGTATACGAAGTTGTACTCAAGGATTTCAAAGAAAGAGACAATATGGTAACTACTTTTAGGTTAGGATTATCTGGTGGTGAAACACTATTCTGCTTAAATGGTTATGTTTTGATCTGCGCTGTTTCGCTGTTATGCCCTCTTTTATCTCAATCTCCACTCCATTATTTACTTTTTTATCTTTATCCTTTTAATTAAAGGGAAAAAAATAACAGGATACATTATAGTAACCCACTTTGACTTTTCATTACCTTGATTTAAAGCCCTGTATTACTCTCACCATCTAGTTTTTAACTGATGTTCCCCTATTCTGTTTTGCTGGATAGTATCAGGTTCGAAAGTTTAGGCATCAGCTGTGAAGATAATGAGATTCATTATGACGCCCATTCTTGTTGACTTTTATCTACTTTTGAAGACCTACAATGTCTCCAATGTTTTGGTTTTGTCGGTTTTATTCTTTACTGTTTCGTTCAATTGTATTATAACTAACGATATAGGCAATTCTATTAGAGATAGCGGGAGGCATTATGGTAACCATTGTTGATCACCTTGTATTATGTTTTTACATTATCTATTAGGTCCACCCTTTTGACTTGACCGATTCTGTTCTGTTATGTCACATTTGGTTTTACTCTCTTCCAAAAAAGTAATAAGAACCGTGGGAGCAATGAAACCCAAAGTGTGTAATAGTCATTGTACAAAAGAGAGGAAAAGAAAGTGCTCCAAACTATATAACTGCATGTATATTTAAGTGTATAAGATAGAAAATGATATCACAGAGTTTTATTGGATCATTGAACAGAACTGTTTGCAGTATCATTGTTGGAATGTCCACTCTACAAGCTTTAATTTTGTGACTTGAACAATTATTTTTAAGATGACAATATGTAATCCATTAAATAGTAATTTCCTACTGTTCATTTTTTTCTGTAAATCTGTACAACTTGTACCCTTTCCCTGCTTTTTTTTCTTTTCTCCTTAAATAAAATTTTAAAAAATTAAAAAAAAAAGTAGTTGCCTATACCCTCAGACTTGATACTATCATACAGAATGGAACAGAGTCTAATCAGTTAAAACCAGATAGTGGGAGTATTACAAGACTTCAAAACAAGTTAATAGGAAATCAAAAAGAGTTACTATTATATATCCTAATTTTTAAAATTTTTCCCCTTAATTAAAACAAACATAAGAAATAACTAAATAATTTTTTAAAGAATAAGGGAGAGATTGAGATAAAACAGGACATAACAATATAACAATACAGGTCAAAGCATGACTGTTTCAGCAACCTAGTGCTTCACCACCAAATAACCCGACTTAATAGTAGTTACCACAGTGTCTGTCTTTTTCCTTGAAATATTTGGATAAAACTTCATATACTATAGCTTCAAATATTTCCATATCAAGAAGCCCAGAATAAAGCCTTTCTAATTAATAAGTGAAAACTTTATAAGGCTTCAAGGCCACATAATGTGGAATCATGATTACCACTTATTTTTATATATTGGAATCATTATTTACATTAGGGAAACTATTCAGTATTCACACATGCGAGATTGATTTATTTCACTTATGAGTATGGTCTCAAGCTGCACCCATTTATTGATAAATATCTCAATGTGGTCCTTCTTTATAGCTGAATAATACTCCATTGTATAGAAATACCACAACTTTTTTATCCATTCCTCAGTTGGTGGACACTTGGGTTGTTTCCAAGATCTGACGATTACAAATTGTGCTGCTATAAACATAGGTGCACATATATCACTGTGGTATGATGCTTTCAGTTCTTCTGGGAATATGCCTAGAAGTGGAATAGCTGGAATAAATGGGATTTCCAATCCCAACTTTTTGAGAAATCTCCAGACAGACATCCACAAAGGCTGTACCAGTCTACACTCCCACCAACAGTGCAGGAGAGTTCCTTTTTCCCCACAGCCTCTCCAGCATTTGTTGTTGTTGGTTTTCTTGATCCTGGCCATTCTTTCAGGAGTGAGATGGTATCTCAGTGTGGTTTTAATTTGCATTTCTCTAATGACCAATGATGATGAACATTTTTTCATGTATTTATTTGCCATTTGCATTTCTTCATCTGAGAATTGCGTATTCATCTCAGATGCCCATTTTTGGATTGGATCTTTGAATTTTGGAGGTCTGAGTTTTTTTAAATTTTTTATATGTTTTAGAAAAGAGTCCCTTGTCTGAGAGAGAGTTCACTAAAATCTTTTCCCAGTTTGTGGGTTTTCTTTTCATTATGCTGGAGATTTCTTTTGACATGCAGAAACTTTTTAATAAGAAGTGGTCCCAGTTATTGATTCTGGGAAGTATTTCCTGTGCGGTTTGTGTCCTGTTCATGAATTCTCTACCTGCTCCTATGTCTCCAAGGTTTCTACCCAATTTGTCTTCCAGTAGATTTAGTGTTTCTGTTTTAATATTCAGATCTTTGACCCATTTAGATTTTAATTTAGTACATGGTGAAAGACATGGGTCTAGCTTTAGTTTTCAGCAAATGGAGAGCCAGTTTTTCCAGCACCATTTATTAAAGAGACTGTCGTTCTTCCATTGAACCTGCTTGGCTCCTTTATCAAAGATAAGGTGGTTGAGTGTGTTTGTAGTTGTGGTTGTATCTTCTAATCTATTCCATTGATCTTCGGCTCTGTTTTGATTCCAATACCATGTTGATTTTACTACTGTTGCTTTGTAGTATAACTTCAAGTCAGGGATTGTGATGCCTCCTGCTTTGTCTTTGCTGCTTAGAATTGCCTTTGCTATTCTAGGTCTCTTCTGGTTCCAGATGAAGTTTAGGAGTCATTTCTCTAGATCTATAAGGTATGTTGATGGTATTTCTATTGGGATTGCATTGAATCTGTATAACAGTTTTGGGAGAATGGCCATCTTCACAATGTTTGTTCTTCCTATCCATGAGCAAGGGATGTGTTTCCATTTTCTGAGATCATCCTCAATTTCCTTTTTCAGTGTATTATAATTTTCACTGTATAAGTCTTTCACTTCTTTCATAAGAGTAATTCCTAAATATTTCATTTTTTGCTTACTAATGTGAAGAGTGTTGTTTCACTTATTTCCCTCTCTGTGATTTTGTTGTTCGTGTATAGGAATGCTATTGATTTCTGAGTATTGATTGTGTACCCAGCCACATTACTGAATTTATTTATTGTATCTAAGAGTCTTTCAATGGAGTTTAGGGGGTCTTCTATGTAGAGTATCATGTCATTTGCAAACAATGATAATTTAACTTCTTCTTTTCCTATCTTTACCCCTTTTATTTCTCTTTCTTGCCTAATTGCTCTGGCTAGTACTTCCAGTACTATATTAAATAGGAGTGGTGTTAAAGGACATCCTTGTCTTGTGCCTGATTTTAAAGTAAAGGCTTTCAATTTTTGGCCATTTAATATGATGTTGGCTGTTGGTTTTTCATAAATGGCCTTTATTATATTGAGGTAAAGACCATCTATTCCAATTTTCTGTAAAGTTCTTATCATGAATAAATGTTGGACCTTATCAAAGGCTTTTTCTGCATCTATAGAAATGATCATGTGATTCTTATTTTTGGCTTTATTGATATGGTGGATTACATTTATTGATTTGTGTATGTTGAACCATTCAAGTTAAAAAATTAAAGCATACAAAGTGGCATTCAAATAATGACACTGTGAACAGTTCAGCTCAGTGACCCAACAAAAACTTAGTAATATGCTTATCTGTCCTACACCCTTATTTTTGATCTTAAAGAGGGTAAAATTAAACATGACAAATCAGTACAGAACAATTCATAAGAAAACAGGTTAAGGAAACACAGATTTCAAAGCAAGTATACTGGAGATGTTCACTGTCTATCTTATTGTCTCTAGTTTTCTTCCAATTAGTTGTTCCTGTTTTCACATGCATTGAGTATATACTGAATATTATAGAACTAATCAAATAATTACAGGATGATGAAGGCTTTTTGACCTTCAAGAACTGATTTTGGGGAAGTCCATAATAACTACAATAATGTCTTCCATTCTCTTCATAGTAGCCATCTTTATCTTTATGTACGCTTAATTTGAACATAAGAGACTAGATTAATATCACTCTGAAGAGTGAATAATAGTATACGCAGAAGGAGAAAGGGGAGGAATTGCCTAAAAAAGAAGGCAGAGGACATTGTTAAACGTGTGTCAGGATTTAAAAGGTACAGTAGCCTTATTGCTCTGTTTAGTTTGATTATATTTTGTTCCGGGTCTGTCCACTAATAATACATTTGAGAGCACAGAGATATAACCCAAAAATATCAGGTTATACCATGGTAACTATCCTTAATTTCCTATTAACTTAAACTGAAGCCCTGTGATACTTATATTGTTTTACTATGACTGATCTTTTTTGAAGCTGTTTTGTCTGAATGCTATTTGGCCTTGACTGATTTTATTCACATTTGGTAAGCTTGCTGGTCTCAAGTCTAAGAGTAGAGGCAACTACTCTGAAGATGACAAGATGTAAAAGATAAGTATTGGGGGCCTGGGGATTTAGCTCAGTGGATTAAGCACCTGCCTGGCAAGTGTGAGGTCTTGAGTTTGATCCCCAGTACCACAAACATAAATGAATAAAGGATATCCATTCCAGGTTTGATTATTAACTGCTTTCACATCCTACAATATCTTCAAAGTTGTGTTTTTATAAAAATAGCTATGCAATGTTATGCTTAACTATATAATGTCTGATGATGTGGACAATTCTCTTGATAATAACAAGAGAAAGCATAGTAAGTACTTTACACTACCTAATATTGTGGTCTTATATGTCTTTTTCATATCATGATTTTCTAGGAATTTGTTTTGTTATCTTGTTTTGATCTAGTTTTCCCCATAATACAGAAAGGATAGATATAAACATAGAAAATAACACATGGGAAGAATTTCTAAACTGTTTATGGGAGCAAATTATATAATACATGATGTAATGAACAGATACTCTGAAGAAGAGACACTAAGAAACCCAATGCAAATTCTGTAGCATTGTGATATAAAATCGAGCAATAATATTAATTAGCCTAGTCTCTTATTTTTTGGTGAATTGTAATTTTAAAACTACATTTGCTTTAATCTTTTAATGCACACACTTCTTTTTCTGTTTCATAAATGATGTTTCTGAAGTTGATGCAATATTTGGCATTAAGATATACATTTATAGAGGCTTGGAGCGTGTGGTTTTGACAAAGTTGTGTTCTTTTCACATAACTTGTACATTAATGAATGTTATGTTTTCTATGTTGTGCTGAGATAAGATACGTGCTGATTTGCTAGCATCACTGGATATCATACCATGTACATTATGGTGCCTGATTTTCTTTCTCAGTGGTGCCAATATTTGTCATTTAAATACACCATTGTTTTTCTAACCATCAGAATTTTACCTGTTATGTTTTTATTGCATCTTTACTTTGCTAGTAATGTTTCCCCACATGTACCAAAAGTAAACCATACTACTGTGAATTTCTGATTGCCCCATACTGACAGAACCACAACTTGTCTCCAATGGCACATCACAAAATATATTAATATCTCCAGAAATTATAAAATTCGGCATGATTTATGAGTAACCATACTTTGAAATGAATTTTTCTTAAATCTGGAGTTTTTTTGGGGAAAAAGATTGTTGTTGGATGTATCATGCAAATGTCTTTATTTTATTCCTTGATGCTGTGAATGCATTATATATTTTGTAATTATTACTGCTTTTTCCTAAAACACTGAAGTAATGGCATGAAGGGAAACCTAAATTTTGAGCTGTAAACACAGTAAAAATACATTTGCTAAATTAAGATTCAGATTGTGTTCTCTTTTACTGAATTGTGAGTGTATACAATGGTATATCTCTTTATAAGGACCAGTGCCTGATGTTTGTGGTGTGTGCCGAGTATTTTTAAACACATACCCTGGGCCATGAGTCCCAGTTGGTTTCCTGTGGCCTGTGGTTTTCACTTCCATTTTAACATTCAAGTAATTTGTAAAGTGTTTAATGCGTGTTGTTGAATACAAAATCTGCTTAAGTTCCAATGTAATTATTTTATTAAAACCTGTTGTGTCATGAAAACACAAGTGAGCATTGCATTAAATACCCCTATCCAGTGAAGATAACTTGCCCAAATCTCAATTATCCTTGGAAGAATACATTGCTCACCTGTTGGGTAATCACCACTAAAACTATATCTATTTTATACCTGAAGTGCCTGACATACTTCACAAAGTAAAAGACACTTTGAAGTACATTATTAGCCTCTATGCACTACAGCATGTAGCCAGATTTCCTGCAGCACATTTCTGCTTACATCAGTGGGAAAATTTGGAGTTTATATTACAGCTAATAATAGAAGACTGAATCTATAATACATATATACTGAGTACAAGCACTTTCTCATTTTATCATGAAAGTAAATCTTGCTGGTCCTATTGATGCATGCTTGTAATCCTAGCACCTCAGGGGGCTTAAGTTAGTGGAAGAGGAATTTGAGTCCAACCTACACAATTAGTGTGACCCTGTCTCAAAATATATCTTCAAGTTCTGCAGATGTAACTGAAAGCTTTAGTACTCCTCCCTTTCTTGCACAGCATCAACATTTTTTAATACTCACAATTACACATCAATAGTTGTCATTTTATCACTTGGCCACCTAGCAGTTATCCCCAAGAATCACTTGGGAAGCACATTTGTTTATGTAGTGACCATCTTGAGCATCATTGGGGCAGTTGTCAATTTAACCCATACTTGTACTGAAAACAGTAGAATTGTCACTTTTATGTTCCTTATTATTTTATAAAAACTAACAAAATGTATGCAGTTTTGGATCATTTTGTATTTAAATAATTGCATTGGTAAGGAGTTACCTGTAAAGTTTGGCTAATGGAGACTTCTTTAGTCCCAGCATCAGGAGAGAATGAGATGGTATGATCATGGCTTAGAAGCTGACTTTGGGAGGCAACTGCTAGATGATTTGGCAGAGTGTGAAGCAGTTGTTTTAATCCTTGCATTTGAAGTTTAAGGAAACAAGAATTTTGAGGTCAAGAATATAAATGTATGATAGAACAAAAGAATCACTACTTCTAATTGTGATTTTACTTTCACTCAGGAAGCGTATTTTTTTATCGTAATTTGTGTAGCACTTTCAAATATGCCTCTATTAGAGTAAAACATAGTGAAACATGAAAGAGCCATACATTCCATGTTCTGAAGGTAGAGGTATTAAAAAACATTTTTTCTTAATGCTATTGCTGCTGTTTTGTGTAGAAAATAAGATAGGGTGACAAAACAAGCAAAAGGACTTTGTAAGGTTTTAATCCTCCTGCATAAACATAGAAGCCACAAAAAGTCAAACAAAATGATGAAATAAACTACAGAATGAAAGAAATTTTACCTGTTACACCCTGATAGCTAACATGTAAAACCAATAGGAACGTGAAAGGAACACACATTTATCAGCATATGTACAACTAGCCAAGAAATACCTGACTAACTATTGAGCATTTTTGCCCAATAGAGAAATTCAAATAGGGACATCATCTCATTGCAGAGAAAACAAATCACCACAAGATCTAAGGAACGTACATGAGACTGCAGGAGTAAAGAAACTATTTAACTTTGTTGGTGGAAGTGTAGGTAAGCAGTTCAACTACTACCGAAGTCAGTTTTTAAAGTACTCAAAAGACTAAAATTAGTAATTCTCATTAGTGCAGTGCTTCCTTTAGTGGGTCTCTTCCTCAAAGAGTTAAGGACATATTGCAGTGATGCATGCAGATTCCTGTTACTGCGCAATAGTCATTTTTCTGTGGAGAGAAGCAGCAAGCACTGCTCCATCACCACCAAATATCAATGATGAACAATAAATACTCACCAGTGTACTCCATTTGGTAAATGGTGTGATATTTTATTGTGAAATGGGCTGTAAGTTAGGGTTTCCTAGTAGGCAATAGGTCAGTATAAACATAAAAGTCATGCTAATGTCACAAGGCAATCACTAGTACACTATTATGTTTCTTAGATTTGATATATTTAGCTTTTTGAGTAAGCATGTTGCTATGAAGTCCAGGCAGGCTTTGAGATCACTTTTTAAACCAGAGTGGTCTCAACAAGTCTCCTTCCTCATTGTCTCAAGTAATGGGTTCCATGCATGAGCCACCAGGCCTAGTTTAGATTTGATATATTCAGTGTATTGAGTATATTTTACTTCAATTGTTTTTGTTGTTAAAGTATTTCCACTATTTTACCTCCAGCATCTGGAGAAACCTCGGCCTTGTTGAGGTGGTGATGCCAGCCTCATGACATTCTCTCCTGAGTTCAGTGCTGTCAGTGTACTGCAGTGAAACATAGTTGTACATAACTGTTTCTTTTTATACATTCCTTAGAAAAGATTTTTTAAATTTCCATGGATAATCAGAGGGTCAATTACCCTGACTATAGTTTCATTCAAATGCCCCAGTTATGTAGTGTGTAGGACACACAGATAGAAACATATCACATATTTTCAGGGAGAGGTTTGTCAAAGCAGATGTAAAAAATACTTTGTGAAGGTTTGTGTTCCTGATTATTTCATTAGAATGAGCCTCACGTTTTCTCACTGTTGTTTATGTGAAGCAGACCAGATGATCACTTTAATATATGAAGTGATATAAAGCCTGTTTGGATTTTAAGTATCTAAAGAACTGCTCCGGTGCTGTGGCCTGCTTAGTAATGGTCAACTTGGATTACCCAGTGAATGAAGTCTTCATGGTTTTGGGACAGAATATCCATTGATGGATTGTTTAAAAGAGCATTAAAGGAGAACTAGAGGGAAAGGAGCTGGGATGTTGATTCTCATGGAGAAGCAGGTAGCAATGGTTTTCCAGATATGATCTCAGCCATCATCATCATCATCAAAGAAGCTCAGGTCCTCATTATTGCTGTGCATGGCTACTATCCTCTTTTGCAGATCTCTGGTTCTTACCTTGAGCTTCATGCCTTGGCTCCAGGAATGATCACTCAACTTTGTGGCATACATTCTGTGACCAAAGGAACAGAGTTTCTAGCTACCAACACTGAACTTTGAGCCTTCCTAGTGCACTACCTTAACAGAGACTTTCATGACACATTGTAAGTGCCTCTAAGTCTCCAGGTAAATATTTGATTGTCCTTGCCATGGGATAAAATTTTTCAGCTTTACTTGTGCTGGATATTGTCATAGCATTCAAGTACTCAGTTGGGTTTTTGGGTCTCTAGTATCTGAAAAGCTCTACATCTCTCTAAATCTGACATTCTGGGATAAATATTTTTAAATTATCTTATTAATTATAAGTTCCATGTTAAGTTTCTTTCCTCACAAACCCTGACTATAAGAGATGGGAAAGGATAAGATGTGACATTTTTGAGACAGGAGAAATTTCTTTAGTTACCTAATGTTATATGCCATTTTTCTCTTGGAGAGAAACCCAGCTATATCAATAGCTTGATTTTCAGGACTGTTGATAGCTTCTCCAGCACTATCAAGCCATTACATTGTGTGTTGCATGGGTAAGAAGTAGGTGTGTTAGGAACCTGCATGGTGCTGCCAGTCACCTGAACATGAGCCTTTGCAACCTATGCTGTGTGGCCTCTGTGTATGTAAATTGTCACTAAAGGATGCACTCACAGAGGCAGTAATTTTTCATTGGAAAATAATTTGAAAGTCTCTCAAGTCTTTTACTGATGTTCTGATGTGAAGAAAAATGTAGGATGCACAACCTAAGTTCCCAAAAATAATTATGATAACAGTATATACCTATCTGAACTCAATTAACATATAAAATGCAAACCCAGACTACAAAAATGCTTTGAAAGACGTTTCTATGAAACTTGACACTACTTTGGAAATCACTGGTAAGTTTTATAAGGTCCCTACTACTTTTCATGATCCCCTACTTCCTGGGACAGCTGGCCTGGTTCTTTCCTGTTCACATGCATCAAAAACAGCCACTCTTGTGATTCCTGATGTCATTAATGGTGCTTATACAGGCATATTGTTGATTCAATTGTGATCTCTCTTACCCATTCAACTAAATGTTTCTGAATCTGTAGCTCAACTGTATTGTCTTATTTCTCCTCTAGAGCTTGTCATGTTATTTGTGGAAATCAAGGATTTGACTGCAATTTGGTGTCTGCTGCTATTCCCATAGGAGATGCATGCCGAAGCCTCTCTTTAACTATTGACCGCCTTTCCTTTTCAAGTTTGCTACTGGAGCTGATGTTTCTCTTTTACTTCACTAACTTGGTGATATTTTATTTCCATTGTCAATACTATTCCCTCTCATCTCTTGAGATGTACTGGAACACCTATAGTCCTTAAAATTGATTTAATCACTACTATCTTGCCACTTACCAAGGCTTACTTTTCCTTTTTGCTGTCCTCTGCTGTTCCCTCTGCAAACACAGGGCTGTAGAATTAGCTCAGTGGCATGAATGCCTGCCTTGCAAGTGCAGTCATGATTTTAATCCAGTGCTCTTTGAATCCCCACTTTTTAAAACATTTTATTTAAAAGGAAAAAGAGAAAAAACAAAACAAAACAAAACAAAGTGTTGTAAGTGTACAAGTAATACAGACTAAAATAAAAACTTTAAGAAATCACCAGTTAATAGATTATGTATTATCATCTTAGAGATAGTTGCTCATGTCACAGTATCAAAGCATACAAAGTGGACATTCAAACAGTGAGACTTTAAACAGTTGTCTTCAATGATCCAACCAAAAATATTAATACGGTCATCTATTTAACATCCCTGAACACACTTGCAGTTGTATCCTTTAGACCACTTTTTTCCCTCTCTTTTTACAACACAATTTACACATTTTGGGTTTTATTACTCCTTAGTTCTTATTACTTTTTTTTGGAAGAGAATAAAGTCAAATATAGCAAAACAAAGCTATCAGTCAAAACCAAGGATAGACATAGCCCATGATGTAAAAACAGAGTAAAAGGTTATCAACAATTGTTACCATAATGCCTCTTGCTTCCTTAAAAAGAATTGTTTATGTCATTAGGTATTACAAAGTTGAACTAAACAGTAGAGAATAAGACCAATAAAACCTAAACATTGTAAACATTACACAACTTCCAAAGGAGATAATAGTCAAATCAGAATGGGCATCTTAGTGAATCTTACTGCCTTCTAAGTAGTTGCCTATACTCTTAAACTTGATACTATCATACAGAATGGAACAGAGTCTAATCAGTCAAAACAAGATAGTGGGAGTATTACAGGACTTCAAATCAAGTTAATAGGAAATCAAAAAATTACTATAATATATCCTGCTAATTTCTTTTAATTTTTCACCTTAATTGAAAATCTTAAAAAATAACTAAATAATATTTTTAATGAAAAAGTGAGAGATTGAGATAAAAGTGAATATAACAACATAACAATACAGGTCAAAGCATGACAATTTCAGCAACCTAGTGCTTCACACAAATAACCCGACTTAATAGTATTTACCATAGTGTCTATCTTTTTCCTTGAAATATTTGAATATAATTTAATATACTATAGCTTCAAATATTTCCATATCAAGCATCCCAGAATAAAGCCATTCCAATTAATAAGTGAAAACTTTGTAAGGCTTCAAGGCCACATAATCGGGAATCATGTGAATCCCCATTTTATATAATCCACTCTTGTATCTTGAACACTTATTTGTAAGAGGACAATATGTAAACATCAACCAGTGATTTTTTATAGTTTAGTTTGTGTTTGAAAGCATATATCTTTTCTACCTGTTTTCTGTTTTGTTTAGTCTATTTTAAATAGAAAATAAGAAAAGAATATCTCCTCTCTTTAAACAATTAAAAAAGAAAAATGCACTTCCTGCACAGGTTTTACTATTCTCTTCGTGGCGCTATTTACTTTAGGTCAGTTGTCTGTCTCAATGAGGCTGTTTTCTTCCCTGATTCAAATACATTCTTTCCAGTATATACCTCTGAAAAACGCTTTTGTATGATACAAAACTCCCCAAGACCCATGTGGGCTAGAGCTGATGCCTCTGTTGATCTGGGGAAGGGACATCCTCTGTGTTTTTGCTAAGGTCTTGTGTGGATTTCTGCTAATTGTGTTTGCCCTGTATGGAATGAGTTGGCATCACAGGCTACAAAATGCAATTCCACCACTTCAAATCTCCCTGAATCAGGCCTTTGATCCTTTTCATAAGATCTCTACTAGTTGGTCTAAAGCAAATCCATTTGGTTGATTCATAGTTGTAGATTTGAAATTTGTAAGAAGGTATTGTAATTTGGCTTGATTAAGGATATGCTTGAGTGCACTCCGATTTCATAAGATGTTTATCAATCTGTCCATATATCAGTTGCCTGTTTGTCCAGTCCATTTTTAAGCAGTTGCTGGGAATTGCTGAGCTAGTCATTGTTCATACCTGTAAAGCAGAAAGCAAAAATACCCATACAGGTACAGAACATCTGGGAAACATGCTGAGGGCATGGAATGCTTGAGGTGAACAGGTGTTCCAGCACTGGGAGCATGGGGTTTAAGAGGGCAGCTAGTTTAACAAAGAGGCATGGTACAAGTACATAAATGGCCTTTGGGGAACTTAAATATTCTCACAGACCCCGACAAGTTGTGTGCTGATTTCTGTGCTTGTTTGAATCCACACTGATCACCTGTCTGTTTGTCCCTTTGTCCACTCTGCAAACAGCTGTTCCTTTCATTTTAAGCTCAGTAACTTTTCTCTTTTTCCAAGTTTGCATTGTTTGATCAAAGACATGTTTGGGTTGTGAATTTATGAGGCATGGATTCACATTGGTGGCCAGCTGCTCGAAATGTCACAAAGACTGGGTATATGAATGCAATATGTTGTTATTCAACACTGATTTATAGTCTCATTATTTAGAAATTATATTATTACGATGAATAAACAAAGTCCTGGTGGAGAAAAGATGGTGGATAGGTAACAGCAGGCTACAGAGTCTCTCTGAGATGTTAACTTAGATTCCAAAAATAATACAGCATAGTGAGACCCAGTCAGAGGGAGATAGACCCTCCCAAGCCTGGAATAAATTAAACTGAGAGAAACCATTTAAAAATACAGTCCCAGTGCTTCTCCTGAAACAGCTACAGTCTCGGTGCTGCCACTTGAACTTGCTGCCACTCCTACACTTGATCTCATGCAGCCAAGATTTATGGAACTACACAAAAGCTCATCATTTTAATCTTACTGGAGATGCATTTGCACTGAGGATGGGAGCCGGTGATCTTAAATGACAAGCTGAGATGGCAAGGAACCCTGCATCGACCTGTGGTGAGTGAGGGGAATAAACCCCCTCCATAGAGCTCCAAGAGATGACATTCTGGGATGGGGCAAATTGGCCAGAACAAGGGGCTGAAGTGGAGCTTCTCCCTTCTCCCAGTCAGCTTCTCCCTTCTCAAGTGGGATTGATGGGGAGCACCTGACCTGTGTCATGCCTCAGGCTGAGACCAATAGGCTAGCCCATACCAGTCCTGATGCCTGTCAGAACACCCTAATGCCATGAAGCCTTCAGCAAGCTGATTAATCCAGAGGGGTGGGCCCAGCATAGACTTCCCTGGTCTGTATCTACGTAGTACACTGCACTGGGTGGGAACATACAATCAGCACTTCAGACAAACTGTAACCAACAAAGAAAGAACCTGGACCTCCCATATACACCTGTATGTAAGGAATAAAAAATAATAAGAGGAAGCAACAAGAAAGGGTTCCCATTCCCCAATAATGAGAACATGGATCCAGCAAAGGAGAATGAGAACAATAAACATGCAATATCAGACATGGGCCCAGTAAACATAAAGCAATATCTTCAGGAACGCATAGATAATTTGAAAGGTGAAGTATTTAACCAAGGAAAGCAAGATATAAATAGAATAATTTTAAAAATGCTAAGCACCTCTCAAGAAAAAACATGGAAAAAGGGAAGAAAACAAAAAAAGGGGAGAATCGTTTCATGAAGAAAATAGAGAAAAGATAGAAGAAAGGAAGTTGGTTCAAAGAGACAACCATGAATTTAAAAGCTCTTTTGAAAGCTGGCAAAATTGATTGCAAGAAACTAAGGATAGATTATCCAAACTAGAGGACAGGTTTGCACAGTGGGACCATGAAAGGAAAAATTTCTTAAAAATAACAAGGAAACAAGTAGTAAAAATACAAAGGCTAGATGATGACAAAAGTATGTATAACTTAAGAATAACGAATGTAAATGAAGAAGCAGGAGTACAAACAAAGGAACTACAAAGGCTATTCACAAAAATAAGGAAAACATCCCAAGCATTGGAAAAGGAAAGATACTCTGGTGTATGAGGTGTACAGAACTCCAGCCACCTAAACCAAAACTGAACTACACATAGGCATATAATAATCAAGATCCCAGAAATCCAATAAAAGAACAGAATATTAAAATCTGTCAGAGACAAGAAACAGATCATTTATAAGGGAAAGTCCATCAGAATTACATCAGACTTCTCGGCACAAACTGTCAAATCGAGAAGAAAATGGAGTGAATCATTCGAAGTTGTGAAAGAAAATAACCTATGGCCCAGATTGATGTATCCTGAAAATTTTTCCTAAAAATTAATGGAGAAACAAGATGCTTCCAAGATAAAGAGGAACTGGGAGAATTCACAACCATCAATCCAACCCTACAGAGAATACTATAGGACATTCTAAAGAGAAAGAAAATCACCAGGATTTCAGGAACAGTGGTAGAGAGGCCACAATGAATGGAGCAAAAAGCAAAGTGAAGAAGACAAATAGACAACTGATGACAGAAAAAGAGAACAACAGAAATGAGACAGGGAAGGTTGGATATAATTTCTAATGCAGATGTTCTATATACACTAAATTAAGGAAAAAAAGAGAAAATCACAGGCAGAGTGGATCAACAAATAGGGCCAACTGAGATGCTCTTTATAAGAATGATAATTGACCTGAAGAAGGGTATTTGGACCAAAATTGAATATAAGAAAATAGAACTCAATGTGATAGGGAATGAGAGAGTAATAGGGGCAACTGGACCAGTATTTATGGGTAGGTTGGAAAGACAGGCTTTAGTAAGTAAAGAAATACAACTAGAGATCAAGGCCAGGAGTGAGAAAGTTCAGAAACATTTAGATAAATAGCAGGTTGCCCCCCACAATATAAAAACAAGGTGTTGGGGAGACCCAGAAATACACAGTACACCCTGGGGAGTGAAAGAGGAAGAATAGTCTTTAAAAAGACAGAAGGAGATATTGTTATAAGTGTATCAGGAATTAAAACCCATATTACTTGTACCACTCTGCTTAGATAGAACTTATTCCCTCCCAGTTTTTATATAAGCACTAGATATTAGGGCACAGACAGCTATCCCAAAAATATCAGGATATACCACAGTAATCAACTTTAATTTCCTGTTAACTTAAACCAGATCCCTCTATAACTTATACTGTTATATCATTACTGCTTTTAGTTAAATCTGATTTGTTTGACTGCTTCTTGTTATTGACTATTTTATTCAAAACCGTTATGTTGATAGTATCATCAGAGTGTAGACAACTATACTGAAAATAGCAATGATTCACTGTAATACCCATTCTGATTTGATTAATATCTGTTTTTGTAGCTCTACACTGTCTACAAAGTTCTATTTCTGTTAATACTGTTATACACTGATATATTCAATTATACTTTATCTGATGATATAGCCATTTTTATTGATGGTAACAAGAGACAACACAATAACCATGGTAGAACTCCTTG
The DNA here is from genome assembly GCF_034190915.1 of Cavia porcellus. Taxonomy (NCBI): domain Eukaryota; kingdom Metazoa; phylum Chordata; class Mammalia; order Rodentia; family Caviidae; genus Cavia; species Cavia porcellus. Next base: position 951,690 of record NW_026947533.1, on the reverse strand, counting down.
TACAGCAGTTTTATATGTCTTTTTAGTTTTATGTATCTCTAGGATTATGTTTCACTCTGTCCTGCTTTGTTCTGTTTCTCCCTCTAATATAGAAAGAATAGTAACACATGTTAAGATGCATGCTTCCATAAAACCTATCAACAATTTACAAGAACTGATCTTATGACACATGATGAAATGAACAAATACTTTGAAGGAGAACAAAGGGGACTACAGTACCCAGTGCTGATTCCATAGTGTCATGATGTGAAATCAAGCAATATGATTAATCTTCAATTAGAGTGATTTTAATCTGCTTTGGTTTGTTTAAACTCAACATAAATGAATATATGGATAAATACATACATGTTTAAATGTATAGGATTGATTGCCATATTACTTAGTTTTTATTAGATAGTTGAACAGAGCTATTTGCAGTCTCCCTGTTTGAATTCCCATTTATATGTTCCACTTTTGTATCTTGAACAATTATTTGTAAGAGGACAATATGTAAACATAAACTAGTGATTTATTACTGTTTATTCTTTTCTTTGAATGTATGTGCTATTTATGCCTGCTTTCTGTTTTGTTTTGTCTTTCTTTAAATAAAAATAAATTTTAAAAGATAAATAAATAAAGTCCCTTAGCAGCGAGATTAGTGGACCAAGCTCTGAATGATAAGTAAGAAAGCAGCTGTCTGGTAACATTTTTAACCAGTTTTTGTCCATTGATTAGAGACCTCAATGATCTCCAGAGCATTATAGGAGACACCTCACATAAATTTATGAAATGTATTCCTAAATGTTCACATTGGTCATTATCAAATGAAGTAATACATATTTTTGGTTTGATGATGCTTGTATAAATGTTTCACATGGTTATGACAGTTGATTGTAATCAACTATATGATGTATTGCATATATTCATAATTCTGGATGCATAAGACTCCATGATTGTAAAATGGGGATTACTTATTGTAACAGATTTTTGTCTCATTTGCACACCTTTGCTGATAACAAAGACTTGTGAGATTCACATTCAACTAAAGATCAATAAGTTGTTCAATAATACATAAAAAAACTCATTGTGTATTAGATGAGGGTGATTGACTAAAAGGGATATTTTATGTCAAAACAGAAATGTAGATTATTACAAGAATCTCATGATTGTCATGATGCAATACTATGTATGGTTCTGATTCCTGATATATTATGTAAAATATGCAACTGTTAATACTGTAGGTATTCAAATGCTAAAATGTCCATGAAGAAAAGAAAATAGGATTCATTTAATGTTCTAAGTTGTTTCATGTTTAGATAAAATAGTAATGTTAAACTTACTGCCTCTAATATACTCTATTGTTACCAAAATCTTCTTTTGGATGTTTGACAGCTAAGGATTGGAAGCCAAAACTTAGAGAAACAGATGGGCTAAATGTATAGCCAATATATTGGCCCCAGCCCTTCAAGGGTGGTGGAAACCCAGGATATAAAATAACCTCTGATTGCATCATCCTAAGATATTCAGTGAATCCCTGGTTGTCTCATCAAGAAGATGATGAGACCACAAAAGAAAGTCACCTTCAATGCAAGGTGTGCCTAAGAAGAGTCACCAGGAGAAAAATCTCCCAAGTTTTCACAGAGAGCAATGTGGTCAAGCAATGGCTGTGACTCTTCTAAGTGGCTGACACTGACAGAAGAGCCATGAGGTGTTATGCATGGTTCTAAGATAACTCCTGAGAAGACCTAAGAGACCTTGGTAGGAAGTAAGTAACTGACTGTAGTTGTCATGGTTTATGCATGTGTCCCGCAGGCCTCATAAGTTTGCATTGTGCATTTGTGATGATTCATTGTCTAGTGCTTTGACTGATGGTGTCAGTGCTAAACCCACATTAGGGTGGAGCCAGGATGTAATTCAATGGCAGGAAGAAGGTGTGTCTTGCTTTTTGCTGGTTCCTGCTTGCTGTTTGCCGCCTCCATGAACTGTGGTCCAGACATACCTGCCTGTCTTGGAGCCAACTGAGTGTGAACTGAAACTTGCAAAAACTGTAAGAAATAAACCTTTCCTTTCTCAAATTGGGCATCAGGTATTTTGTCTCAACAACAAGTAAAAAGTAATGAAGACAGAATTTGGTACCTAGGAGTGGGGTCATTTGCTGTGACTATACTTGACCATGTTTTTCAAGAGGCTTTGGAAATGGCTTGTGGGCAGAGTTTGGAAAGGTTTGGACATATCGCCTGGATGTGTAGAGCTGGAACAGATTAGGCTGTTCTGTAAAGGGATTCTGGTCAGAGCTCAGGAGACCAGAAGGCTGATAGAGGGCATGATGGAAAAGACAAGGCCTGGGAGGTTTCTGTTGGGAAGAAGGACTGCATTGGTTGTTGGACTCCACATGATATGTGTTATGGCTTGGCAGAAGGTTTGTCTGCATTTTGCTCCTGCCCAGAGATTTCCTGAGACTGAGACAAAGGGCAATGGACTGATTAATCTTGAAAAAGAAATTAAAAAGCAATCAAACTTTGAGGCTGTGGCATGGATATTGTTGGGGGCTTTTAGCCAGATTTATGTTGCATATCAAAAGCAAAGAGATCAGCAGGATAGTGTACAATGCTGTGAGTTTGGCCAGAAGGAAAATTCCAGGAAGACTGTGGATTGCAAAGACAGAGTTGAGATTTTTATTCCTGAGGAGAAACAGAGAGATAAGAAAGATGGCCCCGGGGCATCATGGAAAGGCGGTCCCCACCCTGTGCAGCCTCACTGCAAAAGTGAAAGAATTTGCTCAGAGGGAAAAGCTGCAGAGTGCCATGTTCCAGAATGGTGACAGAGGCCACTTGAGGTTCCAGAAGGGTGGCAACTTAGATAAGCTTTTCTTCACAATCAGGTAAACAGAGCCCTGCAATCCAGGCAACTGACCCCTATAGCCAAAAGACAGAAAATCCTAGGTACTGCTCCAGTCAGCAGCAAACCTTGGTGGCATCCACAAGGTGCTGATTTTAGATGCAAGGAAAATGCACAAATTCTGAGTCAAGATGGCATCCACCTCAATTGCAAAGTGCCTGGAGGCCAAGAAGTGTGCCCCTGAGGGGGCAATTTGTGAAGACGTAAGGGTGAAGCCAAAGGTGCGGTGGAGACTGCAGAAGTTTGGAAAAGGCAGGAATGTGGATGCTCCAAGGGAAGCTGAAAAATGTGTGATAGAAGATTTAAGAGAAAGGCTGCGGGAGTTAATATCACTGGAAGTGTCATGGGGGTGGAACTACCCAAGCCTTTTGGAGTTTGTAACCAGATTGCTTCTGATGTTGAACATGGAATTCGAGGACTTAATGTTCACCCTGCTGGACTTTTGTTTCCAATGCTTTATATTCCCCTTCTTGTAACTTTTGAAATGGTAATGTTTACCTTGTGCCTTTGCATTTGAGAAATGTTTAACCTTGTTTCATTTGTACAGGGGTTACAGTTAAGAGTTTGCCTTAGATCTTGGAGGAGACTTGGGAATTAGACTGTTCAGCAATGCTGAAATCTAGGACGTTGGCAACTATTGGAAGTGGAATAAATGTCTTTTGTATAATGGATGTACATGAGTCCTGGGGGCCAGGGGTGGAATGTCATGGTTTATGCCTGTGTCCCCCAGGCTTCATGAGTTTGCATTGTGCATTTGTGATGGTTCATTGTGTAGTACGTGGATTGATGGTGTTAGTGCTACACCCACATAGGGGTGGAGCCAGGATGTAATATAATGGCAGGAAGAAAGTGTGTCTTGCTTTTTGCTGGTTCCTGCTTCCTGTTTGCAGCTGCCATGAACTGAGGCCCAGCTATGCCCACCTGCCTTGGAGCCAACTGAGTGTGGACTGAAACCTCCACAAACTGAAGAAATGCACCTTATCTTTCTCAATTTGGGCTTCACGTATTTTGTCTCAGAAACAAGTAAAGAATAGCTAAGACAGTAGTTAATGCAGGTCTCATGTTAGCTTGGCTTTGGACGTCCTGTAGGAAAGTCTGGCCTCTGGAAGATATAGTGCAATGTAAACGCTTGGCTGTGGGGGAAGCTAGGATCACTAACATCCTCTGACAATTGCTGGCTATACTGTTAAATGACTACAGTTATGAACTGATGGACTATGATGAGTTTAAATTGGAGTTCTCCTCAATGCTTCCCCACCTTAAGCTGGCTACCCATCCTGGGAGTCAACAAAACAAAATAAGAGAGAGTTGTTGCAAAGGGTTGAAGATGAATACATGTGCAGGGCTGTGGTGTGGCCTGGGCATGAATGAATTGAGAATGAGGAGACACCGCAAGGAACAAGATAGGCCACAGCCAAGGCCACCTGGAGACTTCTTGGATAGTTTTTCTTAATTAGAATCTTTTGTTGCTCTGTGGATTCCTTGAACCTCTCCCAGGGGCCTGCTCAGGTTTTTACCATTATCCACTCACTTCCTTGCTTGTTCTGATTAAATATGGGCTGCCTAGTGACAGGTGGCTGGCTAGTTAGCAGAGTTATGAGTTCTGAAGATTTCACTCTTGCTGTTGCCCTCAAGACAATGGCACTTTTCTCATTGTTTTGGTCCTTTGCTATGCACTTTTTGTGGGGCTAGATATTTAGGCATAGGCCCCAACAGAAAATTAACTTCCAGATAGGATAACTGTAAGTTTCCTGAAAATTTTGTTTCATGTAAATTTTCTTTACTTGTAGATGGAAGGGTTATTATCAACAAATATATTGCTAACTTATCAGCCTATGCTCCCTTATTAACATATTGAGGAGTATTATAGTGGTTTCTCAGAACCCATGATTATACACATCTATACATCATTGTGATTATTCTGCATAACTTTTCTAAGTCAGTACTTATAAGTGAAATTGGTAGATAATAAAGGAGGCCTCCATCCACTTGCTAAGTACTATGTAACATGAGTCTCGGTGTTTCTAGCAGTTCATTTGTTTTAACCATGAATTCCTCACCAGATGACACTTATGCCTGCTTGGCAGAGAATGGATTGTACCGGAAATTAAGTGGTTTTGATCTCCAAAGAATTGCTGGAGTCAAACTGAAACAGGTAAATGCTAAAAAATTGTCAGGGTTTTCATAGATTAAAAACTCATTTACATAATTAGTTGAAAAATGAGTTGATGCATTTGGAAGATTATTCAGAACATATAGCTAACTGAATTATATTAGATATTTATTTCTTTACTGTTATACAGGTACAAAATACCTGACTTACAGAATTTAATATAAATATATACTTAATCTCATTGTTTCCATGAGGGAAGTTTTGTTTTGACTATTTCTAAAGCATAAATATCTTGCAAAAAAGTGAAAAGGGTAAGGTAACTTTTTTATGAGGTCAAGGAGCCAGAGAGAATTTTCAGAACCTGAGAGAAAGGATCCAGGAACCAGATTTGGTTCATGGGTTCCAACACACATGGATGCAGTGTATACATATAGAAGCGATCGTAGTAATATCCTACACATTTTTGCAGCCAAAAAGGTGTTAACGAATGGATCACCAGGCTTTAGGAAATATATGACTTCTAGTAATATTAAAATCCTGAAGAGCTAAGTACCAATTAGTGACACAGGAACTATTCGGCAAGGAGAACTTAGAGTGTGAAGTCCTCTGTGTCCCTGCCTCATCAGAAAGAAATGATTAATTGGATTAGGAATTTGGTTCCATTTCAGCAATAATTGTCAACCCCATGCTGGGCAATATGATCACTTTTAGAATTCAGCATTTTTATGAGCCTGAATGAGTAGCAAGCTTGTCTTGGAGAATTGATGCTTGCTTTTATTTCATCTTTACTTTGTTGCAGACCATTACTGTCATTTAAATGTAATGTCTTCACTTTACACAGTAACTGTGCTCCTTTTGTGTTCACATACTGGGTTTCTAGGTGGAAAATTAATAGAAATGAGTGAAAATCATGAAAATGAAGTCTGCTGCCTCTAACACAGACTTTTGAATCTCTGTTCTGTTGTGTCCTGTCCTGGCCTGTTCTCAGAATATTTTCTGACATCAGTGGATTATTTTATTCCTGGAGGATTGAACGTGAATCCTGAAAACATTTGCAGCCCATTATGGAATGAGTCCACTGATCCTTGAAATAAAGCAGGGGTAGCCATGAAATGGCAGACATAAATAAGAAATTTAGAGAAGAGCTAACACCACCACTTCTCAAAATTTAATGAAATCGAATGGGAAATGGTACTTCTCAATTCATTCCTGGAAGCAAGCATTACCCTGATACCAAAACCAGAGAACAATCCAAATAAGAAGGAGAATTACAGACCATTCTGCCTAGTGAACATTGAAGCAAAAATCCTCAATACGATACTGGCAAACAGTCTGCAGAATATCATTAAGAAGATTTTATACCACGATCAAGTGGAATTATTCCCTGGGATGCAGGGGTGGTATAACATACATAAAACCATACATATAATACATGGTATTGACAAATCCAAAAGCAAAAATCATTTGATCATTTCAATACGTGCAGAGATTTTGCCAAAGTCCCTCACCTATTCATAATAAAAAACCTACAAAAATTGGGAGAGATGATCTTTATCTCAATCTGATAAAAGCCTTTTATTACAAACCAACAGTCAACCTCATACTAAGTGGACAAAAACTGAAAGTTTTCACTCTAAAATCAGGAACAAAACAAGGATGTCTACTATCTCCACTCTTATTCAATATAGTCCTGGAAACTAGCTGGAGCAATTAGGCAAGAGAAAGAAATAAAAGGAATAAAGATAGGAAAGGAAATATTAAACTATCATTATTTGCAGAAGACATGATACTCTACTTAGAAGACCCTAAAAATTCCACCAAAAGACTTCTAGTTTGAGAAGCAAATTCACTAATATAGCTGGTTACAAAGGCAACACTCAACAATCAATAGACTTCATAAACAAGCATAAAAAACTCATGGAAAGAGAAATCAAGGAAACAATAACTTTTACAATAGCATCCAACAAAATGTAATACTTAGGAATCAATCTAACAAAGGATGTAAAGGACCTCTATACTGTAAACCACAGTACTCTCAAAAAGGAGATTGAAGATGATATTCTAAAATGAAGAGCTATCCCATAGTCTTGGGTAGGGAAATTCAATATAGTGAAAATGACCATACGTCCAAAGCTATTGTACAGATTCAGTGCAATCCCAATCAAAACCCCATAGCATACCTCAAAGAATTACACAAAATAAATCCTAAAATTCATCTGGAACCAGAAGGGACATAGAGTAGGAAAGGTGATCCTGGCCAACAAAGAAAAGAGAGGGTTCATCAAAATCCCTGAGTTGAAATTGTACTATAAAGGTATTGTGATTTTAAAAAAAAAGGTGTGGTACTGACAAAAAACCAAATAAAACCAGACCCAAAGATCAAAGGAACAAATTAGAAGATGGAGAAACAACCCCAGACCACTAAATCATCTTATCTTTGACAAAGGTGCCAAACAGAGTCATTGGAAAAAAAGCAGCCTCTTTACTAAATGGTGCTGCAAAAACTGGCTCTATACATTCTGAATATTATCTTTCAACATGTATTAAGCTAAGATCAGAATAGATGAAAGATCTTATATTAAAGCAGAAACATTAAATCTGCTGCAAGATAGAGTAAGTAAAACTCTTGAAGACATTGATGTAAGCAAAGACTTTATGAAGAAAACATGGAATGAACAGCAAAAATCAAAGAGAATTAATTGAGAATCTCACCCTACTGAAAAACGTTTTAACAGCAAGAGAAATCACTAACAGAGTGAAGAGACAACCCACAACTTGGGAGAAAATGTTTGCCAACTGTTTCTCAGACTAAGTATTACTATTGAGAGCACGGAAAACTAAAAATTTTCAGTCTTCCCAGATTTAAAGACCCAATCCAAAAATGTGCATCTGATGTGAAATACACAGTTCTCAGATGAAGAAATAAAAACAGCAAATAAATATGTGACAAAATGTTCTGCATCACTCGTCATTTTACAATTGCAAATTAAATAACACTGATAAGTCACCTTGCCCCAGAAAAAATGCCTACTGTCAAGAAATCAAGCAATAACGAATGCTGGAGGGGTTGTGGGGGGAAAAGCAACCCTTCTCCATTGTTGGTGGTATTTTTTAACTTTTAACTTTTTAACTTTCAAATAAAATGGGTTTGGGAGAAAAAACAAGGACTGAGGTAAAGACTTCCAGTGCAAATACTCATCAGACGAGCTGAGGTCAACATTCCAGAAAATAGCCAGCTCCAGAAGCCTCCACCATGTTTCATTGTGGACCCACACTTATAGGGTGGGTTTATTTTCTGTAATTATTCTTGGTGGGGAAGACAGGCAGGGGGGGCAGGAGCCAATCAGTGATGAAGAGACTGGCTGTAAGAACTGTCCAATCAGGCGGGCCAAGGTAGGCGGTCTCTTCCAGTGTCATGGCGTCAATTGCAAGGCCAGGGCAAAAAAGAGAGCGCTAGATGTTTGCTAGACCACTATTTTTTGCTTCTATTCTCTGTGGACTGCTTAGAAAGAACCTGGGAGACCTCCAAACTACGCAATGGTGATGTTATGGGATGGGAGCAGTGAAATGGTGTGGAATCTGGTTGAAACCAGTTAGAAGTTGTGAGAAGGGGCCGGGGGATTAGCTCAGCGGCATAAGCGCCTGCCTGGAAAGCATGCAGTCATGAGTTCGATCCCCAGTACCGATAAAAAGGAAAAAGACAAAAAAAAAAAAAAAAGGAAGTGGTGAGAAGCAGTTGTGCTGTCTAGAGCCTGTGTGCTTAGCCTCAGATCCTGAAGTCCTCTAGTGCGAGCAGTGAGTGAGTCATCCTCTGTCCCTTTTACCTCTTGCTGGTGCCAGGACAGTTCTGGGTCCCTAGAACACTGTCGCTACTGTGATACCACCAGGCCACTATGCCATTTTTGAAATCGCCTGCTGCCCTTGCTCCTCCAACTGTCTGGGCCCAGGAAGGGGCATGAGGAGACCCTGATTCCAATGTGCTTTCAAGCGGGGTGCAGGTGTAATAAGCTGGGTCTCTGCCCTCATTCCTGTCAGCAACAAATCTGGAAGCCAGAAGTTTATAAATGTCTGTGCTGCAGGACTTCGTAGCCACAACTGCTCTCCTTAAACTTATGCATTTATGTATTTTGTGATCGCCTAAATTTATACTATGTTCTCATATTTCCATGAAAATGAAAGGTGGAGGCAAAGGTTCTGAGAATTCAAAGATGTGTAGTGATGTGCCTCAGTGGAGGAAGGCTTCCCAAACACTGGATGAACTGCTGTGTATTATAAAGAACAATGCAAAGAATTTCTGAACATACATTGTGTGACACATGTGCTCATAGACGATGTTTGGGAGAACAGCCATAGAGGTTTAAATTTTGAGAAGAATGAAGCAGATATAAATGTGTCATCAAGGGCAGAGTAAAGTGCGTTTGCTAAGGACAAATTCCAGAAAGAGCTGCCTCTTAAATTCTCTTTGAAAAATGCCTAAATTTAGTCATTTGCATGAACATATATGCATGATATCCTTCTGAATGGAAAGGAATATGGGTGTCATCTCTGAATGAAGAGGTGATTTAATAGCTTGGTTGATCATATACATTGTTTAAACATGGAAATGCTCTGCAGTGGACTTTACTAAGTGGTGTAAAGGAGATGCCATAAATTGAAATTGTGCAGGGATATCAATAGCTTAGTCGTGAAACGTTTTCTGCTTAGGGTGGATCAGAGGAGCATGGAAAGGATGTGGAAGTGACTGGCAGGACACAGTGTGCCAATAGCAAGACATACAACAGAGAGGGTCTTCCCTGAAAATCAGGTAGTTCTTAGGGTAAGCATGAAGTTAAAGTTGTCTTCTGATTTCTTCCTTGAGGTGAAAAACACCAGCTCTGGTATGAATCAGTATTCCACATTCTTGTCAACCCATGAATTCTGTGTTCTTCACTTGAGATCTAATTTTGATTATCTCTAATTATGATCCAGTGTCATGAAGGTGAAATTTGAATTTTTTTTGTAACAGAGATTGAACTCATGATCTCAAGCTTGCTAGGTACCTACCTAGGTGTTCATGCTGCTGAGCTAAATACCCAGCTTTGAAATTGTATTCTGTGTACTGTGTATGATATCAACATTGTTCCTCAGAAAATGTTGAATATTGTGGAATTTTTCTATATTATATGGATATAATTTTTAAAGCAAACCAAAGGTGTCCTATGCAGTCACTTTTCAAGTTTCACATTGTCTGTGGGGTGTCTCAGTCAGGGTTTCTCTATTTCAGACAGCTCTGTAACTTAGGCTATCCCCAAACTCAAGGAAGTTCTCCTGCATCAGCCTCCCAAGATATATTTCTTATATCTGAATGGAGAGTGATCACTTGGTGGCACTGAGCTCTAATTTGAAACTTGTACCTGGTTTCATTGTTTATACATTTTTTACATACAGCAGTTTTCCATGAACATTTGAGTTATTATTTATGTATCATATTTGATGTTATGTTTTGTTCTATGAAACCAAATTTAAATATCAAAATGCTGCTTAAGTATATTAAGAACAAAGGACTCAGTGACCTAAATGAGATCTGAAGAGATATCATTGTTAGTACATCAAAGTGATTCATGAGATATTTGTCTGGCTCTGTGCTTTATGGATGCTGGTCCTGCATGCTCTCACTATGAGCTCTGCTTTAGAGACAGTGCACAGGGACTCTTGCAGTGACTCAGCATAAGAATCAGTGCTCCTATTTGGCTGTTACATTAGCTGTGAGTTGCAACAGAACATTAAATTTGCTGTCTCAAAAAATGTGTATATACCAAAAATTAATCCCCGAGATGTGGAATTAAGATTGGAAGAAATCAGTGTCCATTCAGCTGTTTTGTTTGGTTTTATTTGTTTAGTTTAGTTTTGTTTTATTGAGACAAGTTTTCTCTATGTATATCAGCTAGATTTGAACCCTATATGGAGAACAGAATTGCCCTAACGTCAAAGCAACACTCCTGCCTCAGCCTCTTGAGTGTTCAGATTATAGATATGTGTGTTTTTACCCTAGAAAATATTGAGGCTTGTAACTTAGCTGTGTTGTAGCTTGGCATAATAGATGCCATCTTGAGCTTTGAATTTAACTAGTGCCCTGTATTTCACCCAGAAAAATGGAAAATTACTCAGTGTTGAAGTTCCAGGAGCAAAGCACAATGAGCTGTACCCAAAGAAAAAAATTAACCTGCTCAACAAAAGAAGCAAAATACAGTTGTCATCCAACCATTATTATAAGATTCTAGCTAAATGATTTCCAACAGGATCTTTTTGTGATTCTATCTTTTAAAACATCTGTAACTTTCCAGTTCAGAGCCTCTTGTTTAGATCCTGATATGGGGTTGGGGGTTCTGTGTACAGGTGGTCCTGAGATCAGCTATGAAATTCCACATTTCTCAATTGGGTTCCTATATGGGCTTCCTATATTATTGTTCCCAAACTCAACTCAAGCTGCAGAAACCTTTACTGACACAAGCACACCTCAGGATTAAATGACAGTGCCACTGAAATGAAAGAATAATTGTGAAAAAGAAAGGAGAAAAAAGACAAACACTATGTGCTATAATGCCCACGTATTTTCCCAAATATGAAGAAGCTGAAACTGGAGAATGGGCTTGTGTTCAATGACAGCCTAACCTGCATAGTGAGTGCAAGGCTGCCCAGAACTCCACAGTGAGACCATGTCTCTAAATCAAAAAACTAAAATGAAAAAAACAACAACAAAGTAGACAGAAAGACTATTGAAAACAAACAAAAATAGAGCTGAGTGAAATTTGACTTATGTAAAATGGGAATTATTGAATGATGCTGGCAGAGGAAAGAAGGCCAGGTAGTGGCATGCAGTGGCATTCAGGAGGCAGTGACAAACACAGGTTTAGGAATGGCATCTATTGTGCTACAGCACAGCAGTGACCTCCTTCCTCCAAGACATTTGCAGTTCACTAGAATGAGGACTTCTAAAAGCTCATGGAAATGTTAAACTCAGGGCAAACAAAGAGCTTGAAATTCAGGCTTTGGAACAATGCCTTTAGCAGACATTTCATATTTAAATTGAGATAAGAGAAATATAATCCTGCCCTGCTTGATATCAAATACATCATTTAATGGCTGACAACATTGAGAAATGAAGTCACAAACCAAAAGAAGTTCAAAAATTGTCTTAGAAAAAAAGAGAGAATAGCTCTGAATTTTCAGGAGTGATCTTCAGTGTTTTGGCCACAGTCATATTATCAGGGCTCATTTATACAGGATAGTCACAATGTGGGCAAACTGTGGGTCTCAAACTACAATCAATCTATAAGCTTGTAGGTGCTTAACTAATATTATTCATCAGGGGAACAAGTCAGCCAGAAAAGGTATGTGAAAAGAGCCAAGGCATTTGTGGGAACAATAGTCCAGTTGTTCTGGTCATTGATTATGGTAATTGATGCCTATCTGAACTTTCTGGGGGAGATGGTAATTTTAGTACATTTCAAGCTGTTGTTTTTCTTTTCAGGAGCATGTAGACATGGTCACTGCATCTTCACTTTCAGGTCTGGCTTTCTTCACCTGTGCCTGTAGCTGTGATTGTTGTGTTTAGTTTTTTGCATTGACTCTTTGAGGTTCCAGTTCCTCTCTGATTGTATATCAATTTCTGTCTAAATTGAAAACCTTTGCTAAAATCACAGTACTATTTGAATGAATAAAGTGAAATACTCATTAATACACACTGGGGATTTAGCTCAGCAGGCAGAAATGCCTGCCTGGATAGTGGTAGATTGTAACTTTGATCTCTAGTACCTAAAAAAAAAAGTAATTTAAACTGCAAGGAAAGAAAATAATTGCATTTGTGAAAATGTAGGTTTACAAAATTTATACTAAATATGTCAATGGCAAATTAAACATTGTTAATAGTCATATTTAGTATCTAAAGTTGTTAAGGCTGGGGATTGAGCTCAGTGATACAAGGAGCTGCCTGGAGAGCACAAGGTCATGAGTTCAATCCCTCATAAAGAAAAAAAAATCACAGTTGTCAATGATGCAGTGCTATGAGCACATTTATTGAAACTAATACTTGGTATTTAATTGGCTCAATGTTTCTTTTGTGATCTATGAAATACCTGCACATAACATGGCAACTACAGTGAATGATATACTGTCCCCTATAGGATTGCTATTTTCTGAGTTGTTTTTATTTTTTGTTTTCCCACAAACATGAAAGTTGAAAATGTTGGCTGATGCTAACTAGAAACACTGTGATAATCATTTTTTCAATTTAATGATATATTTCCCTATATTCATTAAGAACATTTTATTTGCTACAATTGCTCCAAGTCAAATTGATAAACAATTCTTAAAGTTATAGGCAGCTGAGTTAGTTAGAAATACAGGCAGCCATACCGTGATAAAATGGAATGAAGTTCCTGACCTTCTATGTCTGGTCTGAGCTTGTGTTCTGTAAAACACAAGAATGAATTTTAGGAACAACAGAGTTGAAGAGCAGAATATATTTATTGAGAGAAAGAAAGTGATAATATTTTGCTCTAAATAGTATATTTTGGAAGTCGAGGTGGAACCAGGGGACTTTTACCTTGAAGTGACTTTCCTTTTCCCTATTCAAGGTACCTGTGGCAAGGAAGGAATCTCAATCAGCTACTTGCATATCAGCAATGACAACTTTAACCACCAACCAAGTCAAAAACTACTTGTATGCCACCCACACTTTTCCAGAAGAAAAAGCCAGACGCCCAGTAGTCATGGGGTTCTCTCCATATTCTTAGAATAAAGGCCATTTTGACTTAATATTCTCTTCTTTACTACACCAAAAATCCTATCAAAAAGCTTCTGTCTGGGAGAAACAGAAGGGGTTCTGAGCTGGTAGCAAAGGACTCTGTCTTTTCTAGGAATTTTATAGAATAAAATCATGTGGTGAGATAGGTTTAAAATGGATTAGATTACCAAAGTTACTGAGGAGATAATTTAGCACAGTAGAGAAGCAGAATATAAGAAATGTAAAAGTGGCCTTTTGCTTAAAGAATGTGGAGAGGAGCCCACAGCCCCCAAGGGTTTGGCTTTTTTTTCCCAACTGACTATGGGGTTATGGGGTATATGTGACTTTTGACTGGATGTGGTGCTTGAGGGGAGATTGATGTCATGAGAGAGCTGATGGGAATTTTCATTAGGCCCCTGGGAAAGAAAGAGGAAGTTGTAATTAAGGAGAATATAGGAAGTGGACATATGAGTAAGCATCCCTGATTTCACCTTCTTCCACTTTGAACTACCACCATGAGGTCCTGTAATTGTTTCTAGGGTAAAACACTTTGAAGTACATCCTTTGATTGGAATGAAGAAATCAAAATAATGAATGTACTTATTGAGAGAAAGAAAGCTGCCTGAGAGAGATAAGGGGTCCTGAGCAGGTTGCTAAACACTATCCTTTCTAGGGACCTTAATCGAGTAAAATCATGTGGTGAAATGAGTTTAAGGTGGGGAAAACTAGGAACTCACAATGCAGATGGGCATAAGATGGGTCAGAGCTATGGTACCCAATAGGATTATTAAGTTGAGGAAAAGCTGATTAAATTGGGAGCAAAGGGGGAAGGGAGTCACATAGAAAGCAGGCATTCTTAGGCAGCTGTGACTCTTCCCTTAGGGGTTTGGGAGGGTGATATCTGAGTTCCTCAGTATGACAGGAACTATTTAGAATGTCAGTCTTTAGGATAAGGATAAATTTCTTTGAATGGTGACTCCTAACTTCCTCAGCATCCTAGGGAACTATTTGGAATATCTATCCTTAGAATATGGATGAATTTGATTGTCATTGTCTTGAGTCTTGGCCCATAGCATGAGGTGTCAGTCTTCCCCATAGTTGCAAGGTATCTGGTTTCCTGCATTAGCTCCTTGGAGGATGTAGCCTTGGTTCATGTCAAGAGTATTTAAGTAACTCAGGTGCCTGTAACAGTACTTTTTTGAAAATTGATTAGAGATGTCTTGTGCTCTGGGTGAATGATCTGAGGATGAAAATGTGCAATGTATATACCAGTGTTGCCTTCTGATTGACATGTTTTGAAATTCAATTTTAGTTGATGTGCTCTTTTTTCCTTGAAATAAAATGGATTTGAAAATTAAAAGCCTGAGGTAACGCTCTTCAGTACAAACACTCCTCTGTCTAGCTCAGTTCACTGCTGTAGAAGAATGGCAGCTCCAGAAGTCTCTGCACTACAGTCTATCATTTGGGATCCTGTCTTGCAGGGAGGGGTTCCTTTCCCTGTTTATTGTTGACTCAGAATGAAGGCAGTAGAGCAGGAGTCAATCAGTGATGAAGCGGCAGGCTGTATGAACTGTCCAATCAGGTGGGCCATTGCTGGCTGTGACTTTTGTCTCTTCCAGTGTCTCAGCATGATTTATCTGTTCTGAGTATAATACTGGAAGCAAAATGCTTGCTGGATCTCATTTAGTACATTTGTTGTCCTGTGGCCTGATTAGCAAAGATCCTGAGAGATCCTGGAACCATGGAAATAGTGAGTTTGTGGATGGGAGCCCAGAAGTAGGGTGGATTGGGTGAAACCGGTTACAAGTATTTAGGAGTAGTTCCGGTGTCTGGAGTCCCAGGTATTTAGTTAGCTTCAGCTCCTGAGGTCCTCCAGCATTGACCATGGGTCATTCACTGTCCCTTTTGTCTCTTGCTGTTGGCAAGGGTGATTTGGGGTCCCCAGTACCCTGGCTTCACTATGACAGCAGTAGACTCAAGTATCATCTTTGAAATTCATTGCTAGCCTGGTAACTCCACAATCTTAGGCACTAGAGGAAGTTGGAAAGACCCTGACTATGATGCTTTTTGTAGCTTGTAGAGCAATAATGAGCTAGTCTCTGCTCCCTTTCCTTGGAGTAGCAGATCTAGAATGTCCGGAGTTTATTAATGTTTGTAATGCAGGACCTCATAGCCACAATGGCTCAACTTAAAGTTGGGCTTTTTGTATTTATAGTGGTCTCCTCAATTTATAGTATGTTCTCATATTTCCATCCTCATGACAGGTAGTGGCAAAGTTCCTGAGAATGCAGAGATGTGTAGTAGTGTGCCTCAGTGGAAAAAGTCTTCCCAAACAACTGGTGAACTCCTGTGTATTATACAGATCAGTGCAAAATAGTTTCTGAACATACTTAATTATTTAGGTGGCACCCTTGTTCACAGACTAGGTTTGTGAGAACAGCCATAGAGTTTTGAAGTCTGAGAAAAATGAAGCAAATATGAAAGTGTTATCAAGGACAGGGTAAAAATTTGTGAAGGACAAATTCCAGAAAGGGCTACCTGTTAAATTCTCATCGAAAAATGCTGAAATTTAGGCATTTGCATGCACATATACACGTGATATCCTTCTGAATGGAAAGGAAAAGGTGTGTCATCTCTGAATTAAGAGCTGATTTAGTGGCTTGGTTGTTCATAGTTTAAATATGGAAATGCTCTGCAATGGAATTTACCAAGTGGTGTAAAGGAGAAACTCTAAACAGAAATTTTGCAGTGACATCAATAGTTAGGCATGAAGGGTTTCCTGCTGAGGATGGATCAGAAGAGCATGGAAAGGATGTGCCAGTGACTGACAGAATGCAGGAAGCCAATAGCAGGACATACAACAGAGATGATTTTCACTGAAATTCAGGTAGTTCTTAGAGTAAGTGTGAAGTTAAAGTTGGGTTCTGATTGCTTCCTTGAGGTGATCAACACCAGCTCTGGCAACAATCAGTATTTCACATCCTTGCCAACCCATGAATTTTCTGTTCCGTACTTGAGATCTAATTTGGATTATCTCTAATTATGCCCCAGTGTCATGAAGGTAAAATGTGGATTTTTTTGTACCAAGGATCGAACGCCTGACCTATGCTTTCCAGGCAGGCGTTCATGCCACTGAGCTAAATACCCAACTATGAAAGTGTTTTCTTTGTTTTATGGAAGATATCCACATTGTTTCCCAGACAGTGTTGAATATTGTTGGAATTTTTCCATGTTATATGGCTATAATTTTTAAAAACAAACCAAAGGTGTCTTATGCAGTCTCTTTTCAAGTTTCACTTTGTCTGTGGGGTGTCACAGTCAGGGTTTCTCTATGTTAGACAGCTTTGTAACTTAGGATAGCCCCAAATTCAAGGAAGAAGTCCTTTACCAGCCTCACAAGATATATTCCTTATATCTGAATTGAAAGTGAACGCTTGGTGAGAGTGAGCTATAAATTACAGCTTGGGCCTGGTTCCATTTTATATACTTATTTTTTGAAAACAGCATTTTCCACTAACATTTGAGTTATTATTTGTGTACCATATTGGATGTTATTTATGTTTTGTTCTATGAAACCAAATTCATGTTTCAAAATGCTGCTGAAGTATATTAAGAACAAAGTACTCACTGGCCTAAATGAGATTTGAAGAGACATTATCTGCAGCCTATCAAAGTGATTGATGATATTTTTTTTTCTTTTTTTTTAAATTTTGAAAGTGGTAAAATACAACAGAACAAGGCAGAATAAGGCCAACTAAGATCATACAGTGAAATTGGTACACAACTGCAAAACTGATTACTGTGATAACACTAATAGGTATCACAGTATATTTTATTATCTTCATAATAGTTGTTCTTTTTTTTTTTAATCTTTTTTCCTTTTTATCAGTACCGGGGATCGAGCCCACGACTGTCTCCTTTCAAGGCAGGTGCTTATGCCGCTGAGCTAAATCCCCAGCCCCAATAGTTGTTCTTTCAAACACGTATATCAAAATGAGATGAAATACAGAATATTATAGTACTTATCAAAACAGAATATTGAATAGAACAATACCATTAATCAGAAAAGAGAAAAACAGTAATAAAAATATTTGCCTTCAAAGAGACAGTAGAAGGAAGTCCCCCTTGTTTGTTATCATCTGCTTCCCAGGAGTCGCTCAGATTTCTGGTTCCCATTTGCTAACGGGGGGGTGACAGAAGAAGAGGGGTAGGGAAGTGGGATGTTTGATTCTAGGTGGTGCATCAGTAGGTTCACTATTGCTTAGTAGGGAGACAGGCTGGTTGTTTTGTTTAACAGCATACTAAGTTCCCACATGGTGTGGATCTCAGGAGCTGCTGCTGGTTCTCCCCCTGGAAGGGCAGCATTCTGCCAGACCT
The DNA here is from genome assembly GCF_034190915.1 of Cavia porcellus. Classification (NCBI taxonomy): domain Eukaryota; kingdom Metazoa; phylum Chordata; class Mammalia; order Rodentia; family Caviidae; genus Cavia; species Cavia porcellus. The sequence goes on along the minus strand of NW_026947533.1, from coordinate 933,559 downwards.
CCACCACTTACCAGGGAGAAGTGGTGCTTGCTTGCCTTCCAAGTGTCCTAAATTCCAGCATGGCATGGATCTCAGGAGCTGCTGCTGGTTTGCCTCCTGGATGGGCCACAGTCCGCCACACCACCACCACTTACCAGGGAAGGCAGGTGCTTGCTTGGCTTCCCAGTTGATTGAGGGGATATTTTTCTGCCTCTGTGCTTTGTGGATGCTGGTCCTGCAGGCTTCTCATTGTGAGCTCTGCATTAGAGACAGTACACAGGGAATATTGCAGTGACTCAGCACAAGAATCAGTGCTCCTATTTCACTGTTACATTAGCAGTGAGTTGCAATCTATCATGAAATTTGCTGTCTTCAAAAATGTGTATATACACAAAATTAATGACCAAGACATGGATTTAAATTTGCAGAAATCAGTCTTCATTCAGCTGTTTGTTTGGTTGTATTTGTTTAGTTTTGTTTTGTTTTATTGAGACAAGCTTTCTATATGTATATCAGCTAGATTTGAACACCCTAGAATTGCCCTGAATTCACTGAAACCATCCTGCCTCAGCCCTTTGAGTGCTGGCATTATAGATATATACCACCACACTTTGCTTTTGATTCAGATTTGTAGGAGAGAATTTAGAATATCCCAAACCTGGTGTCTCAACCTTCATGTGAGAAATATATGTATGATCCTTTAGGAGGTGGTGGCCTTTGAGGATGTGGTCGTGAACTTCAGCAATGAGGAGTGGACTTTGCTGAGTCCATCCCAAAAGAACCTCTACAGAGATGTGATGGGCGAAACCTTTAGGAACATGACTGCAATTGGTAAGGACAAAATACTTTTGTCACTCATGCTGTCAGAATGTTGTATGTTGCTGTTTCATTAAAAACAATGTGAAAATATTTTTAAAAATAGCTCAGACCTGGACACATTCTGTCACAACTCTAAACAAAATCTGTTAATTTGTATGTATTATTCTAATGAGCGCTGGTATTTCTATGTCTACAATTCAGGAGGACTTGGGGATATCCAGGAAGCTGGAAAAGAATGCAAAATTTACTGGAGATACTTAAGGTAATTCACACTCATAAGGAGAAGTAATGTTTCTGAGTAATTAGTGAGTCAGCAGAAAAATGACCGCCAAAGAAATGAGGCACCATTCAATTTATTGTCAGTAATATTCTCTGAAGACTTATAAGCTAGGGCATGTATAATGAGTGGATTAAATCTAGAAAATGTATGACATTGCATATAGATGTGTATGAAAGGCATACACTTTAAGTTATGACATTCTCTCTTCAGTTTTTCTATCCATATATACATGTGAATACAACACACTCATCATCTAAAAATTGCTGATTGCAATAGAATTTGAAATAAAATGGAGTTCTTGTGTTTCCAAGCCATGCTCTGAAGAATCAGCCATTCTGACTAAAATTCTTAGAAGGCTGGTAGAATGTTAAGTGCACTCATTCTGAATATCAGTGTGCAGTTGTCTCTAGAAATTGATCCCCTCATACTTGTCCTGGATGTATTTTTAAAAATTCAAAATGCACATAAAATACTGATACATGCTTACTCATATACAAAGCAGATCAAGTTATAGTAGATCAGGCCTTGAAGGAGCTTAGCTATCTATCACTGGATTTGTGGATAAGGAAAATGTTAATAGACTCTTTGTGATTGTGCATTCTTGTAAATCCAGCACATTAGGAATCAGATTTTGCACAATGGCAAATTCAAGTTCAAATTTCACAGCTTAATGATCAGCGAAAATCTCTTACAACACATTTAAAAAGCTATAGATTTTATGCTAATAGCTGTTGTTCATTCCCAGCATGGAAAAGAAAAAAATGTGTTATATAATGTCAAAAAATAAAGAATATAATGTCATTTGCCATAAGAAATAGGTGGTTCTTTCTCCCATCAATTCAGTGAAATAGCTCAGCTATAAAACCTAAAAGGTCACAGGATTTCTTTTAGATGAGAAACCAAAATATAAATTGTGGAATGAAATGAAAGAGAGTTAAAAGAGAAAAGTAAGACTGACCATATGGCAAAAGGAACTACAGGTTAAGGACAGAAGGGAGATTGTGATGTGGAAACATATCAGAATGAACTGTATGTGATACACATATGTATCCTTGCCCAAAATGAATCTAAAGATTATGCATTTGAAAAGGTACCAAATTTTAAGATTTCCAAATCTGTAGCATTCTTTTGGGAATGGTTGGTTTCAACATGTCTTACAAGGCCATTCTGTTACTTCATGTTCAGAAATTAAATGCAGACATTAAAAGCAGAACTTGACATTAATGCAGTCATTAAACTGAGACCCATTTCACTGTGAATTTTTGTTTTTTATATTTAATGTAAGGAAAGAGAAAAAAAACAAAATAAGTAGAAATAATACCCCTTTCAAAGTGAAAATAAACAGTAAGAAATCTAAAGACAGTGATTACCTATGCTGCTAATAGAAATAGTTAATGAAATACAAAAGTGAAACATATGAAGTGGGGATTCAAACAGTGAGACTGCAAACAGTTTTGGTCAACTCTCCCATGAAAACTTAGTAATATGGTTATCAATCCTATATGTGATTTTTTTTAAACAGAAATGTAAAGCTAGGGAAATCCTATGGACATACATCTTGGAATCAGTGTAAAGAAGTATTCCTTTGTACTGCAGAAGGTAATGTGAATGTGAAAGAAGCAGAAACACACCACAATGTTCAGATGCATGAAAAATATTGCAGTGGAGAGAAATCCTATGTATGTCAGCAGTGTGGAAAAGGTTTCAACAAATCTGGACATTGTGAGCAACATGAAAGAATTCACACTGGAGAGAAACCATATGTATGTAAGCAATGTGGGAAAGCTTTTACCCAACATGGAAATTGTAAGCAACATGAAAGAATTCACACTGGAGAGAAACCATATGTATGTAAGCAATGTGGGAAAGCTTTTAACAGACGCGCAAATTGTAAAATACATGAAAGAATTCACACTGGAGAGAAACCATATGTATGTAAGCTGTGTGGGAAAGCTTTTAACAAACGGGCAGATTGTAAAAAACATGAAAGGCTTCACACTGGAGAGAAACCCTATGTATGCAAGCAATGTGGGAAAGCTTTTAACACACAGGGAGATTTTAAGAAACATGAAAGAATTCACACTGGAGAGAAACCCTATGTATGTAAGCAATGTGGGAAAGCTTTTAACACACGGGCAAATTGTAAAATACATGAAAGAATTCACACTGGAGAGAAACCCTATGTATGTAGGCAATGTGGGAAAGCGTTTAACACACAGGGATATTTTAAGAAACATGAAAGAATTCACACTGGAGAGAAACCCTATGTATGTAAGCAATGTGGGAAAGCTTTTACCCGACATGGACATTGTAAGCAACATGAAAGAATTCACACTGGCGAGAAACCATATGTATGTAAGCAATGTGGGAAAGCTTTTAAACAACAGGGAAATTGTAAGCAACATGAAAGTTCACACTCAAGATAAAACCAGTGTATGTAAGCATCATTAATTTTTTGAGCACAAGTACATATTGCATAATGCATGAAAAACTTCACACTGGGAAGAACTTATATATGTAAGGAATGTGGGAACGGTTTCAGCAGAAATGCTCATTGTCCAATACATGAAAATATTTACACTGTTGAGAAACCCTGTTTATGTGAAGAATGTGGGAAAGCTTTCACCACACATGGATTTTGTAAAATACATCAATGACTCCACACTGGTGAGAAACCCTATGTATATAACAATGTGGCAAAGCTTTTACCACACACAGTTATTGCAAAACACATGAAAGAATTCACACTCGGTAGAACCACTGGCTACGTAAGCAAGTGGAGACACTTTCAGCAGCCAGATTGTAAGTGAAATATGTGAAGAAACTCACACAAGAGATAAATCCTATGTGTTATGGGAATACTCTCAGCACACATGATCATTGTTACATATGTGAAAGAGCTCATTGGATCCTATGTGTATTAACAATGTGAGAAATATGGCAATCCATGTTTGTTGTTAAATACATAGAAAAAGGAGCACTCTTCATACAGTTTAGATCTAAGTTTACTTTAAAAATTCCAAGTAGACCTGAAGAAATAATCAATACAGAAATTTGTTGTCAATATTTCTTCACAAATTTTCCAGAAATGACAAATCTGAAGTGGAGCTCTATTCAAGTACATATTTTGTATGGCTTTCAGTTAATCACTTATACCTCTTTAGAATTTTTAAAGTGTCTTTGTGTTTCAACATGGCATCTTGTAATTAAACATGGTAAACTGAAATGGGCTTTTCACTTTCAAGTATGGATAGTGTCTATGTACTTAATATTTTGTCTTTAAATCTTAATTTTTTATATTTTTGGTGAATTATTTTTATTTAAAGAAAAAAACCAAAAAGTGTAGAAATAATACAGAAGTTCTGAAAAATAAACAATAAGAAATCACTAGTTCATTAGTTACATATTGCTATCTTAGAAGTAATTGTTCAAGTCACAAAATTAAAGCATACAAAGTGATATTCAAATAAGGACACTGTGAACAGTTCACCTCAGTGATCCAACAGGAACTTATTAATATGCTTATCTAATTTACAAACTTGTTTTTTATCTTAAAGATGGTAAGACTAAACATGACAAAACAGAACAGTTCACAAGGAAATAAGTTAAGGAAACACAGGTTTCACATCAAGTCCACTGAGATGTTCATTTTCTATCTTACTGTCTCTAGTTTTCTTCAAAATATTTGTTCCGATCTTCACATGCATTGAATATATACTGAACATTATAGAACTAATCAAATAATTACAGGATGATGCACACTTTTTTTGATCTTCAAGACTGATTTTGGGAAGTTGATAATGATTACCATAATGTGTCTCATTCTCTTCATAGCTGATATCTTTATTTTTATGTATGCTGAAATTGAACATGAGAGTAAACTAATAACACTCTGAACAGTGAATAATAGTATCCTTAGAAGGAGAAAGGTGAGGAATTGCCTAAAAAAAGAAGGCAGAGGACATTGTTAAAAGTGTATCAGGATTTAAAAGCTACAGTAGTTCTGTTGCTCTGTTTAGTTTGATTATATTTTGTTGTGGTCTGTCTACTCATATTAGATTTGAGGGCACAGAGATATAACCCAAAAATAGAAGGTTATCCTATGATGGTAACTGTCCTTAATTTCCTATTAACTAAAACTGAAACCCTTTATTACTTACACTGTCTTACTGTGACTGATGTTATTTGAAGCTGGTTTGTTTGAATGTTATTTGGCCTTGACTGATTTTATTCACATTTGGTATGCTTGCTGGTATCAAGTCCAACAGTAGAGGCAACTACTCTGAAGATGATAAGATGTGACAGATATATATTGTGGGGCTGGGGATTTAGCTCCTTAAGGGGCTTAAGCCCCTGCCTGGCAAGTGTGAGGTTGCCAGTTTGATCCCCAGTACCAAAAAAATAAATAAATAAAAGATATAAATTCCAGGTTTAATTTTTTTATTTAAAGAGAAAAAAAGAACATAAAAAAACAAAGCAGTAAAAGGGTACAAATAATACAGAATTTCAAGAAAAAAATACAGTAAGAAATCACTAGTTAATAGGTTTTATATATTGTCTTCTTAGAAACAGTTGTCCAAATTATAAAATTAAAGCATCTAAAGTGAACATTCCTACAGCAAGATTGCAGACAGTTCTGTTCAATGATCCAACAAAAGCTCAGTAATATGGTTTTCCTTCCTACACACTCAAACAGGCACTTATATCCCTTAGGCCACCTTCCTTTCCTCTATTCTTCACAATAACAATTACACTTTTGGGTTTTTTTTTTTTTACTCCCATAGTTCTTATTACTTTTTTTTGAAGAGAATAAAACCTCAAGTGAGTTAACAAAACAGAGTTGGTTATAACGTAAGGATGGGCATAGTACTTGACACACAAATAGAATATCAGCTGATCAAAATGGTTATCATTGTGCCTCTTGCTATTTTTAAAAAGAGTTGCTATATCGTCAGGTATAATAGAATTGATCAAAACAGTAGAGAACAAGACCAATAAAATCTACACTAGAGACCTTACAGGATTTCAAAAGAAGATAATAGTCAAACCATAATGGGCATCATATTAAATCTTATTGCCTACAAAGTGGTTGCCTTTGATACTATCAAACAAAATAAAATATAGTAAAATCAGGAAGAACAAGATGGGGAGAGCAATACTGGGGTTCAAATCAGGTTAATAGGAAAACAAATAGTTACTATAATATATCCCGCTATTTTTTAATTTAGTTTTCCTTTAATAGAAAAAAAAATAAAAAATAGAATATTTTTTTTTAAAAAAGGGTGGAGATCGAGATAAAAGAGACATTGTAATAGAACAACACAGGTTAGAACTAAACAATTAAAGCATCATTTTGTTTCACCACCAGATAATCTAACATAATAGTAGTCACCATAGTACCTCTTTCCTTGAATTATTTGAGTATAACTTCGTATACTATAGAATCAATCATATCAAGACACTGTGAAGCCATTCAAGGATACAAAAGAATTACAGGGTATTTAGAGCCAGTTAACAGAAAATGAACAATGATTTCTATATTATCTCTTTGCCTGTAAAAAATTTTATTTATACTATCACATACAGTAAAATATATTAAGACGCAACATGTTAAAACCAGTGGAAACATGTACAACAGCTTGATGGGAGTTCCAAAGAAGAGGATATTAAATCAGCACTGGCTTTTATGATGTGTTATTTTCTTCAGAATAGCTATTAGTACTATCACCGATACTAAAATCGAGAAACCCAGGATAAAACCATTGCACTTAATGAGTGAAAACATTATATGGATTCAAACCGATATGATTGGGTATCATGATTACCACATACTTCTATGTATTATCATTTCTTATACTAGGGAATATATTCAGTATTTATACATGTGAGTTTGATTTATTTCACTTCTGAATATGGTCTCACGCTGTGTCCATTTATTTATATGTCAATGTGATCATTCTTTATATCTGAGTAGTACTCCATTGTATAAAAACACCATAACTTTTTTATCCATTCCTCAGTTGATGAACACTTAGGTTGTTTCCAAGATCTGGCTATTACAAACTATGCTGCTATAAAAATGGGTGCACATATATCACTATGGAATGATGCTTTCAGTTCTGTGAATATGCCTAGAAGCAGAATAGCTGGGTCAAAAGGTGCTTCCAGTCCCAGCTTTCTGGAAATCTCCAGACTGACCTCCACAATGGTTGCACCAGTCTACACGCCCATGAACAGTGCAAGAGAGTTCCTTTTTCCCAACAGTGTCTCCAACCTTTGTTGTTGGTGGTTTTCTTGATCTTGGCCATTCTTTCCGGAGTGAGATGAAATCTCAGTGTGGTTTTAATTTGCATTTCTCTAATGACCATTGATGGTGAACATTTTTTCATGTATTTATTTGTCATTTGTATTTCTTCATCTCAAAATTGTTTATTCATCTCAGATGCTCATTTTTGGATTGGGTTTTTGAATTTTGGTGGTCTCATTTTTGAAAATTCTTTATATGTTTTAGACAGAAGTCCTCTGTCTGAGGGGCAGTTCACTAAGATTTTTTCCCAGTTTGTGGGTTTTCTTTTCACTATAATGGAGATTTCTTTTGATGTGCAGAAACTTTTTAATAAGAGGTGATCCCAATTATTGATTCTGGGAAGCATTTCCCATGCGGTTTGACTCCTGTTTATCAATGCTCTACCTACTTCTATGTCTTCAAGGTTTTTACCCAGTTTGTCTTCCAATAGATTTAGTGTTTCTGTTTTAATATTTAGATCTTTGATCCATTTAGATTTTATTTTAGTACATGGTGATAGGCATGGGTCTAGTTTTAGTTTTAGGCATATGGAGAGCCAGTTTTTCACCACCATTTATTAAAGAGAATGTCATTCTTCCAGTGAACATGTTTGGCCCCTTTATCAAAGATAAGGGAGTTGAGTGTGTTTGTAGTGGTGGTTATATCTTCTCATCTATTCCACTGATCTTCGGCTCTGTTTTGGTTCCAGTACCATGTTGATTATACTACAGTTGCTTTGTAGTATAACTTCAAGTCAGGGATTGTGGTACCTCCTGCCTTGCTTTTGCTGCCTCTAACTGTCTTTGCTATTCTAGGTTTCTTTTCATTCCAGATGAATTTTAGGGGTGATTTCTCAAGTTCTATGAGGTATGTTGATGGTATTTTTATCGGGTTTGCATTGCATCTGTATAAAAGTTTTGGGAGAATGGCCATTTTCACAATATTTATTCTTCCTATCCATGAGCAAGGGATGTCTTTCCATTTTCTGAGATCATTTTCAATTTCATTTTTCAGTGTGTTGTAATTTTCTCTGTATAGGTCTTTCACTTCTTTCATGAGAGTAATTTCTAAATATTTCATTTTTTTGGTTGCTAGTGTGAAGGGTGTGGCCTCTCTTATTTCTGTCTGTGTGACTTTGTTGTTAGTGTATAGGAATGCTATTGATTTTTGAGTATTGATTCTGTATCCAGCTACATTACTGAATTTATTTATTATATCTAGGAGTCTTTCAATGGAGCTTCAGGGATCTTCTATATAAAGTATCATGTCATCTGCAAATAATGATAATTTAACTTCTTTTCATATCTTTAAACCTTTTATTTCTCTCTCTTGTCTTATTGCTCTGCCTAGTATTTCCAGTACTATATTAAATAGGAGCTGTGATAAGGGGCATCCTTGTCTTGTGCCTGATTTTAAAGTAAAGGCCTTCAATTTTTGACCATTTAGTATGATACTGGCTGTTGTTTTGTCATTGCCGGCCTTAATTATATTGAGGTAAGGGCCATCTATTCCAATTTTCTGCAAAGTTCTTATCATAAATGAACGTTGGACCTTATCAAAAGCTTTTTCTGCATCCATAGTAATGATCATGTGATTATAACTTTTGGCTCTTTTGGTATGGTGTATCAATCTCTGCATGCCTGGGATGAATCCCCTTTGGTCATTTTATGATCTTCTTGTTGATTTGCTGCATCCTATTTGCCAATATTTTATTGAGGATTTTTGCATCATTGTTCATTAGGGAGATTGGTCTGTAGTTCTCTTTTTCATTTGGGTCCTCCTTTGGTTTTTGTACTAGAGTAATATTTGCTTCTAGGAACAATTTATGAAGGATTGCTTCCCTTTCCATTGCATTGAAGAGTTTGTGGAGTGTTGGCATTAGGTCTTCTTTATATTTCTTGCAGAATTCTTCAGTGAATCCGTCTGGGCCTGGGCTCTTCTTTGTAGGTAACAATTTTATTATGTTTTCAATTTCATTAATAGAATTTGGGTTATTCAGTAGTTTTACATCTTCATGACCTAGCTTTGGTACTTCATATGCTTTAGAAATCTGTCTATTTCCTCTGTGTTATAAAACCTTTGAGAGTAGAGGTTTTCGAAACAGGTGTTGATGATCTTCTGTATTTCAATAGGGTCTGTAGTAATTTCACCTCTTTTATTCCTTATTGCATGGATTTGAACATTTTCTTCCATTTTTTAAATAAGGTTGGCTAGGGGCTTTTTGATTTTATTTATTCTTTCAAAGAACCAGGTCTTTGATTCACTGATTTTTTGGATTGTTTTATTAGTTTCTATTGCATTGATTTCTGCTCTGATTTTTATAGTTTCTTCTTTTCTTTTGGCTTTGGGCTTGACTTGCTCTTCTTTTTCTAGATGTTTGACGTATAACATCAGGTTATTTATTTGTATTCGTTCTGTTTTCCTAATGTGGAAACTCGTGCCATAAATTTTCCTCAGAGGACAGCTGTCATTGCATCACACAGATTCTGGTACGTTGTATTTGCGTTTCCATTTGTTTGTAGGTATTGTTTAATTTCTTCTTTAATTTCCTCTGTGACTCACTGATTACTCAAGAGTGTTATTCAGTTTCCATGTATTTGTGGGATTTTTGCAGTATCTTTCATCATTAATTTCTAATTTCATAGTGGTATGGTCTGGTAGCATGAAAAGGATAATTTCAACCATTTTGCATTTATTTAAATATGCTCTGTGAACTAATATATTGTCTATTTTAGAGAGTGACCCATGTAACACTGAAAAGAATGTGTATGCAGTTGTTGTTGGAAGGAATACTCTGTATATTTGTTAAGTCCCTTTTCTTCACAGGTGCGATGCAGTTCTTTTATTTCTTTGTCATTTTCTGTCTGGTTGATCTGTCCATTGGTGTCAATAGTGTGTTAAGATCTCCTGTTAGAATTGTGTTAATGCTAATTTGATTTTTCATTTTTGTTAGTACTTTTTTTGTATAACTGGGTGCTCTGGAGTTTGGTGCATATAAATTTAAGATAGTTTTCTCTTCCTCATGGAGTTTTACCCTAATCAGTATGTAGTGACCTTCTTTATCCATTCTGATCATTATTGGCTTGAAGTTCACATTGTCTGCAAACAGAATAGCTACCCACCCCCCTTTTTTTTTGGTTCCTTTTGCATGAAGTATTGTTTTCCATCCTTTGACTTTCAGTCTGTGAATATCCTTTTGGGTTTAGATGGGTTTCTTGTAGACAGCATATGTTTGGATTTTGTTTCTTAATCCATTCTGCCAGTCTGTTTCTTCTAATTGGTCCATTGAGACCATCTACATTAATGGTTAGAACTGTTATATATTGGTTTATTGTTGACATGTTATCTTTTTGCTGTTGCATCTTTATCTTTCTGCTCTTTTTAACTGTCTGTTTTGTTCAGTGCTTTTCCCCTAAATGTATCTAGGCTGTCTTTCAGTATTCTTTGCAGAGTTGGCTTGGTGATCATGAAGTTTTTCAGCTTTTCTTTGTCATATAATTATCTTATTTCTCCATTGATTTTGAAGGACAGTTTTTCAGGGTACATCAGTCTAGGTTGGAAATCATTTTCCGTTAGGATCTGAAATACTTTACTGCATGCTCTTCTTGACTTCATTGTTTGTGCTGAGAAGTCTGCTGTGATTCTGATACGTTTTCCTTTATAGGTGATCTGTCTCTTCGCTCTGACAGCTTTTAATGTTCTATTCATTTGCTCAATTTCTGGGATGGTCATTATTATATGTCTGGGTGTAGATTTATTTTGGTTATGGCTATTTGGATTTCCATACACTTCATTGATCTTGATATCAGTTTCCAATCCGTATTTGGGAAATTTTCATCTATTACTTCTCTACATATCCTCTTGACATCCTTTATGTTGTCCCCCTTCTTTTTCATTTACCCCTATCAACCTTATGTTGTTCCACTTTGCATCATCTTGCAGGTGTTCAATAGTTATTTCCTGATTTTTGTTATTTTTAAAAGATCTTTCCTTTCCTGTTCACTGGCTGCAATCTTGTTTTCAAGGTCTGAGATTCTATCTTCATATTCATTGAGACAGTTTTTACACCTTTCAGTGGAGCTTTTGATTTCCTGTATATCACTTTGCATCTGCTTTATGTATTCTGTTTGTTTCTTATAGAGTTCATCCAGGGATTCTATCTTTTTGTTTAGTTCCTCCAATTTTTTAACTGTGTCTTCTTTAGATATGTTCCGAATCTCCTTCATTTCTTTTAACATTTCTTGTTTTACCTACGAGATTATTTCTAGTTTGAATTTCTTTAATGCTTCCCAAAGTTGCTTCTTTATTTCAGTTACTATTATTTCAGGTATTTCAGTTATGTGGAATGTGTTTTCTTCTATGCACATGGCTCCTAGGCTTTTTTGGGATGGGATGGATGTTTGAAATTGCATTTTGGTCTTTCATTTTGTCATTTTGCTGTATTTTCAAGCTTCAAGTGTTGATCCAAGTGAGGGAGCAGTTCACGCAGATTGGGATGGGATTCCATGTCTCAGCTGAACTTGCTGGCAAGGTAGGGAGTTTCCCCAGACTGGAATTGGAATCTGTTCCTCAGCCCCACAAGCTGGTCCTGGCAGGAATCTGTGGCCTCATTCCCGGGTGAGGAAGATATTTTCCCCAGACTGAAAAAGGATTCTGTGCCTTGGCCCGACTCCCTGGTTCTGATTCGCTGGTCCCAACTCACTGTCCCCAGTGGGCAACCACTTGATCCCCAGGTGAGTAAGGGAGTTCCTCCAGAGTGGGGTGGGATTCTGTGCCTTGGCCTGACTCGCTGGTACTGGGAGAAACCCACGGGTTCTACATCAGGTTTGATTATTAACTGCTTTCACATCCTACAACGTCTTCAAAGTTGTGTTTTTATAAAAATAGCTATATAATGTTATGCTTAATTATATAGACCCTGATGTGGACAATTCTATTGAAAATAACAAGAGAAAACATAGTAAGTACTGTATATCACCTAATATTGTGGTCTTATATGTCTCTTTCATATCATAATTTTCTAGGAATTTGTTTTGTTGTCTTATTTTGATCTGTTTTCCCCCATAACACAGAAAGGATAGATATACACCTAGAGATTCACACATGGGAAGAATTTATAACCTATTTATTGGAACCAATAATATAATGCATAATGTAATGAACAGATCCTCTGAAGAAAAAGTGACAGTAAGAAACCCAATGCTAATTCTGTAGCATTATGATATAAAATTGAGCAATACTATTATTCACTGTTCAGAGTGATATTAGTCTAGTCTCTTATTTTTTTGGGGAATTGTAATTTTAACATGGCTTTGTTTTAATCTTTTGATGCACATGCTTCATTTTCTCTTTCATAAATGATGTTTCTGAAGTTGATGCAATATTTGGCATTAAGATATACATTTGTAGAGGCTTGGAGTATGTGTTGTTGAAAAAGTTGTGTTCTTTTCACATAACTTGTACATTAATGAATGTTATGTTTTCCAAGTTGTGACAAGACATCTGCTGATTTCCTAGCATCACTGGATATCATACCATGTAAATTATGTCACCTGATTTTGTTTCTCAGTGGAGCCAATATTGGTCATTTAACTAAACCTTTGTTTTTCTAACCATCAGAATTTTACTTGTTATGTTTATATTACATCTATATTTGCTAGTAAGGTTTCCCCACATGTACCAAATGTGAACCATACTACTGTGAATTTCTGATTGTGCCATAATGACAGAATCATAACTTGTGTCCAATAGCACATCACAATATATATATGTATATATATATATATATATATCTCCAGAAATTATAAAATTTGGCATGATTTATGAGTAACCATACTTTGAAATCAATTTTTCTTAAATATGGAGTTGTTTTTTGGGGAAAAGTTGTTATTGGATGTATCATGCAAATGCCTTTATTTTATTCCTTGATGCTGTGAATGCATTACATATTTTGTAATTATTACTGTTTTTTCCTAAAATACTGAAGTAATGGCATGAAGGGAAACCTAAATTTTGAGCTGTCAACACAGTAAAAAGTAAATTTGCTAAATTATGATTCAGATTGTGTTCTGTTTTCCTGAATTGTGAATTTATACAATGGCATATCACTTTATTTATAAGGACCAGTGCATGACGTTTGTGGTTAAACACATACACTGGGCCATGAGTCCCAGTTGGTTTCCTGTGGCCTGTGGTTTCCACTTCCATTTTAACATTCATGAAATCTGTAACGTGTTTAATGCAGTGTTCTTGAATACAAAATCTGCTTAGGAATTATGTTGTTAAAAATTGTGGTGTCATGAAAACACAGTGAACATTGCAGTAAATACCCCTAATCCAGTGAAGATAGCTTGCCCAAGTCTCAATTATCCTTGGGAAAATAAATTACTCACCTCTTATGTAATCACCACTAAAACTATATCTGTTTTTTACCTGAAGAACCTGATATACTTCACAAAGCAAAAGACACTGTGAAGTACATTGTCAGCCTCTATGCACTACAGCATGTGGCCAGAATCCCTGCAGCATATTTCTGCTTACCATCAATGGGAATATTTGGAGTTTGTATTACAGCTAATAGAATAATGAATCTATAAGACATATATCCTGAGTACATGCACTTTCTCATTTTACCATGAAAGTAAATCTTGCTGGTCCTGTTGATGCATGCTTGTAATCCTAGCACCTCAGTGGGCTTAAATTAGTGGAAGAGGAAGTTGAATCTAACCTACACAATTAGAGTGACCTTGTCTCAAAATATATCTTCAAGTTCTGCAGATGTTGCTTAAAGCTTTAGATCTCTTCCGTTTCTTCCCCAGCATCAACATTTTTTAATACTCATAATTGCACATCAGTAGTTGTCCTTTTATCGGTTGGCCATGTAGCAGTTATTATGGAGAATCACTTGTGAAACACATTTGTTTATGCAGTGACCATCCTGAGCATCATTTGGGCAGTTGTCAGTTTAACCCATTCATTCTTGTATTGAATACAGTAGAATCGTCACTTTTATATTCCTTGTTATTTTATAAAAACTAACAAAAAGTATGCAATTTTTGATCATTTTGTATTTAAATAATTCCATTGGTAAGGAGTTACCTATAAAGATTAGGCTAAAGATGATTTCTTTAGTTCAAGCATCAGGCTCTCCTGATGAGATGGGATGGTAATGGCTTGGAAGCTGACTTTGGGAGGCAATTGCTAGATGGTTTAGCAGAGTGTGAAATAGTTCTTCTTATGCCTGCATTTGAAGTTTCAGAAAACAAGTACGTTGAGGTCAAGAATATGAATGTACGATAGAGTAAAAGAATCCTGTCTACTGCAAATTGTGATTTTTCTTTTACTCAGGAAGTGTAGTTTTTTGGTAATTTATGCAGCAGTCTCAAATATGCCTCTATTGGAATAAAACATAGTGAAACCTGAAAGAACCAGACATTCCATGTTCTGAGTGTAGAGGTATTAAAAAACATTTTTAAAAATACTATTCCTGCTGTTTTGTGTAGAAAATAAGATAGGGTGACAAAAGAAGCAAAAAGGACTTTGTAAGATTTTAATCCTCCTGCATAAGCATACAAACCACAAAAAAGTCAAACCAAAAGGAAGAAGAAATAAACTACAGAATAAGAGAAATTTTGCCTATTACTCCCTGACAGCTGACATGTAAAACCAATAGGAACGTGAAAGGAAAACACATTTTTCAGAATATGTACAAATTGCCAAGAAATACTTGAAGAACTATTGAGCATTTTTGCACAATAGAGAAATGCAAATAGGGACATCATTTCATTGCAGAGAGAACCACTCACCATAAGATCTAAAGAACATTCAGGAGACTACAGGAGAAAAGGAATTATTTAATCTTGTTGGTGGAAATGCAGGTAAGTAGTTCAACTACTACTGAAGTCAGTGTTTAAAGTATTCAAAAGACTAAAATTAGTAATTCTCATTAGTGCAGTGCTTCCTTTAGTGGGTCTCTTCCCCAAAGAGTTAAGGACATATTGCAGTGATTCATGCAGATTCCTGTTACTGCAGCAATAGTCATTTTTCTGTGGAGAGCAGCAGCAAGCACTGCTCCATCACCACCAAATACCAATGACGAACAACAAATACTCACTAGTGTACTCCATTTGATAAACGGTTTGATATTTTATTGTGAAGTTGGCTGTGACTTAGGTTTTCCAGTAGACTACAGATCAGTATAAATATGATAGTCATGCTAATGTCATAAGGCCATCACTAGTACACTATTACGTTCATTAGATTTGATGTATTTATCTTTTTGAGAAAGCATGTTGCTATGAAGTTCAGGCTGGCTTTGAGGTCACATTATAACCCAGAGTGGTCTCAAACAATTCTCCTTCCTTAGTGTCTCAAGTACTGGGCTCCACACAAGAGCCACCAGGCCTAGTTTATATTTGGTATATTAAGTGCATATTCAGGATATTTTATTTCAACTGTTTTTGTTGTTAAAGTATTTCCATATTTTACCTCCAGCATTTGTAGAGACTTTGGCCTCATGGAGGTGGTGATGTGCATATCCCCAACCTCATGACACTGTCTGCTGGGTTCAGAGCTGTCAGTGTACTGCAGTGCAACATAGTTGTACATAACTGTTTCTTTTTCTACTTTCCTTAGAAAACATTTTTAAAATTTCCATGCATAAACAGAGGGTCAATAACCCTGGATAGAGTTTCATGCAAATGCTGACAGTTAAGTACAGTGTAGCACTGACCTAAAGATAACTTTCTGTCATCTGAGAGTCTCTATAGTCCTTTCTGTACACACACTTTGTGCCTGGGCCAGCACCTGTTGTGGGTCCCAGAGTCTGCTGCAAGGCCATGGAACACATAGCTTTGTGACCACCTCTAGACTGTTGTCCTATATGCCACTCTGCTGAAGCAGAGTACAGCTTCTGGCAGGAAGCCAGAGGCTCTGAGGCTCTGAGACAACACTGGTTTTTCTTTGTGAACACAGATAATCTTATGTTTCTGTAAGACAGACAACTCTGTCCCATATTTCTACCCAGGAAGACAGAAGAGGAATCTGGAGACTGTGGATTAGACAGGGGTGCTGCCCTCCTGCTCTGCCAGCCCGGTCTGGATGGGAACCTGACAGTGGCCCAGGCTTGCATCCCCTCCAGACTTGCACCTGCCCATGAGTATCTGCCCTCAGGGCATGTCAGACCCAGTCACACTTGACTTAGGGCAGGAATTGTGTAGGGGGATTCACAGTGGTTGTCAGGCCTTAATGTTACTCTGCTGGACTCAGTGAGTCTGAGTGGTTTTGGCTGAGTCTTGTGATACCTGTCCTGGTCTCTCTCCTGCCTCTGGGTCCCAGAAGGCTGGGGACAATGAGCCCTGTCCTTTAATGCGCTTGTCATTTGACATTTGCCAGCAATCATCCTGAAGGCTCTGGGATGAGTGAACCATTTTTTCAGCCATTCCCACATGGTCTGCCTATGTGGGATCCTGAGGCTGGGGTCCCGTGTCCTGGGAAAGCAGCATAACCTGCTTGCTGTTCACTGTCTTGAGCCAACTGTCTGTAAAGACCAACTATCACCAGACCAAGGTGCCTGGTGACCTGAGCCTTCAGAGTTCTGTTTGGACCTGTCACCAAGGAAGTGAGGTCATGCACTGGGGTCGACAATTTGGCCTTTCTCTGTGATATCACCTTTATTTTTGTTGTGGAACAAATCTATGTCCTCCTTAGAAACAACAAGTTAAAATGCTAGAAAACTGTGTATACATTTAGACTTTGCTGCACTTTGAAAATTTTAATGCAGCAAACATGTAGATGCTTCAGATGTGTCAGGCTGGGTGCCAAAGAGAAATGTCCATCCAAAGGATCCATTGTCTCGGAGGACGAAAGACACATTGTTTTCTGTTAAAGATTCGTCAAGTGTTAGGCTGACTTCCTTTCTTGGGCTTATATTAGTTTCATTTCAGTTCCATTAGGAAGCAGAATAGCCATAATAATTTTACCAAACAATATGAAGGTCTCATGTTATAAACCCTATATATCCAGGGGAGGAGGATTCATAGCCAGTTTTACTCTCATGTGCTTAGGAATGATTATTTATTCATCCTTAGATGTTCAACTCAGCTATACACTGTAGTGCTCCAAACTCTGACCTCCAGGGAGGGGGACAGCAGGTGGTGAGTAAAAGGGGAGGTGACATCATCACCCCATACTGATGAAGGACACATGTGCATCACTCCTGGGGAACTTGTCTCCTAGCTGCTGCTGTCACTTCCTTTCCTCCCATGCCAATCAGACATGGGTTTTGTGTCCCTGATGGGTAGTTTCCTTTTCCTAGAGGTGATGGTGCTGAGCCTTTTCAGTTGTAATACTCTTTGGTTGGTCTCCTAGAAGCAGTATTTCCATGCTGGCATCTCTCTGTGCTGCCACCACCCACTATTATGTGGCTGAACCAAGCACATGCACCTGTCACCCATCTTGTGATGGCCATTTTTTATGTTTTTGGGTCGGACTTCAAAAGGAAGCTGCCACACTCATTCTTACACAAGCATTTGAGTGGATACTGACATTTATTTCAAAGAAAATGCATCATATTGCTGGTGTATGGATAACTTAGAAATTCTTGCTGTATCTTTGGAAGCAGATGTTTAAAGCAGAGTTATGTGGTTCCTTTTTTATTTTGTTTTGTGTTATTTTGCTATACTATATTATGCTCTGTTATGTTATATTATGTTATATGTTGGTGAGGATTTTGAAAGTCCTTCAGGGTGTTTTCAATACTTTCTGCTTTGGTTTTGTATAACCAACCTGATGAACTTTGAGAATATCAAAAACTTTGAGGAGTTTTGTTTTGGAGAAAATTTAAAGAGCAAAACACAATCAGGGATGTTGTTGTACACCTGTCATTCCAGGCCTCTGGGGCAGAAAGTTTGTGGTGAATTTTAGGTCATCCTAGGCTACAAGGGAAGATCAAGGTCAGACTGAACTGCATAGCAAAACCCTGTCTGAAGAAAAAAGGAAAGAAGAAAGAGAGCAAAAAAAGATAAAAATGAAAAGTCAAAAATAGACTTTCCAGTGAGAAATCTTCGTGAGGTTCTCTTGCATGTGTACTTTAGTCAGCACACCTAGCATAAGGTTTACCATCATGGAGACATTGATGTTCTTCCAGGTGTTTGTACTCTTTGAATTTTTTAAAGGCTTTTTACTTAGATGACTGTAGATATGCTGCTGAATATATCCTCTTAGGATTTGGGTAGTTCAGTATGAAGAGATTTTGATCATTCTGGTTTTTTTTTTTTTTTTTTCTGTCCTAAATTTGTATTTAGCACCAGAATTTGAGCAAGGGATTACTATTTTTATTTTGAAATAATAATAAGAATCATATAAAGATACACATTTTAAGCCTATAAAAGATAAAATAAGTATAGATTAATAGTGATTAATGTACCCTGTTCAGTGATTTCTGAGATTTCTTAAAGATCAATATTTTCATACATTTGTAAAAGCTTACATTTGGTACAAATTTTAAGACATGGTCTCACTAATTTTCTAAATGTCCCAGGCTAGGCTTAAACCTTTCCTCATCATTCCTCCCTCTCCCAGAGTGCTGGGATTACAGGTGTATATTATCCTGAGTTGGCAATTGGTAGCAGTGTTGTGTATTCATGCAATAAAATATTTGGCTTTGGTCTTCAGACACTTTGTAGATGGAGTCACTCTAGTTAAGCTGTCCGCCACTTTGAGGCCTGCAGCTTTTTCACAGTGAGTAGGACTGAAAATCCCATAAACACTGTTAGTAGATTCTCTGCTTTTCTAACTGTCGTCAGCAAGCATTTCAGAAGATCACTCCAAATGCCTTCTCCACTAGGATTGAGGCTTGGTGTCTTTGAAGCACATTCTCTTTTTTTTTTTTTTTTTTGATTCCTCATGGAATTTGATGATTATTTGAAATCAAATCACAAGAAAGGTGGGAAGGTTAAAGCTACTTGGGGCACACTCCCAGAAGGCCAGGCCAGTGTAAAAATTTATTCTCCTTCCTGGTGTCAGTTGCAAGGTTTTTTTTTTTGTTGTTGTTGTTGTTGTTGCTGTTCAATTTCTAGGATTTGAATACAGAGCTTTGCATTGGCTTCTTTGTCTTCACCTTTTAACACTTTTCTTGTTTTGAGCCAGGTCCTTAATAAATGGCTAAATTGATGAGGCTCACCTTGAATTTGTGATGCTCCTGACTCAGCCTTCCAGACTGCTAGGATTACAAGGCACACCACCAGACCCGGTCTCATCATAGTGTTGTTAAAAACTTATTGGCTGAGCAAGGAATGGTGAAAATGCCTGTAATGCCTGTACTCAAGTGGCTGAGGCAGCAGGATTCCTTGGAGTTCCAGACAAGCCTGCAACATATTCTGAGTTCAGCTCAGGCTACAATGACACAGGGAGACCCTGACTATAAAAAGAAAATGAAAAAAATAGGGAAGAAAAGGAAAGGAAAAGAAAGCAAAGAAGAAATAAATAAAATGCCTAGTGATTTTGTCACTTGCTGTACATCTGGGCAAGCTGTTTCAGTCTGTGGTCCTTTTCTTCCAGTGTAAAACCCTTTTGACTACTGTTACTTTATAGTACCTGGAAACTAGTATTTTGATGCCTCTACTTTTAATGTTCTTTCTATGGCTATAGGATGACTCTTTGTACTTCCTTGTGAATTTTCATATTTTTTTTTATGTTTCTAGGAAAATGGCACTGATACTTTGACAGGAATGGCACTGAAACACCTGGTTGCTCTGGGTAGCATGTACATTATAACATGAATTCTTCCCTTCCCTCATCACAGTATGGCTTTTCTTCTGTTAGTGCTCTTCTACTTATTGCATTCCAAGAAGATGTGAGTTTGCTTCAATTTAACCTAATCATTAGTTATTTTTGATTATTTGTGAAATGAATTGTGTTCTTTGTATTTGAGGCTACAATTTGTTTGTAGTACATAGTAATGAATTGATTAGGGCATGTTGCTCATGTATCCTGCTATTTAAGTGATTTGTGAATTTGTTCTATATGGTTGTCAATGGAGTTTAAATTTCTTATATACAATGCTGCACCCTCAGGAGAACAGCAACAACAATTAATTCTTCCTTTCTGATTTGGAAGGCTTTGCTTTCTCTTTCTGGATTAAATTCTATGGCCAGGACTTCTAGTACTGTATGTTGAAAAGAGTTGCAAGCCTTGTCTCCTTCCTGATCCTAGAAGCTAAGCTTGAAGCTTTTCAGCCCTTGAGCACCATGTCAAGGATGGAGCTTGTCATGCTGTGCTGAGGTCCATTCCTCCTACTTATAGTTTATGAATGATTTTTATCGTGAAAAAATGATGACCTTTTTGGCTTCTCAAAGCTGTTTTTCCAAATCTCTTCAGGGTTTAGCTGTGCCTTATGCTGTGAATGTGCTAAGTGACATTTAATAGTTTGTGCGAGAGGGAACATTCTTGCACCACTGAGATTGAGCCCAGTGTTGATCATGTTGGTTAATTTTGAACGTGGTGGTGAGTTAATGTGGCAAACATTTAGCTGAATAATTTGTGTATGTTCGTTAGGAATATTAGCTAACAGAGTGTTTTCATTTATTTTATTTTTAACACATTATTGTCTGCTTCATTCTCAGGATGACTTGTCACTTAAAAGAAGTTGGTGGTGGTTTTTTCTCCAACTTGATGGAAGAATTGAAAAACAATCAGTATTCATTGTTTATCACATACTGGATAAAATTCACCAGTGCACTTATGGTATCCCAGCTTTGTTGTTGTTATTAAGAAGCTGTGATTTTTACCCATTGCCTGTGCTCCTTATTGCTCTGTTCATCAGACTGTTTCCTTCTGATGCATGTGCTTTGGGGACATCAATGGACACCACATATCCTTTAAGGGTCACATCTCATTTTATTTACGGATGCTACCATTTACTTTTGTATCTTCAAACTATCTCCATAATATATCATTTTGTGAGTAACTCCTTTCAGTTACTCAGTTTTTAATTCACACTCTTGCAGGGTTTGGTTACTGTTGGAGGAAACTGGGGCTGGTGAGGGCCTGGTCTCTTATTTAAGGCTTTGTACCCTGACCTGACTGCAGTGCCTCCATCTCCTGGCCTGCACCCTGTAAACACCTGTCCTGTTCCACAGCTATGGTGAGTCGACATGTGGCAGTTCAGGTCTGCACCTGGGTGGAAAACATTCAGTCAATTTGAGCTCTGTAACAGACTGAACTTGTCATACAGAGCTTCCCTGAGTGAGATAGGGGCTTCAGGCATGTAGGGAGGAGCTCTGGAACCATTCCAGCTCTCTCCTATCCAGTGTGGAGTGTATGACGCTTTCCTTAGAACTCACTAATGGATGAGGCAGCCTTGACTGGGCCCTTTTTAGCCATGGTTCCTGCTAGGTGCCATGGTGTCCTGCACCTCTGCCTGGACCATCTCTCTGACTTCAGATATCCACAGAGATATGAGCAGACTCAGTCTTCCTCTACCAGGCTCTAACTCTATGCTGAAGCTTCAGTGAAATATCTGTGTCCCTCAAATTCATCTTCTATATATTTAACCTGGAAATTCCACTTCTAAGGGTCATTATAAAAAATGAGATTGAGAGACACCATATTATCTTCTTAGTCAGTTAAGATGTGGACAGTTAGAAACCATGAATGTTCCACAGCACAGCTGCTGAGTTAATTATAAATGACATCCACTCAAAATACTGAAAGAAGGCCATGTCCCTGATCTTTCCTGAGATGGAAGAGAGCTTGTGTCCTGGCCTCTCTACACCAGCAGTGAAGAGACACAGGCCTGCACAGCAGGTGAGGACAGGAGAGAGGAGCTGGTCAATGGCAGACCTCTCATCCTGGGAGGGAAGCCTTTATGGTTTTTCCATGTTATGTTCCACTGCATTATTTATACTGCTCCACTCAATATTACTTCTCTCCTGTTCAGTTCACTTAAGAATAAATAGTTGGTATTTTCTTGAATAGGTGAGTGGAAATGGATGACTTAATTTTCTTTTATCTGTAATGTAGGATAAGCATATAGAAGAACATTCAAGCATCACTTTATAGATATATAAAATAAGGAGTCTTTTTATTCAGAAAGGCAACACATCATTCATGACTAACTTTTAAACCCCCACCACATAAAGCCATGCGGATCCCGCTGGGGTGGGTGTCCTGTGCTCCGTATCTGAGAAGTCACTGTGCTCATCTGTTTCTGGGAGAGGACACCCAGAATCTTCTTCAGAGTCTCTTTTTCCAGCAAAGATGTCTTGAATCTTCCTGTTCTCAGGCCAAGCAGGGAGTGTGCAGCATACAGAGGAGCCCAGCACCTCCTGCCTTACACCCATTTCCACCACTGCATCCATGCTGCAGCCCTGCAGGCCCAATAAGACAGAGCCATGAGGGTGCAGCAAAGACTCTGCCACCTCAGCCCCAGGGGCCTCAACTCCTGGGTCCAGGCCTCAGCCTCCACCAGGCTCCAGGCTCTGCGCTGGGATGGACTTACATAGTGGGCCAGACACACCATCAGTGCCTTGGGACTAAGTCCGTTTTCCATAGTGAGCCTTCCATTCTGCAAATTTTGATCCTTTCCTTTCTAAATGAGGCTGCAGCATTGGAGACAAAACCACACACATTAGCATTACTTTTTGTTTTTCTTTCTTTTTCCTGCTTTTCTTCTTCTCTTTCTCCTTCTCCTTCTCATTCTTCTTCTTCTCTTTCTCCTCCTTCTCCTTCTCCTTTTCCTTCTCCTTCTCCTTCTCCTCCTCCTCCTCCTCCTTCTCCTCCTCCTCCTCCTCCTCCTCCTCCTCCTCCTCCTCCTCCTCCTTCTTCTTCTTCTTCTTCTTCTCCTTCTTCTTCTTCCTCTTTCTCTTCCTCTTCCTCTTCTT
The DNA here is from genome assembly GCF_034190915.1 of Cavia porcellus. Classification (NCBI taxonomy): domain Eukaryota; kingdom Metazoa; phylum Chordata; class Mammalia; order Rodentia; family Caviidae; genus Cavia; species Cavia porcellus. The sequence goes on along the minus strand of NW_026947533.1, from coordinate 910,314 downwards.
CTCTTCATCTTTGTCTTTGTTCTTGTCATGGACTTCTTAGTCTTCTTCTTGGTTTCTTTGTTGCTTTAAGCATATATTTAGAGGTGCATTTTGCCAAAAACCTTTCTTTGTCTTCACTTTCCAGTTAACTGAAGTTTTTACAGATATCTACTGCAGTTCTAATTCTATGTGTTTGAATGCTCAGAATCCATTCTGTGGCTTGGTAGAATGAGGGAAATAAAGCAGAAGCTGCACTTGGGGAAGATTCTGTGCATTTTAGCATATCGTACAACAACCCCTGACTCATGGCTTTTTACCTCGAAAATATGGACTTCAGCATCAAGTGAGTCTGCCACAGACAAAATGAGTTTTCTGTATGTATTTCAAACAATCTCATTTCCCCTCAACTTGTGAAGCACATGGTATAGGTTTCTTATGGCCAAACTTGAAAAATTATGTCTAGTACATGAAAGGATGCCACTGATCCTGAAATCATGACAGAACATTCTTGTAAACATATAGTCTGATCCACACTCTGGCAGACAGAAACTAAGAGAGTCAGAGATGGCTGGCACAGATAGAAACACCTCAAAATTGTCAACTACCAGTTGCAACAAGCAGGAACCACGTTGCTGAGCTTTCACTGTTGGGTGATGGAATTGTGTGGTGGGTTTTGCACTAGGTTTTCTGAGGCAGCTCAGGAAATCTAGGTTGCTGCCTGGATCCCCCTTCCTGCAATGCAATACAAACAGAAAGTCATGAACATGCATCATTTATTTGAAAATTTCTATTGCAGTTATGAAACCTGTATGCATGAGAGTCCACATCTCTGCCCTAGCAGACCTACCCACGTGTATTACCACCATATCTTGTAAAGGGTCAGTTTATTTATACAAAATGCAGAGTGATGTTCTCAGCCTTGATTTTCCAGACTGGTGCATTTCTTGAAGGGAAATCATTTCTTGAAGGGAATTTCTTGAAGGGAAGTCATCAGTCATTCTTGAAGGGAAGCTAAATGATTTAGTTTGAGTAAACTTCAAGTATGTTGCTGTGCTTCTGTGTGACATCCTCGCTGCCAGACATGAGGAAGGCAATGAGTGGAATCTGCTCGAGATTTAGCTCAAGAGGGACACATTTTACACAGCTGTGTCAGGCAGAGCTCTCCATCACCTGACTGGCCACCGTTTCCCAGTGCTGTCTCTGGCTCTGGGAGGTGCTGGATTGCAGTGAAGTTTCCCAGTGTACTGGCTGGCCCTGGGGAAACCTTGTCATGCCATGAGTTTGTCATCCTTAGCCCTGCTCATCTGTGGCCCTGGGGCCAGGGCAAGGTTCCCCCCAGCTGCATTGAACAGCATCATCCAGACAGCTATCCTGTGCGTACTCTATGTGGAGGTTAGCAAGGGTCCCAGTTCATTCCTGCTTCAAAGAGTACTGTGAATCAAACTCTTGAAAATTTGTGCAGCATTCTGTGTGGGAGAAAACTCGATTCTTAGTCCTAGGAGTTTTGGGGAAGGCTGTTTAGAGCTCTGATGGGAGCTGAGAGATAGGGCTGTGCTCTGCCCACCCCCCCCCCGTCCTTCCCATTGTTGTTCAGCACCTGCCTTAAAATGTGTCATTGGATGGGGAAACAACACATTTCAGGGATGTGTGCCTTCATGAAACCTGATTAGGAGGCTCAGTGTTTTGTGTGCTTGTTGGCCATGTCTAGTGATTCACTTTGAGTTAGAAGAATTTGCCATTTGCCTCACAAAATGGACTCATGAAACCTCTTTCACACTTGTAATAAAAACCATCTATCTGACTCTTGGCTGTAAAGAAAGGTTTCCTGTTTTGGTTTTTACATTATTGTTGTTTTTCAAATGCAATGAATCTGCCCTTGTAGCTCCCTTTGTATCACTTGAATCCCAGAAAACATTTTTAGAAATGAAAAGATCAGTACATACATAGTGCTATCTACATTTTCCCTGTAGACTTTTTTTTTAGGATTTTCTCTTCTTTCAAAGAGCAGTAGCAGCCAGTCTCCTCCAGGAATGTTTGGCCAAACAGAATCTGATGCACTGATATGAAAGACCCAGGGTAGTAAATCACAGTGAGAGAAAGGTCAGCACAGGGTGGGGACTAGCAGGAGAGAACAGGGGTATGGATGGGTCCAACACTGAGCTGAAAGCTGGAACTCAACAGATGTAAAGATTGTACCAATTGACGATGTGCTTATGTTTGACTCAACTGAACATGTGGAAACTAATGAAATCTTAACTTAAAATTATCTTAGAATTTAATGTTTTAAAGAACAATAGATTTAAGAGTAGAAATGAAAACTGAGAAATAGAAGAGGTAAAGGAAAGGGGAAGCGAAGGGCAGGTGCTTTGCAGGACTTGAGCCCTAAGTGGAGCTCAGGACACCTGTCATGGAGCCAGTGAGAGACCTGCCTTGGAATTCCACCAGACCGGGTATCTGACCTTGATTTTCAGATTGATCCCAGAGCTGGTGAGGTCATTGGAGGTGAGGCTGGCACAAGATCTGTAAGTAGACCTTGAGCTCAGTCCAGTAGCAGCCCTGCTTTAGAAAAATCCCCAACTGTCCTTGCTCCTTGCAAGCCCCAAAGCCTCCCAGGGCCTGTCAGGGACAGCTCTGTGCACAAATGCACCCCAGGAAAACTTCCCATTCTCCCTGACCCCACTCAATTCTGCATGCCTCTGTGTTGCAGGAGGCCCCAAGTCTGAGAGTCTTTCTCCCTCTAAAGTGCCCCGTGTCCTCCTCAGAAACCAACAGACCCAGGCCAATTCCTTCTCACTGAAGTTCTCATTTTCAGTAAGCTAGGCTTGGCCCAACTCAATCAGATTAGGTTGGGCTGATTGTACCACCTTGCTTAGCATCACCTGCCAGGACCCAAGAAGAGAAACTCTGATCCTCAGGAGGACAAGTGTAAGTAGCACTCCAGGTCTGGTCTCCCTCCCAAATGGCCCTCCCAGGGTTTCCTGTGTGCTAACCATAATCAGCCCTTGCTCACAGAGGTCTCTAGACAGTGCTGTGACCACCTGTCCTCCACTCTTCAGGAAGCCTCAAATGCAACTCCCTTTCTCACCCTTGTGGCCTGTTGCCTCTGTGAGAAAGAGAGTGGAGTCTGCAGTGTTACTTTAATCATGGGGGCTCAACAGGGTGCAGCTCTATAACTATCTGAAAAGTGAGTGGACAGTGGGAGTGCGTCCTGCCTGCCTTTTCTCCACCTTCAGTTCATATACGGATGCATCACCCCATTCTGTGTGCCTTCATGGGGCTCTGCTTCCCCTATTTAATGTCCATGTGTACAGAGGCCAAGAATTAGGGACACTCACCGTAATGTGGGTAGTACCTGGTCAGCGCTCCAGGGTGACTGTGTGGCCTTCATAATATGGAAGCACAAGAGACCAGTGTTTGCATCTGCTCTGGTCATTGCATCATGGTCAATGCCTGGTACATTGATAATTTAAGGTGCCCATCAGCTCCCTCCATGATGGCTGTGTGGAGCTGGGTCATCTGGCATCTCCCAGAGATTCTTGCTCTGGATACCATGGAAGCACATGGAATGAGTGCCCAGTGTCCTTCAGAGTGAAGACAACAGCTCCACCCAAGTGATGGATCCTTGGCAAGAGGCAAAGCTTTCCCATGGGAAAGGAAAAACCACAATGAATCCAAGGTCCCCGGTCTGAGCAGACCTAGTTTTAGACCCAACTCCTGCTTCCTACTTCCCTTGTCTAGTTAGACAAGACACAATGCCTCTCAGTTCCTTTCCAGTGTGTCCCCCTGAACTATGGCATCTGCTTCCCAGGAACATCATCAGTAGTGAGAGATGACACTTTCAAACCTTGTGGGCTGGTGTCATGTGTACACAGGATACAGAATTAGAGATGAATTCCATGAAGGGGTGGAGGGGAGGTGAGCACAGTGCACACAAGCCTGGTTCCTGCTGTATGGTGGTGGAAATTACACTCACCTCTTGGACATGTTTCCCTGGTGGCATCATGAGGGAGCAGAAGTTCATCAGATCAGCCATCATTATGTTCCCTAAGCATCTCAATTTCTTCTATGTATTGGTGTTGTGGCCTCAAGTCAGGACCTCACACAGGCTAAGCAAGCACTATGGATGCAGATGCACCCCCAAATCTACCAGCACTGTGCCTACATTCACACCTGTGTGAGTCACCACACCCATGGCAAGGGTGCTCAACTGCTGACAGCTCACCATCTGATGGCCACCTCCTGAGTAGCCCATTCCTTGAGCGTGGGTCACACATAGTGAATTTTGTTCTGGTTTCTATTAGCTGGGATGAAATTGAGCCCAGGTCCTCACGCATGGTAGGCAAGTGCTCTATCTTGAGCTCTCTCCCCAATTCCTTACTTGTTCTTAATAACAGAACATGGCAGATGTAATGGGATGTGACTATCAAGGTTCACACATAAAATGACTGTGACCACCCTCCTCTGCTCTCTCCCTCCTCTGTTCTTCCTTCCTTCCTCTCTGTTTCATTCTGTCTTCCTCTCTAAATCTCTGACTATCTCTGCATTTTCCCTGAGGAGAGGCTGACTGTTTGCAGAGAAAAAGGGTAACAGACAGAGGAGACATCAGACCTCCATACTAACTCTGTTCCTGCCTGTTAGCAAGAGAGAGAACCTGAGAACAGATTCTGCCACAGCAGTGTTTCCACTGAGCCTGGTCAGGAGAAACTATGGTGGATCCCCCAGCAGCACCTCCTAAATTCCTGACCCACAGAACCTGAGAGAACTGAAGTTTACCTGTTTGTACCTAAGTTTGCAGCCACGCATTCATCAGTGGTCACTGATGCACTATAGCAGATGTGAGGTTCTGCCTCCACCCCTGTCCCTCGCCCACTCCTCCCCTCCCTTATGATCGCCAGGCCTTCTGTTCTCACTTCTCATCTCTTTCTTGACTAAAAAAAATTGACTTTGAATCTCTAAATTGTTGGCCCTTTGTCTTCTGCCACACAGACTCAACTCTTTACAGCATTAGGGCCTGCATGTCTCAGGTTCAGGCATCAGTTCCATCTCAGTGAGGCTGTTCAGATACCCCCATATAGTGACTTTGACCTCGGTGTGCCCTTACTTTATTGGGATATAGCGCTGGGTCTTCTCTTCCACTACATTCTGCAGTGGTTTGTCCCTCTCCTCCAGCCTTCCAGCTTCTCGGTGGCCAGTGACATATTGTCCTTTTCTATGTTGGTGCCAGCCTAGTTCAGCCCAGGAATAAGGTGAGAATTTGAGGCATGTAGATTGAATAAATCAGATCACTTTTCCTCTGAGCAACCCAGTGCTTGCCCATGGCATCACTGTGTGTTCATGTGTGTGTGTGTGTGTGTGTGTGTGTGTGTGTGTGTGTGTGTGCACATATGTGTGTATCCCTTGGGATGCTGCTTGAAATCAGTCCCACATGTTTAGGCTCAGGTCCCAGGAGCTTGGGGGTTGCTGTTCTAATGCCTTTGGGAGTCAGCTGGCTCCTGTGCTAGGAGGTTTTTCTCCTTTGGACTTCTCCCCCATCCTCTTCACTCTGCCCATGTCCTGTGCCTTGGACCTGGCATTGTCCCTCTCTGGGCACTGGTTCTGAAATGTCCATCAGGAGTGGAATAACACACATAGTTCGTTACTGTGGAGTTTCTAGCATGCTTGGGGGTGAGGCACTAGAGGGTCACATGGGGTTCTCTTCACCTGGGCACTGTCCCCATCCACACCTACCTGTAATTTGATACCATCCCTACTAAGGCCATCATCTTCAGGTTCCCTCACATTGCCATTGTCACATGCAGTCAATTAGGTAGGGCAAAGCCTGGAATTAGAACTCACCACTCACTGTCACTGATACCTTGCCCAAAGCCTGTGACACTTTATAGACCCACTTGGTTCAAAGACCATGGGAAAAGTTTCTATCATCCATTGAATTCAGGAGCTACACCTTAGCTCACAATAGGGCACCCACATGCTCAGCTATTTCTTTGTGGGAAATCCAGTGGCTGCTGAATGAGTGACCTAACCTCTCCTGCTGCCCAGCCCCCAGTGGCAGCACAGTGCAGCCAGGACTTGGGGGAATAACTTCAGCCTGGAGCATTTATAGCATGGAGCAACCAATTGGCGGGCCTCTATGAAGGCTGCAGGGGTTTACACCATGACACAGCAGATCTGTGACTGAAGACAGCACCCCAGCTCCTGAGGAGTCATGTAGAGCTCTTGGGTCAATACCATCTACCCCAGCATGGCCAGGAGCCTGGTGGATTTGAGTTCTGGGCTGGTATTTACTGCCTGGGACATAATGCCACTGCTGTTTCCCAGTGCTCATTTCTCCAGCTTGTTTGCCTCGTTGACCATTATGTTTCTTTTCTTATGAACACAGCCCATTCTTAATTGGGCTGTGTTCATGGGCCTTGTTCTTTGACTGAACTACTGGGTAAGAACTATAACTTATAGGTGGTGACATGCTGAGCCAGACTTTATGCAAATTTACTCTGTCCAGAGAAGAGGACATAGGCAGCCATATTCATGACATTGCATGGAAATAAACCACAGGGTAATTCAATGGACATGTTGCCTGCGACACTGCACTTTCCATACTGGGTTACAGACTTTCCTTGGAACACACAGTGCCTCACATTTTAATGGTTATATTAGAACTACAATACTTTACTTTTGTGATTTTTTTCCTGTTAAGCACTTATAAATTAAAATTAATAATTTATCATTGGAAATATCTAAATTATAAATATGGGTGTGACACTCACATGGTCCTGCTCTGTAATGAAAGAAAGTGTGTTAGTCTTCTTCATATGAAATACATATGAAATGACCTGCACGTAATTAAATGTGGAGCAATTTTGATGTGTATTTGTTTATAAAGCCAGGAACATAATTAAGAAAACAAAGAATCCTAAGAATTACAAAAAATTCCTGAATTCTTTTTCTATGCCCTGCCAAGAGTTCATGAATACGTGAATGAGAGATTGATGCAGTCTGTCTGGATTTTCCCTTCTCAGACAAGGCGAGATTAAACAGTTACTTACAGCAGGGTAAGGCAGAGGAGAAACACAACTGAAGTTATGTGGAAAAGGTAGGACAGGTAAATTACAAGGACCTAGAATGAGTGGTGGCCAGGATCTTGTACGAAGGAAAAGAAAAGAAAATATATTTGCATAGTGAGTTGACGAAAATATTCTGGAAGAGGATACTGGTGAAGGTTTCATAATATGGAGAATGCGCTAAATTGTACCAAACTCATCAACTGAAACAAGAATAAACCCTTAAATTTCATTTACACTGATTCTATCACTGCCAGCCCAGAATAGAATAATAATAAATAGAATAATAAGTAAATCTGGAAGAGAGGGGAATGGCAGGTGTGGGTCAAGAACTGCCTGCAGGTAGAGGTCAAGAGATGCCTCCTTCTGGGGAGTCACCAGGAGATCCAGCTCTGCAGCTGGTTGAGAAAGGAAAACATGTGCCTGCTCTTGCTGTGGTGCCAGAGCTGGTGAGGGAGCTGCAGGTGGACCTGGCACAAGCTCTGCGGGTGCAAATTCAGCATGCACTGGAATTGCCTCTGCAGTTGCAGGAGAAGGAAACATCACTGACTTTCCAGGGACTTCTCAGGGCCAAAACTTCCCACTGCCTGTCAAAGCAGCTGTGTGCATGAACACAGCCCCAGTAAAGCCTTCCAGTTTGCATCCCCACACTGACTGCTGAGGGGATCATGTTCCTGTGTCTCCCATCATCTGGGCACATTGCTGAGTTCAATAGCACATTCCATCCTCTCAAGGCTACAACCCACATCCCAGGGCTCCCTACCTTGTGACTTAGACACTAGGGACTTAGGAGGCTCCAGATGGCCCATGAGAAGCTTGGCCTGGGGATCCACCTTGGAGTTCAGCTCCAGTGAGGAGTCAAGCATGAGAGATGCACATCTGGAGCTAAAAGGGAGATAGCAAAGCAAGAGGTCTGGCCTCTCTTCTAACACTACTTACACAGGTTACCTTAGCAAGAGGCACATGGGTCTCTAGCCCAGCAAGTTCAGTGTCCACTCTCACCCTCTACCAACTACAGTGTGGCAGTGTGGGCCTTTGGATCCCCGAGAGGCTGAAAGAATGCTTCATGGGAGGCAATCCTTGCTTACTGGTATGACACCACTCCCTTCTTTAGGGAAGCGTGACAGTTTCTCCCTACTCTTACCCATTGCAGGTCAGCTCAACAAAGGCAAAGGCTGATATCTGCCATGTCTTTCCACTCAAGGCCTCAGTGCTGGTGCTCCATGAATATCTGAGAAGTGAGGAGTCATCGATGTCTATCCCAACTTTCTCCAGTGTCTAGATCAGACAAAGATCTGCTGCCCAGTTCTCTTGGTCTCTGTAGAACTCCTCCTACATTGTCTGTAACCACTTCTAAGGTTGGCCTTGGACATAGAAAGACTTCCTTGAGGTGAATAATATCTGTTCTTCTGCCAATTCTGACTCTGTGGCCTCCAAAGAACATCAAAATTCAAAAGCACAGTGGTTGCACCTGTTCTGCTTAGAAGATCATGGACAATACTCAGAAAAGTGTCTTAACACAGCGTGTCTTCATGTGTATTTTGGCGTGATGACACCCACCCACTTTGCAATGATACATGTAGGCCATGGACACTTTGCCATCCCTAAGAATTCCTGCCCTGAGCATACCCTGAATCACCTTGAGTGACTCTCCAATCTCCTTTCCAATGAATAGAACAGTTTTCCCCATGTGTGTGTGTCAGTGAGGGGGGTGGAAGGTCATCCCTGGGAATCAGGCCAGCCTCTGTAGCAAGTCTTCATGGGGCCAAGGCCACAGCTAATCCCTTGCCATGGAACCCCTATTTCATCCTCAGTGAGCCTGCACTCTGGATCCACTCAGCACCCCACAGTTCAGTGTTGTAAACTGAGACTGAGGTGCTTGCACATGGCCAGAACTTGAATACACAGGTGGCCACATCCCACGGGGTTGCTCAGATAAGAACTTAACTTCCCTGGATCTGAACTAGTCCTGGACTCAGTGTTTATGAGTGACTGGTGGTTGAGCCTAAGGATATGTGTTCTGGGCTTCCTCTTGTCTCTGGGTGCCTCTGGGAACCTCTGTGTGCCAATGAGTACTGACCTGAGTTGCTGGCAGCTGGGTGTTTCCAGTTGGGCTTCCTGAAGCATCTGCACCAAGTGAATCATCCTCTCCATATGTTTCCTCGTGGTTCCCTGACACAGGGTCCTGATGCTGGGCCACTAGCCCTGGGAAAGCAGCGTAGCATGTTCCTTGTTCACTCTCTCAAACCAGCCATCTATGAAAGCCAACTATCACCAGACCACAATGCCTGGTGACCAGAGCCTTCAGAGTTCTGTTTGGACTTGTCACCAAGGAAGTGAGGTCATGTGTTGGAGTCCACAGTTGAGGCTCCCCTTCTGATGCCTCCTTTGTTTTTATTGTGAGCTAATCTGTGTCCTCCTTAGAAACAGCAAGTTAAAAAACTAGCAAAATGTGGGTGTTTTTAGACTTTTCCACCCAAATGATCCTTTCCCTTGAGGATGAGGTGCACAGTTTCTTCATTTAGAATTTCCTCAAATTTTATTTTGACTGTCTTTTCTGGACTTATGTTAGTTTCATTTCATTATCACCAAGGAGCATGGAGATGTTCCCAGAAGGCCCATAATAATTTTCCTTGAAGGATATGAAATGTTTCATGTTATAACACACATCTGTGCAGGAAAGGAGGATTCATAGCAAGTTTTACTCTCACATGCCTATGAATGATCATTTCATCCTGAGATGTTTACCTCAGCCACACACTGTAGTGCTCCGTACTCTGACCTCCTTTGTGTGGGACAGCAGGTGGTGAGGGCAAGGGGAGGCTTTGCAAGGCCATGGACATCATCATCCCTTGCTGATGAAGGACACATGGGCACCCCTCCTGGGGAATTTGTCTCCTAGTCACTGTTTTCACTTCCTGTTCTCTCATCCTAAACAGACCATGGGCTTTGTGTCCCTGCTGCGTAGTTTGCCTTTCCTAGAGGTGATGGCACTGAGCCTGTTCAGTCTCGATGCTCTTGGTTGGTCTCCTTCAAGTAGCATCTCTGTGCTGGGCTCTCCACGTACTGCTAATTATTGGTGGTGGAGCCACCACACACTCTCATGGGGCTGAACCTGCCAACTGCAACTTGTTCATGCATCTGTCACTCATCTACTGATCCCATTTGTTCTGTTTCTGGGTTGGCCGTGGAAAGCCAGCTGCCACAGCCATTCTTATACACAGTCTTGAGTGGACATAGACTTTTATTTAAAAGAAAAAGTACATAGATTTGAAATTTCCAGATTATATGTCTTGTGTATGGTTGACTTACAAACTGTTAAGGTACCCTTGGAAGGATTATTTAAAATCAGAGTTAGGTGGTTGTTATGTTATGTTATGTTATGTTATGGTATGTTTAGTCTTGGTGAGGATTTTGAGTCTCCTTCAGTGCATTTTCAGTGCTTTCTGATTTCATTTTGTAAAACTCACTGGATAAACTATGACACATCACATAATCCTTGGGTAATTTTATTTTGGAAAAAATTTAGAAAGTAAATGAAAGCCATCCTTGGTAGTAAACATCTCTAACATGAGAAGTTACAAGGCTGAGGCAGCAAGATTGCTGTGAGTTGAAATCAGCCTGGGCTACAATGTGAGTTCAATGAAAGTCTAAACTTAGCAAAATCATGTCTCAAAAATAAATAAATAAATCAAAACAAAAGATACATTTAAAAAGGTTTAAAAAGACACAAAACCATCTATAAATCAACAAATCAAATCTTGGTGAATTTTTCTTACATATGTACTTTAGTCAGCACACTGAGCACTAGGTTTACCATGAGGTAGACATTGATCTACTGCCAAGAAGTTGAACTGTTTCAACTTTTTTGACCTTTGAACTGAGATGAATGTAGATATGCTACTGAATATATACTCTTAGGATTTGGAGAGCTTAGTATAAAGAGAATTTGATGGTTCTTTTTATTTTTGTACTAACTTTATATATGGAAGTAGGATTTGAGCAACGGATTACTGTTTTTTGAAAAGACTTTCTTGTCTTATTTTAGTGTAACTCAAGTACATATTAATAAGGACCACATAAAAGATGCTATTATTAAGTCTATAAAAAGATAAAATACAGAATAATAATGAGAGAATAACATTGGCTACTGTATTGTGCACAATGATTTCTTAATGATCTATATTTTCATACATTTGTAAAATTTGTTATTCTCTTTACAAATTTTAAAGCATGATCTCACTACGATTGTGAGTTTCCCAGGCCATGCTTAACCTTTTCTTATTCAATCTCCCTCCCTCTCCCAGAGGGCTAGAATTGCAGGTATTATCTTGAGTTGGTAATCAGCAATAATTTTGTGCATTGATACAAAGAAATATTTGGCTTTGATCTTTAGACACTTTGCAGAAAGAGTGGATCTAGTTAAGTCATCTCCCAACTTCCTAACTGGCAGTTTTTTCAAAGTAAGTAGGATTGAAAATCCCATTAACAATCTTTGTAGATTCTCTATTTTGTAACTGTGGTCATCATGTTCTTCAGAATATCACTGCAAATGCCTTCTACACTGGGACTGAGGCTTGGTGTCCTTGAAGCACATTCTCTCTTTTTTTTTTTCCCCTAATGGATTTTGATGATTGTTTGAAGTCAAACCACAAGAAAAGTGTGAAACCTAATGCAATTGGGCACACTGCCCTCCAGAAGGCCAGGACAGTGTAAAATATTATTTTTTCTACCATTGGACTTTCCAAGTTGTTTTGTTTTGCATTCAGTTTCTATGGATTGAATACTGAGATTTGCACTTAGCTCCATGGCCTTTCACATTTAAAATTCTTTTTATTTTCATCCAGGTTCCGGATAAGTGGCTATATTGCTGAGGCTCTCCTTAAGTTGGTGATGTTTCTGCCTCAGCCTTCCAGACTGCTGAAATTACAAACACACCACCAGACCTGGTTTCATCACAGTGTTGTTAAAAACTCATTGGCTGAGCATGGAATGTTGAAAATGCCTGCAAGTCCTGCACCCTGGAGGCTGAGGCAGCAGGATTCCTGGGAGTTCCAGAAAAGCCTGCAACACACTCTGAGTTCAGCTTAGGCGAGAGCTACACAGGAAGAACTTGACCAAAAACTGAAAAGAAAAAGAAAGAAAACTAAAGGAAAGGGAATTGAAGGAAAGCGGAGGGGGTAGGGGGAGGGCAGGGAAGGGAAGGAAAAGGAGAAACAAAACAAAATTCTTGGTGACTGTATGAGTTTTTCTCTACTGGGCTGGCCTTTTTAATCTGTGGTCCAGTTCTTGCAATATAGGACCCTTTTGACTGTTGTCACACTATTATATACCAGGAAACTATGTATTTTGTTGCCTCTACTTTAATGTTTTTTCCATGGCTATAGGATGACTCTTTGTCCTTCCCTGTGCATTTTCATTTTGTTTTTTCTATCAGTGCCAAAATGGAACTGGTATTTTGACAGGAATGGCATTTAAACACCTGATTGCTCTGGGTAGCATGTACATTACAACAACATGAATTCTTCCCATCCACCATCACAATCTGTCTTTTCTCCTCTTAGTGCCACTTCACTCATTGCTTCAATTTCTACAATTTTCCAAGAACAGGTGAGTTTGGTTTAAATTTTACATAAGTATTAATCCTTTTGGATGAATTATGAAATGAATTATCTTCCTTGTATTTGAGTCTGCAGTTTGTTTTTAAGCACATAGATATGAATTGATTATGACATATGGATATTGTACCTTGAAACTGAAGTTATTTTTCCATTTGTTCTAAAAGTTTTTCAGTGTAGTTTTAAGTTTCTTATATGAAATGTTGTGTCCTCAGGAAACTGAGACACCTCTTAATTCTTCCTTTCTGGGGCTGGGGGTTTAGCTCAGCGGCATAAGTACCTGCCTTGCTAGCAGGCGGTCGTGAGTTCGATCCCTGGTACCGATAAAAATGAAAAAGACAAAAAAAAAATTCTTCCTTTCTGATTTGGTAAACTTTTGGTTCTTATTGTTGACTCAATTCTAGGACTAGGATTTCAAGTAGTGTGTTGAAAAGAGTCCTAAGCCTGGTCGTGTTCCTGGCCTGAGAAGCAAATTTTGCAGCTTGTCAGCCTCTGAGCATGATGTCAGTGATGCGCTTGTCATGTCTGTTCTTTGCTGTACTGAGATTCATTCCTCCTACACATGGTGTGTGAATGGTTCTTATCATGAAAGGATGGTGAACTTTTGAATTTCTCAAAGTGATTTTTCCAAATCTCTTGAGGGTTTAGCTGTGCCTCATACTGTGAATGTGGCAAGTGACACTGAATGATTTGTGCAAGTGGAACCATTCTAGCACCACTGAGCGTGAATCCAGTGTTTATTGTGGTGTTTAAATGTTGCATGTGCTGGTGAATTTAACTGATGAGCATTTAGTTGAATATTTTTGAGTATGTTCATTAAGAATATTTGCCATTAGAACATTACCATTTTTTTTGAGCATTATGGTCTGGCTTCATTTTCAGGGTGACTTCGTCACTTGAAAGGAATTGGTGGTGGTTCCCTTCCCTTGAAAGACATGAAAATAATTAGTATTTATTCTTTTTCAAAATTTTATTTTGAAGATAGTAAAATACAACAGAGCAAACAGAACAAAGCAAATGAAGACAATGCAGTGAAATTGATACAAAACTTCACAGCAGGGTCCATGATAACAGTAATATGTACCATAGTACATCTCATTATCTTCACAATTGGTTTCCATTCAGTTAGTTATAGTGAAATCCAAACAAACACAGAACATTTTAAAACCAGTCAAAAGATAATATTGAATAGAGAAAAACAATTAATCAGAACACAGCAAAAAATTAAAGACAACATTTCTTTTCAAACACAAGATAGAAAGAAATCCCCCATATTTTCTATATTGCACACAGTCATCTTCCCAAGAGATGCTCTCCTTGCTAACCAAAGGTGGGCAAGTGAGATGTATGGCTCTCAGTCCATGCACCAGTAGGCTCACTGGAGATGCTGCCTGGTTCTCTTCCTGGCTTGCATCAGGGGTGCTTTCCAAGGAAGGCAGGAGAATTGTTTTCTTGTTCAGCTGCGTAAATCCCAACATGGCCAGATCCAGTATTTATTCTGTACTATACACTTCATACAAGTCAGCAGGGCATTTATCATATTCTGGCATTTGTTGTTGTTATTAAGCAGTTATGATTGTTGATTCATTGCCCGTGTTTGTTAATGCTATGTCAAATGGTGTGTTTTTTTCTGAGGGTGTGGGTCAGGGACAACATGGGAGATCATGTACCGATTAAGGATCACATCACATTTTACTTAGCGATGTAGCCATTTACTTTTGTATCTTCAAACTTCCCCTACAGTATATATTTTTGTGAGTAATCTGTTAAGTTATTTAGTCTTTTAAAGCACATTGTTGCAGGTGCAGTTACTCCTGGAGGACACTGGGGCAGGCTAGGGCCAGGTCTCTTATTTCAGGCTTTGTACCATTACCTGCCTGCAGTGTTCCCACCTCCTGACCTGCTGCCTAAAAACAAATGTCTTGCTCCACAGCTGTGGTGAATTCACATGTGGCAGTTGAGATCTCACCTGCGTGGAAGACATTCAGTCAAGGTAGGCTCTGAAACATGCTGATCTTCTTGTACAGAGTTCCCGTGAGTGAGACATGGGGACTCAGGACTGCAGGGACGAACTTGGACAGCAGGGCCACAACAGCCCTCTCTTTTCCAGCATGCAGTGTACGCTGTTTGTTGAGAAGCTGACTGATGGATGCGGAGTCCTGACCTGAGACTTTCTTGCCCATGGTACACTACTAGATGCCGTGGTGTCCTCCACATCTGCATGGTCCATCTTCCTCCTACTTCGAAATTCCACAGAGATCTGAGGAGCCCTGGGCTTCCCCTTCAAGGCTCCAAATCTATGGTGAGTTTTAGTGTGAATTTTATGATCAGGAAATTCAATTTGTATACATTTAACCTGGACATTCCACTTCTATGGCCTCATTATAAAAAATGAGATTGAGAGATACCCGTGATCTCTTCTTATTCAGTTAGGAGTGTGGACAGTTGGAAACCATGAATGTACCACAGCAGAGCTGCTCAGTCAATTATACAATTATAGTCACAGAAAATGCTGAAAGAAGGCCATGTCCTAGGCCATGTCCTGGATGCTACCTGAGATGATAGAAGAGCTCATAGCCTGGCCCTCTCTCCACCCAGCAATGAAAAGACCCAGGCCTGAATAGCAGGCGAGGACAGAAGAGAGGAGCTCCTGGAGAGCAGAGCACTGAACTTGGGGGGAAGCCCTTTTAGTGTTTTTTCCATTCCATTGCATTATTTATGGTGTTCTATTCAATATTCCTTTTATTCAAATAAGTTAATATTTAATTGTGGCTAACTTCTTGAATAGGTATGTAAACATGGATGATTTAATTTCACTATATATACTGAAAGTTATGCACAATACAGACACTTCAAATATCACTATAAATATAAAATAAGGAGGCTTGGTATTCAGCAAGCTAACACATCACTCATAACTAACTTCTAAAAATTCTAACACATAAAGCCATGAGGATCCTGCTGTGGTGGGTGTCCTTGCCCTTCCTACCATAAAAGCCACTGAGCTGACCTATGCCTACTACTGCCAGAGGACAGCAAGAGTTTTTCTTCAGTGTCTTTTTCCAGCAAGGAAGTCCTGAATCTTCCTGCTTTCAGGCAGCACAGGGAATGTGCAGCTTGTCCAGGAGCCCAGCACTGCCTGCCTTACACACTTTTCCCCCACCTCATCCATGCTGCAGCCCTGCAGGCAAGGGAAGGCAGAGCAGCCAGGATGCAGCAAAACCTCTGATTCCTCAGCCCCAGGGGCCTCAGTTCCTGGGTCCTGGTCTCAGCCTCCTGAATCTCAGGATTCAGGTGCTATCCTGAATTCGTCTGGCTTAGTGGGCAGGGCACCCAATCTACACCTCTGGGGATCAAGACCACGAAGGCCACTGTCTGCAGTGACCCTTCTACTCTGCAAATTTTGCTTCTATCTTTGAAACTGAGGCAGTGGCATTGGAACAAAACACAATATTTTCAATACATTTCTCTTTGTTGTTATTTTTTCTGCTTCTTTGTTTTTTAAAGCATATATTTAGAACTGCATTTTGCCAAAAAAAAAAAAAAACAGTTCTTTGTCTTTTCACTTCCCAGATAACTGAAGTTTTTACAGATTTCTACTGTAGTTCAAACCCTATGTGCTTGAATGCTGAGAATCCACTCTTAAGATGGTAGAATGAGGGAAGCAAAGCAGAAACTGAACTTGGGGACACTGCTGTGCCTTCCAGCATTTTGTACAGCAAACCCTGAATCATGCCTTTTTACCCATAACATATGGGCTTCAATACCAAGTGAATCTGCCACTGACAAATGAGTTTCCTACATTTACTTCAAACAATCTCATTTCCCCTCAACTTGCTAAGCACATGGTCTAAGGAGTCTTACACCCAAACTTCAAAAATAATTTCTAGTAAACAAGAGACTGCTACCCATCCTGAAATCATGGTGGGGTTGTATGTAAAGACATAGTATGATCCACATCGAGGCAATCATGAGCTAAGGGGGCAGAGATGGCTTGTGCAGATAGAAACACTTTGAAATTGTCAATCAGCAGCAGCATCAAGGAGGGAGTAGAGCTGCCAAACCCTCACATTTGGGTGATGGAATCATTTTGTGGGTTTTGCCTTGGGTTTACTGAGGTGGCTCAGTAAATCTAGGTTGCTGTAGTGCATTGCCAAAGGGAAGTCATGTCCATGTAGCATTTATTTGGAGTTATTCTTTTGCAATTGTGAAACCTGCATGCATGAGGTTTCACACCTCTGCCACTGAAGAATCATCCACAGGCATTATTTCCATGACTTGTAAAGGATCAGTTTATTTACACAACATGCAGAATGCTGTTCTCAGCCTTGTTTTTCTCACACTTGTGCATTTTCAATCATTTCTTCAAAAGGAAGCTAAACGATTTAGTTTGAGCAAACTTCAATTGTGTTGCCGTGCTCCTGTGTGATGTCCTTGTTGACAGACCTGAAGAGGAAGTGAGGTGGACCTGCTGGGGGTTCAGCTCCAGAGGGATACTCTGCTCAGGGTGTCAGTCAGGGCTGCCTCTCACCTGACTGGCCACTCTGGAATCCAAATGCCCTTGCTCAGTGTTGTCCCTGGTGTTTGGAAGAACTGGTTTGCAGTGTAGACTCCCAGCGCACTGGTTAGTCCATGAAAAACCTTGCTGTGCTGAGTTTTTCACCGCTAGACCTGCACCTCAAAGCCCCTGGCCAGAGTTCCCTCCAACAATCATGCATGGCTTCTCCAAACAGCTCTCCTCTGCATGCCCTACGTGAAGGCTAGGGAGGTTTCCAGTTCCTTCCTGCTTCAAATAGTACTGTGAATCAATCTCTTGAAAAGAAATCTTGAAAATTTGTGTAGCATTCTGTGTTGGAGAAACCTCTCTTCTTAGTCCTGTGAGGTCTAGTGACGGCTCTGTATATAGCTGTGATGGGAGCGATGGTACAGGACTCTGTCCCCCATGTTCTCTTCATCGCTGTTCAGCTCCTGCCTTAAAATGTGCCATTGGATGGGGAGACAGCACATCTCAGTGATTTGTGCCTGTGCTTATCAACTTTGGGAGGCTGAATGTTTTCTGCACCTGTTGACCACAGGTGGTGATTTCCTTTTGAATTACAAGACTTTCTCACTTCTCTCACAAAATGAACTGGTGAGACCTCTTTTACTCTGATAATTCAAACCCTGGGAAGGTGAAGCACTTTCATCACCAATCACAGCACTAAACAATGAACCAATCACAAATGCTAGGTTTAGCTGCCTCTTTGACTTCATGAGGCTTTGGTGGGGACACCCAGATACAAACAATAACACCTTTGTAAGTAAATCCTCTGAAGATTCCCATGCTCTGGACTAGAAGATAATTCCTTGCCTTAGTCCAGGGTTTATCTTATTTTATTTTATTAATTTATTTTTTAAATCTCTCACTGTGCAGTTCAGGCTGGCCTTCAATTCACTATGTAAATTAGGCTGACCTAGAACTTGGAATAATCCTCCTGCCTCAGCTTCCTAAGTGCCAGGATTACACGCATGTACAATCACACCCAGCTATTGTTTGTTAAACTGTATTTATTGATTTACTTGAGATTACTCAATTCAATTATATTTGTTATACTTAAGTATACAAAAATGCTAATAAATGTAATAAAATTCCAGCCCAATGTAAACAACTTAGCAACTTAGCAAGGCCCTGTCTGGGAATAAATTATGATAAAAGGACCAAGGCACTGGATTCAATCTTCAGCACAGCAAAATTAAATAAATCTATAAATAACAGACTTTGTATAAAATAATCTATAAATAAACAATACTGCTTAGAAATAAATCTATAAAAAACAAAATTGCTTGTCAGTAAATCTGTAAGTAAATAAAGCTTTTGTGGATAGCTCAGATCAGAAGTGTTTTAAAAGCAATTTTATTTCATTATAATTGACATACAATGAACTAACAGGGTTAAATACAAAATTGGATGAAACTTGACATGGGTCAGAGATGTAGCTCACTGGCAAAGTGCTCCCTGGCAATCACAGGGTACAGAATATGGTTCTTGGTACCAAAAATAAACAAATCTGAAATTAAAAACACACAAACCTCTAGGAATCTTGTCATACATGAGCCCCTTGAAAATCATCACTGAAGTGGTGATGTATACGTCACCTTCACATTTTCCTTATGGTTCCTTATAATTGCTTCCTTCCAGCCTAAGCAATGTGTCTGCTTTTTGTCTCTGGGAAACACTTTGTATTTTCTAGAGTTGACAGGTCTGTAACTACACAGGATGCTGGTATACTAAGATGCTAAAAATTAAAATAATTGATTAAAAGATAATTAACAAAATAGTTACTTAAAAATATAGTTATTAGTAATATTGTCATGATGTACTAAACTCATTACCCTAGTAACCAAGCACCAACCACATAGTTATAAATTAACTGACTGCATAGTTCTGCTGCTCTGTAATGCGTCACCCCCTCCCCCCATCTTAGTGACCTGTGTGATATGTCAACATTTGTTCCCCTTGTAAGAGACAAATGACCTTGTGTCAACCATTATTCCCTTTATGAGAGACAAATGTTCCCAGAATTGGCAGCCCAAGGGCTATGAATTGTCTAACCACCCACTGTGAAATGTCTCTTACCTCTGCAAAGGGGAACAAAGGCCCACCTTATTTCTGTTTCTCATCACTATGTACTTAATGATCAATGAGCTAATCATAAATGAACTATAAAAATCAGTCAAAACTCTAACTCAGTTGCAAAGCTTTGCAAATTCCATCAGCAGTGTGTCGCTGGGCCAGCTAAAATAAAAGCGATTCTTTTAAAAAACACATCTTGTGCCATTTGTCATCTTGGGGTCTTGCCCGTTTTTCATCATGGGGCCCTGTTTTTTGAGTAGAGTACAACATTTGGGGGCACTCCGTGATTACATGGGGACCCCTCCCCACATTTTTTCACCAATTGATCGGCTTGAAACATCTGTAAGTATTTGGATCTTTTATTCTTTGTAATTTGAGTGCGCACCTTTGAATTTGCAGAGAGCTTGGCTGGTTCCTTCTGCACCCGAGCGGGATGCCCTCCAAATAAAGCCAGGTCATACTGTTATTGAGCCAGTTTAAAAGGTTACAGTTTTTAAAGTGTAACATTTTAAGATGATAAAAAGACATAAAATGATTTAATATATTTTAGACTACTAAGAAAGTCACTTCAAGGATTTTGTTAAAATTTTTAATGTTGTCTAAAAAGCTAGAAAAAAGGTAATTGGTAATAAACAGAAACAGAAAAACAAATGTGTTCAGAATTTGACAGTATTGGATCAGTAAAACTTTACTGCAAAATGTTTCCATTAAAATGAGATTGTATTCTAAAAAAGGGGAGGACAAACTAGAGCCCTTTGTCATCCCAAGTTTATATAATGATAAAAAGTCAGTGTTGACCATATATAAAATATATTTGCCTATGAAAATAAAAATTAAAAAGAACTGTAATTCTCAGTCCCATCCGGATTAGAAGCCATCAGCGTTCAGAATTCCTGTACTACTCTTCCTCACCCCCCTTTTTCTAAGGACCCTCGGGGCCTTATTTCTCTTTTGAAATTTGTCTTCTCCATTCATCACCCCACTTGGGATGACTGCCAGCAGATTTTACAGGTTTTGTTTACAGTAAAAGAGAGAGAGAAAAAAAAACCTTCATGTTGTGGGATAAAAAGCAGTGTGCATTCCAAATAAAAACCTGTCCTCTGATCCCAAATGCCAGAACCATGTTTTCCCTTTGTCCTGCCCCGATCGGACAACCAGAGGTAAAAAGGCTCTCGTTCAGTATTGCCAGTTGTTCTCAGAAGCCTTTAAGGGCTGCCAGAAAACCCACCAATTTGTCCAAGGTAACAGAGTTGAGACAATTAGATGATGAGTCTTCCTCGGGGTTTCTAGAGAGATTGCTAGAGGCCTATTACATTTATACACCTGTAGATCTGGTAGCACCTAAAAAGGCAAGGGCCATTAATAATACCTTTGTAACTGTCAGCACCTGATATTAAGCAAAAGTTGCAAAGAATTAAGAGATTTTAAAAAATGCCCCTCAGTTAGTTATTAGAGTTTTCTTAAAACTGACTCTTTCCTCCAGCTGGTGCAAGCCATTCAACAGATTCCAGTTCCTGTGACAAAAAAACAAATATAAAAATTTCTAGGAGCCATAGGATGTTGCCTGCTTTAGATTACAGACTCAGGAGACCAGGCTTTTCAGCAATTGAAATCAGCCTTAACAGAAGCTCCAGTTCTGGCTCTGTCAAAGTTGCAAAAACCTCTTTCCCTCTATGTTGATAAAAAACAAGGGATAGAAAAAGGAGTACTGACTCAGAGTTTAGGACCATGGCAAAAGCCTATTGCCTATCTTTCCAAGAGACTTGATAACATGGCAGCCCAATGTCTGCCTTGCCTGCAGATGATTGCCTCCATGGCCCTCCTGGTGAAAATGGCCCAAAAGGTGACATTTGGAGAAAAACTTTTAATTATCTCCTCTCATTCACTGGAGACTCTCATCAAAGCTTCACCGGATGGATGGCTGCTATCAGGCATTACTTCTAGATCTGACTACCATCAGTTTCAAGGGGACAGTGTCTTTAAACCCAGATACTCAACTGCCTGATGATGACCTCTCCTTGCCCCTCTGATCATTTCATGGGGCTTTGACCAGACTTGACAGATGAGCCACTGTCCGGAGTTCCATCATATTTCTCTGATGAAAGCAGTCACATATATCAAGGTAAGCAGGTCCTGGGAGCCACTGTCACAGACTCTCAGATTCTATGGGAACAAATCTTAGAGCCAAAAACATCAGCCCAATAGGCTGAACTCATTGCCCTCACTGAGGCCCTCAAGTAGTCAGACAGATAGCAGATATGCATTTGCTACTGCCCATGTTCATGGGGCCATTTATCAGGAATGAGGTTCACTGACTTAAGGGGGCCAAAAGATAAAAATGCTCCCCAAGTTTTGGATTTGTTAGCTGCCATTTGGATGCCAAGGAATATGGCTATTAAATAATCTAACAGATGCAGCTCCCCAAAAAGCAGCCACAAAATCAGTGGGGATTTAGATAATCCTGGCATTGCTACTGATTCCACCCACTCTGCCAGAGCCCTTTTGCACTCAAAAAGACTTACATTTGGCAGCTCAACTCCAAGCAAAGTCTGATATCCCTGGGGGCTGGTACCAACTGCCTCATACTCAAGTCCTCCTCTGCGAGGCCTTGAGATAAAAACTCATCCAACAAGCTCATCTGTCCACTCACATGGGAGGATCAAAACTCGCTGCCCTTTTTGAGATCATTTCTTTATCCCTCAGTTATCGAAGCTTACTCAGTCTGTGAGCCTTAGAGGCCCTCAGTGGCAGTTGGTAAATCTTTTTTTTTTTTTTTTTTTTTTTGTC
The DNA here is from genome assembly GCF_034190915.1 of Cavia porcellus. Taxonomy (NCBI): domain Eukaryota; kingdom Metazoa; phylum Chordata; class Mammalia; order Rodentia; family Caviidae; genus Cavia; species Cavia porcellus. The sequence goes on along the minus strand of NW_026947533.1, from coordinate 888,259 downwards.
TTTTTCCTTTTTATCGGTACCGGGGATCGAACTCACGACTGCCTGCTTGCAAGGCAGGTGCTTATGCCGCTGAGCTAAATCCCCAGTCCCCAACAGTTGGTAAATCTTAAGCAACCACAACAAATGAAAACCACTTGGTATCATGGGACTGTGCCTGAAAAACATTGAGAATTAGATTTTACAAAAAAAAAAAAAAAACCTGGACTTCAAGGGAATGAGTACTGGTAGATAGCTTTTCCTAATAAGTCTTGAGTCAGCCCTGATAGCAGTTTTCCCAATTAGTCCTCCCTTTATCCATGGGGTCTGACAATGGCCCGGGTTTTATAGCCCAGATAACTGAAAAACTAACCCAAGCTTTGCAGATTGATTAAAAACTCCATTGTGCTTACCGGCCTTAAAGTTGAGGACAAATAAAAAGGATAAACCAGACTTTAAAAATGGTAGTAACTAAGATGACATTCAAAACTGGTGAGAACTGGGTGAGTCTCCTTCCTTTTTCCCTCTTGCGTGCACAATGTACCCCCTATGTTACAGTTGTTTCCCCTTTAATGTTCTATGTGGGAGACCTCCTCCTCTTATTCCTAAGATTTCTGAAAAAAAAATTAGCTGAGCTGGCTAATCAAGATCTTGCTAAGTTCCTCCAGGCCCTTCAACTTGCTCTGACTTCCATCCATCAGTTATTCCGAGAACAACAACCTCTGCCTACAGCCCATCCTGAAGACAAACGTCCTGCTGTGAAACCTACGACACTACTCATCAAGAGACATCACCGTGAGTCCCTCAAATCATGGTGAGAAGACCCTTACACAGTGGTCCTCAGCACTCTGACTGCCTTCAAAGTCACAAAAAAGCCTGCCTCAATTCATCATTGCTACCTCAAGCCAGTTCTGGCCTCTGACAGCAATCAACCTACAGGTAAGTGGACTGTTGTTCCCTCCAAGGATTCTTTAAAGCTTAAGATTGCCAAATGTATCTGATAATCTAGTTCTTAGGTGTTTTTCCTTATGGAGACCCCAAGGAGATACCTTGTAACCCACTGTTTAAAACTTACAATTACTGACTATTTCACTGGTAAATTATTGGAAGCCAATGCTACTGTCTATAAGATAATTAAGATAAATTTATGTTCCCTATTAGATAACATCCCAGCAAAAATTAGACAAAAAAATTGTTGTTGGGTGTGCATGTCATGCTGCCTGATTGGTTGCTAATCGAGACTTACAGGGACCTATGTATTCAAAAAAAATTACCGTCCACTTACTGGTATCTTTGTCCCCAAAAGCAACAGCCAGCCTCTGATTATAGGTGTTCACAATCCATAGAGACAAAATATTTTGTAGACATTGGGGTTGTAAATTTGTATCTCCTTGACAGGGAAATAAATGGGGTCTTTAACTTTTTCCTCACTCTTGAGACCCAATCTTCTGTTCTCCTCCACTAGACTTCCTGCTCCTGAGACCTTTTTGCCCTCTGCGATTTCTGTGACATCTCTAGCCCCTTCTTGCCTCTGGACATTGCTTATGGCAAATCAACTTTTAAATTCCTGTACAGATGACACCTTTGTTGGTGGGATGCTAAGCCCTTGCTCACACTGGACAATGTACAGGGTGCTCCAGGAATCTGTGTTTACTCTGCCTCCTACTCCTTGCACACTTCCCCTAATGCTGCACTCTGTAATCCTACCTCTTCAGCTTTGATTTATACTTTTTCCTATCCTGCTAATCAACACCTTGTTGCTCCCAATGGAGCCTGGTTTGCCTGTAGTTCTAATATAATTCCTTGTTCCATGCATCACCTGTTTACCCAGTGCCCTGAGCTTTACATATTAGTCCATATCTTTCCCCAAGTGTATTGGTACCCTAGAGATAATGGTAAGAGTCACTTGTTCCCTAACTTTGACTTAAAGAGTCCAGTAAGAGCAAAAAAAAATCCTGCATTATTACCTGTATTACTAAAAATTGAGATAACAAGGTCAATAGGTTTAAGAGTGTCCAGCCTAATAGTCAAAAGACCAAAATTATAGACACTTATGTGTACTCATTGACCAAGATTTAGCAGCCCTTAGTGATTCTGTCTCCAAATTAGAGGATTCTTTAAGTTCACTGACTGAGATGGTTTTACAAAACTGGCGGGGTCTAGATCTCCTGTTCCTAAAGGAAGGAGGCTTTTGTCTGACATTAGGAAAATATTGTTGTTTGTATGCCAATCATTCTGGGGTTATCAGACAAAGTATGGCCAGCCTTAAAGGGCAGCTACAGGATCAAGAACAAGCCAGACAAACGGAACAGAATTGGCTTGAGGGATGGTTTTCTCTATCTCCCTGGTTGACAACGTTAATCATAGCAGCCTCCAGACCTCTGTTAATCTTACTTACTTGTTTAACAATTGGACCTTGCACATAAACAGATTAGTAATGTTATACTAAGATGCTAAAAATTAAAATAATTGATTAAAAGATAATTAACAAAAATATTTACTTAAACATGTAGTTATTAGTAATATTGTCATTCTATACTGAGCTCAATACCCTAGTAACCAAACACCAACCACATACTTATAAATTAACTGACCACGTGGTTCTGCTGTGCTGTAATGCGTCATCCCCCCACCTTAGTGACCTGTGTGCTATGTCAACTTTGTTCCCCTTGTAAGAGACAAATGATGCTGTGTCAACCACTGTTCCCTTTATGAGAGACAAATGTTCCTGGAATTGGCAGACCAAGGGCTATGAATTGTCTAGCCACCCACTGTGAAATGTCTCTTACCTCTGCAAAGGGGAACAAAGGCCCACCTTATTTCTGTTTCTCATCACTATGTACTTAATGATCAATGAGCTAATCATAAATGAACTATAAAAATCAGTCAAAACTCTACCTCAGTTGCACAGTTTGCAAATTCCATCTGCACTGTGTCGCTGGGCCAGCTAAAATAAAAGCACTTCTTTTAAAAAAGACGTTTTGCGCCATTTGTCATCTTGGGGTCTGGCCCCGTTTTTTCATCATGGGGCCCTATTTTATTTGAGTAGAGTACAACAAAGAGCTGAGTGCCAATTAGTGACAAGGGAACTATGTGGCAAGTGGAACTTAGAGTGTGAAGTCCTTGGGTGTCCCTGCCTTACCAGAAGGAAATGTTTAATTGGATTAGGAATTTGGTTCCATTTCAGCAATAATTGTCACCCCCATGCTTGGCAATATGATCACTTTCAGAATTCAGAAACTATATGAGTCTGAATGAGTAGCAAGCTTGTCTTGGAGAACTGATGCTAGCTTTTATTTCATCCTTACTCTGTTGCAGACCATTACTATCATTTAAATGTAATGTCTTCACTTTACACGGTAACTATGCTCCTTTTGTTTTCACATACTGGGTTTCTAGGTGGAAAATTAATAGAAACGAGTGAAAATCATTAAGATGAAGTCTGCTGCCTCTAACACAGACTTCCTATGCTCTGTTCTGTTGTGTCCTGTCCTGGCCTGTTCTCAGAATATTTTCTGACATCAGTGGATTTTTTATTCCTGGAGGATTGAACCTTAATCCTGAAAATATTTGCAGCCCATTATGGAAAGAGTCCACTGATCCTTGAAAGAAAGCAGGGGTAGCCATGAAATGGCAGGGATAAATAAGAAATTTAGAGAAGACCTAACACCACCACTTCTCAAAATTCAATGAAATCGAATGGGAAATTGTTCTTCCCAATTCATTCCTGGAAGCAAGCATTACCCTGATACCAAAACCAGAGAACAATCCAAATAAGAAAGAGAATTACAGACCATTCTGCCTAGTGAAAATTGAAGCAATATCCTCAATAACATACTGGCAAACAGACTGCAGAATATCATCGAGAAGATTGTACAACATGATCAAGTGGAATTATTCCCTGGGACGCAAGGGTGGTTCAACATACATAAATCCATACATATAATACACCGTATTGACAAATCCAAAAGCAAAAATCATTTGATCAATTCAATAGATGCAGAAAAAGATTTTGACAAAGTCCATCACCTATTCATAATAAAAAAACCTACAAAAATCAGGAGAGATGATCTTTATCTCAATCTGATAAAAGCCTTTTATTACAAACCAACATTCAACCTCATACTAAGTGGACAAAAACTGAATTCTTTCACTCTAAAATGAGGAACAAAACAAGGATGTCTACTGCCTCCGCTCTTATTCAATATAGTCCTGGAAACTAGATGGAGCAATTAGACAAGAGAAAGAAATAAAAGAAATAAAGATAGAAATGAAAATGTTAAACTATCATTATTTGCAGAAGACATGATACTCTACTTAGAAGACCATAAAAATTCCACCAAAAGAATTCTAGTTTAAGAAGAAAATTCAGTAATATAGCTTGTTAAAAAGACAACACTCAACAATCACTAGATTTCATAAACAAGAATAAAAAACTCATGGAAAGAGAAATCAAGCAAACAATAACTTTTACAATAGCATCCAACAAAATGAAATACTTAGGAATCAATCTAACAAAGGATGTAAAGGATCTCTATACTGTAAACCACAGTACTTTCAAAAAGGAGATTGAAGACGATATTCTAAAATGAAGAGCTATCCCATAGTCTTGGGTAGGGAAATTCAATATAGTGAAAATGACCATACTTCCAAAGCTATTGTACAGATTCAGTGCAATCCCAATCAAAACCCTGTAGCATATCTCAAAGAATAACACAAAATAATTCCAAAAATTCATCTGGAACCAGAAGAGACCTAGAGTAGCAAAGGTGATGCTTTGAAACAAAGGAAAGATAGGGTTCATCAAAATCCCTGACTTGAAATTATACTATAAAGGTATCGTGATTAAAAAAATATGATGTGGTACTGACAAAAAACAAAACAAACAAAACCAGACCCAAAGATCAAAGGAACAAATTAGAAGATGGAAAAACAACCCCAGACCACTAAACCATCTTATCTTTGACAAAGGTGCCAAACAAAGTCATTGGAAGAAAAGCAGCCTCTTTAATAAATGGTGCTGGAAAACCTGGCTCTATACGTTATGAATATTATCTTTCAACGTGTATTAAGCTAAGATCAGAATAGATCAAAGATCTTATATTAAAACAGAAACATTAAATCTGCTGCAAGATAGAGTAAGTAAAACTCTTGCAGACATTGATGTAAGAAAACACTTTATGAAGAAAACTTGGATTGAACAGCAAAAATCAAAGACAATTAAGTGAGAATCTCACCCTACTGAAAAACTTTTTAACAGCAAGAGAAATCACTAACAGAGTGAAAAGACAACCCACAATGTGGGAGAAAATATTTGCCAACTCTTCCTCAGACAAAGTATTACTATTGAGAGCACGGAAAACTAAAAAATTTCAGTCTTCCCAGATTTAAAGACCCAATCCAAAAATGTGCATCTGAGGTGAAATACACAGTTCTCAGATGAAAAAATAGAAACAGCAAATAAATATGTGATAAAATATTCTGCATCACTCAACATTTAACAATTGCAAATTAAATAACACTGATATGTCACCTTGCCCCAGAAAAAAAAATGCCTACTGTCAAGAAATCAAGCAATAACGAATGCTGGAGAGGTTGTGGGGGAAAAAGGAATCCTTCTCCATTGTTGGTGGTAAGGCAACCACTGTGGAAATCAGTGTGGAGATTCCACACAAACTACGTCTACAGGTCCCACTCAACTCAGCTATTCTCCTTCTGGGTATCTACCCAAAAGAATAAAAATCATCATACCACAATGATATATGTGCACCCACGTTTATAGCAGCACAGTTTGTGGTAGCCAGATCTTGGATGGAATGCAGGACCTCTAGCTTGCCAGGCAGGCGATTAAGCTAAATCCCTGGACCCTTTTTTTACTTTTTAACTTTCAAATAAAATGCGTTTGGGAGAAAAAACAAGGACTGAGGTAAAGACTTTCAGTGCAAATACCCATCAGACGAGCTGAGGTCAACATTCCAGAAGACAGCCAGCTCCAGGAGCCTCCACCATCTTTCATTGGGGACCCACAGTTCCAGGGTGGGATTTTTTTCTGTAATTATTCTTGGTGGGGAAGGCAGGCAGGAGAGCAGGAGCCAATCAGTGATGAAGAGGCTGGCTGTAAGAACTGTCCAATCAGGCAGGCCAAGGTAGGCGGTCTCTTCCGGTGTCATGGCGTCAATTGCAAAGCCAGGGCAAAAAAGAGAGCGCTAGATGTTTGCTAGACCACTATTTTTTGCTTCTATTCACTGTGGACTGCTTAGAAAGAACCTGGGAGACCTCCAAACTATGCAATGGTGATGTTATGGGATGGGAGCAGTTAAATGGGGTGGAATCCACTTGAGACCAGTTAGAAGTGGTTTGAAGGGGCTGGGGTTTAGCTCAGCTGCATAAGTGCCTGCCATAAAAGCACGCAGTCATAAGTTCGATCCCCGGTACCAATAAAAAGGAAAAAGACCAAAAAAAAAAAAAAAAAAAAAGAAAGAAAGAAAGAAAGACAGAAAAAGAAAAGAAAAAAAAAGTGGTGAGAAGCAGCTGTGCTGTCTAGAGCCTGTGTGCTTAGCCTCAGACCCTGAGGTCGTCTAGTGCTAGCAGTGAGTCATCCTCTGTCCCTTTTACCTCTCACTGGGGCCAGGACAGTTCTGGGTCCCTAGAACGCTGTCACCACTGTGATACAACCAGGCCACAAGGCCATTTTTGAAATCGCCTGCTGCCCTTGCTCCTCCAAGTCTGGGCCCAGGACGGGGCATGAGGAGAGCCTGATTCTGATGTGTTTTCAAGCTGGGTGCAGCTGTAATAAGCCAGGTCTCTGCTCTCATTCCTGTCAGCAACAGATCTGAAAGCCAGAAGTTTATAATTGTCTGTGCTGCAGGACCTCGTAGCCACAACTGCTCTCCTTAAAGTTATGCATTTATGTATTTTGTGATCACCTAAATTTATACTATGTTCTCACATTTTCAACCCCATGACAGGCGTTGGCAAAGATTATGAGAATTCAGAGATGTGTAGTGATATACTTCAGTGGAGGAAGGCTTTCCAAACACCTGGTGAACTCCTGTGTATGATAAATAACAGTGCAAAGAATTTCTGAGCATTCTTTATGTGACACATGTGCTCATAATGTATGTTTGTGAGAACAGCCATAGAGGTTTGAATTTTGAGAAAAATGAAGCAGATATAAAAGTGTCATCAAGGCCAGGGTAAAGTGTGCTTGCTAAGGATAAATTCTACAAAGGGCTGCGTGTTAAATTCTCTTTGAAAAATGCCTAAATTTAGTCATTTGCATGAACATATACACGTGATTTCCTTCTGAATGGAAAGGAATATGGGTGTCATCTCTGAATGAAGAGGTGATTTAATAGCGTGGTTGATCATATACATTGTTTAAATATGGAAATGCTCTTTAATGGACTTTACTAATTCGTGTAAAGAGATGCCCTAAATTGAAATTGTGCAGGGATATCAGTAGTTAAGGCATGAAGGGTTTTCTGCTTAGGGTGGATCAGATGAGCATAGAAAGGATGTGGAAGTGACTGGCAGGACACAGTGTGCAAATAGCAGGACATACAACAGAGAAGGTCTTCACTGAAAGTCTGGTAGTTCTTAGGGTAAGCATGAAGTTAAAGTTAAATTATGATACCTTCTTTGAGGTGAATAGCACAAGCTCTGGTAAGAATCAGTATTCCACATCCCTGTCAACCCATGAATTCTGTGTTGTTCACTTGAGATCTAGTTTTGATTATCTTGAATTATGACCCAGTATCATGAAGGTGAAATTTGAAATTTTTTTGTACCAAGGATCGAACTCATGATCTCAAGCTTGCAGGTTAGGTTTTCATGCTGCTAGCTAAATACCCAGCTCTGAAACTGTTTTCTGTATGTTATAGATGATATCAACCTTGTTCCTCAGAAAATGTTGAATCTGGTGGAATTTTTCTATATTGTATGGCTATAACTTTTTAAAGCAAACCAAAGGTGTCTTATGCAGTCACTTTTCAAGTTTCACATTGTCTGTGCAGTATCTCAGTGAGGGTTTCTCTATTTCAGACAGCTCTGTAACTTATGCTAGCCCCAAACTCAAGACAGTTCTCCTGCATCAGCCTCCCAAGATATATTTCTTATTTATGAATGGAAAGTGATCATTTATTGACACTGAGCTATAATTTGAAGCTTGCACCTGGTTTCATTGTTTATACATTTTTTACCTACAACAGTTTTCCATGAACATTTAAGTTATTATTTATGTACCATATTTGATGTTATTTATGTTTTGTTCTGTGAAACCAAATTCAAATATCAAAATACTGCTTAAGTATATTAAGAACAAAGGACTCAGTTGCCTAATTGAGATTTGAAGAGATATCATTGGTCTTACATCAAAGTGATTGATGAGATATTTGTCTGCCTCTGTGCTTCAAGGATGCTGGTCCTGCAGGCTCTCACTATGAGCTCTGCTTTAGAGACTCTTTTTTTTTTTTGTCTTTTTTTGAGACAGCGTCTCACTATGCAGTTCAGGCTGGCCTTGAGCTCACTTTGCAGCCCAGGCTGGTCTCAAACTCGCAAGGATCCTCCCACCTCAGCCTCTGGAGTGCTGGGATGACAGGCGTGAGCCACCAAACCCAGCACACAGGGACTCTTGCAGTGACTCAGCAAAAGAATCAGTGCTCTTATTTGGATGTTACATTAGCTGTGATTTGCATTATGGCATCAAATTTGCTGTCTCAAAATATGTGTATGTACAAGCAATTAATCACCAAGATTTGGAATTAAGATTTTAAGAAATCAGTCTCCATTCAGCTGTTATGTGGGTTTTATTTGTTTAGTTTAGTTTGTTTTATTGAGACAGGTTTTCTCTACGTACATCAGCTAGATTTGAACACTTTATGGAGTGCAGAATTGCCCTAAGCTCAAAGCAGCCATCCTGCATCAGCCTCTTGAGTGCTGGGATTATAGATATGTGTGGTTTTACCCTAGAAAATATTGAGGCTTATAACGTAGCTGTGTTGTAGATTGGCATAATAGATGCCACCTTGAGCTTTGCATTTAACTTGTGCCCTGTATTTCACCCAGAAAATGGAAAAATCACTCAGGGTAGAAGACCCAGGAGAAAAGCAAAATAAGCTGTACCCAAAGAAAAAAATTAACCTGCTCAACAAAAGAAGCAGAATACAGTTGTCATCCAAAAATTATTATAAGATTCTAGCTAAATGATTTCCAACAGGATCTTTTTGTGATTCTATCTTTTAAAATATCTGTAACTTTCCAGTTCAAAGCCTCTTCTTTAGATCCTGAAATGTGGATAGGGGTTTTTAATACAAGTGGTCCTGTTAGACCGGTGTCGCGAGGAAGACTCCAAGGGACTCGCTCTCATGTAAAAACAAAAGGGGTTTTTATCATTCCGTGTACACGGGGTCCTCCAAACAGGTGGAAACCGAGAACCCCTTACTGGAGCAGGGCTGTGCCTCTTAAGGCCTAAAACAACAAAGCAAGCAAGCGTTGTTACAGAAGCCAATCATAGTGGTTAGAGCAGAGCTGATGGTGAGCTGTCCTTAAGGGATTGGGTTTTTTAGTGGGGCAAGGGAGTGTCTCCCTAGAAGGTGTGGCATTTCTTAGGAATGGGCGTTTGTCTCATGACTGAGAGATCTGCCTTAGGTTAAGACTGTTTGTCTTAACTGTTTAAGAACACTGTTTCCTGTGGGGGTGGAGCTGCACATAGTTTGGAAACTCGCACCACAAGGCCTCCTGAATAGAAAAGTCTAACAGCAATTAACAACCTTAATTACCTTAATTTAGCACCAAAACCGTTCTATTTGTAGAGGGCAACAATGGTTAGCATATCAATTAGGTAAGATTTTACAACTCTTTATAGAAGAGAGCATTGATTAACATATCAATCTTTTACCCAGAGAAAAAGGAAGACACACATTTACAGTTACAGGTATTACTGTGATACAATACCAAGTTACAGGTATTACTATGATATAAACGAAGCTATTTTTGTGAAAAATGTACAATCTAATACAATCTGATGTAATTAACACAATTTGTGATGGGGCTTCTAGATAGGAAAGACCCAGGATGTCAGGAGCTATTACCTCAGGCCTTTGTTTTTGTGGCCTCTAGGAAGTTAAAACTTAACCTAGTTGGATTTGAAGGGAGAAGGGGAGGGGAAGCAGCAGATGGAATGAGCTTTCTTGGTCTCTTCAGTCCTGAGACCAGCTAATGAAATTCCACATTTCTCAATTGGTTTGCTTGTCTTCCTATATTGTTGTTCACAAACTCAACTCAAGCTGCAGAAACCTTTACTAACACAAGCAAACAACAGGATTAAATGACATTGCCACTGAAATGAAAGAATAATAGTGAAAAGTAGAGGAGAAAAAAGACAAATGCCATGTGTTATAATGCCCACCTCTTTTCCCTAGTGATGAAGAGACTGAAACAGGAGAATGGCCATGTATTCAAAGACAGGCTAACCTACATAGTGAGTAGGCTGGCCAGAACTCCTAAGTGAGACTATGTCTTTAAATCAAAAAACTAAAATGAAAAACATAAACAACCAAGGTGACAGAAAGACTACTAAAACAATTATAGAGCTGAGTGAAAGTTGACTTATGCAAAATGGGATTTATTGAATGATGCTGCAGAAGAAGGAAGGCTATGTAGTGGCATCCAGGAGGCTGTGACAAAAACAGATTTAGGAATGGCACCTACTGTGCTACAGCACAACAATGACCTCCTTCCTCCAATACATGTGCAGTTCACTAGAATGAGGACTTTTAAAAGCTCATGGAAATCTTAAATTCATGGCAAACAAGCAGCTTGAAATCCAGGCTTTGGAACATGGCCTTTAGCAGAATTTCATATTTAAATTGAAATAAGAAAAATATAATCCTGCCCTGTTTGATGTCAAATGCACCAAGTTTTATGGCTCACAACATTGAGAAAGGAAGTCACAAACCAAAAGAAGTTCAAAAATTTTCTTAGAAAAAAAGAGAGAAGAATAGCCTTGAATTTTCAGGAGTGGTCTTCAGTGTTTTGTCCACAGACTTATTGTCAGGGGTCATTTATACAGGAAAGCCACAATGTGGGTACAGTGTGGGTCTCAGACTACATTCAACCTATAAACTTATGGCTGCTTAACTAATATTATTCATCAGGAGAACAAGTCAGCCAGAAAAGGTATTTGGGAAGAGCCAAGGCATTTTGTGGGAACAATAGTCCAGTTGTTCTGGTCATTGATTATGGTAATTGATGCCCATCTGAACTTCCTGGAGGAGGTGGTGGTAACTGTAGTACATTTCAAGCTGTTGTTTCTCTCTTCAGGAGCATGTAGACCTGGTCACTTCATCTTCACCTTCAGGTCTGGCTTTCTTCAACTGTGCCTGTAGCAGTGATTGTTGTATTAGTTTTTTGCATTGACTCTTGAAGGTTCCAGTTCCTCTATGATTGTATATCAATTTCTGTCTACATTGACATCCTTTGCTAAAATCACAATAGTATTTGAATGGATAAAGTGTTGTTAATACATTTAAAATATTCATTAATACAGGCCAGGGCTTTAAGCTCAGCAGGCAGAAACGTCTGCCTGGAAAGTGCTAGGTTGTAACTTTGATCCCTGGTACCTATAAACAAAAGTAATTTAAACTGCAAGGAAAGAAAATCATTTCATTTGTGAAAATGTAAGTTTACAAAATTTATAACTAAATATGTCAAGGGCAAATTAAACATTGTTAATAGTCATATTTAGTATCTAAAGTTGTTGGTTCTGGGGATTGAGGTCAGTTATACAAGAAGCAGCCTGGAGAGCACAAGGTCATGAGTTCAATCCCTCATAAAAAAAAAAAAAAACTCGCATTTGTCAGTGATGCAGTGCTATGAGTACATTTATTGAAACTGATACTTGTTAATTAATACGCTTAATGTTTCCTTTGTGGTCTATGAAATACCTGCAGATAACATGGCAATTACAGTAAATGATGTACTGTACCCTACAGGATTGCTATTTTCTGAGTTGTTTTTATTTTTTGTTTTCCCATATACTTGAAAGTTGAAACTGTTGGCTGATGCTAGCTAGAAAAACTGTGATAATCATTTTTTTCAATTTAGTGATATATTTCCCTATATCCATTAAGAACATTTTATTTGCTACAATTACCCCAAGTCAAATTGATAAACAATTCTTAAAGTTACAGGCAGCTGAGTTAGTTAGAAATACAGGCAACCATACCATGATATAGTGGAATGAAATTCCTGAACTTCTATGTCTGGTATGAGTTTATGTTCGCTAAAGTGCAAGAATGAATTTTAGGAACAACAGAGTTGAAGAGCAGAATATATTTATTGAGAGATAGAAAGTGAAAGTATTTTGCTCTAAATAGGATATTTTGGAATTGGGAGGTGGAACCAGGGGACTTTTACCTTGAAGTCACTTTCCTCTCCCCTATTCAACCTACCTGTGGCCAGAAAAGAATCTCAATCAGCTACTTGCATATCAGCAATGCCACCTTTAATTAAGCACCACCCAAGTCAAAAACTATATGTATGCCGCCCACATATTTCCAGAAGAAAAAGCCAGACCCCCAGTGGTCATGGGGTTCTCCCCATATTCTTAGAATAAAGGCCATTTTGACTTTGTATTCTCTTTTTTACTACACCAAAAATTCTATCTGAAAGCTTCTATCTGAGAAAATCAGGAGGGATTCTGAGCTTGTAGCAAAAGACTGTGTCTTTTCTAGAGACCTTATGGAATAAAATCATGTGATGAGATAGGTTTAAAGTGGGTTAGATTACTGAGGAGTTAAATTAGCACAATAGAGAAGCAGAATATCAGAAATATAAAAGTGGCCTTTTATTTAAAGAATATGGAGAGGAGCTCACAGGCCACCAAGGTTTGGCTCCCCCGCCCACTGACTATGGGTTTATGGGGTATATGTGACTTTTGACTGGATGTGGTGCTTGGAGGGGACATTGATGTCATGCTAGGAGCTGATGGGAATTTTCTTTAGGCCCCTGGGAAAGCAAGAGGAAGTTGTATTCAAGGATAAAAGAGGAAGTGGCCATATGAGTAAGCATCCCTGATTTCACATTCTTCTACCTTGAACTACAACCATGAGGTCCTGTAATTGTTTGAAGGGCAAAGCTCTTTCAAGTACATCCTTTGGTTTGAATGAAGAAATCAAAACAAAGAATTTTTGCTATCTGTCTTTCTCCATGGCTGTTGGTAAACCATTCATAAGAAATATTTTGAGTCAATTCCTTAATACATTGTCAATACCATAACCAAAATTACAGATCAGTTCAGTTTCAGAAAAAGAAGCAGCACTTAAAAGCAGGGTTAAAGCCTTCAATGCAAGTATTCATGGCATGGTGAGATCAACTATGTGTGATACACACAATTACTGATTTCTCTGACTTCAAGAAAGAGAAACGTTTATACTGATATTGTTTTCCTGGAATGAATCTCCCGGTCTACTATGTCTGATATTAGGTTTTTGTCCTGTAAAGTCAAAGAATGAATTTTAGGAAAAACAGAGATTAAGAGAAGATTATACTTATTCAGAGAAAAAATGCTGCCTGAGAGAGACAAGGTATCCTGAGCAGGTTGCCAAACACTGTCCATTCTAGGGACCTTTATAGAGTAAAATCATGTGGTGAAGTGAGTTTAAGGTGGGGAAAACTAGGAACTCACAATGCAGATGGGCATAAGATGGGACAGAGTTATGGTAGCCAATAAGATTATAAGTTCAGGTAAAGTTGATTTAATTGGGAACAAAGGGGGAAGGGAGTGACATAGAAAGCAGGCATTCTTAGGCAGCTGTGTCTCTTCCCTCAGGGGTTTGGGAGGGTGACTCCTGAGTTCCTCAGGATGATAGGAACTATTTAGAATGTCAGTCTTTAGGATAAGGATACATTTCTTTAAATGGTGACTCCTGACTTCCTCAGAGTGCTAGGGAACTATTTAGAATATCAATCCTTAGGATATGGATGAATTTGCTTATCATTTGTCTTGAGCCTTGGCCCATACCATGAGGTGTCAGTCTACGCCATAGTTGCAAGGTATCTGGTCTCCTGCATGGGCTCCTTGGGGGACCTAGCCATGTCTCATGCCAATAGTATTTAAATGACTCAGGACCTTGTTAACAGCACTGTTTAGAAAATTGAGTACAGATGTCTTGTGCTCTGGGTGAATGTTCTGGGGATGACAGTGTGCAATGTATATACTATTGTTGCCCCCTGATTGACATGTTTTGGAATTTAATTTTAGTTGATGTGTTCTTTTTTCCTTGAAATCAAATGGAATTGAAAATTAAAAGCCTGAGGAAAGCTCTTCAGTACAAACACTCCTCTGTCGAGCTGAGATCACCACTGTAGAAGAATGGCAGCTCCAGAAGTCTCTGCAATACAGTCTATTATTTGGGATCCTCTCTTGCAGAGAGGGGCTCCTTTCTCTGTTTATTCTTGACTCAGAAGGAGGGCAGTAGAGCAGGAGTCAATCAGTGATGAAGGGGCAGGCTATATGAACTGTCCAATCAGGTGGGCCACTGCTGGCTGTGACTTCTGTCTGTTCTGGTGTCTCAGCATGATTTACCTGTTCTGAGTACAACAGTGGTAGCAAAATGCTTGCTGGACCTCATTTAGTACTTTTGATGTCCTGTGGCCTGCTTGGCAAAGAACCTGAGAGATCCTGTAGCCATGGAATGGTGAGGTTGTGGATAGGCGCCCAGAAATAGCGTGGATTGGGCAAAACCAGTTACAAGTGTTTAGGAGTAGTTCCAGTGTCTGGAGCCTCAGGTATTCAGTTAGCTTCAGCTCCTGAGGTCCTCCAGGTTTGGCCATGGGTCATTCACTATTCCTTTTGCCTGTAGCTGTTGGCAAGGGTAATTTGGGGTCCCCAGAACCCTGGCTTCACTATGACAGCAGCAGACTCAAGTATCATCTTTGAAATTCACTGATAGCCTGTAAGTCCACCATCTTAGTCATTGGGCAGAGCTTGGGAAGACCCTGACTATGATGCTTTTGTAGCTTGTAGAGCAGTAATGATCTAGGTCTATGCTCTCTTTCTGCAGAGTAACAGATCTGGAATGTCCAGAGTTTATTAATGTATGTAATGCAGGGCCTCATAGCCACAATGGCTCAACTTAAACTTGGGCTTTTTTGTATTTATAGTGATCTCCTAAATTTATAGTATGTTCTCCTATTTCCATGCTCATGACAGGTAGTGACAAAGGTCTGAGAATTCAGAGATATGTAGTACTGTGCCTCAGCAGAGAAAGGCTTCCAAAACAACTGGTGAACTCCTGTGTATTATACAGATCAGTGCAAAATAATTTCTGAACATACTTAATTATTTAGGTGGCACCCTTGCTCACAGACTAGGTTTGTGAGAACAGCCATAGAGTTTTGAAGTCTGAGAAAAATGAAGTAAATATGAAAGTGTTATCAAGGACGGGGTAAAAATTTGTGAAGGACAAATTCCAGAAAGGGCTACTTGTTAAATTCTCATCGAAAAATGCCAAAATTTACACATTTGCATGGTCATATACACGTGATACCCTTCTGAATGGAAAGGAATAGGCGTGTCACCTCTGAATTAAGAGCTGATTTAGTAGCTTGGTTAATAGACAGTTTAAATATGGAAATTCTCTACAATGGACTTATCTAAGTGGTGTAAATGAGAAGCCCTAAATAGAAATTTTGCAGTGATATTGATAGTTAGGCATGAAGGGTTTTCTGCTTAGGATGGATCAGAGGAGTGTGGAAAAGATGTGGAAGTAGCTGACAGGATGCAGGCAGCAAATAGCAGGACATACAACAGAGAGCGTCTTCACTGAAAGTCAGGTAGTTCTTAGAGTAAGTGTGAAGTAAAGTTGGGTTCTGATTGCTTCATTGAGGTGATCAACACCAGCTCTGGCAACAATCAGTATTCTACATCCCTGTCAACCCATAATTTTTGTGTTCCATACTTGAGATCTAATTTGATTATCTCTAATTATGCCCCATTGTCATGAAGCTGAAATTTTCAATTTTTTTGTACCAAGGATCAAACGCATGACCTATGCTTTCCAGGCAGGTGTTCATGACACTGAGCTAAATACGCAACTATGAAAATATTTTCTGTGTAGTATGGACGATATCCACATTGTTTCTGAGAAAGTGTTGAATATTGTTGGAATTTTTCTGTATTGTGTGGCTATAATTTTTTTAAAACTAACCAAAGGTGTGTTATGCAGTCTCTTTTTAAGTTTCACTTTGTCTGTTTGGTGTCTCAATCAGGGTTTTCTATTTTAGACAGCTCTGTAAGTGAGGAAAGCCCCAAATTCAAGGAAGAAATCCTTCACCAGCCTCCCAAGATATATTTCTTATATTTGAATTGAAAGTGATCACTTGGTGACAGTGATGTTTAATTTATAGCTTGGGCCTGGTTTCATTTTATATACATATTTTTAAAATACAGCTGTTTTCCACTAACACTTGAGTTATTATTTATATACCATATTTGATGTTATTTATGTTTTGTTCTATGAAACCAAATTCATGTTTCAAAATGCTGCTTAAGTATATTAAGAACAAAGTACTCATTGGCCTAAATGAGATTTGAACAGACATCATCTGTAGTCTATCAAAGTGATTACTGAGATTTTTTATTTAATTTTGAAATTGGTAAAATAGAACAGAACAAGGCAGCTTAAGGTCAACTAAGATCATATAGTGAAATTGGTACACAACTTCACAACAGGTTACTGGGATAACAGTAATATGTATCACAGTATATTTTGTTATCTTTATCATAGTTGTTCTTTAATCACATATATCAAAATGAGATGAAATGCAGAACATTATAGAACTTATCAAAACAGAATTTTGAATTGAGCAGTACCATTAATCAGAATAGAGTGAAACAATAATAAAAATGTTTTCCTTCAAGGAGATAGTAGAAGGAAGTCCCCCTTATTTGCTATGGTCTACTTCCCAGGAGATGCTCAGATTTCTGGTTCCCATTTGCTAATGTGGGGTGACAGGAGAAGAGGGGTAGGGAAGTGGGATGTTTGATTCTAGGTGGTGCATCAGTAGGTTCAGTGTTGCTTACTAGGGAGACAGGCTGGTTGTTTGGTTTCACAGCGCCCTAAGTTCCAACATAGAACGGATCTTAGGAGCTGCTGCTTGTTATCCCCCTGGAAGGGCTGCAGTTTTCCAGACTGCCACCACTGACTAGGGAGGGGAGGTGCTTGCTTGGCTTCCAAGGCAATTGATGAGACATTTATCTGCCTCTGTGCTTTGTGGTTGCTGGTCTTGCAGGCTTCTCACTGTGAGCTCTGCTTTAGAGAAAGAGCACAGGGAATCTTGCCATGACTCAGCACAAGAATCAGTGCTCCTATTTGGCTGTTATATTAGCAGTGAGTTGCAATCTAGTATCAAATTTGCTGTCTTCAAAAATGTATATAGACACAAAATTAACGACCAAGACATAGATTTAAATTTGAACAAATCAGTCTTCATTCAGCTGTTTTGTTTGTCTTTATTTGTTGAGTTTAGTTTTGTTTTATTGAGACAAGCTTTCTGTATGTATATCAGCTGGATTTGAACACCCTATAGAGCCTAGAATTGGCCTGACCTCACTGATGCCTTCCTGTCTTGCCTTTTGAGTGCTGGAATTATAGATATGCACCACCACACTTTGCTTTTGATTCAGATTTGTAGGAGAGAATTTAAGATATCACAAACCTGGGGTCTCAAGCTTCCTTTGAGAAATATATGTATGATCCTTTAGGAGGCGGTGATCTTTGAGGATGTGGTTGTGAACTTCAGCAATGAGGAGTGGAGTTTGCTGAGTCCATCCCAAAAGAACCTCTACAGAGATGTGATGGGTGAAATCTTTAGGAACATGGCTGCAATAGGTAAGGATGAAATCTTTTTTGGCACTCATGCTGTCAGAATATTGTTTGTTGCTCATTAGTGCTGTTTTGTTAAAAAGAATATGAAAATATTTTTAAAAATAGCTCAGACCTGGACACATTATATCATAAATCTAAATAAAATCTATTAATTTGTATGTATTACTCAACTGAGTCCTGGTATTTCTATGTCTACAATTCAGGAGGACTTGGGGATATCCAGGACGCTGAAAAAGAATGCAAAATTTACTGGAGATACTTAAGGTAATTCACACTCACAAGCAGAGGAATGTTCTTGAGTAATTAGTGAGTCAGCAGAAAAATGACCACCAAAGAAATGAGGCACCATTCAATTTAATGTCAGTAATATTCTGCAAAGATGTATAAGCTAGTGTATATATGAGGGAATTAAATCATGAAAATGTATGACATTGCATATAGATCTGTACGAAAGGCATGCACTTTGAGTTATGACATTCTGCCTTCAGTTTTTCTACCCATATATACAAGTGAATCCAACACATTCATTATCTAACAATTGCTAAGATTGCAATAGAATGTGAAATAAAACTGAGTGCTCATGTTTCCAAGCCATGCTCTAGACAATCGGCGATTCTGACTAATATTCTTAGTAGGCTGGTGGAATGTTAGTGCACTCATTTTGAATATCAGTATGCAGTTGTCTCTAGAAATTGATCCCCTCATACTTGTCCTGGATATTTTTAAAATCTCAAAATCTGCATAAAATACTGATACATGCTTACTCATATACAAAGCAGATCAAGTTATGACAGATCAGGCCTTGAAGCTTATCTATCTATCACTGGATTTGTGGAGAAGGAAAATTTTAATAGACTCTCTGTGATTTTACATTCTTGTAAACCCAGCACACTAGGGTTTGCAAATCTGTTTGCAGAATGGCAATTTCAAGTTCAAACTTCACAGCTTAATGATCTATGAAAATCTGTTAAAATAGATTTTTAAAAAGCTATAGATTTATGCTAATATCTGTTGCTCATTCCCAGCCCAGAATGGAAAAAATGTGTTATATAATGTCAAAAAATAAATAATATAATGTCATTTGCCATAAGAATTAGATGGGTCTTTCACCCATCAATTCAGTGAAATAACTCAGCTATAAAACCTAAAAGGTCACTGGCTTTTTTTTAGAGGAGAAACCAAAATACAAAATGTGGAAAGAAATGAAACAGAGTTGTTAGAGAAAAGTAAGACTGACCAGATGGAAAAGGGAAGTACAGGTTAAGGACAGAAGGAAGATTGTGATGGGGAAACATATGAGAATAATCTGCATGTGATACATATATGTACCCATTCCCAAAGTGAAGATAAAGATTACGCATTTCTTTTTTTTTTTTTTTTTTAAGAGGAAAAAGAGAAAAACACAAAACCAACCAAAGCGGTGTAAGTGTACACGCAATACAGAACTACAAAAAAAAAAAAAAAACAAAACAAAACAAAACAAAAAAACATAACAGTAAGAAATCACCTGCTAGTAGATTACACACTATCTTCTTGAAAATAGTTCCTCAAATCACAGTATCAAAGAACACAAGGTGGACATTCAAACAGGGAGACTGCAAACAGCTGTGTTCAATGTTCCAAAAACATTGATAAAGTCAGCTATTTAACACCCCCAAACACACTTGCTGTTATATCCGTTAGAGCTCTTTTTCTTTTTTTTTTCCCCTCTCTTTTTAAGATTATGCATTTCAAAGTACCAACTTTTAAGATTTCCAAATGTGTACCAGTCTTTTGGGAATGGTTGTTTTCAACATATCTTACAAGGCCATTCTGTTGCTTCTTGGTCAGAATTTCTTAGCAGGCATTAAAAACAGAATTGATGTTAATGCAGTCATTAAACGGAGACCAATTTCACAGTGAATTTTTCTTTTTTTAAATTTAATATAAGGAAAGATTAAATAAGGCAAAATAAGTAGAAATAATACTGCATTCAAAGTGAAAAAAAACAGTAACAAATAGCAAGATGATGATTACGAATGCTGATCATAGAAATAGTCATGAAATACAAAAGTGAAACATATCAAGTGGGGATTCAAACAATGAGACTGCAAACAGTTTTGTTCAACTCTCGAGAAAAGCTTAGTAATATGGTTATAAATCCTATATGTGATTTTTTCTTTCCAGAAATGACAAGCTAGGGAAATCTTACGGACATACATCTTGGAAGCAGTGTAAAGAAGTACTTCTTTGTAATGCAGAAGGTAATGTGAATGTGAAAGAAAGAGAAACACACCACGATGTTCAGATCCATGAAAAATATTGCAGTGGAGAGAAACCCTATGTATGTAAGCAATGTGGGAAAGCTTTTACCAGACCTGGACGTTGTAAGGCACATGAAAGAATTCACACTGGAGAGAAACCATATGTATGTAAGCAATGTGGGAAAGCTTTTACCAGACCTGAATGTTGTAAGCAACATGAAAGAATTCACACTGGAGATAAACCATATGTATGTGAGCAATGTGGGAAAGCTTTTAACATACGTGCAAGTTATAAGGTTCATGAAAGAATTCACACTGGAGAGAAACCATATGTATGTAAGCAATGTGGGAAAGCTTTTAAAACACAGGGAGATTGTAAGAAACATGAAAGAATTCACACTGGAGAGAAACCCTATGTATGTAAGCAATGTGGGAAAGCTTTTACCAGACCTGGATTTTGTAAGGAACATGAAAGAATTCACACTGGAGAGAAACCATATGTATGTAAGCAATGTGGGAAAGCTTTTAACACATGGGGATACTGTAAGCAACATGAAAGAATTCACACTGGAGAGAAACCCTACGTATGTAAGCAATGTGGGAAAGCTTTTAACACACGTGCAAATTGTAAGGTTCATGAAAGAATTCACACTGGAGAGAAACCCTATGTATGTAAGCAATGTGGGAAAGCTTTTACCAGACCTGATCTTTGTAAGGAACATGAAAGATTTCACACTGGAGAGAAACTATATGCATGTAAGCAATGTGGGAAAGCTTTTAACACACGTGCACATTGTAAGGTTCATGAAAGAATTCACACTGGAGAGAAACCATATGTATGTAAGCAATGTGGGAAAGCTTTTAACACATGGCGATACTGTAAGCAACATGAAAGAATTCACACTGGAGAGAAACCCTACGTATGTAAGCAATGTGGGAAAGCTTTTAACACACGTGCAAACTGTAAGGTTCATGAAAGAATTCACACTGGAGAGAAACCCTATGTATGTAAGCAATGTGGGAAAGCTTTTACCAGACCTGGACATTGTAAGGAACATGAAAGAATTCACACTGGAGAGAAACCATATGTATGTAAGCAATGTGGGAAAGCTTTTAACACACGTGCAAATTGTAAGGTTCATGAAAGAATTCACACTGGAGAGAAACCATATGTGTGTAATCAATGTGGGAAAGCTTTTAAAACACAGGGAGATTGTAAGAAACATGAAAGTTCACATTCAATATAAAACCAGTGTATATAGGCATCATGATAATGGTTTCAGC
Organism: Cavia porcellus; assembly: GCF_034190915.1. Classification (NCBI taxonomy): domain Eukaryota; kingdom Metazoa; phylum Chordata; class Mammalia; order Rodentia; family Caviidae; genus Cavia; species Cavia porcellus. Next base: position 866,865 of record NW_026947533.1, on the reverse strand, counting down.
ACAGGTATATATTGCATAATGCATGAAAATCTTCACACTGGGCAGAAAACTTACATATGTAAGGAATGTGGGAAAGGTTTCTGCAGAAATGCTCATTGTCCAATACATTATAAAATTTGCATGGTTGAGAAACCCTGTGTGTATGTGAAGAATGTGGGAAAGCTTTCACCACACATGGATTTTGTAAAATACATCGATGACTTCACACTGGTGAGAAAGCCTATGTGTATAACAATGTGGCAATGCTTTTACTGCATATAGTCATTGCAAAACACATGAAAAAATTCACACTGGGAAGAACCACTGGCTATGTAAGCAAGTGGAGACACTTTCAGCAGCCAGATTGTAAGGGATATACATGAAAAAAACTCACACAGGAGATAAACCCTTTGTGTTATGGGAATACTCTCAGCATACTTGATCATTGTTACATATCTGAAAGAGCTCACTAGGCAGAGATGATATGTGGATTACCAATGTGAGAAATATAGCAATCCATGTTTCTTGTTAAATACATAGAAAAAGCATCACTGTTCAGACAGTTTAGATCTAAGTTTACTTTAAAAATCCCAAGGAGACCTGAAGAAATAATCGATACAGAAGTTAGATGTCAATATTTCTTCACAAATATTCCAGAAATGACAAATCTGTGGTGGGGCTCTCCTTAGGTGCACATGTTGTATGGTTTTCAGTTAATCACTTGTACCTCTCTAGATTTATTAATCTAGATGTTTTTGTGCTTCAACATGGCATCTTGTAATTAAACATGCTAAACTGAAATGGGCTTTTCACTTTCAAGTATGGATAGTGCCTCCGTACTTAATATTTTGTCTTTAGAAGTTAAATTTTGTATTTTCTGAATTGTAATGTTGTTTATTTAAAGAGAAAAAAAGTGTAGAAATAATACAGAATTTCAGAAAAATAAACAATAAGAAATCACTAGTTGATTAGTATTATATTGTCATCTTAGAAGTAGTTGTTCAAGTTACAAATTGAAAGCATACAAAGTGATATTCAAATAATGACCCTGTCATGGTTCACCTCAATGATCCACCAAAAAGTTATTAATATGCCTATCTGTCCTACACACTTTTTTTTCTTAAAGAGGGTAAGATTAAACATAGCAAAACAGAGCAAAACAGTTCATAAGGAAACAAGTTAAGGAAACACAGATTTCAAAGCAAGTCCACTGGAAATGTTCACTGTCTATTTTACTGTCTCTAGTTTTTTTCCAAATAGTTGTTCCCATCCTCACACACATTGAATATATACTGAATATTATAGAACTAATCAAATAATTACAGGATGATGCAAGCTTTTTTGATCTTCAAGACTGATTTGGGGGAAGTCGATAATGACTACCATAATATCTGTCATGGTCTTTGTAGTAGCTGTATTTATCTTTATGTATGCTGAAATGGAACATAAGAGATTAGACTAATATCACTGTGAACAGTGAATAATAGTATCCTGAGAAGGAGAAAGGTGAGGAATTGCCTAAAAAAAGAAGGCAGAGGACATAGTTAAAAGTGTATCAGGATTTAAAAGCTACAGTAGCCTTGTTGCTCTGTATAGTTTGGTTATATTTTGTTCTGGTCTGTCTACTCATATTAGATTTGAGGGCACAGAGAGATAACCCAAAAATAGCAGGTTATACCATGGTAATTATCCTTAATTTCCTATTAACTAAAACTGAATCCCTATATTACTTACATTGTCTTCTATGACTGATCTTCTTTGAAGCTGGATTGTTTCAATGTTATTTGGCCTTGACTGATTTTATTCACATTTGATATGCTTGCTGGTATCAAGTTCGAGAGCAGAGGCAACTGCTCTGAAGATGACAAGGTGTAAAAGATATCCATTGGTGGGCTGGGGATTTAGCTCAGTGGCTTAAGTCACCTGCCTTGCAAGTGTGAGGTCATGAGTTTGATCTCCAGAGCCAAAAAAATAAATAAATAAATAAAAGATATCCATTCCAGGTTTGATTATTTGTTTAATTAAAGAGAAGAAAGGAAATAAAAAACAAAGCAGTAAAAGGGTACAAGTAATACAGAATTTCAAGAAAAAATACAGTAAGAAATCACTGGTTAATAGGTTACATATTGTCATTGCTAGGGTTATTTCCAAAAGATGAAAAATATTAACAAAAGATGAGAAATATAAAATAAAAAGTGGCCTTTATTCTGAAGACACGGAGAGAGATGACAGGCACCCCCACCGCTTGCGTCCAGTGATCTCTCCGGCGGACACGTGGCATGGGGGCCTGTAAATAGGCTTGGTTTGGGGTGGAACCTAAGGCGGGCATTAGGGATACACAGGTAGTCCATTGGTCTTAGGTTTGGCACCCTATGTAAATTTCCATGGATGGGAAGATGGCATCACAGGTAACTTCCTAGGGGCAGGGGAGATGGGGCTTCCTGCTTCCGGTTGTGGCTTTCCTGGCTACAATGTCCTATCTGGGCCAAAACCCTTTCAGTCATCTTAGAAACAGTTGTCCAAATTATAAAATTAAAGCATATAAAGTGGACATTCATACAGTGAGATTGCAGAAGGTTCTGTTCAGTGATCCAACAAAAGCTCAGTAATATGATTTTCCATCCTACACACTCAAGCATGCAGTTATATCCCTTAGACCACCTTCCTTTCCTCTCTTTTTTACAATAACAGTTACATGTTTTGAGTTTTTTTACTCCCACAGTTCTTATTACATTTTTTTGAAGAGAATAAATCCTAACATGACTAAATAAAACAGAGACAGTTAGAAAAGAAGGATGGGCATAGTACATGATGCAAAAATATGATCAAAAATGGTTACCATGGTGCCTCTTGCTATTTTTAAAAAGAGTTGCTATATCATCAGGTATAATAGAATTGATCAAAACCGTACAGAACAAGACCAAAAAAACCTACACTGGAAACCTTGCAAGACTTCAAAAGAAGATAATAGTCAAACTATAATGGGCCATCATAATAAATCTTATGGCCTTCAAAGTGGTTGTCTATACGCTCAAACTTGATATTATCAAACAAAATAGAATATAGTAAAATCAGACAGAACAAGATGTGGAGAGCAATACTGGGGTTCAAATCAGGTTAATAGGAAAACTAATAGTTACTATAATATATCCCGCTATTTTTAAATTTAGTTTTCCCTTAATTGAAAAAAATAAAAAAGTTTAATTTAAAAAAAGGGTGGAGATTGAGATAAAAGAGGATATTGTAATAGAACAACACTGGTCAGAATGGAACAATTTAAGCATAATTGTGTTTCACTCCCAGATAATCTAACATAATAGTAGTCACCATAGTGCCTCATTCCTTGAATTATTTGAGTATAACTTCGTATACAATAGCATCAAACATATCAAGACAGTGTGAAGCCATTCAACAGAATGAAAGAATTACAGGGTATTTAGAACCAGTTAACAGAAAACGAACAATGGTTTCTATATTATCTCCTTGCCTATAAAATTTTTCTTTATACTATCACATATAGTAAAATATAGTAAGATACAACATGTTAAAACCAGTGGATACAGTTTGTTAGAGAGGGACCATTCTTGCACCACTGAGATTGAGTCCAGTGTTGATCATGTTGGTTAATTTTGAATATGCTGGTGAGATAACATTGCAAACATTTAGCTGAACACTTTTGTTTATGTTTGGTAGGAATATTAGCCAACAGAGTGTTTTCATTTATATTATTTTCAACACATTATTGTCTGGCTTCATTCTCAGGATAACTTTAACTTTGTCACTTAAAAGAAGTTGGTGGTGGGTTTTTCTTCAACTTCATCAAAGAACTGAAAAAAATCAGTATTTATTATTTATTATATACTGGATAAAATTCACCAGTGCACTTTTGTATCCCAGCTTTGTTGTTGTTATTAAGAAGCTGTGATTTTTACCCATTGCCTGTGCTCCTTATTGCTCTGTTCATCAGACTGTTTCCTTCTGATGCATGTGGCTGGGGACATCAATGGACACCACATATCCATTAAGGGTCACATCTCATTTTACTTACGAATGCTTCCATTTATATTGTATCTTCAAACTATCTCTATAATATATAATTTTGTGAGTAACTCCTTTCAGTTACTCAGTTTTTAATTCACACTCTTGTAGGGTTTGGTTAATGCTGGAGGAAACTGGGGCTGGTGAGGGCCTGGTCTCTTATTTAAGGCTTCATACTCTGACCTGCCTGCAGTGTCCCCATCTCCTGACCTGCTCCCTGTAAACACCTGTCATGCTCCATAACTATGGTGAGTCCATATGTGGCAGTTCAGATCTGCACCTGGGTGGAAAACATTCAGTCAAGTTGGGCTCTGTAACAGACTGACCTCATACAGAGCTCCCCTGAGTGAGAGAGGGGGCCTCAGGCATGTAGGGAAGAGCTCTGGAACCATTCCAGCTCTCCTGTGCAGCGTACAGTGTGTGATGCTTTCCTGAGAACTTACTGATGGATGAGGAGGCCTGCACCAGGCCGTTTTAAGCCATGGTGTCCTACACCTCTGCCTGGACCATCTGTCTGACTTTAGATCTCCACATAGATCTGAGCAGACTCAGTCGTCCTCTACCAGGCTCTAACTCTATGCTGAGGTTTCAGGTGAAAAATCTGAGATCCTCAAATTAATCTTATATATATTTAACCTGGAAATTCCACTTCTAACAGTCATTATAAAAATGAGATTGACAGACACTGCATTCTCTTCTTAATCAGTTAAGATGTAAACTGTTAGAAACCATGAATGTTCCACAGCACAGCTGCTGTGTTAATTATAAATTACAGCCACTGAAAATGCTGAAAGAGGGCCATGTCCTAAGCCATGTCCCTGATCTTTCCTGAGATTGAAGAGAACTTGTGTCCTGGCTCTCCACCCAGCAGTGAAGAGACACAGGCCTGCACAGCAGGTGAGGACAGGAGAGAGGAGCTGGTCAATGGCAGACCTCTCATCCTGGGAAGGATGCCTTTTTGGTTGTTCTATTTTATTTTCCATTCCATTATTTATAGTGTTCCACTCAATATTACTTCTCTTCTGTTCAATTCACTTAAGAATAAATAGTTGGTATTTTCTTGAATAGGTGAGTGGATTTGGATGACTTAATATTCTTTTATATGTAATGTAGGATACGCATATAGAAGAACATTAAAGCTTCACTTTATAATTATATAAAATAAGGAGTCTTTTTATTCAGAAAGGCAACACATCATTCATGACTAACTTTTAAACCCCCAACACATGAAGCCATGCAAATCCCGCTGTGGTGGGTGTTCTGCCCTCCCTACCTGAGAAGTCACTGTGCTCATCTGTGTCTGGTAGAGGACACCCAGAATCTTCTTCAGAGTCTCTTTTGCCAGCAAGGAGGACTTGAATCTTCCTGTGCTGAGGTCAAGCAGGGAGTGTGCAGCATGCAGAGGAGCCCAGCACCTCCTGAATTACACACACTTCCACCACTGCATCCCTGGTGCAGCCCTGCAGGCCCAATATGGCAGAGCCATGAGGGTGCACCAAATACTCTGCCACCTCAGCCCCAGGGGCCTCGACTTCTGAGTCCGGGCCTCAGCCTCCACCAGGCTCCAGGCTCTGCTATGAATTAGACATTCATAGTGGGCCAGACACACCATCAGTGCCTTGGGGCAAAGTCCATTTTCCACAGTGACCCTTCCATTCTGCAAATTTTGATCCTTTCCTTTCTTAATGAGGCTGAGGCATTGGAGACGAAACCCCACACATTGGCATTATTTTTGTTTTTCTTTCTTTTCCTCCTCCTCCTCCTCCTCCACCTGCTCCTACTATTTCTTCTTCTTCTTCTTCTTCTTCTTCTTCTTCTTCTTCTTCTTCTTCTTCTTCTTCTTCTTTCTTCTTCTTCTTCTTCCTCTTCCTCTTCGTCTTCATCTTTGTCTTCTTCTTGGTTTCTTTGATGCTTCAAATACATATTTAGAAGTGTGTTTTGCCAAAAAACTTTCCTTGTCTTTTCACACCCCAGTTAACTGAAGTTTTTACAGATTTCTTCTGCAGTTCACACCCTATGTGTTTGAACACTCAGAATCCATTCTGCAGCTTAGTAGAATGAGTGAAGCAAAGCAGAAACTGAACTTGGGGATGTTACTGTGCCTTCCAACACTCTGACTCATATCTTTTTCCCTCAAGAATATGGGCTTCAGTAGCAGCTGAGTCTGCCACAGACAAAATGAGTTTCCTACATGTATATCACACAATCTCAATTCCTCTCAAGCACATTGTATCAGGTTTCTTATGGCCAAACTTGAAGAATTATTTCCAGTACATGAGAGGCTGCCACTGGTCCTGAAATCATGATGGAACTTTTTAAACACATAGTCTGATCTACACATAGTCTGGGGACAGAAGCTAAGAGAGGCAGAGATGGCTGTCACAGATACAAACACCTCAAAATTGTCAATCAACAGCAGTAACAAGGGGGAACCAAGTTGCTGAGCTTTCATAACTGGGTGATGGAATCATGTGGTGGATTGTGCCCTGGGTTTACTGAGGCACTTCAGTAAATCTAGGTTACTGCCTCGATCCCCCTTCCTTCAGTGCAATACAAACAGAAAGTCATGCACATGCATCATTTATTTGCAATTTTTCTATTGCAGTTACAAATCCTTTATTCCTGAGAGTCTACATCTCTGCCATGGCAGACCCACCAAGGGGCATTACCATCATGTCTTGTAAAGGATCAGTTTATTTATACAAAACAGAGTGGTGTTCTCAGACTTGATTTTCCAGACTTGTGCATTTTCAGTCATTTCTTGAAGGGAAGCTAAACGAATTAGTTTGAGTACACTTCAAGTGTGTTGCTGTGCTTCAGTGTGACATCCTTGCTGCCAGACCTGATGAAGGCAATAAATAGAATCTGTGGGAGGTTTAGATCCAGAGGGACACACTTTGCACAGCTGTGTCAGGCAGGGCTGCCCCTCACCTGGCCACCCAGGCATCCAAATGCCCTTTCCCAGTGCTTTCCCCGGCTTTGGGAGGCACTGGATTGCTGTGGAGATGCCCAGTGCACTGGCTTGCCATGGGAAAACATTGTCATGCCATGAGTTTGTCATCCTTAACCGTGAAGCTCTGTGGCCCTGGGGCCATGGCAAGTTTTCCACCAGCTGCAGTGAACAGCATCCTCCAGACAACTCTTCTGTGCACACTCTACGTGGAGGCTAGCAAGGGTCCCAGTTCATTCCTGCTTCAAAGAGTAATGTGAATCAAACTCTTGAATATTTGTGCAACATTCTGTGTGGGAGAAAACTATTCTTAGTCCTAGGAGTTCTAGGGAAGGCTGTTTAGAGCTTAGATGGGAGCTACGAGATTGGGCTGTGCTCTGCCCCCCATGTCCTTCCCGTTGTTGTTCAGCATCTGCCTTAAAATGTGTCAGTGGTTGGGGAAACAGCACATTTCAGGGATGTGTGCCTGCATGTATCAGGTTTAGGAGGCTCAGCATTGTGTGTGTTTGTTTGCCCTGGTGATTCCCTTTGAGTTAGAAGAATTTATCATTTCCCTCACAAAATGGACTCATGAGACCTCTTTCATACTTGTAATAAAAACCATCTATCTGACTACTGGTTGTAAAGAAAGGTTTCCTGTTGTGATTTTTGCATTATTGTCGTTTTTCAAATGCAATGAATCAGCCGTTTGTAGCTCCCTTTATATCACTGAAATCATGAAAAACATTTTCTGACATGAAAAGATGAGTACATACACAATGGTCTCTACATTTTGCCTATAGACTTTGTCTATCTGTGGTTTTCTCTTCTGTCAAACAGCAATACATCCAGTCTCCTCCAGGAATGTTTGGACAAACAGAATATGATGCACTGATATGAAAAACCCAGGTTAGTAAATCATAGTGTGAGAAAGGTCAGCAGTGGGTGGGAACTAGCAGGAGAGACCAGGGGTATGGATGGGTCCAATACTGAGCAGAAAGCTGGAACTAGACAGATGTACAGATTTAGATTGTGCCAATTGACAATGTGCTTACCTGTGACTCAACTGAACATGTGGAAACTAATGAAATCTTAACTTAAAATTAAATTATCTTAGAATTTAATGTTTCAAAGAGCTATAGATTTAAGAGTAGAAATGAAAACTGAGAAAAATAGAAGAGGCAAAGTGAACGGGAAATGAAGGGCTGGTACTTTGCAAGACTTGAGCCCTAAGTGGAGCTGAGGACACCTGCCATGGAGCCAGTGACAGACCTGCCTTGGAATTCCACCAGACTGGGTATCTGACCTTGATTTTCAGATTGATCCCAGAGCTGGTGAAGTCATTGGAGGTGAGGCTGGCACAGGATCTATAAGGGGACCTTGAGCTCAGTCAGGTACCAGCCCTGCCTTAGAAAAATCCCGAACTGTCCTTACTCCTTGAAAGCCCCATAGCCTCCCAGGGCCTGGGAGGGGACAAGGACAGCTCGGTGCACTAATGCACCCCAGGAAAACTTCCTATTTTGCCTCACTCCACTCACTTCTGCGTACCTCTGTGTTGCAGGAGGCCCCATGTCTGACAGTGCTTCTCCCTCTAAAGTGTCCCATGTCCTCCTCAGAAACCAAAAGACCCAGGCCAATTCCTTCTCACTGTAGTTCTCATTTTCAGTGAGCTAGGCTTGGCCCAACTCAATCATATTTGGTTGGGCTGGTTGTCCCACCTTCCTCAGCAGCACCTGCCAGGAGCCAAGAAGGGAAACTCTGATCCTGAGGAGGACAGTTGTAAGCAGCACTACAGGTCTGGCCTCCCTCCCAAACTGCCCTCCCAGTGTATCCTGTGCACTAACCATAATCAGCCCTCACTTGATGACAGAGTTCCCTGGATAGTGCTGTGACCACCTGTCCTCCACTCTTCAGGAAGCCTCAAATGCAACTCCCTTTATCACCCTTGTGGCATATTGCCTCTGTGAGAAAGAGAGTGCAGTCTGCAGTGTTACTTTAATCATGGGGGCTCAACAGGGTGCTGCTCTATAACTATCTGAAAAGTGAGTGGACAGTGGAAGTGCTTCCTGCCTGCCTTTCCTCCACCTTCAGTTCATATATGGATGCATTGCCCCATTCTGTGTGCCTTCACGGGGCTCTGCTTCCCCTATTTAATGTCCATGTGTACAGAGGCCAAGAATTAGGTACACTCACAGTAAGGTGGGTGGTACCTGGTCAGTTCTCCAGCGTGACTGTGTGGCCTTCACAATATGGAAGCACAAGAGACCAGCTTTTGCATCTGCTCTGGTCATTGCATCATGGTCAATGCCTGATACATTGATGATTTAAGGCACCCACTAGCTCCCTCCATGACGTCTGTGTGGAACTGGGTCATCTGGTATCACCCAGAGATTCTTGCTCTGGATACCATGGAAGCACATGGAATGACTGCCCACTGTCCTTCAGAGTGAAGACAACTGCTCCACCCAAGTGATGGATCCTTGGCAAGAGGCAAAGCTTTCCCATGGCAAAGGAAAAACCACAATGAATCCAAGGTCCCCGGTCTGAGCAGACCTAGTTTTAGACCCATTCCTCCTTCCTACTTCCCTTGTCAACTTAGACAAGACACCATGCCTCTCAGTTCCTTTCCAGTGTGTACCCCGTAACTATGGCATCTGCTTCCTAGGGACATCATCAGGGGTGAGAGATGACACTTTTAAACCTTGTGGTCTGGTGTCATGTGTACACAGTATACAGAATTAGAGGTCACTTCCATGAAGGGGTGGAAGGGAGGTGAACACAGTGCACACAGGCCTGGTTCCTGCTGTATGGTGGTGGAGATTACACTCACCTCCTGGACATGTTTCCCTGGTGGCATCATGAGGGGCAGAAGTTCATTAGATCAGCCATCATTATGTTCCCTAAGCATCTCAATTTCTTCTATGTACTGGTGTTGTGGCCTCAAGTCAGGACCTCACACAGGCTAAGCAAGCACTATGGATGCAGATGCACCCCCAAATCTACCAGCACTGTGCCTACATTCACACCTGTGTGAGTCACCACACCCATGGCAAGGGTGCTCAACTGCTGACAGCTCACCATCTGATGGCCACCTCCTGAGTAGCTCATTCCTTGAGCGTGGTTTGTTCTGGTTTGTGTTAGCCAGGCTGAAATTGAGCCCAGGTCCTCAGGCATGGTAGGCAAGTGCTCTGTCTTGAGCTCTCTCCCCAATTCCTTACTTGTTCTTAATAACACAACATGGCAGATGTAATTTGGATGTGACTATCAAGGTTCACTCATAAAATGACTGTGACCAACCTCCTGCTCTCTCCCTTTTCTGTTCTTCCTTCCTTCCTCTCTGTTTCATTCTGTCTTCCTCTCTAAATCTCTGACTATCTCTGCATTTTCCCTGAGGAGAGGCTGACTCTTTGCAGAGAAAAAGGTTAACAGACAGAGGAGACATCAGTCCTCCAACCTAACTGAATTCCTGCCTGTCAGCAAGAGAGAGAGAGCCTGAGAACAGATTCTGCCACAGCAGTGTTTCCACTGAGCCTGCAGCCTGGTCAGGAGAAAATATGGTGGATCCTGCAGCAGCACCTCCTGAATTCCTGACCCATAGAACCTGAGAGAACTGAAGTTTACATGTTGTACCTAAATTTGCAGCCATGCAACCATCAGTGGTCACTGGTGCGCTACAGCAGATGTGCGGTTCTTCCCCACCCCTGTCCCTCGCCCACTCCTCCCCTCCCTTATTCTCACCAGGCCTTCTGTTCTCCCTTCTCATCTCTTTATTGACTAAAAAAAATTGACTTTGAATCTCTAAATGGTTGGTCCTCTATTCTGCCATACAGACTTCTCTTCCATTACATTCTGCAGTGGTTTGTCCCTCTCCTCCAAACTTCCAGCTTCTGGGTGGCTAGTGACATATTGTCCTGTTCTGTGTTGGTGCCAGCCTAGTTCAGCCCAGGAATAAGGTGAGAATTTGAGGCATGTAGATTGAATGAATCATATCACTTTTCCTTTGAGCTACCCAGTGGGTGCCCATGGCATCACTGTGTGTTCGTGTGTGTGTGTGTGTGTGTGTGTGTGTGTGTGTGTGTGTGTGTATGTGCATGTGTGTGTATATCCCTTGGGATGCTGCTTGAAATCAGTCCTATATGTTTAGGCTCAGGTCCCAGGAGCTTGGGGGCTGCTTTTCTAATGTCTATGGGAGTGGGTTGGGTCCTGTGCTAAGAGGTTTTTCTCTTTTGGACTTCTCCCCCATCCTCTTTACTCTGCCCATGTCCTGTGCCTTGGGCCTGGCATTGTCCCTCTCTGGGCACTGGTTGTGAAATGTCCATTGGGAATGAAATAACACACATAGTCCTTTACTGTGGAGATTCTAGCATGCTTCGGGGTGAGGCACTAGAGTGTCACGTGGGGTTCTCTTCACCTGGGCACTGTCCCCATCTACACATGCCTGTAATTTGATGCCATCCCTCCTAAGGCCATCATCTTTGGGTTACCTCACGTTGTCATTGTCACATGCAGTCCTTTGGGCAGGGCAAGGCCTGGACTTAGAACTCACCACTCACTGTCACTGATGCCTTGCCCCAAGCCTGTGACACATTATAGGCCTAATTGGTTCAAAGACCATGGGAAAACTTTCTACCATCCATCGAATTCAGGACCTACACCTTAGCTCATACTGGGGCACCCACGTGCTCAGCTATTTCTTTGTGGGAAACCTAGTGGCTGCTGAATCAGTTATCTAAACTCTCCTGCTGCCCAGCCCCGAATGGCAGCACAGTGCAGCCAGGACTTGGGTGAATAACTTCAGCCTGGAGCATTTATAGCTTGGAGCAACCAATCAGCTGGCCTCTGTGAAGGCTGCAGGGGTTTACACGATGACACAGCAGATCTGTGACTGAAGACCGCACCCCAGCCCCTGAGGAGTCATGGAGAGTTCTTGGGTCCCCACCACCTACCCCAGCCTGGCCAGGAGCCTGGTGGATTCGAGTTCTGGGCTGGTTTTTACTACCTGGAGCTTGATGCCTCTGCTGTTTCCCAGTGTTCATTTCCCCAGCTTGTTTGCCTCGCTGACCATTATGTTTCTTTTCTTATGAACACAGCCCATTCTTAATTGGGCTGTGTTCATGTGTTTTGTTCTTTGAACTACTGGGTAAGAACTAAAACTTATAGGTGGTGACATGCTGAGACTGACTTTCTGTAAATTTACTCTGTCCAGAGAAGAGGACGTGGGCAGCCATATTCATGACATTTCATGGAGATAAACCACAGGGGAATTCAATGGACATGCTGCCTATGACACTGCACTTTCTATACTGGGTTATAGACTTTCCTTGGAACACACAGTGCCTCACATTTCAATGGTTGTATTACAACTACAATACTTTACTTTTGTGATTGTTTTCATGTTAAGCACTCATAAATTAAAATTAATAATTTATCATTGGAAATATCTAAAGAATAAACATGGGTGTGACACTCCCATGGTGCTGCTCTGTAACAAAATAAAGTGTGTTAGTCTCTTTCGTATGAAATGGATAGGAAATAACCTACACGTAATTAAACATGGAGCAGTTTTGATGTGTATATGGCTATAAAGCCAGGAACATAATTAACAAAACAAAGAATCATAAGAATTACAGAAAATTCCTGAATTATTTTTGTATGACCTGCCAAGAATACATGCATGACAAATTAATGCAATCTGTCTGGATTTTCCCTTCTCAGACAAGGTGAGATTAAACAGTTACTTACAGCAGGGTAAGGCAGAGTAGAAACACAACTGCAGTGATATGGAAAAGGTAGGAAAGGTAAATTACAAGGACATAGGATGAGTGGTGACCAGGATATAGTAGGAAGCAAAATAAAAGAATATATATTTGCATAGTGAGTTGATGAAAATGTTCTGGAAGGGGACACTGGTGAAGGTTTCACAATATGGAGAATGCACTAAATCGTACCAAACTCATCAACTGAAACAAGAATAAACCCTTAAATTTCATTTACAATAATTCTATCACTCACATCCCAGGATAGAATAATAATAAATAGAATGATATGTAAATCTGGAAGAGAGGGGAATGGCAGGTGTGGGTCAAGAGCTGCCTGAAGGTAGAGGTAAAGAGATGACTCCTGCTGTTGAGCCACCAGGAGATCCAGCTCTGCAGCTGGTGAAAAAAGAAAAACATGTGCCTGCTCTTGCTGTGAGGCCACAGTTGGTGAGGGAGCTGTAGGTGGAGCTGGCATGAGCACTGCGGGTGCAAATTCAGCATGCACTGGAATTGCCTCTGCAGTTGCAGGGGAAGGAAACATCACTGACTTTCCAGGGACTTCTCCGGGCCAAACCTTCCCACTGCCTGTCAGAGGCAGCTGTGTGCATGAATACAGCCCAATGAAAGCCTCCCAGACTGCATCCCCATACTGACTGCTGAGGGGATCATGTTCCTGTGTCTCCCATCATCTGGGCACATTGCTGAGTTCCCTAGCACATTCCTCCTCTCAGATCCACAACCCACATTCCAGGGCTCCTTACCCTGTGACTTAAGCACCAGGGACTTAGGAGGCTCAAGCTGGTCCATGAGAAGCTTGGCCTGGGACGCCACCTTGGAGTTCAGCTCCAGTGAGGATTCAAGGACAGGAGATGCGGACCTGGAGCAAACAGGGAGGTAACAAAGCAAGAGGTCTGGCCTCTCTTCTAACACTACCTATACAGGTTACCTTAGGGAGAGGCACATGGCCTCTAGCCCAGCAAGTTCAGTGTCTACTCCCACCCTCTCCCAACTACAGTGTGGCAGTGCGGGCCTTGAGATCCCTGAGAGGCTGACAGAATGCTCCGTTGGAGGCAGTCCTTGCTTATGGGTATGACACCACTCCCTTCTTTAGGGAAACATGACAGTTTCTCCCTGCCCTTCCCCACTGCAGGTCAGCTCAACAAAGGCAAAGACTGATATCTGCCATGTCTTTGCACTCAAAGGTTCAGGGCTGGTGCTCCATGAATATCTGAGAAGTGAGGAGTCATCAATGTCTATCCCGACTTTCTTTAGTGTCTAGGTCAGGCAAAGATCTGCCCAGTTTTCTTGGTCTCTGTAGAACTCCTCCTTACTTGGTCTGTAACCACTTCTAAGGTTGGCCTTGGACACAGAAAGACTTCCTTGATGTGAACAATATCTGCTCTGCTGCCAATTCTGACGCTGTGGCCTTCAAAGAACATCAAAACTCAAAAGGGCAGTGGTTGCACCTGTTCTGCTTACAAGATCATGGACAATACTTAGAAAAGTGTCTTCACACAGGGTGTCTTCATGTGTATTTTGGCTTGATGACACCCACCCACTTTCCAGTGATACCTGTGGGCCATGGACACTTTGTCATTCCTAAGAATTCCTGCCCTGAGCATACCTTGAAACCCCTAGAATGACTCTCTAATCTCCTTTCCAAAGAACAGAACAGTTTTCCCCATGTGTGTGTGTCAGTGAGGTGGGTGGAAGGTCATCCCTGGGAATCAGGACAGCCTCCTTAGCAGGTCTTCATGGGGCCAAGGCCACAGCTAATCCCTTGCCATGGAGTCCCCATTACATCCTCAGTGACCCTGCACTCTGGATCCATTCAGCACCCCACAGTTCAGTGTTGTAACCCGAGACCGAGGTGCTTGCACATGGCCAGGACTTGAATACACAGGGTCCAAGTCTCATGGGGATGCTCAGGTGAGAATTTAACTTCCCTGTATCTGAACTAGTCATGGACTCATTGTCTCTGAGTGGCTGGTGGTTGAGTCTAGGGTTATGTGTTCTGTGCTTCCTCTTGTCTCTGGGTGCCTCTGGGCACCTCTGTGTGCCAATGAGTCCTGGCCTGAGCTGCTGACAGCTGGTTGTTTCCAGTTGAGCTTCCTGAAGCGTCTGGACAAAGTGAACCATCCTCTCCATATGTTCCCACGTGGTTCCCTGACACGGGGTCTTGATGCTGGGGCCACTAGCCCTGGGAAAGCAGCGTAGCATGTTCCTTGTTCCCTCTTTCAAGCCAGCCATCTATGAAGGCCAACTATCACCAGACCACAGTGCATGGTGACCAGAGTATTCAGAGTTCTGTTTGGACATACCACCAAGGAAGTGAGGTCATATGCTGGGGTCCACAGTTGAAGCTCCCCCTCTGATGCCTCCTTTGTTTTTATTTTGAGCTAATCTGTGTCCTCCTTAGAAACAGCAAGTTAAAAAACTAGCAAAATGTGTGTGTTATTAGACTTTTCCCTCCAAAAGAA
Organism: Cavia porcellus; assembly: GCF_034190915.1. Lineage (NCBI taxonomy): Eukaryota > Metazoa > Chordata > Mammalia > Rodentia > Caviidae > Cavia > Cavia porcellus. The sequence goes on along the minus strand of NW_026947533.1, from coordinate 851,680 downwards.
CCTTTCTCGTGAGGATGAGGTGCACAGTTTCTTCATTTAGAGATTTCTCAAATTTTATTTTGACGGTCTTTTCTGGACTTACGTTAGTTTCATTTCATTATCACTAAGGAGCATGGAGATGTTCCCATAATGCCCATAATAATTTTACTTGAAGGATATGAAATGTTTCATGTTATAACACCCATGTGTCCAGGAAAGGAGGATTCATAGCAAGTTTCACTCACGTTTACTTCAACCACACCCTGTAGTGCTCCATACTCTGACCTACTTTGAGGAGGGAAAGCAGGTGGTGAGGGCAAGGGGAGGCTTTGCAAGGCCGTGGACATCATAACCCTGTGCTGATGAGGACCCATGGGCATCCCTCCTGGGGAATTTGTCTCCACATACTGCAGCTTATTGGTAGTGGAGCCAACACACTCTCATGGGGCTGAACCCACCAACTGCAACTTGTTCATGCATCTGTTACCCATCTACTGATTCCATTTGTTCTGTTTCCAGGTTGGCCCTGGAAAGCCAGCTGCCACAGCCATTCTTATAAATGGTCTTGAATGGACATAGACTTTTATTTAAAAGAAAAAGTACTTGGATGTGAAATTGCCAGATGATATGTCTTGTGTATGATTAGCTTACAAACTATTAAGGTACACTTGCAAGCATTTTTTAAAATCACAGTTAGGTGGTTGTTTTCTTTTTGGTACTGAGGATTGAACTTATGACCTCAGGTTTGCCAAGTGGGCACTTATACTACTGAACTAAATCTCCAACCCTGTTTTCTTATTTTGTTTTGCTTTGTTTTGTTGTGTTTTTATGCTATAATATGTTATGTTTTGTTATGTTACACTATGTTTAGTGTTGGTGAGGATTTTGAGTCTCCTTCACTGCATTTTCAGTGCTTTCTGATTTCATTTTGTATAATTCACCTGATAAACTATGACATAACGCATAATCCTGGGTAATTTAATTTGGGAAAATATGTAAAAAGTAAGTGAGAGCCAGGTTTGGTAGTAACCATCTCTAATGCGAGAAGTTACAAGGCTGAGGCAGCAAGATTGCTGTGAGTTGAGGTCAGCCTGGGCTACAATGTGAGTTTAATGAAAGCCTAAACTTCATAGCAAAATCCTGTCTCAAAGATAAATACATAAATCAAAATAAAAGATAAATTTAAAAGGTTTAAAAAGACACAAACCATCTATAAATCAACAAATTAAAGTTTGGTGAATTTTTCTTACATATGTACTTTAGTCAGCACACTGAGCATTAGGTTTACCATGAGGTAGACATTGATCTACTGCCAAGAAGTGAAACTGTTTCAATTTTTTTGACCTTTTAACTGAGATGAATGTAGATATGTTACTGAATATACACTCTTAGGATTAGGAGAGCATAGTATAAAGAGAATTTCATGGTTCTTTTTATTTTAGTACTAACTTTATATATGGAAGTAGGATTTGAGCAAAGGCTTACTGTTTTTTGGAAAGACTTTCTTGTCTTATTTTAATGTAACTCAAGTACATATTAATAAGGTCCACATAAAAGATGCTATTGATAAGTCTGTAAAAGAATAAAATACAGAAGAATAATGAGAGAATAACATTGGCTACTGTATTGTGCACAATGATTTCTTAATGATCTATATTTTCATACATTTGTAAAATTTGTTAATCTTTTTACAAATTTTAAGGCATGATCTCACTAAGATTGTGAGATTCCCAGGTGATGCTTAAACCTTTCCTTATTCAATCTCGCTCCCTCTCCCGAAGTGCTAGGATTGCAAATGTACATTATCTTGAGTTGGTAATCAGCAGTGATTTTGTGCATTCATAGAATGAAATATTTGGCTTTGATCTGTAGACACTTTGCAGAAAGAGTGGGTCTAGTTAAGCTATATATCAACCTCCTAAATGGCAGTTTTTTCAAAGTAAGTAAGATTGAAAATCCCATTAACACTATTTGTAGATTCTCTGTTTTGTAACTGTGGTCATCATGTGCTTCAGAATATCACTGCAAATGCCTTCAGCACTGGGACTGAGATTTGATGTCCTTGAAGCAATTTCTGTTTATTTTTTTTATCCCTCATGGATTTTGATGATTTTTTGAAGTCAAACCACATGAAAAGTGTGAAAGCTAATGCCACTTGGGGCACACTGCCCTCCAGAAAGCCAGGGCAGTGTAAAATACTGTTTTTTCTACTGTTGGACTTCCCAAGTTTTTTTTGTTTTGCATTCAGTTTCTATGGATTGAATACTGAGATTTGCCCTTAGCTCCATGGCCTTCCACGTTTACAATTCTTTTTATTTTCATCCAGGTTCTGGATAAGTGGCTGCATTGCTGAGGCTGTCCTTAAATTTGTGATGTTTCTGCCTCAGCCTTCCAGACTGCTGGCATTACAAGCACACCACCAGACCTGGTTTCATCATAGTGTTGTTAAAAACTCATTGGCTGAGCATGGAATGTTGAAAATGCCTGCAATGCCTGCACTCAGGAGGCTGAGGCAGCAGGATTCCTGGGAGTTCCAGACAAGTCTGCAACACACTCTGAGTTCAGCTTAGGCCATAGGCAAAACTTGACCAAAAACTGAAAAAGAAAAAGAAAGAAAACTAAAGGAAAGGGAAATGAAGGGAAGCAGAGGGGCAGGGGGAGGGGAGGGAAGGGAAGGAAAAAGGAAGAACAAAACAAAATTCCTGGTGACTGTATGAGTTTTTCTCTACTGGGCTGGCCTTTTTAATCTGTGGTCCCGTTCTTGCAGTATAGGAGCCTTTTTACTGTTGTCACTTTATTATATACCAGAAAACTATGTTTTTTGTTGCCTCTAACTTTAATGTTTTTTCAAAGGCTATAAGATGACTCTTTCTCCTTCCCTGTGCATTTTCATTTTGTTTGTTCTATCAGTGCCAAAATGGAACTTATATTTTGACAGGAATGGCATTTTAAACACCTGGTTTTTCTGCGTAGCATGTACATTATAACAACATGAATTCTTCCCATCCATCATCACAATCTGTCTTTACTTCTCTTAGTGCAACTTCACTCATTGCTTCAATTTCTACAATTTTCCAAGAACAGGTGAGTTTGGTTTAAATTTTACATAAGTATTAATCCTTTTGGATGAATTATGAAATGAATTATCTTCCTTGTATTTGAGTCTGCAGTTTGTTTGAAGCACATAGATATGAATTGATTATGACATATGGATATTGTACATTGAAACTGACGTTATTTGTCCATTTGTTCTAAAAGTTTTTCAGTGGAGTTTTAAGTTTCTTATATGAAATGTTGTGTCCTCAGGAAACAGAAACATCTCTTATTCTTCCTTTCTGACTTGGTAAACTTTTGGGTTCTTATTGTTGACTAAATTCTAGGAGTAAGACTTGAAGTTGTGTGTTGAAAAGAGTCCAAAACTTGGTCTTGTTCCTGACCTGAGAAGCAAATTTTGCAGCTTGTCAGTCTCTGAACATGATGTTAGTGCTGGGCTTGTCATGTCTGCGCTTTGCTGTGCTGAGATTCATTCCTCCTGCACATGGTGTATGAATGGTTCTTATCATGAAAGTATGGTGAACTTTTGAATTTCTCGAAGTGATTTTTCCAAATCTCTTGAGGGGTTAGCTGTGCCTCATGCTGTGAATGTGGCAAGTGACACTGAATGATTTGTGCAAGTGGAACCATTCTAGCACCACTGAGGGTGAACCCAGTGTTCATTGTGGTATTTAAAATTTTCATGTGCTGGTGAATTTAGCTGATGAGCATTTAGTTGAATATTTTTGTGTATGTTCATTAAGAATATCAGCCATTAGAGCATTACCAATTTTTAATGCATTATAGTCTGGCTTCATTATCAGGGTGACTTTGTCATCTAAAAGGAATTGGTGGTGGTTCCCTTCCCTTGAAAGATGTGAAAAATGATTAGCATTTATTCTTTTTCAAAATTTTATTTTGAAGATAGTAAAATACAACAGAGCAAACACAACAAAGAAAATCAAGACAATGCAGTGAAATTGGTACAGAACTTCACAGCAGGGCCCATGATAACAGTAATAGATACCATAGTATATCTCATTATCTTCACAATTGGTCTCCATTCAATTAGTTATAGTGAAATCCAAACAAACACAGAACATTTTAACACCGGTCAAAAGATAATACTGAATAGAGCAAACAATTAATCAGAACACAGCCAAAAAATTAAAGACATTTGTTTTCAAACACAAGACAGAAAAAATTCCCCCATAGTTTCTATATTGCACACAGTCATCTTCCCAAGTGATGCTCAGAATTCTGCCTCTCCTTGCTAACCAAGGGTGGGTAAGTGAGATATATGGCTCACAATCATGCACCTGTAGGCTCATGGGAGATGTTGACTGGTTCTCCTCCTGGCTTGCACCAGGGGTGCTGGCCAGGGAGGCAGGAGAATTGTCTTCTTGTTCAGCTGCCTAAGTCCCAACATGGCCAGATCCAGTATTTATGCTCTAATATGCACTTCATACAAATCATCAGGGCATTTATCATATCCTGGAATTTGTTGTTATTATTAAGCAGTTATGATTGTTGACTCATTGCCTGTGTTTGTTAATGCTATGTCAAATGGTGTGTTTTCTTCTAAGGGTGTGGGTCAGGGACAACATAGGAGATCATGCACTGATTAAGGATCATGTCACATTTTACTTAGGTATGTAGCAATTTACTTTTGTATCTTCAAACTACCCCTACAGCATATATCTTTGTGAGTAATCTGTTAAGTTATTTAGTTTTAAAAAGCACACTGTTGCAGGGTGCAGTTACTCCTGGAGTACACTGGGGCAGGCTAGGTCTAGGTCTCTTATTTCAGGCTTTGTACCATTACCTGCCTACAGTTTCCTCACCTTCTGACCTGCTGCCTAAAAACAAATGTCTTGCTCCACAGCTGTGGTGAATTCACATGTGGCAGTTGAGATCTCACCTGGGTGGAAGACATTCAGTCAAGGTAGGCTCTGAAACATGCTGATAGTCTTGTAAAGAGCTCTCCTTAGTGAGCTATGGGGCCTCAGGACTGCAGGGAGGAGCTTGGTCAGCAGGGCCACAACAGCCCTCTCTTATCCAGCATGCAGTGTATGCTTTTTGCTGAGAAGCTGACTGATGGATCAAGAGTCCTGGACCTGAGACTTTCTTGCCCATGGTACACTAGTAGATGCCATGGTGTCCTCCACATCTGCATGGTCCATCTTCCTCCTACTTTGAATTTCCACAGAGATCTGAGGAGCCTTAGGCTTCCCCTTCCAGGCTCCAACTCTATGTTGAGTTTTAGTGTGAATTTTATGATCAGGAAATTCAATTTATATACATTTAACCTGGAAATTCCACTTCTACGGCCTCATTATATAAAATGAGATTGATAGACACCCATGAACACTTCTTATTCAGTTATGAGTATGGATAGTTAGAATCCATGAATGTACCACATCACAGCTGCTGAGCCAATTATACAATTATAGTCACAGAAAATGCTGAAAGAAGGACATGTGCTAAGCCATGTACTGGATCCTACCTGGCATGATAGAAGAGCTCATAGCCTGGCCCTCTCTCCACCCAGGAATGAAAAGCCGCAGGCCTGAATAGCAGGTGAGGACAGAAGAGAGGAGCTCCTGGAGAGCAGACCACTGAACCTGGGGGGAAGCTGTTTTGGTGTTTTTTCCATTTTTCCATTCCATTGCATTATTTTTAGTGTTCTATTCAATATTCCTTTTATTCAAATCAGTTAATATTTAATAGTGGCTAATTTCTTGAATAGGTAAGTGGAAATGGATGATTTAATTTCATTTTATATACTGAAAGTTATTTACAGTACAGACACTTTAAATTTCACTGTAAATATAAAATAAGGAGGCTTGGTATTCAGCAAGCCAACACATCACTCATGACTAACTTCTAAAAATCCCAACACATAAAGCCATGAGGATCCTGCTGTGGTGGGTGTCCCTGCCCTTCCTACCATAAAAGCCACCATGCTGACCTGTGCCTGCTACTGCCATAGGACAACAACAGATTTGCTTCAGTGTCGATTTTTCCAGCAAGCAAGTCCTGAATCTCCTGCTTTCAGGCAGCACAAGGACTGTGCAGCTTGCACAGGAGCCTAGCACTGCCTGCCTTACACCCTTTTCCCCCACCTCATCCATGCTGCAGCCCTGCAGGCAAGGGAAGGCAGAGCAGCCAGGATGCAGCAAAAACTCTGATTCCTCAGCCCCAGAGGTCTCAGTTCCTGGGTCCTGATCTCAGCCTCCACCAGGATTCAGGTGCTATCCTGAATTCATCTGGCTTAGTGGGCAGTGCACCCACTCTGCACCTCTGGGGATGAAGACCACGAAGACCACTGTCTTCAGTGACCCTTCTACTCTGCAAGTTTTGCGCCTATCTTTGAGACTGAGGCAGTGGCATTGGAACAAATCACAATATTGTCATTACATTTCTTTTTGTTGTTATTTTTTTCTGGCTTCTTTGTTTATTTAAGCAGATATTTAGAACTGCATTTTGTGAAAAACATTTCCTTGTCTTTTCACTCCCAGTTAACAGAAGTTTTTACCGATTTCTACTGTAGTTCAAACCCTATGTGCTCAAGTGGATTCTGAGAATCCACTCTCCAGCTTGGTAGAATGAGGGAAGCAAAGCAGAAACTGAAGTTGGGGACACTGCGTGCCTTCCAGCATTTTGTACAGCAATCCCTGACTCATGCCTGTTTACCCATAACATATGGGCTTCAATACCAACTGAATCTGCCACTGACAAATGAGTTTCCTACATTTACTTCAAACAATCTCATTTCCCCTCAAGTTGCTAAGCACATGGACTAAGGATTCTTACACCCAAACTTCAAAAATAATTTCCAGTAAGCAAGAGACTGCTACCCATCCTGAAATAATGATGGGATTTTATGTAAAGACATAGTCTGATCCACACCCAGGCAATCATGAGCTGAGAGGGGTGGAGATGGCTTGTGCAGATAGAAACACCTTGAAATTGTCAACCAGCAACAGCATCAAGCAGGGAGCACAGCATTGAACCCTCACATTTCGGTGATGAAATCATCGGGTGGGTTTTGCCTTGGGTTTACTGAGGTGGCTCAGTAAATTTAGATTGCTGTAGTGCAGTGCCAAAGGGAAGTCATGTCCATGTAGCATTTATTTGGAGTTATTCTTTTGCAATTTTGAAACCTTCGTGCATGAGATTTCACACCTCTGCCATTGCAGAATCACCCACAGGCATTATTTCCATGATTTATAAAGGGTCAGTTTACTTACACAACATACAGAATTCTGTTCTCAGCCTTGTTTTTCTCACACTTGTGCATTTTCAAACATTTCTTCAAAAGGAAGCTAAATGATTTAGTTTGAGCAAACTTCAATTGTGTTGCAGTGCTCCTGTGTGATGTCCTTGCTGACAGACCTGAAAAGGAAGTGAGGTGGACCTGCTGGGGGTTCAGCTCCAGAGGGATACTCTACTCAGGGTGTCAGTCAGAGCTGCCCCTCACCTGACTGGCCACTCTGGCATCCAAATGCCCTTGCTCGGTGTTGTCCCTGGTGTTGGGAAGAACTGGTTTGCAGTGTAGACTCCCAGTGTACTGGTTAACACATGAAAAACCTTGCTGTGCTATGAGTTTTTCATGCCTAGACCTGCACCTCAATGGCCCTGCCCAGAGTTCCCTCCAACAATCATGCATGGCCTTCTCCAAACAGCTCTCCTGTGCATGCCCTACGTGAAGGCTAGGGAGGGTCCCAGTTCCTTCCTGCTTCAAACAGTACTATGAATCAAACTCTTGAAAAGAAATCTTGAAAATTTGTGTAGCATTCTGTGTTGGAGAAACCTCTCTTCTTAGTCATGTGAGGTCTAAGGATGGCTCTGTATATAGCTGTGATGGGAGCTATGGGACAGGACTCTGCTCTGTCCCCAATGTTCTCTTAAGTGCTGCTCAGCTCCTGCCTTAAAAATGTGTCATTGGATGGCGACACAGCACTTCTCAGTGATTTGTGCCTGGGTGAATCTACTTTTGGAGGCTGAATGTTTTCTGCACCTGTTGGCCACAAGTGGTGATTTCCTTTTGAATTACAAGACTTTCTCACTTCTCTCACATGGACTGGTGAGACCTCTTTTACTCTGATAATTCAAACCCCGGGAAGGTGAAACACTTTCATCACCAATCACAGCACTAAACATTGAACCAATCACAGATGCTAGGTTTAGCTGCCTCTGTGACTTCATGAGGCTTTTGTGGAGACACCCAGATACAAACCATAACACCATCGAAAGTAAGTCCTCTGAAGATGCCCATGCTTTGAACTAGAAGATAATTCCTTGCCTTAGTCCAGGGTTTATCTTATTTTATTTTATTAATTCATTTTTAAGACACTCACTGTGTAGTTCAGGCTGGCCTTCAATTCACTATGTAAATTAGGTTGACCTAGAGCTTGCAACAATCCTCCTGCCTCAGCTTCCTAAGTGCCAGGATTACACGCATGTACCATCACACCCAGCTATTGATTATTAAGCAGTATTTATTGATTTACTTGAGACTACTCAATTCAGTTAACTTTGTTCTACTTAAGTATACAAAAATGCTAATAAATGTAATAAAATTCCAGCCCAATGTAAACAACTTAGCAACTTAGCAAGGCTCTGTCTGGGAATAAATTATGATAAAAGGACCAAGGCACTGGATTCAATCTTCAGCACAGCAAAAAATAAATAAATGTATAAATAAACAAAACTTTGTATAAAATAATCTATAAATAAATAAAACTGCTTAGAAATAAATCTATAAATAAAATTGCTTGTTAGTAAATCTATAAGTAAGTAAACTTTTGTGGATAGCTGAGATGTTAAGTGATTTAAAAGCAATTTTATTTCATTATAATTGACATACAATGAACTTACAGGTTTAAATACAAAATTGGATGAATCTTGACATGGGCCAGGGATATAGCTCAGTGGCAAAGTGCTCCCTGGCAAGCAGAGGGTCCTGAATTTTGTTCATCGTGTCAAAAATAAACAAAACTAAAACTGAAAACAAACAAAAATCCTCTAGGAGTCTTGTCATACATGAGCCCCTTGAAAATCATCACCAAAGCGGTGATGTATACGTCACCTTCACATTTTCCTTATGGCTCCTTATAATTGCTTCCTTCCATTCTAAGCAATGTGTCTGTTTTTGTCTCTGGGAAACACTTTGTATTTTCTAGAGGTGACAGGTCTGTAACCACACAGGATGCAGGAGGTTTTTGTTTATGTTTTGGAGAGAGCTGCTAGGGTTTATTCAATCCTCATAACCATGTTAGGTTTCCCAAGTGCTGCTCCTTGTCAGTGGCTGAGCCATCACATCCCACGGTGTGGATGAACCACAGATCCTCATGTGTCCATCAGCTGAGGCCCTGTGTGGTGTTTCCAGTTTTGATCTCAAAAATAAAGTTGCTGTAGTCATTCTTGTGTTTGTATAGCTGTAGAAATGATTTACAAGGGGAAGATACTCAGTGTGAAGTTGAATATTTCAGGTCTTGCATGTTTAACTTAGAAATTGTTTAACTGTCTTTCAAGTAGTTTTTCAAAGCAGAGTAAAGATATTTGGCTCTTCCTGTGAGTATTTTTAAACCCTGTTCTTTTTAAAACTCTTGTTCATTTATTTTTCAATCTTTTTCAGTTCATTTTATAAAATGTACCTAAGGAAAGTTTATTTCTGTTACATAAAATTCAGCATTTTTTTACTTTGGATAGAATTTTAAAGGTGGAAAAAACCCAAAATACTATATATATATATATATATATATATATGCACATATGTAAATCACCTATAATTTTAACATCGCCAAACTTCTTCTATGTTATGATTGACTTCATTGTCAACTTGATTGGCTTGAGAGCTGTCCAAGGGATTAGTAAAGTGTACTTCTGGGCTCATCTGTAGGGGTCATGGAGGAATAACGCTAAGTACTCCATCTGGTACCTGGCTTCTTTCTCCCTGGTGCTGTCCCTCTATTCTGCTTCCTGACCACCATGGACTGCTTAAGCAGTATACAAGAATGTAAATATGAGATAACAAACTGTAAGAATTATACAACAAAAACAGTGGTTCTCTGCTCTGTTCCACACTGACTACACTGTTGCTATTGTCTTGAACATGTACATTCTCTGACCTTGGGACCTCACCCCAGAAAATCTTTCTTGAGTTCCCAAAGCAGGCCAACAAGTGTTCACACAGTGCCCATGAACAGTCCATGTAACCTTCAGCCAATTGTTCTGCATCTCCAAGGTGTACATGGCCCTTTTGTGTTCTCCCCATGACTCTGCAAATGGCCATTCTAATCTTACTTTGTAAATCCTTTATGTGTGACACATACACAGGTACACACACACACACACACACACACACACAAATTAAAGCTGACTCTCTAGTGAACCCTGACACAAACTGCTTCTAGCTACCTGTGCAACCTCCCATGAACAACTTCATGCCTCACTCATGTGAAAATCCAAAGCAGAACTGTAGCAGTGCTGTGCCAAGTATGGGTTAGTTAATGGAGGTGTTGGTATGAGGCCCACTGGGTTAAAATTCTGTCCACACGTTTGTCATTGGAAAAGGTATTAAATGTTGGTGTTTCAGCTCACACAGCTATGAAAATGAAAATAATTCATAACCCCTACTCTTGTAAGAATTAACATATGTCAAGCACCTCAGAGAAGCCCTGGCCTTACACCTGTGTTACATATGTTTGTTAGTGTGTTATATTAGCATGTAAACATATTTTTAAGTTATGAAGACATCTACTATTGATACCAAAAGCACTCATTTCTCTGTAATAAAAGAAGGGCAACAGTGCAAATAACAATGGCATCTGAGCACTTGCTATATGGTAAGAACCATGGGAAGAGCTCTGCAGGGTTTTCATTGGATCTTCACAGCAGTGCCAAGAGATGAGTATTGTTTCATCACAGTTTGTCTTTTTTAATAGAAAAAAACCACATAATATTTCAAAGCAAAACAATACAAGAATAAGAACAGTGGAAATTGAGGCTCCCAGAAGACAGGCAGTGTACCTAAGGTGTCAGGCCCGGGAAGATTTGAGTCCAGACATCTATAAATTCCAAGCCTCAGACTCAGTCCACTCCTCTGCTTCTTCTCACAGCAAGCCTGGGGCTCAGTCTCCCAGAAGCTCAACCTGCAGCCACACCCAGCATCGTAGAAACCCTAACCCCCACTGCCACGCCCACCGCCTCATTCTTGCCTCCTGGAGGGCTCTGCACCTCTTGGGTCCCAGCTTCTGGACCAGCCACTCACATCGCTTGGCCCCACCCCCTGGCCGCCAGCGAAGATTACACTCCACCTGGACCAACCTGGAAGGCCCGCCCAGGGATGGTTCCTAGCCACTGGCCTCTGCATCCCACTCAGTCCCACCCCGCCCCCGGCCTCGCTTCACAGGGGATGCACGGAGTGGCCATTTTGCCGCTAGCGACCCCTTCTGGAGACCTGAGCACTCTTCCTTCCTTCCTCCATCTAGGCTGTGGCTGGGCTGGGACTGGGGTCTGGGCCAGGCAGGTGGGCGGCAGGCAGTGTTGAGTGGCAGCGCGGCCCGGTGGCCTCGACTTTAGCAGCACAAGTGTTCTGGTCAGGGGTCCAGGGAGGCAGCGGGTGCGGCCCTGGGGCGACCTAGCTTCAGGTCTTCAGGGCCCTCCTTTCCTCCCTCCTCTCTGTCGGGGTCCCCTTGGCCAGGCCTGGCACGTGGCCCGAGATCCTTGCTCCCCTCCCTCAGGTGCTGTTGAAAGCCCAGCCCTGGTGTGGGACCTGTGGGCAGGGCAGCTGGGGGTCTCACATGGCCTCTGCTCTCAGTGAGCTTGAGCTGAGCCGCGGACATTTACCCCAATAGAACGATTTTATTCCACTTGGAGCTCCTCCCTGCAGAGACTGAGAGAGGACCTAGATGTTAAACTAAGACAGTTGTTATTCTACATGCATATGCTTTGTCTCCAGTCCAGTCCATTGATAAGGGCTTTCTGCTTGTTTTCATATTGGTGCCTCTTGGGTGTTTAAGCTTTGTGAGGAGTCTGGATGTGGCATGGGGCTTTGAGGGATGAGGAAGTGTGATCAGCAGTTTAAAAATTTAAATCCACAAAAAAAATAATTCACCCACATTATTGAACCTGATGCAGAATACCCATCTTGTCCGTATTCGGCTGTCTCTAACCATACTCCCCAGTTCTGCTCATATCATTTATGTATTTGCGTAGTGTTGAATATTTATATTATATGCATAGGTAGAGTTTTACTTAGTTATCCTGTTACTGACCATGTACACAAGTCTAGTTCCTCTTAGAAAAACTGCATTGAGCATATATCTTTTTTTCTTGGGATAAATTCCAGACATTGAAAATAGTAAATCAAAGTTCTGTGTTCTTTCCCTGGTACTTGATATGAATTGCTTCGTAGACAAGGCATGTTAACAATAGACACCTTGCAAAATTTAGGTATTTGCCCAATTATCTGGAGAAATTTGGAGTTCAGCAAGGTGTTGAGTCATTTTCTGTACCAGATGAGAGGCCACACAACCTACTGTTGGATTTTATTTTTAACTGATGTACCATGTTCATCCTTTTGTATTGATTCTGTTTTATTTCATTTGGTTTTATCCTCTTTACAATTAAAAAAAACACACTTTCTGGCAAGGCATGGTGGTGCATGCCTGTAATCCCAGCACACAGGAGGGTTAGACACAAGGATCACAGGGAGTTGAAGGCTAGCCTGAAATATTTGTTGAGTCAAGGTCAGCCTGCAGTACATAGCAATACCTTGTCTCAAAGGAAAATAAAACAAGCAACCAATTTTTACTCTTTTTAATTTTAATGTAGCACAGGTAGATATTAATAAAGAATGAAAACACTTTTATCAATGGATTAATTTTTTTTGTAACAGAATAGTGGTTAATACACTGTGTTCAATGATCCCAGGGATTCCTGTATGAGCTATATGCCCATGCACTTTAAAAATTTGTTGGTTTCTTTTTTTTTTTAGATTTTGAGATAGTATGTAAATAATTTACTCAGCTCTCCAAGTTGGGTTTAAACTTGTGGTCCCCCTTCCTTCCCCTCCCAGACTGCTGGGAGTACAGGTATAGGATATCCTCCTTTAGTAATTCACAATAATTATGAATGTTTGTGAGGTAACATGTGCTTTTGATCTATGGCTCCTTTGTAGAAAAAATCAATCTAGTTAATGTGTCTACCATGTGTCTACCAACTTACGAACCTACAAATACTTTCACAGTGACTGCAACTGCAAATCCCATTGTTTACCAGATTTGAAAGCTATCCTTATTAACTGTGGTCACCATGCAGTTTAGTAATCATTGAAAATTTCTTCTCCATTGTTAATGAGACTTTGTATTCTTGGATGAAAATCCTCCTTTCCCCATCCTTCATGGAACTGATCATTCTTTAAAATCAAAGTGCCCAAGAAAGATGTGGAGACTCAAAGCTGCTTGGGGCACACTGCTCTCCAGAACGACCAGGTGATGGTGTTCTGCAGCCCTTCAGCTTGCTCCCATTTCTTTTTTCCTTAACTCAATTCTGGGAATTGAATGCAGGGCCTTGCACTGAACTACAGTAAATTCTGTTTTTAAATTTCTTTTTTTTTTTGAATCAGGCTTTGCATAAGAAAGTACACTGCTGAGACCCCATTCTTTTTTTTTTTTTTTTTTTTTTTTGTCTTTTTCCTTTTTATCGGTACCGGGGATCGAACTCACGACTGCCCGCTTTCAAGGCAGGCGCTTATGCCCCTGAGCTAAACCTCCAGCCCAAGAGACCCCATTCTTGGGCATACATACTTACATGTCTGTCTGTGGACACACATTGATGTAAGAGACATTTCATTTTCAAAACCGTGATCCTCCATGCACACATCCTTCTCTCATCAGTGTATTACTTCGTGATCAGATTCCTTTACCTCTTTCCTTGTGGTCCCAGAGAGACTGAGCTCAGCATCCCTGCAGCTTTCCCTGGTTCTCATGACCCACTCTGATGCCTTGAACTCTCTATGTGGAGTGTAGCAAGGTTCCCAGTGTCCTCCTGCTTCAAACAGTGCTGTGAACCACAGTCTTAAACAGAAAGCTTGAAAAGTTATGCGTATCTCTGTGTGGGATAAATCTCTGTTCTGAGCACTGCAAGGTCTGGCGACACCTGTGTAGAGCTGTGATGGGAGCTACTGGACAGGGCTCTTCTCTGCACACCATGTTCTCCCCAGTGATGTTCAGCACTTGCCTTAAAACCCGCCATCAGATGGGGACCCAGCACATGTCAGGGATGTGTGCCTGCAGGAATCAGCTTTGGGACACTCGGCGTTTTCTACATTTGTTTACATGTTGTGATTCTCTTTTGAATTACAAGAAGTATTCATCTCTCACAGATGGACTCATGACACCTCTTTGTCACCTCTAATACAAATTAATTATCTGTCTGCTGCTTGTAAGTAAAGATTTCTTATTGTGGATTCTACATTATTCTTGTTTCTGTTTTTCAAATGTAAGGAATCAGATCTTTCTCTTTCCCTTGTATCACTGAAATCATGGGAAAGCTTTTCCAACACAGAAAGATGAGTAAATACTCAATATATTTTACCTGTACACTTTGGTCTACCTGGGATTTTGTCTTCTATCAAAGAGCAAAGGAGCCAGTCTCTTCTAGGAATATTTGGCCAACATAATCTGATGCATGAATATTAAAGACCCACAGTACTAAATTAGAGGGTGAAAAAGTCAGAGTGGGTGGGGAGTAGCAAGAGAGAACAAGGATATGGAAGGGTCCCAAAGTGAGCAGAGTGCTGGAACTCAATGGATGTGGAAATTGTACAAATTAGTGATGGGATGACGTGCTACTGAATTGAATATGTTGAAATGCATGATATCTTAAATTTTAATTAAAATTACCTTACAATTTGATGTTGAGAATAATTATAGACATAGGAATAAAAATCAAAACTGAAAGAAATACAAGGGGAGGGGTTTCAAGAGGATGGGAAGGTAAAAGCAGGTTCTTTGCAGGACTTGGCCCTAAGTAGAGTTCAAGACACCTGTCATGGTGCAGTAAAAGTGCCAGTTATGGAATTCCTTAAGACAGGGTGCCTGACCTTAGTTTTTACTTTGATCCCAGAGCTGGTGAAGTCACTGGAGGTGCAGATGACCAAAGCTCTGCAATTGGGACTTGGGGTTAGTCAGGTACCAGCCCTGCATCAGCAGAAGGAGAACAATCACCAACTGTCCTTGCTCCTTGCAGGCCCCAGAACTTCTCAGCAAAGTTTCTCATTCATGTTCGATCAAATCCACCCCAGCAAAGTTTCTCATTCATCTTCAATCAACTCATTTCTGCGTGCCTCAGGGTTGCATGAGGTCCCAAGGCTGGCAGTCTTTCTCCTTTTCAAATGTTCCATGCACTACCCAGAGGCCCACAGGCCAAAGTCAAAACCTTCTGAAGGCAGTGCTTAGTTTTAGTGAGCTCAGGTTGGTCCAATTCAGCTGAGACATCTTGTGGAATTTGACACCAGCCTCCTGCTCTAGTAGCAGAGAGCCCAGCCCAGTCTTCTCACTGCCTTGAATGGGACAGTGCTGGCCCAGGAAGCCTTCCCCTGCTGATAGCAGTCTCTAAAAGTGCTGTGACCACCTGTCCTCCACTCTTTAGGAAAGCATGAAATCCATCTTCCTTTCCCACCCTCGTGGTGTTGTCTCTGTGAGAAAGAGAATGGTGTCTGCAGTGTTAATCTATTTGTGCTTACTCTACAGGGTTGGTGCACTGTAAATATCTGTGAAGTGAGTGGTCAGAGGGAGTGTGTTCTGCCTGCCATTCCTTCATCTTCAATTCATACAGTGATGCATCATTCCATTATGTGTGCCATCTGGGGACACCTCTTCCCCTATTATGTGTTCACATATACAGAGGCCAGGAAGTTAGGCACATTCACGGTAATGTGGGTAGTACCTGATCTGTTCTTTAGAGGGACTTGTGTCCTGGATAACATGGAATCACCAGAGAACACTGGCTACATTTGCTCTGGTCATTGCATCATGGTCACAGCCTAGTAAATTGGGGGTTAGAGGCACTCACCATCTCCTTTTATGATGTCTCTGTGAACCCATATCCTGTGGTATCCCCCCAGATACTCCTGCTGTGGATACCGTGGAAGAACATGGAATGACTCTCCAGTGTCCTTCAAAATGAAGAGAACAGCTTCACGCAAGTGACAGATCCATGGTAGCAGGCAAGGCTTCCCCAAGGCTAAGAAAAACCAGCAGTGCTGGCAGGGTCACAGCTCTGAGGGGAAAGCTCTGGGTTTAGAACCAAATCCTCCTTCTGACTTCCTAAGTAAACCTAGACAAGACACCAAGCCTCAAGTCTTTCACAGAGTGTCCCCATGCACTATAGAGGTCATCCTGGCACCTACTTCCGAGGGACATTATCACCAGTCTGAAATGACAATTGTAATGCCTGTTGGCTAGTGTCTTGTGTACATAGTGTACAGAATTAGACGTTAAATCCAGGAATGGGTGCGATGAATTTGGAATACAGTGCTGCCTGGTGGTAGAAATGACACTGACCTATTGGACATATTCCCTGGTGGCATTGTGATGGGGCAGTTCTTCAATTCAATCATCTTTATGTTCCCTAAGCATCACAATTTCTTCTATGTACTGGTGCTATGGCTAGAGTCAGGACCTCAAACAGGCTATGCAAGCACTATGGATGGAGTTGCACCCACAAATCTTCTGTCACTGCTTCTACATTCAAACCTGTGTGAAATAGCACTCCCATGACCTGACTCCTACTCAATAGCTGACAGATGACCTTCTGATGCCAAAAGCTGAGTGGCCCATTCCCTACATTATGGGCCTCACTTAGTGAATTATTATTATTATTATTATTATTTTTAGTGTTGTTATTTTGCATTAGCAGAGCTGAAATTGAGCCCAGAGCCTCATGCATGGTAAACTAGTACTCTACACTGAGGTCTCCCCAGCTCCTGACTCACTCTTAAATAACTGAATATGGCAGACATCATGTGATGTGAATACTAAGGTTCAAGCATTAAAATAATTGTGATGCATCTTCTGTTCTTTCCCACTTATGTTCTCTCTTACATTCTAGTATTTATTTTTCTCTCTCTCTGCATCTCTGGGTGTGGGGAAGCCAATGCTATCTCTGAAGCTTGCAAGAGGAGAGGCTGATGAGCTTTGAGTGAGAAAAGGGAAAACAGTCCAAAAGGCATCAGGCTTTTGCCTTGGGTCCTGCCTGTAAGCAAGGGACAGACCCTGAGAGCAAATTCTGCCATAGTGCCATCTCACCTAAGCCTGTCTTCACAGAGATATGATGGTAACAGACCCAGCAAATGCTCCTGGATTCCTGATACACAGCAACTCTGAGAGAACAGAGTTTATCTCTTATATGAACTGACCTGTCTTCTATCACATGTGTCTTGTCACATTTTCAAAATTTATGTAATGACTGGACAGAATTTGACCTCTCTGCCTTCTTTCAGCAATCATAATCATTAAAGATTATGTACAGTGTGATTACTGTACAGTGTTTTCCTATAGATTTTTTTTAGTAGCTTCTCACTTCATGGTTTTCTGTGGTTTGTTTATTCATTCAAATGTTATTGGATATTCACATTGCAGTTTTCAGTTGTTGGAAACAAAGTTCATGTGAATACCTTTTAAAATTCTCTTCATGACATAGAGAAGATTGTATGCACAGAATCCTAAGATAGTCAGATGAGTTAATCTGAAATTAACTGTCAAAATGATATCTGAAGTGAATGTACCACAAACAAGAGAGAAGAAATTTCCTTTGTGCACTTCCTCACTAATACCAGTGTGTTTTGCCCAAAAAAAGAAAGTCTGCTTTTGTGCTCTTCAAAACATAAACAGGGTTTCTCTTGTGGAATGAATATTTGCTTACCTGATAATTGACAATGATAGGAGGCATGTAGAAACTGGGAAGCATTCATGTGACTGCCAAGGGCATGTTGAAGGTCTTAGAAGTGATAGAATTGTGAATCCCATGGAGGACTTGGAATCACAGCTGGCTCCTGTTGAAGTCACACCACATGACCCAGGGAGTACTGACTTCTCATGAAGTTAAGGCCCAATGACTAGGATCGTCCCTGTGAGAGTTCCTTGGTATTGCATGACAGGCCTACTACTTGACAGAAGATGGAGGTGAAGGAGCCCATAGCCCAAGGAGAGGGACTCAGGGGACTTTTCTTCTGTCTGCATAATACATGTGTACAATCCAGACAGCTTTGGAATATGGCAGCAGCTGAAAGAGTTAAAGCAAAATGTGAGTGAAACAGTCCCAACATGGGTGTTTTACCTATTGGAAAATGACAAAAAGAAAAGGCAAAATGCAATCTTAAACATCTATTCCATCAGGAGCAAGACCAATCTACATTGAAATAGAGGACTTTAAAAGTCATAAATCAGAAATCTCAAAAGATAGCAAATGAAGTAAAGAAAGAAATCTATAATGCTATAGAGGAAATCGAATTAGAAATAATGTCTAATGTAAAGAAATAACAACTATAGTAAAGTAGTTGCTCAACATAGCTAGAGAAGAAATAGATAAAACAAAAATACAGGAGCATGGTAAATTGAAACTATGAATGAGCAATGTAGAAAACAAGCAGAATCTATGAAACATATGCAAAGAGATAGTCAAGCAACAAAAAAATATCTTGAAAGCTGGCAAAACCATTTAAATGAAGCAGAGGATATAATTTCATAATTTTAGGACATTATTGCAGTTAGTGATCATGAATGTGTATATAAAAATAACAAAGCATCATGAAATGACAATCCAGCAGCTTCAACATGATGCCAAGAGAAGCAATGTAAGACTAATAGACATCAGTGAAAATGCAGGAGTCAATGCAAATGACATAACTAAGATACTTACATAAATAATAACAGAAAAATTTCCAAACATGAGGAAAATTCTGATATACAAATAAGAGACACACAAAGTGCCAAACAGTCACAACAAACATGTCTATGCTCAAATATATAATAATTAAGATCCAAGACATACAGCATAAAAACAGAATACTAAAACTGTTAGAGAAAAGACACAACTCACCTGTCCAGGAAAGACTATGATAACTATTAAGGCAAACATTTCAGCACAAACCTTCAGGTAAAGATGATCTTAGAGTGAAAAATTTCAAGCCCTAAAAGAAAACAACTTTCAACCTAGACTGATGTACCTAGAAAAAGTGTCTTTCAAATTTAATGGAGAAACAAGATACTTCGATGACAAAGAACAACTGAAGAAATTCATGTCCACCAAATCAACCCTAGAAGGATTACTGAAAGAGATGCTAGATAGAGATAAAAATGACCACAATCTCCAGAACAACAGAAAGAAATGACCAGGCTTGGCAAAAAATTGAACAAGGGAGAAAAGCAGGAAATCAGCGACAGGAATAGAACATGGCAAAGTCAAGTCAGTACATATCAGTGATAACTATAAAAGTAAATGGGCACAACTCACCTATAAAAAGAAACAGGTTGACAGAGTGGATCAAGAAACAGAACCCCACAATATGCTGTATAGAAGAAACACATTTTACTCAAAAAAAAAAAAAAACTTCATAGATTATAAGACAAAAGATGGAAAATATTTTTTCCATGAAACAGGAACCCAGAAAAAGGCAGGATAGCTATTCTGTTTGCAGAATATGTGAACTTTAAACCTAAAATGTTTAAAGGAGATAAAGAAGGCCACTACATATGTGTAAGTGAGAAACTACAAGAGAAAGAGTTACATATATATATATATATATATATATATATATATATGTAATCAAATACAGGAGCACCCAGCTATATAAGACAAATATTAATGGACATGAAAAACCAAACACAAGTATATAATTGCAATAGGAGACCTTAACACCTCACTGTTAGAGATAGATCAATGAGACAGAAAGTCAGCAAAGAAATAACATCACTGAATAATACCTGTGAGCAAATGGACTTGATGGATATTTACAGAGTGTTCCACCCAACCACATCATAATTTATATTAGAATATACATTCTTCTTAGCTGCACATGGGACCTTCTCTGAAATAAATCATATATTAACCCATACAGCATGCTTAACTAAATGCAAAAGGAACAAAATTATCCCATGCATAAAATCAGACCATATCTCAATAAAATTGGAAATCAATGGCAAAAAAGTGCAAAGCATTCATATACACAGAAATTAAATAACAATTTTCTGAATAACCAGTGGTTTACAGATGAAATTAAAGGGCAAACAAAACAATACTTACAATACAATGAAAACACAGATACAACATACTGTAACCTATGGAACGCAATAAAAGCAGTCTTCTGAGTGAAATATATAGCAATAAATAGTCACATGAAGAAAACGGAATGAACAGAAATAAGTAACCTAATCCTACATCTCAAGTTTCTACAAAATGAGCAATTCAAACCCAACATTGATAGAAGAGAGGAAATTGTAAAGATTAGAGCAGAAATTAATGCAATTGAAGTTAAAAAATGTTACAAAGAAGGAATCATCTGGGGTTTTTTTGAGAGAATAAACAAAATTGACAACCCTCTTGCCAGCCTTATCAAGAAAAAGAAAGAATAAACTGAAATCCACCCAATAATGACTGAGGAGAGGAAAATGACTACAGATTCCATGGAAATTGAGAAGATCATGAATATCTACTCAGAAAATTTCTATTCACTTAGGGTGGAAAACACAGAGGAAATGGATAGATTTCTAACAACATGAACTAACAAAGCTTAATGAAGAAGATAAAATAATTTTGAATAACCCAGCATCAGCTACTGAAATTGAAAAAGATTTAAAAATTTACCAACCACCAAAAGCCCAGGTTCTGATGGATTCATGGCTGAATTCCATACAAAGTTTAGAGAAGACCTAACTCCAATACTCCTTAAACTCTTCAATGAATTGAAAGAGAAGCAATCCTCCCTAACTTCATTCTTGGATGCAAGTATCCCTCTGATACCAAAAATTAGAAAAAGAGCCAACTAATAAGGAAAACTATAGGCCAATCTCACTAATGAACATTTATGCAGAGATTCTCAATAAAATATTGGCATATAGAATGCAGCAAATCATCAAGAAAATTATACACCATGACCAAGTTGAAATACAGGAATGGTTCAAAATATGCAAATCAATAAATGAAATACTCCACATCAACAGAGCCAAAAATAAAAATCACATGATCATCTCAAAAGTGGCAGAAAACGCTGTTGATAAAGTCCAAAACCTGTGCATGATGAAAAGCCTATGGAAAGTTGGAATAGATGGTATCTACCTTAATTTCATAAAGACCATTGATGACAAATCTACAGCCAATGTTATACTAAATAGACAAAAATTGAGAGCCTTCACACTAAAATCAGGAAGAAGACAAAGATGTCCACTATCAAAACTCCTATTCAATATAGTTCTGCAAGTATTATTCAGAGCAATTAGACAAGAGCGTAAAATAAAAGGAATAAAAATAAGAAGTTAAATTATCATTCCTGCAGATGACATGATACTCTACATAAAAGACCCCAAAAACTCCATTAAAAGACTACTAAATGTAATGAACAAATTCAGCAGCATAGCTGGACACAAAATGAACACTCAAAAAATCAATAGCATTCCTGTACACAAACGCCATGAGAGAGAAATTATGGAAATATTGCCTTTCATAATAGCACCTAAAATAATGAAATACTTAGTAATCAACCTAGCCAAGAATATAAAAGGTTTATGTGCTGAAAATTATACTACGCTAAAAAAAGAGATTGAGGAGGACATTAGAAAATGGAAGGGTATTCCTTGATTGTGGTTAGGAACAACCAACACTGTGAAAATGGCAATCCTCCCAAAACTGTTACACAAATTCAATTCAATCCCAATCAAAATACCATTAACATACCTTGCAGATCTAGAGAAAATATTCCTACAATTCATCTGGAAACAGAAGAAACCTAGAATAGCAAAGGCGATTTTGGGTAACAAAGGCAAGACAGGAGTCATCTCAATTCCTGACTTAAAACTATATTACAGAGCCACAGTAATAAAAATCAACATAGTACTGGCAGAGACCTGAGGATCAATGGAATAAATTAGAAGATGCAAACACTACCACAGAGACACTCAGCCACCTTACATTTGACAAACGAGCTAAATATGTTCCCTAGAAAAAAGACAGGCTCCATAATAAATGGTGTTGGAAAAATTGGCTTTCCACATGCCAAACACTGAAACTACACTCATGTTTATCACCATATACTAAACTAAAGTCCAAATGGGTCAAGGATCTAAATATTAAAAAAGAAACACTAAATCAACTGGAGAACAAGGTACGAAGAAATCTTGGGGACATTGGGGTTGGCAGAGAATTTGTGAATAAAATGCAAACCACATAGGAAATACTGCAAAGAATCAACAACTGGGATCTCATATTATTAAAACATTTTGGCACTTCAAAAGAAATCAACAACAAAGTGAAAAGAAAACTCACAAAATGGGAAAGAATTTTAGCAAACAGCCACTCAGACAAAGGACTTATATCCAGAACATATAAAGAACTGAAAAACATCAAGCCTCCAGGATTCGAAGACCATCTCCACAAATGGGCATCAAAAATAAACACACAGTTCTCAGACGAAGATATACAAATGGCAAATAAATATATGAAAAAATGTTCACCTTTAATAATCATTTGAGAAATACACATTAAGACAGCAATGAGATTTCCTCTCACTCCTGAAAGAGTGGCTGCCATCAAGAAATCAACTGATAACAAATGTTGGTGAGGCTGCAGGTAAAAAGGAACATCAAGAATTACCCCTGTGTTCCTGTGGTAAAGCCCACTTGGTCATGGTGTATAATCTTCTTGATGATTTGGTGGGAGTGCAGACTGGTGCAACCACTGTGGAAATCAGTATTGAGATTCCTCAAAAAACTAGGATTTTGAAGTTCCATTCAATCCAGTTATTCGTTTCCTGGGTATTTTCACAGAAAATCTGAAAATGTCATGTCACTGTGATATATGTGCACCCATGTTCATAGCAGCACAATATGTGATAGCTAAATCTTGAAAACAACCAAAATGGTTATCAGCTGCAGAGTGGATGAAATATGTATTTTTATAGAATGGAATACTACTCAGATATAGAAAAGGATGGTCTTGAGTTCTTTATAGATAAATGGAGGCAACTTGAGAATATCCTCATTAGTGAAGTAAACAACACTCACAGTAGTAAATATCAAATTGTGTCTATGGTGTAAAACATACTAAAAATTACAAAGTAATATGATCCAAAATGTATAATAGATATTGTAAAGGAGAAAGGAAAGTGCTCTAAAGGATGTAACAATATGTATAGTGTGTAAGATAGATGTCCATATTACTAAATTTCTGTTAATCATTGATAAGAAGGGTTTGCACTGTAAATATTTGAGTGTTTAGCCAGTTTTTACCCTTTGGTTTTGTTACTTTAACAATTATTTTTAAGATGACAAGATGTAATGTATCAACTAGCGATTTGATGATGTTAATTATTTGAGATCTGTATGCTACTTTTTTATTGTTTCTTTTAATTTTATTTTCTTTCTTTAAATAAAAAAAATTTTAAACAAATGGATGTGGAGTTCTTTGCCATCCAGGCCTTGCAGCAAGACCTGCACATGCAGTGGAGAGAATCCTTGGGATCCACTTCAGTTTGGGTGGCCATAAACTGCACTGTGGTGGGATTAGTGGTATTATGCTTTACATTTCCTGTGGTTTTGTTCATTGTGTGCATGAGTCCACCATATGGGTCACTTACAATAAGCATATTTCCCCTGATCTTTGAGGTGGTGGAATGTGGGAAACCCCTTCATGTCATTTCAACCAAAAGGCTTTAAGGACCTGTATGGACCTGACACAACTGAATAGCATATGAACAGTATGGACACAAGTCTATAAGCATGACTTTGCATAGACAGCCATGGATGTGCTAAGGCTTGTGACAGAATGCAAGAATGTAATGCCTAATGATGAGTGATACATACAGGCTGGATAATAAAGATGCTTGCTTACTGCTGTTGTTAATGTTGGTTCCATGTGGTTTTTTCTCCTTTTACCCACTAAAATATCCATTCACCACCCTATCTCTGAGAAAATCTCATACCACAGACACAGGGAAATTTAATACTATACAAACCTAAACTCTCTGTCCCCTGTTCAAAGGCACACATAACATCCTAAAGCCCAAATCTCTGTTAGGGTACAGCTTTAGAAAACAGATCAAGTTTCATGACTGCACCTTGAAGATCACTTCCTAAGCCCTGTGATGAACAACTGTCTCACTTCCATCCCTCCTCTATGCACAGAGCATTAAAGTTCTAAAACGATCTGACCTTGACCTGGAACGCAGCTACCCAAGCAACATATGTGCAGCCTTCAAGCAGACTGGTCAGACAATGGACTCAGATGAGTCAGTCCCTAGGCTGAAGGCCAAGAACAGTGTTATCTGTTGACCCCATTGTCACACTGTGGAGCTACTTACCAAGATGTCTTAGCTTCCCTTGATTCCTGAAACCATGGGGACTCACTTTTCCTGTGGTTCATAGTGTGTTAAAACCAGGCACAGCATTAATGTGTGGCAGGGAGAACCCCTGCTGAAATCACAACCCCTACTGAAATCAGCTCCTCATGTACTCTGCAAGGCACCTGTTCTTATCATGTCACATATAAAAGTGTGTTGATAAATGTATGTTGAATGCCCTGCTAGTCATCTCCACCCAGGCTGCTTGGCAGCAGCTTAGCCTTCGAACCTCCATTGGGCAGAGTGGAGGAAAGTAGAGGAAGACAAGGGGCTTTCTCTGCCAAGACAGAAAATATAGAAGGACAAGGGGCACTTCCAGCTGTCAGTGTTACACCCACTTCTGAGCCTATATCCTGAGGCCAGAGAGAAGACAGCTATTTTGATCAATTTGCTAGAAATCAGGAGTCCGAGCAGAGCTACAAAGGCTGGACTTGGGAGCCCAACTGAGGGCTCCTCCAGAAGATTTGTCTGCATTTTGTTTTCACTTTCTGTTCCATGACTTGGTCATCACCAGCTGTTGGCAGTGTGGGTTCACTTGTCTTCCCAAGTGATCTGCTTCTGGGGATCTTGGGTAGTCAGCACACAGGGAAATCTCTGTGTCTCTGTTAGGTTTTGCACAGAGCAAAGTATACAAGTGCAGTTCCCATGATAGTAAGGTTGGCCCCAAAGTTGCATTAGTGAGGTCTTAGTTTAAGGACAGCTGATGCTTCGATCTTCAGGTTTGCATGTGCATGAGGGACTCAGTGCTGACTAGGTAGAGTGTGTTCCTCTGGCGTGAGTTTTTTCATCAGTTGTGCTTTTATTCCCACATATCAGAAGTGGATTTTCTTGCTGTGTGTTTTGCTTATAAATTATCATACTTTTATTAGTACCCATTTACAGTGTGTACTAATTATGTTTCTGATAGGTCCATGGCACATGTGATGCATAGAGTGGAAATTATGCCCTACCTTGTGCACCACAGTACGGCCCATCAACTTGTGACTGTTCTCAATGTTGCGGGCATTGAAAACCTAGCTCAGGACCAAGACATCACCAGCACAAAGCACTGCTTTGTCTGGATTGTCCTTTCTTTATGATCAATGCAGTGTCCATAATGTAATATTTGGAAGCTTAGTCCAGCCCTAACCCTAACTCTAACCTGAACCCTATATCTAACTAACAATAAAAAGCCATTACCACCATTCGCTGGGCAAAGAAAACTTGATGGCATTGATGTGGGAAATGTAACATAAGTTAATTATGAGGATGTAAGATCACTGGTGGCTAGGGTGGAGCAGGAGGGGAAAGTAAAAAAAAGCATTGTGTAAAAATTTGAAGAACATTCTCGAATTGGACAGTGGGGATATCTGCACAACATTGAGAATACACTGAATGTCAGCAAGATGATTACTTTAAACTTCATTAAAATGTTAAATTTTATTTATTTTGTTCTGTCACTAAAAAAATCTCTGAGAAATAAGAGTAGTGATGAATACAATGATAAATAAAACAGGAAGAGAGGGGAATGGCAGGTGTGGGTCAAGAGCTGCCCACAGATAGAACTCAAGAGATGACTCCTGCTGTGGAACACCCAGGAGGTCCAGCTCTGCAGCTGATGGACAAGGGGATCCAGGTACTGGCTCTTGCTGTGGGGCCAAAGCTGGTTAGGGAGCTGCAGGTGGAGCTGACACAAGGTCAGGAGGTGAAACTTTTGCATGGACTGAAACTGGTCCTGTAATTTCAGGAAGAGAAAATATCACCAACTGTCCATGGATTTCTTGGGGCAAAACCTTCCCACTGCCTGTCAGAGGCAGCTGTGTGCACCAGCTCAACCCCAGCAAAGCCTCCCAGACTACATCCCCACACTGACTGCTGATGATCTCATGCTCCTGGTTCACACAGCATCTGGGCACTTTGCTGAGTTCCAAGGCACATCCCCTCCCCACAAGCCCACAAACTCTGGAGCTCAGGCCTGGGAGGTTCAGGATGCTCTAGCTGTTCCTGAAGAAGCTTAGCCTGGGGATATACATGGAAGTACAGTTCCAATGAAGAGTCAAGCACAGAAGATGTGGACCTGGGGCAGAAGGGAGCCAGGTGAGTGAGAAACCTGATATACCTGGGCAACTCATCTGTGGGGTGGGTGTAGGCCTTCTGCCCAGTCTGTACAGCATCCAGCCACAGCCTCTCCCACCCACAGTGGGGCACTTTGGGCCCAAGAAGCCCTTAGTGTCTGAAAGAAGTGTCTGTGCGAGGCAGAACTTGCATAGTTGTATCACACTTGTACTTTCTGACACATTGTCTCCCTGCCCCTCCGCAGTGCAGTCAGCTTGGTGAAGGCAGTGACTGGTATCTGCCATGTCTTTGCACTCAATGGATCAGGGCTGCTGCTCCATAAATATCTGAGAAATGAAAGGTCAGTCGGTATCGGTCTTGCCTCTCTGCAGTCTCTAGCTTAGGCAGTGATCCATTGCTGTACCCACTTATGCATGGTCTGTACCCACACTGAGGGAGACCTGGGGTCCAGAAAAATGGCTTTTAGGTGAGCATATCTGTTCTGCTGCAAATGGTGACTCTGTGGCCTCCAAAGAACATTGTAACTCAAAAGGGCAGGAGTTGCATCTGCTCTGCTTACAAGGTCATGGCCAATACCCAGAAATGTGTCTGCACGCAGTGTGTCTTCATGTGTATTTGTAGCATGATGACACCTATTTGCTCTTCCATGATATGTGACAGTCATGGATTCTTTGCTGTCCTCAGGGTTTCCTGCATTGGACAAACCCTGAGGCCCACATAATGACTCTGCAATCTCCTTTCCAAAGAATAGAACAGCTTCCCCCAAGTGTTGGTCAGTAAAGAGAATGGAATATCATTCATGGGAATCAGCACAGTCTCTACTGTATGTCTTCATGGGGTCAAGGCCACAGCTAACCACTTTGCCTGGAGCCCCCATTTCATCTCGTGATCCTGAGTTCTCAATTCACTCAGCACCTCATCATTCAGCATTGTAAACTGGGGTTGAGTGATCAACTTGTACATGACCAGGACCTGAATCTGCAGGTGGCCAAGTCTCACTGGGCTGCTAAGTTAAGAAGTCACCTTCTCAGCTTTGGTGCCTGTGGGGTTGAGATGTCAGCCATGGAGGAAGCCAGAGAGGAATGGCCAGAGCTGGGGCATCTGTCCAGAAAGGCTAAGTCCAGAGTCACCTTCAGGCTGTGAGGTCCATCTGCCTGCACCTGGCTTGCTGTACAGACCTCTGCCAGGCTCTCTGCTGGCTGACTTCCAATCTGTGATGAGACAGTGGGGAGAAATGGAATGGTGTTGTGCACATGACTTCTCAGAAGGGTTGGAGCTTAAACAAAGCCCACATGCCAAATGGCCCACAGAGGCATGTGGTACAGGGCTCACTAAGGAATACTACCATGCTCACATCACTTCAATAGATGAGAGGCATAATAGAAATCTATGCATTAACAAAACCTATGAGTCTTAAGACAGCCTCCAATTTTAGAGATTAGAAAATGGAGGGTCATTCTGGATTTCCAGATCCATTAATGTGGCCCCACAGAATGTTCCCCAGTTTCCTGATATAATGTCCACAGGAAGGAATTAAGTTACCCTTCCATAGCCATGGAAGGTGAGCAGCTGTGTTCACTGCTCTTTTCTTGTGCTCATTTAGCCCTGAGGCTCTATGATAGGAACTGCGGTGCCTGAAAAATTCCTGTAAGGCAAATGCCAGAGAAATGGACAGAGTGGACTGACATTTGAGGTGAGGACATCTGTGGTGAGTTGATGATGTGTAATAGCTGGAGATAGGGTGGAGAGGCAGCCAAATAATGGTCCATGGACACCAGGCCTAGGGCTGAATATGAGATACAGTGGCAGAATTCAATCATGCCAAGAAATGAAGTGACTTTGTGTTTGTGTCCCATTTCCCCTTCCCCCACCAATGTGTGTACAATGACCTTGCCTGTAACAAGGTAGAAGCTGAGTAGAGAGCATATGGTATTTGAGCACTTGGAGTCTAGATTCCTTGAGAGAAGGACCACAGGCACAGTGTTTGACAAGTCCTGGATTGATGTGCTTAAACGGTTAATGTGACCCTAAATTCCACTTAGTACTCTATAGGCCTCTATACAGTCCCTTCTGCTGACACACCCTGAACCAGAGCAGATACCTATTGTTATTGTGGGTACCATGTCTGGAGCAGGGACATGACAAACAGGGCCCAGGGGCAGCTTCAAGCCCATGTCCTGTGTACAGCTCTGTTGGGGCAGAGCCCAGAAGCCTGGAGAAAGTCTGAGGCTCTGAGAAATCACAGGATTCACTCTGTTAAACAACGTAAACTTATGTTCCTCAAAGACAAAAATTAATGTCCCAGAATTCTATCCAGGAGGACAGGAGATGACTCGTGGCTGTGGATAAACATGGCCACTGCTCTTCTCCTCCTGACAGCCCTGTCCTAGATGGGAATGTGAATGTGACAGTGGCCCAGGCTCAGTTTCCCTGTCCCTGCCCAGGAGCATCTGCCCTCAGTGCCTGTCCTCAGACCCCCTCACACTGATGACCTAGGGAGGGTATTGATTATGCAGACTTACATTCTTGGCCAGGCCTAAATAGCCTTGTTCTGGAGTCTGTGTCTCTAAGTAGCTGGTGGTAGAGACTAGGGACATCTGGCCTAGGCTCTCTCTTCTGTCTGAGTGCCTGGGCACTGGGTCTGGTGTATCCTGTCCTGTGCTGCCTTTGATGGTTGGGCAGTTCGCGATGAGCATCCTGAAGTATCTTGGCTGAAAGGACCATCTTCTCACTTGTTCACAGGTAGTTTTCCCATGGCATGTCCTGAGGCTGGAATTTTGAGGTATGGGAAAGCAGCATAACATATTTACTGATCACTCTCTCTAACCAAGTGCCTGTGAAGGCCAACTGTCACTAGACCAAGGTGCTTGGTGACCAGAGCCTTCAGAGTTCTGTTTAGATCTGTTGCCAAGCAAATGAGGTCGCATGTTAGGGTCCATAGCTGGGCTGCCCCCTCTAATGCCCAATTTATTTTTTTGTGGAATAAAACTGTTCTCCTTAGAAACAGCAGGTGAAAAACTGGAAAACTGAGTGTGGTTTTACACTTTGCTACACTTTGAAAATTTAAATGCAGCAAACATGTAGATGTTTCATATGTGGCAGGCACAATGCCAAGTACACAATTCCATCCAAAGGGTCCATCGTCTCTGATGATGAGGTGTTAGCAGTGTCTTCACTTAGAGATCTGTAACATTTTCAGGTGACTTGCTTTCTTGGGCATATGTTAGTTTCATTTCAATTCCATTAGGGAGCATGGAGATGTTCCCAGAATGCCCATAATATTTTTCCTTGACGGATGTGAATGTTTCATGTTAAAACCCCAACATGTCGAGGGAGGAGGATTCCTAGCAAGTCTTCCTCTCACTTGCCTATGAATGATTACTTATTAGTCTTTGGATGTTTACCTCAGCTACACACTGTAGTGTTCTGTACACTGAAAGCCTGTGGGGGGGGCAGTAGGTGGTGAGAGCAAGGGAAGGCTTTGCAAGGCCATGAACATCATTGCCCCATGTGGATGAAGGACACATGCGCGTCAATCCTGGGGAACTTGTCTCCTAGCCAGTGCTATCACTTCCTGTCCTCCTGTCCCAAACAGACCATGAGCTTTGTGTCCCTGCTGGGTAGTTTGCCTTTACTAGAGGTGATGGTGCTGAGCCTGTTCAGTGGCAATGATCTTTGGTTCTTCTCCTTCAAGCAGTGTTTCTGTGTTGGGCTCCCTCTGTGCTGTCACCACCTGCTATTATGATGCTGAACCAACCAACTGTGACTTGTTCATGCATGTGTCGCCTATGTGCTGATGGTGGTTTTTTCTGTTTATGGCTTGGTTATTGAAAGTGGGGTGCCACAGACATTTTTATACATGTTCTTGTGTGTATATAGAGTTTTATTTCAAAGAAATGTGCTTGAATGTGAAATTACTGGATCATATTTCCATTGTATGGCTACCTTAGAAATTCTTAAAGTATCTTTGGAAGCAGTTGATTAAAGCAGAGTTAGTTGGTTTTTGTTTTGTTTTGTTTTATTATGCTATACTATGCCATGTTATGTTCCACTTGTTATGTGTTGGTTAGGAGTTTGAAACTCCTTCAGCAGGTTTCCAGTGCTTTCTGATTTGATTTTGAATAATCAACCTGAGAAAATATTAGAATATAACTTAGTTTTGTTTTGGAGAAAATTTAAAAAGGAAAACACAGTCAGGGATGTTGGAGCACACCTGTCATTCCAGTACTCAGAAGGTTGAGGCAGGGAGATTGTAGTGAGTTTGAGGTCATCCTAGGCTACAAGATAAGATGAAGACCAGCCTGAACTACATAGCAAAACTCTTTCTAAAAACAGAATATAGAAATAAAGAATGAATGAAAGACAAAAGAAATAATATAAAAATGAAAAGTCCAGTCACCTGTCAATTCAGAAATCAAATTTTGTGAGGTTCTCTTGAATATGTACTTTAGTCAACACAACTAGCATAAGATTTAGCATCATGTACGCATTGATGCTCTGCCTGGTGTTTGCATTGTTTTAATATTTTAAGTTTTCACTGAAATGACTGGAGTTATGCTACTGAATATGCCCTCTTAGTATATGAGTAGCTCAGTATGAAGAGAATTTGATCATTCCTATTTTCTCTGTCCTAAATTTATGTTTCAAACCAGAATTTGATCAAGGGATTACTATCTTTTTTGAAATAGTAATAAGAATCATAAAAGATATGCTTTTTGAGTGTACAAAACTATAAAAATAATTACAGATTAATAGCGGTTAATGTACCTTGCACTGGGATTTCTGAAAGATTGATATTTTCATAGATTTGAAAAATTATTTACAAATTTTAACACATGGTCTCACTAATATTCTAAGTTTCCCAGGCTAGGCTTAAATCATTCCTCATTCTTCCTCACCCTCCCAGAGTGCTGGGATTACAGGTGTACATTATCCTACATTGGCAATTGATAGCAATGTTGTGTATTCATGGACTAAAATGTTCAGCTTTGGTCTTTAGACACTTTGCAGGAAGAGTCCATCTAGTTAAACTATCTGTTCCCTTCCTAGCCTGCAGTTTCTTTCACAGAGAGTAAGACTGAAAACCCCATTAACACTGTTGTAGATTCTGTGCTTTTTAACTGTGGTCAGCACGTGCTTCAGAGCATCACTCCAAATGCCTTCTGCACTGGGAATGAGGCTTGGCGTCCTTGAAGCACATTTTCTTTTTCTTTGATCACTCATGGAATTTGATAATTATTTGAATTCAGACCCCAGAAAAGTGTGAAAGTTAAAGCTACTTGGGGCATACTGCCCTCCTGAAGGCCGGGCCAGTGTAAAACATTATTTTTCCTTTAGTCCTACTTTCCAAGAGTTTGTTTTGGTTGCTTGGTTTTTGGATATTGATTTTTATTTCTATTTTTTGTTCAGTTTCTAGGGATTTGAATATAGAGGTTTGCACTTGGTTCCTTTACCTTCTCCCTTTAAAACTTTTCTTACTTTAAGCCAGGATCTGAGTAAGTGGCTGAATAGCTGAGGCTCTCCTTAAATTTGTGATGTTTCCATGTCAGCATTTCAGACTGCTAGGCTGATGAGTCCAGCAGACCTGGTTTCATCAAAGCGATGTAAGAAACTCATTGGCTGAGCAAGGAATGGTGAAAATGCCTGCAATGCCTGCACTCAGCCCGCTGAGGCAGCAGGATTCCTGGGAGTTCCAGACAAGCCTGCAACACACTCTGAATTCAGCCCAGGCCTTAACCACACAGGGAGATCCTGAACAGAAAAACAAATGAAAAAATATAGGAAAGGAAAGAAGAAACAAAACAAAACTCCTGGTGACTGAATGACTTGGTTTGTCTCTGTGCCAGATGCTTTAATCTGCAGCCCTGTTCTTGCATTATAAGACCCTTTTGAGTGTTGTCACTTTATAATAGACCAGAAAACCATGTACTTTGGTATCTCTACCTATAATGTTCTTTACATGGCTGTAGGAAGACTCCTTGTACTTTCTTGTGAATTTTCATATTGTTTTTCATTTCTAGGAAAATAGCTTTGATATTTTGACAGCAATGGCATTGAAACACCTGGTTGCTCTGTGTAGCATGTACATTATAACAACATTAATCCTTCCCTCCTTCATCACTGTCTGTCATTTCTCCTGTTAGTGCTGCTTCACTCATATTATCAATTTCTATAATTTTCAAAGAGTTTGATTAAATTTTATCTAATCATTACCCAGTTTTGATGAATTATGAAATGAAATATATTCCTTGTAATTGGGACTGCCATTTGTTTGAAGTGCATAGAAATGAATTGATTAGGACATGTGGATCTTGTACCCTGAAACTTAAAGGATTGGTGAGTTTGTTCTAAATGGTTTTCACTGGAGTTTTAAGTTTTTTATATGAAAAGATGCAGCCTCAGGAAATAGGGACAAAAGTCAACAATTCCTTTCTGTTTTGTAAGTATTTGATTTCTTATTCTTGTCTGAATTCTATGTCTAGGACTTCGAGTACTGTGTTGAAAAGAGTTGCAAGCTTTGTCTCTTTCCTGACCTGAGAAGAAAAGCTTGCAGCTTGTCAGCCTCTGAGCACCATGTCAGGGATGGACTCAGCATTTTCTGTACTTGTTGCCATCTGTGTTGATTGCCTTTGAGTGACAAGAATTTGTCAATTCCCTCACAAAGTGGACTCTTGAGAAATCTTTCACACCTGTAATAACAATCATCTATCTGAATATTGGTTGTATGGAAAGGTTTCCTGCTGTGGTCTGTACATTAGTCTTTTTTCTGTTTTTCAAAAGCAATGTATCAGAACTTTCAGTCTCACTTCTGTCACTGAAATCAATGGAAAGCTTTTCCAACATGAAAAGATAAGTATATACAAAATGGTCTTTACATTTTCCCTCTAGACTTTGTCTATCTGGTATTTTCTCTTCTATCAAAGAGCAATAATAGCCAGTCTCTTCCAGTAATGTTTGGCCAAACAGAAACTGATGCACTGATATGAAAGATTCAGAGTGGCAAATAACATCAAGCGAAATGTTAGAAGCACATGGGGACTAGCAGGAGAATACAGGCCTATGGATGGGTCCAAAACTGAGCAGAAAGCTGAAACTTGACAGATGTGAAGATTGTACAAATTGGCGATGTGCTTATGGGCTACTGAATTGAATGTGTTGAAACTAATGAAATCTTAACTGTTAATTTAAATTAACTTAGAATGTAATGTTGAGAAGAATTACAGACATAAGAGTAGAAATGAAATCTGAAAGAAGTACAAGGGGTACAAGGGGAGGGAAGGGAAAGGCAAGTACTTTGCAGGACTTGGCCCCATGCAGAGCTAAGGACATCTACCGTGGAGCCAGCAAAAACCTCAGCTCTGAAATTCATGAAGACCTGGTACTAAACTGGGCATAGCTTTCACATTGATCCCAGAGCTGGTGAAGTCACTGGAGGTAGAGCTGGCCCAAGCTCAGCAAATAGGACTTGAACTCAATCAGATACTAGCCCTGTCTCAGAGGAGGGAGAAAAGTCACCAACTGTCCTTGATCCTTGCAGGCGCCAAAGCCTCCCAGGGCCTCTCAGAGACAACTCTGTGCACAAATCCACCCCAGGCAAGCTTCATGTTCTGCCTCACCCCACTCACTTGTGCATGCCTCCGTTGCAGAAGAACTCAAGTTTGAGAGTCTTTCTCCATGTAAAGTGACACATGCCCTCCCCAGAGAATGATAGAACGAGGCCAAACCTTTCTCACTAGTTCATAGTTCTCAGCTTCAGTGAGCTCAGGTTGTTCCAAAAGACCCAGGTTAGTTTGGACTGGGTGTCCCAACTTGGCAAGCAGCACCTGCCAGGAGTCAGTAAAGGAAGCACTGGTCCTAGAGAGGACAATTGTAAGCAGCAGTACAGGTCCGGCCTCCCTCCCAAACTGCCCTCCCAAGGCATGCTGTGGAGTGGTACCAGCCACCTGCTCCAGCTACAGAGAGCCCAGCCCCAGCCATCACTGTGCCCTGAATGGAGCAGTGTTGACCCAGGCAGCCCTCAAGTGGTAATGGAAGTCCCTGGACAGTGCTGTGACCACCTGTTCTCCATTCTTTAGGAACCCTGAAATGCATCTCCCTTTCCCAACCTCATGGCATGTTGCCTCTGTGAGAAAGAGAGTGGTGTCTTCAGTGTTACTCTACTCATGGATACTCCACAGGGTGCTGCTCTCTAACTATCTGAGAAGTGATCAAACGGATGTGTCCTGCCTGCCTTTCATTCATCTTCAGTTCATATACTGATGCATCATCACCCCATTCTGTGTGCCTTTCCATGACATCCCTCCTCTATTTTGTGTCCCCATGTACAGAGGCCAGGAACGTAGTCTATAATATTGGTAGCATTTGGTCCAAGTTGATTGTGTGCCCGGACAAAATGGGAAGCACAGGAGAGCAGTAGTTGCATCTGCTCTTGTCATTACATCATGGTCAGGGCGTGGCACACTCATGATTTAAGGCACCCTCCAGCTCCTTCCATGATGTCTGTGTGGACCTCAGTCCTCTGATATCCCCCAGAGATTACTGCTCTGCATATCACAGAAACCCATGGAATGACCCTCTGATATCCTTCACAGTGAAGAGAACAGCTTCACCAAAGCAAGGGCTGCTTGGTAGGAGGCAAAGTTTCTGCATAGGAAAGAAAAAACAGCAGTGTAGCCAGGGTTCCACTTAGGAGAAAGACCTGCCTTTAGACCTAACTCCTCCTTCTGACTTCCTGTGTAAACCTAGGTAAGACATCATGCACTCTGGAGGTCATACTGTCATCTGCTTCCTAGGGACATCATCAGAGGTGTGAGATGACATTTGTGAAAATTAGCAGCTGGTATCCCAGGTATATAGTGTATAGAAATAGAGGAGAAATCCAGGAAGGGTTGGGATGGAGGTGAATACAGTGCACTCAGGGCTGGTTCCTCCTTCCTGGTGGAAATGACACTCACCTCTGGACATGTTTCCCTGGTGGCATCATGAGGAGACAGAAGTTCATCAGTTTGGCCATCCTTATGTTCCCTAAGCAATGCAATTGCTTCTATGTATTGGTATTGTAGCCTCAAGTGCAGAAAGTTATTGACATCTCATAGAATGACCCCTGGGTATAGCCTGGAGAGAGATAGCAATCAACCATGTTCTAAAGGTGGTCAGCCAGACTATAGCAGTAGATTTGGAGTTGGTTTTTAAAAAAACTCCTAGAGAACCCAGTTGAGGTTTGAGTCTCTGTCATCCTCAGGCTCTACTGGAAAAGGGCAAGAGGGTCACATATTTGAGCCCAGACTGAACAACTTAGCTGCACAGTGAGACTCAGTGTCAAATTTAAATATCAAAAACTAAAAGGTCGCTCTGTGTGGAGGCCCTCAGTTCAACCCTGCTATATAAATACAAAACTTATTACCATGTGAATAAGCTGAATCAAGAGGATTCTACAACTTCCTTGGGGCAATATGAAAGGAAATTCCCCTAGGACCCTTAAGCCCTGATTGTCCAAAATGGTCTGAGATTCAGTAATTTGTAAGAGAATGTGAGTCAAGTTGTAGGCAATGTTCATCCATCTTCAAGAAGCAGAGGTGAGGCCATGTCATGCTGTTGTGCTGTCTGCTGAGATGTCATGGGGATGCAGTGTCCCCATGGGAACACCACAGCTTTGTAGAGCTGGATTTGCCAGAGGTCACCATGAAGTTCTGTGCCTGGACACTGTACATGCAGACCCATGGACAGTAACTGGTCCTATCTGAGCTTCTATGACAGTGACAGAAAATTCCACTGCTAAGAAACTAACACACAAAATGAGATTTACAAAGGTGGCTGCTTCATATGGGATAGAGCCTGACAAGACTGTGTCTTCACATCCTAGATGCAATCTACGAGGAGCTGTTCCCTGAGACACATTCCCCACCCAACAGTTAAAACACTCAGACTGACCCTAAAATGAGACTGAAAGAGTAGCACCTAGGAGGGAGGCCACTGTTCCTGGATGGAACAACAGCCACTATGTCCTATATTAGTCACTCATATTGCATTGTGTATTTAAGCATAATATGTATTTCTTGCCCCAGAAAAGAATACTGGATAATTTATGGAATCTGTGATTGACTAATCAATGACATTAGCTTAAGATTCTGCCTTCTCACAAAAAAAGCAACATGAAAAAGTCACATCCAGCACCCTCTGGCTGAAGAGAATCTTGATGGCATTGATGGAAAATGTAGAAGACGTAAATTATGAGGACATAAGATGAGTGGTGGGTGGGATGGAATATGATGGTGAAAAAAACAAAACACTTTTCTGTACGAAATTGAGGAGGAAAATGTTCTGGAAGTGGACAGTGTTGAAATTTGCAATACCTTGAGAATGCACAGAATGCTACCAGGCTGATTATTTTAAACATGACTAGAATCTTAAACTTTATTTATATTAGTTCCATCACTGCCATACCTCTGGGAAATAAGGGTAGCAATGAATACACTGATAAGTAAATCTGTAAGAGAGGGGGATGGTAGGTGTGGGTCAAGGGTTCCCTGCAGGTAGAACTCAAGAGATGACTCCTGCTGGGGAGCCACCAGGAGGTCCAGCTCTGCAGCTGGTGGAAAACTGAATCCAGGTGACAGCTCTTGCTCTAGGGCCAGAGCTGGGGAGGGAGCTGCAGGTGGAGCTGGCACGAGTTCTGCAGTTGCAACTTCAGCATGCACTGGAATTGCCTCTGCAGTTGCAGGAGGAGAAAACATCACTGACATTCCAGGGACCTCTCAGGACCAAACCCTCGCACTGCCCCTCATGCTGTGTGCATGAATACAGCCCCAGTAAAACCTCCCAGACTGCATCCCCAAAATTACTGCTGAGGGGCTCATGTTCCTGGGTCTCCCATCATTTGGACACATTGCTGAGTTCCCTAGCACATTCCCTGCCCTCAGAGCCACAGCCCACATCCCAGGGCTCCTTACCCTGTGACTTAGGCTTCAGGGCCTTAGGAAGCTCCAGATGGTACATGAGAAGCTTGGCTTGGGGATCCACCTTGGAGTTCAGCTCCAGTTAGGAGTCAAGGACACTGCACTCTGCATCCACTCAGCACCCCATTGTTCAGTGTTGTAAACTGAGACTGAGGTGCTTGCTCATGGCCATGACTTGAATGCACAGGTAGCCAAGTTTCACAGGGCTGCTCAGGTAAGAACTTACCTTCCCCATATCTGAACTTGTCCTGGACTCAGTGTCTCTGAGTGGCTGGTGAGTGAGCTTAGGGATAACTGTCCTGGGCTCCCTCTTGTCTCTCAGAGCCTCTGGTGTGGGGCTGGTGAGTTCTGGCCTGAGCTGCCCATGATGGTTGGGTGTTTTCAGGTGAGCTTCCTGAAGCATCTGGGCCAAGTGAACCATTCTCTCATACATTCCCATGTGGTTCAGTGACACACGGTCATGATGCTGGAGCTGCCAGGCCTGGAAAAGCAGCACAGCATGTTCCCTATTTACTCTCTCAAACCAATGGTCTGTGAGGGCCAACTGTCACCAGAATAAGGTGCCTGGTGAACAGAACCTTCAGAGTTCTGTTTGGACCTGCCACCAAATAAGATAGGTCACTGTTGATCCTCTCCCTCTGATGCCTCCTTTGTTTTTATTGTGAGCTCATCTTTGTCCTCCTTAGAAACAGCAAGTTAAAAGACTAGAAAAATATGTGTGTTTTTAGACTTTTCTGCACTTTGAAGATTTTAATGCAACAACCATGTAGATGTTTCAGATGTGGCAGGCAGGGTGCCAAACACACTTTTCCATCCAAAAGATCCTTTCCCTTGAGGATGAGGTGCACAGTGTCTTCACTTAGAGATTTCACAAATTTTGTTTTGACTGTGTTTTCTGGGCTTATCTTTTTTTATGTCAATTTCATTAAGGAGCATGGAGATGTTTCCCAGAATGCCAACTATAATTTTCCTTGAAGGATATGAAATGTTTCATGTTATAACACCCATGTGTCCAGGGGAGGAGGATTCATAGCAAGTTTTACACTCACATGCCTATGAGTGATCACTTATTCATCCTTAGATGTTTCCCTCAGCCACACACTATAGTGCTCTGTACTCTGAAATTGTGTGAGGAATGACAGCAGGTGGTGAGTGCAAGGGGAGGCTTTGCAAGGTTGTGGACATCATCACCCCATGCTGATGAAGGACACATGAGCATCACTACTGGGGA
Source organism: Cavia porcellus (assembly GCF_034190915.1). Classification (NCBI taxonomy): domain Eukaryota; kingdom Metazoa; phylum Chordata; class Mammalia; order Rodentia; family Caviidae; genus Cavia; species Cavia porcellus. The sequence continues at coordinate 812,805 of NW_026947533.1, read as the reverse complement.
ACTTGTCTCCTAGCCACTGCTCTCACTTCCTGTCCTCCCATCCCAAACATACCATGCTGGGTAGTTTGTCTTTACTAGCGGTGATGGCGCTGTGCCTGTTCAGTGTCGATGCTCTTGGTTGGTCTCCTTCAAGCAGTGTCTCTGTGCTGGGCTCCCTCTGTGCTGCTTCTTATTGGTTGTAGCTCCACCACACACTTTCATGTGGCTGAACCAACCAAGTGTGGCTTTTTCATGCATCTATCACCCATCTGCTGAACCCATTTCTTTTGTTTCCAGGTTGGCCCTGGAAAGGCACCTGCCACAGCCTTCTTATGCATGGTCTTGAGTGGACACAGACTTTTATTTCAAATAAAAATACTTAGATGTGAAATTGCGAGATTATATCTCTTGTGTATGGTTAACTTACAAAATGTTATGGTACCCTTGGGAGCATTTTTTAAAATCAGAGTTAGGTGGTTATTTTCAGTTTGGTGATGGGGATTGAATTTATGAACTCAGGTTTACTGAGTGGGCACTTACACTGCTGAATTAAACCTCTATCCCTGTTTTCTTATTTTGTTTTGCTTTGTTTTGTTGTGTTTTTTATGCTTTATTGTGTTATGTTATGTTATGTTATGTTACACTGTGTTTTCTGTTGGTGAGGATTTTGAATTTCCTTCAGTGTATTTTCAGTGCTTTCTGATTTCATTTTGTAAAACTCACCTGATAAACTATGAGAATATCACATTATCCTGGGTAATTTTATTTAGGAGCTAATTTAAAAAGGAAACGAGAGCCAGGTTTGGTAGTAAACGTCTGTAATACCAGAAGTTACAAGGCTGAGGCAGCAAGATTGCTGTGACTTGAGGTCGGCTTGGGCAACAACGTGAGTTCAAGGCAGTCTGAACTTCATAGCAAAACGCTGTCTCAAAAATAAAAAAAAAATCAAAATCAAAATACATTTAAAAAGGTTAAAAAAGAGACAAAAATCATCTCTCAATAGACACATCAAATCTCCGTGAATTTTTCTTACATTTGTACTTTAGTCAGCACACCAAGCATAAGGTTTACCACCTGGTAGACATTGATCTACTGTCAAGAAGTTGAACTGTTTTGATTTCTTTGACCTTTTAACTGAGATGAATGTAGATATGCTACTAAATATACCTCTCAGGATTTGGAGAGCTTAGTGTGAAGAGAAATTGATGGTTCTTTTTATTTTTGAACTAAATTTTTATATGGAAGTAGTATTTGAGCAAAGTGTTACATTACTCTTTTTTTGAAAGACTTCCTTGTCTTATTTTAATGTAACTCATGTACATATAACTAAGGACCACATAAAAGATGCTATTTTTAGTCTATAAAAGGATAAAAAATTATACAGCATAATAATGAGAGAATAACATTAGCTAATGTATTGTGCACAATGATTTATTGGATTTCTTAATGATCTATTTTTTTATACATTTTAAAAATTGTTAATGTTTTTACAAATTTCAAAGCATGATCTCAATAAGATTGTGAGTTTCCCTGGCCAGGCTTAAATCTTTCCTTATTCAATCTCCTTCCCCCGCCCCAGAGTGCTAAGATTGCAGGTGTACATTATCTTGAGTTGGCAATCAGCAATAATTTTGTGCATTCATAGAATGAAATAATTTGTTTGATCTTTAGACACTTTGCATAAAGAGTGGATCTAGTTAAGCTCTCTACCACCTTCCTGACTGGCAGTTTCTCTCACCATGGGGAAGACTGAAAATCCCATTAACACTGTTAGTAGATTCTCTGGTTTGTAACTGTGGTCATCATGCACTTCAGAATATCACTGCAAATGCCTTATGCACTGAGACTGAGGCTTGGTGTCCTTGAAGCACATTCAGTATTTTTTTATCCTTCATGGATTTTGATATTCTTTGAAGTCAAACCCCAGGAAAGCTGTGAAAGTTAAAGCTACTTGGGTAACACTGCCCTCCAAAAGGCCAGGACAGTGTAAAATATTATTTCTCTACCATCAGGCTTTCCAAGTTTTTTTTGTTTTGTTTTGCATTCGATTTTACGGATTGAATACTGAGGTTTGCACTTAGCTCCATGACCCTCCACATTTAAAATTCTTTTTATTTTCATCCAGGTTCTGGAAAAGTGGCTACATTGCTGAGGCTGTGCTTAAATTTGTGATGTTGCTGCCTCAGCCTTCCAGACTGCTGGCATTACAAGCACACCACCAGACCTTGTTTCATCATAGTGCTGTTAAAAACTTATTGGCTGAGCAAGGAATGGTGAAAATGCCTGCAATGCCTACACTCAGGAGGCTGAGGCAGCAGGATTCCTGGGAGTTCCAGACAAGCCTTCAACACACTCTGAGTTTATCTCAGGCCAGAGCTACACAGGAAAACCTTGACCAAAAAAAAAAAAAAAAAAAAAAAGAAAGAAAACTAAACAAAATGGAATCAAACTAAAGTGGAAGGAATGCAGGAAGGGAAGGGAGGAGAGGAGAGGAGAGGAGAAGAGAGGAGAGGAGAGGAGAGGAGAGGAGAGGAGAGGAGAGGAGAGGAGAGGAGAGGAGAGCAACCAAGAAACAAAGCTTGCAGCTTGTCAGCCTCTGAGCAGGATGTCCGTGATGGGCTTGTCATTTGTGTTCTTTACTGTGCTGAGATTCATTCCTACTACACATGGTTTATGAATGGTTCCTATCATGAAAGGATGGTGAACTTTGGAATTTCTCAAAAGGATTTTTGCAAATCTCTTGAGGGGTTCATTGTGCCTCATGCTGGGAATGTGGCAAGTGACACTGAATGATTTGTGCAACTGGAACCATTCTAGCACCACTGAAGGTGAACCCAGTGTTTATTGTGGTGTTTGAATTTGCATGTGCTGGTGAATTAAGTTGATGAGCATTTAGTTGAATATTTTTGTGTATGTTAAGAATATTGGCCTTTACCACTTTTTTAATGCATTATGGTCTGGCTTTGTTATCAGGTGACTTCACCATCTACAAGGAGTTAGGGGTGTTTCCCTTCCCTTGAAAGATGTGAAAGATGATTAGTATTTATACTTTTTCAAAATTTTATTTTGATGGTAGTAAAATACAACAGAGCAAGAGAGAACAAACAAGTGGAAACAATGCAGTGAAATTGGTACAGAACTTCCCAACAGGGCACCATAACAAGTAAGAGGTACCATAGTATATCTCGTTATCTTCACAATGATTTTCCAATCAATAAGTTATAGCATAATCAAACAAAAAATTTAAAAACCAGTCAAAAGAGAATATTGAACAGAGTAAAACAATTAATCATAACAAAGCAACAAATTAAAGACAACATTTGTTTTCACACAGAAGATAGAAGGAAATCCCCCATATTTTCTATATTGGACACAGTCATATTTCCAAGAGAGGCTCAGAACTCAGCCTCCTGTTGCTAAACAGGGATGAGCAACAGGGATGTATATTTCTCAGTCCATGCCCCAGTAGGCTCACTGGAAATGGTGGCTGGTTCTCCTCCTGGATCCCACCAGGGGTGCTTTCGAGGAAGGCCTCAGAATTTTTTTCAGCTGCCTAAGTCCCAACATGGTTAGTTCCATTATTTATTCTTTATTATACACTTGATTGAACTCAGCTGGACTTTTATCGTATGCTGGCATTTGTTGTTTTTATTAAGCAGTTATGATTGTTGGCCCATTGCCTGTGTTTGTTATAGCTCTGTGAAATGGTGTGTTTTCTCCTGAGGATGTGGGTCAGGAACACCAAAGGAGATCATGTACCCATTAGGGGTCATGTCTCATTTTACTTAAGGACATAACCATTTACTTTTGTATCTTTAAACTTCCCCTAAAAGATATATATTTGTGAGTAATCTGTTAAGTTATTTAGTCTTTTAATGCTCATTGTTGCAGGGTGCAGTTACTCCTAGAGGACACTGGGTCAGGCTAGGTTCAGGTCTCTTATTTCAAGATTTTTACCCTTAACTGCCTGAGGAGTGTCCCCACCTCCTCACTTGCTCCCTGTAAACACCTGTCCTGCTTCACAGCTGTGGTGAGTTCACATGCAGCAGTTGAGATCTCAACTGGGTGGAAGACATTCAGTCAAGTTGGGCTGTGTAACAGGCTGAACTCATACAGAGCTCCACTGAGTGAGAAAGGGCATCTCAGGCCTGCAGGGAGGAGCTCTGGCAGCAGGGCCATTCCCAGTCCTCTCTTATCCAGCAAGCAGTGTGTGCTGCTTTGCTGAGAAGCTGACTGATGGATCAGAAGGCCTGGACCTGGGCATTTCTTGCCCATGATTCTCTACTAGGTACCCTGGTGTCCTCCAACTCTGCCTGGTCCATCTTCCCTGGACATCAGATCTCCACAGAGACCTGAGCATCCCTGGGCTTCCCATTCTAGGCTCCAACTCTGTGCTTAGGTCTAGTGTGAATTCTAAGACCAGAAATTTCAATTTACGTACGTTTAACCTGGAAATTCCCCTTCTAATGCCTCATTATAATAAAATGAGATTGACAGACACCTGTAATCTCTTCTTCCTCAGTTATGAGTGTGGGTAATTACAAGCCATGAATGTGTCAGAGCAGAGCTGCTGAGTCAATTATAAAATTACAGTCACAGAAAATGCTGAAAGACGGTCTTGTCCTAGGCCACTGAAAATGTGGAAAGAAATCCTATTCCTGGGCCATGTCCCCATTCCTACCTGAGATGATAGAAGAGTTCATGGCCTGGCCTCTCTCCACCCAGCAGTGAAGAGACAGAAACCCAAATCACAGATGAGGACAAGAAAGAGGATCTCCTGGAGGGCAGCCCACTGATCCTGGGAGGGATGCCTTTGTGGAGTTTATTCCATTTTCCATTCCATTGCATTATTTATAGTGTTCTATTCAATATTACTTTTATTCAATTCAGTTTGTATTTAATAGTGCCTAATTTCTTGAATAGGTTTATGAAAATGGATGATTTAATTTTATTATATATAATGAAAGTTATGCACAATACAGACACTTTGAATACAACTGTATATATAAAATAAGGAGGCTTGACATTCAGCAAGCCAACACAACTTTCATGACTAACTTTTAAAAACTCCAGCACATAAATCCATGAGCATTCCTCTGTGGTGTGTGTTGCTGCCCTCCCTACCTTAGAAGCCATCGTGCTCACCTGTGATTGCTACTGCAGAGGACAGAAGGACTTTTTCTTCAGAGTGTATTTTTCCAGCAAGGAATTCCTGAATCTTCCTGCCTTCGGGCAGAGCAGGGAGTGTGCAGCATGCAAAGGAGCCCAGCACTACCTGCCTTACACCCCTTAACCCCACCACATCCATGCTGCATCCCTGCAGGCATGGGAAGGCAGAGCAGCCAGGATGCATCAAAGACTCTGCCACCTCAAGCCCAGGGGCCTCAGTTATGGGGTCTTGGTCTCAGGCTCCACCAGGATTCAGGTGCTACCCTGCATTCATCTGGCTTAGTGGGCTAGGCACACACTCTGCCCCTTAGGAGAGGAAGACCACTCACACAGTGACCCTTCCAGCTTGCAAATTTTGCTTCTCTCCTTTCTGACTGAGGCTGTGGCATTTTAACAAAACACAGGATTGTCATTACATTTCTTTTTCTTCTCTTTTTTCCCAGTTTCTCTGTTTATTTAAGCATATATTTAGAACTGCATTTTGCCAAAAAAAAAAAAAAAAAACACTTCCTTGTCTTTTCACTCATCACTTAACAGAAAATTTTACAGGTTTCTACTGTAGTTCAAATTCGATGTGCTTGAATCCACTCTCCAGCTTGGTAGAATGAGGGAAGCAAAGCAGAAACTGAATTTGGGGACATTTCTGTGCCTTCCAGCATTTTGTACAGCAAACCTTGACTCATGCCTGTTTACCCACAAAATATGGGCTTCCGTACTAACTGAACCTGTCAATGACAAATGAGTTTCCTGCATTTACTTCAAACAATCTCATTTGCCCTCAGATGGCTAAGCACATTGTGTATGGTTTATTATGCCTAAACTTGAAAAATAATTTCCAGTAAAAAAGAGGCTGCCACTCCTCCTGAAATCATGATGGGATTTTATGTAAATACAGTCTGAACCACATCCGGGCAGCCATGAGCTGAGGGAGGTGGAGATGGCTTATGCAGATAGAAACACCTCAAAATTTTCAACCAGCAGCAGCATCAAGCAGGAAGCAGAGCTGCTGAGCCTTCACAATTGCATGATGGAATCATCTGGTGGGTTTTGCACTGGGTTTACTGAGGTGGTAAATCTAGGTTACTGCTGGGATATTCCTTCCTGTAGTGCAGTGCCAAAAGGAAGTCATGTACATGTAGCATTTATTTGGAGTTTTTCTTTTGCAGTTATGAAACCTGCATGCATGTGAGTTCACACCTCTGCCATAGCAGACCCACCCATGGGCATAATTTTCATGACTTGTAAAGGGTCAGTTTATTTATACAATATGCAGAATGCTGTTCTCAGCCTTTTAGTTTTACTTAGTCTTGTGCATTTTCAATAATTTCTTCAAAGGAAGCTAAACAATTTAGTCCTAGCAAAGTTCAGTTGTGTTGCTTTGCTTCTGTGTGAAGTTCTTGCTGAAAGACCTGAAGCAGGAAGTGAGGTGGACCTGCCAGAGGTTCAGCTCTAGAGTGATACTCTTTGCTCAACTGTGTCTGGCAGGGCTGACTCTCACCTGACTGGCCACTCTGGCATCCAAATGCCCTTGCCCAGTGCTGGCCCTGGTTTTGGGAAGCACTCGTTTGCAGTATAGACTCACACTGGCTGAACCTTAGAAAACCTTGCTGTGCCATGAACTTCACACATCTAGATCTGTACCTCTATGACTTAGGGCACAGCTCCCTCCAACAACTATGCACAGCATCCTCCAAGTAGCTCTCCTGTGCATGCTGTACATGGAGGCTAGGGAGGGTCCCAGTTCCTTCCTGCTTCAAACAGTACTGTGAATCAAACTCTTGAAAAGAAATCTTGAAAATTTTTGCAGCATTCTATGTTTGAGAAATCTCTCTTCTTAGTGCTATGAGGTCTAGGGACAGCTCTATACAGGACAGGACTCTGCTCTGTCCCCCATGTTCTCTCCAATGCTGTTCAGCTCCTGCCTTAAAATGTGCCATTGGATGGGGACACAGCACATCTCAGTGATTTGTGCCTGTGTGAATCAACTTTGTGAGGCTGAATGTTTTCTGCACCTGTTGGCCACAGGTGCTGATTTCCTTTCAAATTACAAGACTTTCTCACTTCTCTCACAAAATGGACTGGTGAGACTCCAGTAATGCAAGCCCTGGAAAGGTGAAGCACTTTCATCACCAATCACAGTACTAAACAATGAACCAATCACAGATGCTAGGTTTAGCTGCCTCTGTGACTTCATGAGGCTATGGGTGGGACACCCAGATACAAACCATAACACCTTCTAAAATAAATCCTCTGAAGATGCCCGTGCTCTGGACTAGAAGATAATAACTTTCCTTAGTCCAGGTTTTTATTTTATTTATTTTATTTTACTAATTTATTTTTTGAGACTCTCATTGTGTAGATCAGACTGGCCTTCAATTCACTATGTAAACTTGCTTGGCCTAGAACTTGCAATGATCCTCCTCTCTCCTCCTAAATGCTGGGATTACAGGCAAGTACCATCACATCCAGCTTTGTTTGTTAAGTTGTATTTATTGATTTACTTGAGAATACTCAATTTATTTATCCTTGTTATACTTCATTGTACAAAAATCCTAATAAATGCAATGAAATTCAAGAACAACCTAAACAACTTAGCAACTTAGCAAGGCCCTGTCTGGAAATAAATTAAGGACCAAGGCACTGGATTCAATCTCCAGCACTGCCAAAAATAAATAAATCTATAAATAAAAATTCTTATACATAAATCTATAGATAAACAAAACTGCTAAGAAATAAATTTATAAATAAATAAAATTGCTTGTAAGTAAATCTATCACTAAACAAAATCTATGATGGGTAGCTCAGATAAGAAGTGTTTTAAAAGCAATTTTCTTTCATTATAATTGACATGCAATGAACTTTCAGGCTTAAAGTACAAAATTAGATGAATCTTGACATGGGCCTGGGATATAGCTCAGTGGCAAAGTGCTACCTTGAAAGCACAGGTTCCGGAAGTTGGTTCCTAACTACCAAAAACAAAACTAAACTAAAAGTGAAAAGCAAACAAAGATCCCCTAGGAATCTTCACATACGTGAGCCCCTTGAAAACGATTACCCAATGGTGAGGCCTATGTAATGTTTAACTTTTTCTTATGGCTCTTTTCAAATGCTTCCTTCTATCCTAAGCAATGCATCTGCTTGTTGTCTCTGGGAATCACTTTGTATTTTCTAGAGGTGACAGGTCTGTACCACCCAGTATACAGAGTGTTTTTGTTTTTGTTTGTGGGGAGCTGGTAGAGGTTTTTCAATCCTCATAACTATGTTAGGTTTCCCGTGTGCTACTCCTTGTGAGTGGCTGAGCCATCACATCCCACTGTGTGGATGAAACACTGATCCTCATGTGTCCATCAGCTGAGGCCCTGTGTATTGTTTCCAGTTTTGATCTTAAAAACAGTGTTGCTGCAGTCATTTTTGTGTTTGTATGGATACACCACTCATTTCCCTGGAGAAGGTACTTGTTGTTCAAAGCAAAATTAAGACTTCTGGCTCTTCCTGTGAGTATTTTTAAACCCTGTTTTTATGTTTTTCAGTCTTTTTGAGGTGATTTTATAAAATTTACCTAAGGAAAGGTTATTTATATTACATAAAATTCAGCATTTTTTGACTTTGGATAGAATTTTAAAGGTGCAAAAAAACCCAAAGTAAGGTATATATGCACATATGTAAATCACCTATAATTTTAACATTACAAAACTACTGCTATGTAATGATTAACTTCAATGCCAACTTGATGGGCTTGAGAGCTCTCCAAGGGATTAGTAAAGTGTACTTCTAGGCTCATCTGTACATGTCATAGAGGAGTGACCATAGGTACTCCATGTGGTATCTGGCCCTTCCTCCCTGGCACTGTCCCTCCACTCTGCATACTGGACACCATGGACTGAGCAGCTTTGCTCCATCACATGATCCTGCTGTGGTGTCCCTGCCTTGCAACCAAGTAGGACTGAGTCCCCTGAAACTATAAGCCAGATTAAACATCTCCTCTTCCCTGTGTGGGTCTTGGATTCTGTGTCCTACTAATGGGAAAGCTTGACCAAGACAATTGTTTTTATGTTTACATATGTGCTTCAACCTACACAGCTTTTGTAGAATTTACCATAATTTCACCCTTACTTTCAGGTCAGATGTGGGAATTGTTTTCATCTTTGTTTTAGCCTTTTAAATGAGATGTGTACAAACATACTGTTTAGTATATTCTTTCATGATTTAGAACTTTTGTGTCTAATAATATGAAATGATTCTAAAATGTAAATATGTACTTCTTTTTATGCTTCCATTTATATAAATATCCAGAAAAGGCAAATACTTAGAAGCACAATAGTAGTCAATGGCTGAGTGTGGTTAATGGAGAATGACAGTTTAATGAACCTGGGTTACCACTGGGGATGGTGAAGGTATTCTTTACCAGGCATGGTGAGGGTCTCACAGCCCTTAGCATATGAAATGCCACTGGTCTCTGTGTTCCAGGATGGATGCTGAATTTTAGATTGAATTTTGCCTTAATAAAGAAAGAAGAGCAGATGATCAGTCTCCCTATCCTCACCACAGACCTGTAGAATGGGAGCCCACTAAGGACAGCACTGATCATGGAGACTTTTCCCGAATGTTTCTTCTCCTCCCTCTGCTTAGAATGAAGCAATCAGAGACATGTTACTGAGTGTAGGTGAAGAATCAGATGTGCATGATCAGGAGACAAGAAGTTTTAACTGTAGGTTCTGTCTTTTGAGTGATATATGGGATGTGTGTTGTGATCAGGACCCAGGAGAGTATTACTCCTCAAAAAGTGAACATGGTGTCACAAAATTGTCCCTAAATCCACTCATCTCTTCTGTCCAATTTATCAGGTCCTATCTACTATCTAAAATATGTTAAAATATGCACAACACAAAATCCACTAATTTTGTCAGTGACCAGTTCAGTGAGTTAAGAACATTTACCTTGTGCAGTTATAAGCACCATCCTGCTCCAAAACTCTACTTCCGAACTGAAACTGTTCACTCTCCCAAAAATAGCATCATTTCCCTTCCTTCAACTCCTGGAAACACCATTCTACTGTCTGTCTCCAAGAATTGGACTATTCTGGGCCATCACATATTTGGAATCATATAACATTTTCCTTTTCTCTCTGTTTTGTTTCACTTAATATAGAATTGCAGGATACATACATACCATCTTTTGTTCATCCACCCTTTGGGTGTTGTTTCCATGTTTTGGCTCATAGGGATAGTGGGAATGCAAATATCTGCTTGAGCTCCTGATTTATGTTAAGCTGTATAAGCATATTTAGAATTGTTGAATCATAGGATAATTCTATAGAATTTAGAGAGGACAGCTCTGTTGTTCCCTACAGCAGCCAGTCCATTTTACAACCCCACCAACAGCACACAAGGTTTGGGTTTCTCACTGAGACACTCTGGACCAGGGAGTGGTCATAAAATCAAACTGCTGACACTGATTCTTGGTCTGGGGAGCCTCAGACTACACTACACCTGACGGATTTGTGTGGCACATGGGGCAGTAGGAACAAAGAGGGACTGGACCCACACCCAAGTCAGGGTCAGTTCTGCAGTGATGCAAACTCTTTAGGGGCTGTCCCTTTCTGCACCATGGAAACCAGTAGCCTGGTGACCCACACTTGCAGCTCCCCAATCCCCAATGAATCCCAGATGCCCCACAAAGCTGGCCTCTGCAGAGTGAGTGTGTGCACACTCCACTTTCTGTATTTTAGCAGAAAGAGCTAGATGAATCAGCTGTTACCACTACAAGGGCAGCAGAGCTCTGATTGGCTTTTTCCCAAAATTAGTTGACTCTCACATTTCCCAGGAAACTGATGTTCAGTTTGAGGTCTGCCTTGGGTGAGCTGGAGGAACCAGACCCTGGTTGAATGCCCTGTCCATGCGTGGGACCCCAGTGAGTGTCAGATTCCAGACAGGAGAGCTGGGGTTGAAATCCCCACCGCAAAGGCCTCCTGGATCAGTTATGGGAAAACTTTCAGAGACCAAGGGCCCAAACTTCAACCCAAAACCCACTTATTTATTGCACTGCCAACACTGCAAATAGATCTTAATACTGAACTGAAGTTTTAGTTTAGAAAAAAACTACTCATCCATTGACATATTTTGTCTTGAGAGAAAAATAAAATCACAAAACTTTCAATGATACAACCTTTTATTGAAAAGTGAAGGTTAGCATTTGGTATGCTTTCACACAATTAATGTTATATTTGCTGTTGCATGCACACAGATAATTTGTTGAAGGTTGACTAATATTGCATTTGTTTCAGAACAACACATGCAATACTCAAGCCACCTGTTGATCTGTTTCATGTATCAGATTTAATAAAATTCAAAGCTGAATACAGCAGTCTACAAGCATAAGATGATCCACGGTAACAAAAGCAATCCCCAGTGCATTCATTGAGTTTTTGTCTTTTTGAGACAGAGTCTCACTATACAGTTCAAGATGGCAATCAACCTGTGAGTAGAAGAGACCAGTCAAGAAAAGAAACCAATGAAGGTAAGAAACACAAAGCCATGATAATAAATACACCTACAACTACATGAAACAGGTCATAAATGCAATGGCTTTTGAATGAATGTGTAAAACTCACAAGCATAAGACAAATGAAAAAGTCAGACACTCAAAAAACACAAAATGTAAGAGAACATACTTGGATATAAATGCACATGCAGATGTATAACTGATAAAAGCAGGTCAAATTAATCTCTGGATAGGATTTATCTTGGAGGAGGAAAGGAGATGCAGCCAGAAAAGTGCATAAAAAGTGAATGTTCATTTTTATTTGTCTTTTTCCTTTTTATCGATACCGGGGATCGAACCCACGACTGCCTGCTTGCAACGCAGGCGCTTATGCCACTGAGCTAAATCCCCAGCCCTGTGAATGTTCATTTGATTTAAGAAAATTCATTGAATTCAATATTTTCCTTTATTATTCCTTGTTACCAAAGCTTCACTTTCCTGGCTGCCTTCCTAGAAAAATGTCAAAGTTGACTTGGTGCTCCTTCTCCATCTCCTGGCCATTGTGTGAACTACAGTGCTGGACTAGAGATGGCTCCTGATGCAGCTGGGCTGAGTGAGAGGGATGCTGGTTAATACTTTGGACAGAAGACAAAGCCAGCCAACCAGCCAAGCCCTTTCAGTGTGCAAACACCACTTTAGGAGCCTTCTGCACACAGCATCTCTCAGACCCAAACCTGTATATGCGCACAAATGTAGTGGGACAAAGTCATCAATCTAGTCACCTCCCTCTGGTCACCATCTCTCCTAGACACCCCAGATCTCAACTACGGCTGTAATTTAGAGTCATCAATATGATAAGGTGTCTTTTTCACATACTATATCTCATAAAACCCTACACCCTTGGGAAAAGAAATGTATTTAATATACTGTGAGGTTAGCAATAATTAATTTCAATGCCATATAAAAACTTTGCATGCATTTATTTAGATTTGACACTTCAGGCAAAATTTAGATTTTTTTAACAGACACTTTTAGAAATTTAATAAATTTAGGATACAGTGTTAATGACCATATACACAGTTATTAGTCAATACAAGTTTATCTTATTTATACAATAACTAAATGCTTATTTAATTAATTCCAGTAGATGTAGATCAAGCTTTAAGTACCATGACCAACTGTAAAGAGATTTCAAAATATTTTACAGCTTGGTTTAACCTTTAGATGTGACAGAGACCACCTGTTATTTTTGTATGCTTTAAACATATGTAGTCTTAACTCTGTGCCTGAGATTCTCCTGATCTCAACAAAAATTGTCCTGCGATGGGGACAGAACAACCAACCACTGAAGCAGTAGGCAGCTGCACCCAGGGCTTTTCTTGACTGAGTTCATTCAGGAAGTTGCCACAGTTTTCTTTGCCAACATTTTGGGCCTTGTTTGTGTTGTCAAGAAGTTTCTCACAATATGGGGACTATCCTGAGAGAGGCAGGTGCCACTGTGAGGGGTTCAACAGTGGAGGACAGAGAACTCCACATGCATGTACTAAAATTAGGGATGAACAGCTGCAGGGCTGGGTCAGGTCAGGGATCTGACCACACTAAGAGTAAGCAGCAGATGGAAGGGAGCTGTTTCCTGACCCAGCCTAACAGGATGCTTGCAGAAGGCATGCCAGGCTGGACAGGCATGAGCTGCATGATGGTGGAGGATGAGGAGCCAATCAGATGGTAAGGGTGATCAGACGTCAGGGATGGAGGCTTGTGGCCAACTGCCTTAGCAGGACACTTGCTAAAATTGGACAATGCAGATATGAACACAGAAGCCAAAAATGAATTCAGAGTGAGGAAGATGAAATAAATATAGGTGAAAAATTAAAACAACACTGAGATTCCACCTTACCCTGAAAAGAATATCTATATCAAGAAGTGGACCATAAGTACTAGAGGGCCTGTGGGGAAAAAGGAACCTTCTCCGCTGCTGGTGGGAGCATAGACTGGTGCATCCACTGTGGAAATCAGTGTGGAGATTCCTCAAAAAACTAGGATTGCTGGTCCCATTTGACCCAGAGGTGGATAACAGATTACCTTAAATTAGATTAACTTCTGATCACCCCAGGTACTTTGTGCTATACTAGGCCATATGAGTGTTTGTTCTGGACGAAGTCTTACAAAAGCATTGTGTTTAAGGTAATGGATGCAGAGCCTGGAGTCTCAGTGGAATTTTGCTGGCACAGCAGCCCATGCTTTGCTAAGATGTGTGCAAAGGACTGGTAAATGTGAAGGCCAGGTAGAGCCAGAAATGGTGCCTGGGAAATCCCAGGTTCAGGATACAAGTGTATCCAAAGTTACAATGATTTTTTTTCCCTTCCCAGAAACTCACTGAAAAAAAAATCCAATATTTTAAAGATAAAATAAGGCCTTAAACTGGGCCTTCTTTTGCCTTTTACCTAGAAAATGGGTCATTGCTTGTCACCTGTAACATGATCCCCTGCTTTCTATAGATTCACAAATTTCACAGATTTCCATCCTCCAAAACATAGACACTCCCAGCCCTGGATGATAATGTACCTCATTCTCTGAGCACCTGCACTCTCTTCTGATTATTTGCCTCTTTGAGTCTGCTTACTAAATTTACCTGAGCCTTTAACAGGGATACACCGCAACTCTCCTCCATGACAAGACAGGAACCTCTGCACCAGGCCGAGGATGAGTGGAGGTACCCATCTCCTCTTTGTGGAAACTCCTCAGACCCTGTTAGGTGACCAGAGGTTCCTGACTAGGGTTTGGGCAAAGAGAGAATAGTTGTCAGACATAAATGCAAGTGACACATGCGACTACCCTCTAGAAGCCTTAAGAGTCAGTGCTGTGAAAGAAAATAAGATGAAATCACGAAAGCTAAGACTTTGTGAAGTAAGTCAGGAAATGCCTGCAGGAGAGTCCACTAACCTGCTGAAGGTTAAACTGCAGAATGTTCCTAGACTTAGAGAACAACTGAAGATTTCACCTCCTCCTCCAACACCTCTCACCCAGGAAGATCCTTGTTAAGTAACAGTCAGATGCATGTGTGACTCAGGTGTCTGCCTGTCAGGGAAATGTCTCTAAAAATAACTGGGAATCCCCTACAAGAAACTTTACCACATCTGCCTTGTGGGGCTGTCTAGAGGCAGTGCACCTGTATTGCAACATTGTTTCCCATGTACTATTTCTTTTGACTTCTGTTGTTTTGTAGTTAACACTGAATAATTAGTACATTTCTGTTTCCTCTGCAGTAAGAAGAGCAGTGTTCCACTGAGGGGAAGGAAGTGCAGGCGATATGAGTCAGGCACACTTTTGTCCCCTGAGGGAAGAACACATGAGAAATGCTTTTTGCTTGTATGTGTGATGGTTTGTATTGTAATTGTCCCCAAGATATCCTTGTGGTAGAGGAATGGTCATCAGCCTGTGGCACCACTTGGAGGCCAGCATGCAAGAAACATAATAACATATACAGAGGCTGGACAATAAAGACACAATTGTTTTCTCTGCTTGCTGTCTGCTGCTGCTATTGTTCTCATGTCTGCCTCCTTGTTGTCTCTGGGGACATCACCAGGAATTTACCCCTTATGCTCCTCCACTCTGATAGATGCAAAGGACAAGAGAGTACATGTCCCACCAGCAAGGAGGGGGTTCTGCATAGGATACACATGAGGGAATCTTTGTCTAGAAGTTTTAATGGGTTTAGACAAGAGCTGCCCTATGGAAGACTACCTACTTTTCAGGGTTCAATCTAGGAAGTGTTGTGTGAAACCACTCTGACTGCTTCACAGTTCGGGGACATCTAAAGACAACTGAGGACATGACCATGCTTGTCTGCACAGGCACACAGTGGGGTATAGTTATGTAACCATGACTTAACACAGGTGAACTCCCATGGGCTGGTTAGAGCACTACACAAGAATGTAAATATGAGATAACAACCTGTGTAAGAATTATATAACAAAAAAGTGGTCCTCTGCTCTGCTCCATACTGCCTACCACTGTTGCTGATGTCTTGAACATGTACATTCTCTAGCCTTGGGGCCTCACCCAACAAAATCTTCCAAAACAGGCCAAAAAGTGGTCACACAGTGCCCATGCACAGTCCATGTACCCTTCAGGCAATGGGCTGCCTGGTCATGTTCTGGAAAGTTCCTGAACAGCTGAAGTATATTCAGCAGATGTTTTTGTAAAGTCCCTGGAGGGGCACAACTCAGCAGGCTCCATTTTGGACATCCTGACTCCATTTGGGAGCTTCTGTCCTTAATGCCTGCAATAATCCTAATTCCCATTTCATTGATTTCTGTTACAATGCTGTAAACTAAATTAATCACACTGGAACCATGTCTGCAATAAATTGTTAACAGGAAAAGGGAGGCTAAAAATGTACCAATGGTAGTTACCTTTCTATATACAAAAAGAGCAAATATTTCTAATTTTCCCTCCTTGTTTGTTGGACCTTTTGAAATGTGTAAATATTATCATAATTACCAAAACAATGATTGAGGGGCAACAGAAAAAGTGAAATTAGAAGATGTGGAAAGGATTCAATGTCTGCAACACACTCTCAGTTCAGCTTAGGCCAGAGCTACACAGGAAGAACTTGACCAAAAACTGAAAAAGAAAAAGCAAGAAAACTAAAGGAAAGGGAAATGAAGGAAAGTGGAGGGGGAGGGGAGGAAAGGAAAAATGAGAATCAAAACAAAATTCCTGGTGACTGTATGAGTTTTTCTCTATTGGGCTGGCCTTTTAAATCTGTGGTCCAGTTCTTGCAGTATCAGAGCCTTTTGACTGTTGTCACTTTATTATATACCAGAATACTATATATTTTGTTGCTTCTAACTTTAATATTTTTCCCTGGCTATAGGATGACTCTTTGTACTTCCCTGTGCATTTTCATTTTGTTGTTTATATTTCTAAGAAAATGGCACTGATATTTTGACAGGAATGGCATTTAAACACCTGGTTGCTCTGGGTAGCATGTACATTATAACAACATGGATTCTTCCCATCCACCATCACAGTGTGTCTTTTCTTCTTTTAGTGCCACTTCACTCATTGCTTCAATTCTACAATGAACAGGTGTGTTTGGTTTAAATTTTACATAAGCATTAATTCTTCTGGATAAATTATGAAATGAATTGTCTTCCTTGTATTTGGGGCTGCAGTTTGTTTGAAGCACATAGCTGTGAATTGATTATGACATGTGGATTTTGTACCCTGGAACTGAAGTTATTTGTGAATTCATGCTAAAAGTTTTTCAGTGGGGTTTTAAGTTTATTACATGAATGTTTGTGTGCTCAGGAAAGAGAGACAACTCTTAATTCTTCCTTTATGATTTTGAAAACCTTTGAGTTCTTATTGTTGACTAAATTCTAGGACTAGGACTTCAAGTAGCATGTTGAAAAAGTCCAAAGCCTGGTCTCGTTCCTGACTGGAGAAGCAAAGCTTGCAGCTTGTCAGCCTCTGAGCATGATGTCAGGGATAGGCTTGTTATGTGTGTTCTTTGCTGTGCTGACATTCATTCCTCCTACACATGGTGTGGGAATGGTTCTTATCATGAAAGGATGGTGAACTTTTGAATTTCTCAAAGTGATTTTTGCAAATCTCTTGAGGGCTTAGCTGTGCTTCATGCCATGAATATGGCAAGTGACACTGAATGATTTGTGCAAGTGGAACCATTCTAACACCACCAAAAGCGAACCCAGTGTTTATTGTGGTGCTTAACTTTTGCATGTGCTGGTGAATTTAGCTGATGAGCACTTAGTTGAATACTTTTGTATATGTTCATTAAAATATTGGCCATTAGAGTATTACCATTTTTTAATCATTATGATCTGGCTTTGTCATCAGGGTGACTTCATCATCTAAAAGGAATGGATAGTGTTTCCTTCCCCTTGAAAGATGTTGAAAAATGATTAGTATTTATTCTTTTTCAACATTTTATTTTGAAGGTAGTAAAATACAACAGAGCAAACAGAACAAAGCAAATTAAGACAATGCAGTGAAATTTGTATAGAACTTCACAGCATGGTTCCACGATAACATTAATAGGTGCATAGTATAACTCGCTATCGTCACAATAGATTTCCATTCAATTAGTTATAGTGAAATCCAACAACCCAAAGAACATTTTAAAACCTCTCAAAAGATGAATTTGAATAGAGCAAAACAATTAATCAGAACAAAGCAAAAATTAAAGACAACATTTGTTTTCAAACACACAATAAAAGGAAATCCCCCATATTTTCTATATTGCACACATTCATCTTCCCAAGAGATGCTCAGAACTCTGGCTCTCATTGCTAACCAGGGTGTGGGCAAGTGGGATTTATAGTTCTCAATCCATGCACCAGTAGGCTCAAGAGAGATGCTAACTGGTTCTCCTCCTGGCTCACACCAGGGGTGCTTGCCAGGAAAGCAGGAGAATTGTTTTCTTGTTCAGCTGCCTAAGTCCCAACATGGTCAGATCCAGTATTTATTCTTTACTATACACTTCATACAAGTCAGCAGGGCATTTATCATATCCTGGCATTTGTTGTTGTTATTAAGCAGTTATTATTGTTGACTCATTGCCTGTGTTTGTTAATGCTATGTCAAATGATGTGTTTTCTTCTGAGGGTGTGGGTGTGGGACCCATAGGGGATCATGTACCGATTAAGGATCATGTCACATTTTACTTAGGGACATAGCAATTTACTTTTGTATTTTCAAAGTACCCCTACAGTATATATTTTTGTGAGTAATCTGTTAAGTTATTTAGTCTTTTAAAGCACATTGTTGCAGGTGCAGTTACTCCTGGAGGACACTGGGGCAGGCTAGGTCCAGGTCTCTTATTTCAGGCTTTGTACCCTTGCCTGCCTGCAGTGTCTCCACCTCCTGACCTGCTGCCTGTAAACACCTGTCCTGTTCCACAGCTGTGGTGAATCCACATGTGGCAGTTGAGATCTCACCTGAGTGTAAGACATTCAGTCAAGGTAGGCTCTGAAACATTCTGATCTTCTTGTACAGAGTTCCCCTGAGTGAGACAGGGGGCCTCAGGCCTGCAGGGAGGAGCTCAGGCAGGAGGGCCACAACAGCCCTCTCTTATCCAGCATGCAGTGTATGCTGTTTGCTGAGAAGCTGACTGGTGGATCAGGAGTCCTGGACCTGAGACTTTCTTGCCCATGGTGCACTACTATGTGCCATAGTGTCCTCCACATCTGCATGGTCCATCTTCCCCTGACTTCAGATCTCTACAGAAATCTGAGCAGCCCCAGGGATCCCCTTCAAGGCTCCAACTCTATGCTGCGCTCTATAGTGTATTTTATGGCCAGGAAATTCAATTTATATACATTTAACCTGGAAATTTCACTTCTATGGCCTCATTATAAAAAATGAGAATGAAAGACACCTGTGATCTCTTCTTATTCAGTTATGAGTGTGGATAGTTAGAAACTGTGAATGTACCACAGCAGAGCTGCTGAGTCAATTATAAAATTACAGTCACAGAAAAAGGCTCAAAGAAGTCCATGTCCTAGGCCATGTCCTAGATCCTACCTGAGATGATAGAAGAGCTCATGGCCTGGCCCTCTCTTCACCCAGCAATGAAGAGACACAGGCCCAAATAGCAGGTGAGGACAGAAGAAAGGAGCTCCTGGAGGGCAGACCAGTGATCCTGGGAAGGAAGCCTTTGTGGTGTTTTTTCCAATTTCCCATTCCATTGCATTATTTATAATGTTCTATTCCATGTTCCTTTTATTCAATTCAGTTGATATTTAATAGTGATTAATTTCTTGAACAGGTATGTGAAAGTGGATGATTTAATTTCCTTATATATAATGAAAGTTATGCACAATACAGACACTTCAAATATCACTGTAAATATAAAATAAGGAGGCTTGGTTTTCAGTAAGCCAACACAACATTCATGACCAACTTTTAAAAACTCCAACATATGAAGCCATGAGGATCCTGCTGTGGTCGGTGTCCCTGCCCTTCCTACCATAAAAGCCACCACGCTGACCTGTGCCTGCTACTGCCATAGCACAGCAAGAGTTTTTCTTCAGTGCCTATTTTTCCAGCAAGGAAGTCCTGAATTTTCCTGCTTTCAGGCATCGCAGGGAATGTGCAGCTTGCACAGGAGCCTAGCACTGCCTGCCTTACACCCTTTTCCCCCACCTCATCCATGCTGCAGCCCTGCAGGCAAGGGAAGGCAGAACAGACAGGACACAGCATAACCTCTGATTCCTTAGCGCCAGGGGCCTCCAGTTCCTGGGTCCTGGTCTCAGCCTACACCAGGATTCAGGTACTATCCTGAATTCATCTGGCTTAGTGGGCAGGGCACCCACTCTGCACCTCTGGGGATGAAGACCACATAGAGCACTGTCTTCAGTGACCCTTCTACTCTGCAAATTTTGCTCCTGTTTTGAGACTGAGGCAGTGGCATTGGAACAAAACACAATATTTTCATTACATTTCTTTTTGTTGTTATTTTTTTCTGGGTTCTTTGTTTATTTAAGCATATATTTAGAACTGCATTTTGCCAAAAAACATTTCCTTGTCTTTTCACTTTCCAGTTGACAGATACAGATTTCTACTCTAGTTCAAGTCTGATGTGCTTGAATGCTGAGAATCCACTCTCCCACTTCGTATAATGAGGGAAACAAAGCAAAAACTGAACTTGGGTATATTGCTGTGCCTTCCAGCATTTTGTACAGCAAACGCTGACTCATGCCTTTTTACCCCCAAAATATGGGCTTTAGTGGCAACTGAGTCTGCCACTGATAAATAAATTTCCTGCATTTACCTCAAACAATCTCATTTTCCCTCAACTGGCTAATCACATTGTCTAAGAATTCTTATGCCCAAACTTCCAAAATAATTTCCAGTAAACAAGAGGCTGCCACCCATCCTGAAATCATGATGAGATTTTATGTAAACACATAGTCTGATCCACACGCTGGCAGCCATGAGCTGAGAGGGGCAGAGATGCCTTGTGCAGATAGAAATACATCAAAATTCTCAACCAGCAGCAGCACCATCAAGCAGGGAGCAGAGCTGCTGAACCCGCCCATTTCAGTGATAGAATCATCTGGTGGGTTTTGCCTTGGGTTTACTGAGGTGGCTCAGTAAATCTAAGTTGCTGCTGGCATTTTCCTTCCTGTAGTGCAGTGCCAAAGGGAAATCATGTATATGTAGCATTTAACTGGAATTTTCCTTTTACAATTGTGAAACCTGCATGCATGATGTTTCACACCTGTGCTATTGCGGACTCACACACAGGCATTATTTCCATGACTTCTAAAGGGTCAGTTTATTTACACAACATGCAGAGTGCTGTTCTCAGCCTTGTTTTTCTCAGACTTGTGCACTTTCAATCATTTCTTCAAAGGGAGCTAAACGATTTAGTCTGAGCAAAATTCATCTTGTGTTGCCGTGCTTCTGTGTGACATCCTTGCTGACAAACCTGAGGAAGGAACTGAAGCAGACCTGCTGGAGCTTCAGCTCCAGAGGGATACACTTTGCTCAGCTGTGTCAGGCAGGGCTGCCCCTCACCTGACTGGCCACTCTGGCATACAAATGCCCTCGCTCGGTGTAGTCCCTGTTGCCAGGAAGCACTGGTTTACAGTGTAGACGCCCAGGGCACTGGCTGGCCCTTGGATAACCTTGCTGTGCCATGAGTTTTTTCACCCCTAGATCTGTACCTTTATGGCCCAGGGCAGAGTTCCCTCCAACAGTCATGCATGACATCCTCCAAACAGCTCTCCTGTGCATGCTCTACGTGGAGGCAGGGAGGGTCCCAGTTCCTTCCTGCTTCAAACAGCACTGTGAATCAAACTCTTGAAAATAAATCTTGAACATGTTTGCAGCATTTTGTGTTGGATAAACCTCTTTTCTTAGTCCTGTGAGGTCTAAGGACCGGTCTGTATATAGCTGTGAAGGGGGCTGTGTTACAGGACTCTGCTCTGCCCCCCATTTTTACTCCAGTGCTGTTCACCTCCTGCCTTAAAATGTGCCATTGGATGGTGACACAGCACATCTCAGTAATTTGTGCCTACATGAATCAGCTTTGGGAGGCTGAGTGTTTTCTGCACCTGTTTGCCAGAGGTGATGATTTCCTTTTGAATTACAAGACTTTCTCACTCCTCTCACCAAATGCATTGGTGAGACCTCTTTTACTCCAGTAATTCAAACCCAGGTCAGGTGAAGGACTTTCATCACCAATCAGCGCACTAAGCAATGAACCAATCACAGATGCTAGGGTTAGCTGCCTCTGTGACTTCATGAGGCTTTGGGAGGGACACCCAGATATAAACCATAGCATCTTCTAAAGTAAATCCACTAAACATGCCCTTGTTCTGGACTACAAGATAATAACTTGTCTTAGTCCAGGTTTTTACCTTATTTAATTTTATTAATTTATTTTTTGAGACAAGGTCTCACTGTGTAGTTCAGGCTGAACTTCAATTCACTATGTAAATTAGGCTGACCTAGAACTTGCAACAATCCTGCTGCCTCAGCCTTATAAGTGCATGTAATCACACCCAGCTATTTTTTGTTAAGTTGTATTTGTTGATTTACTTGAGATTACTCAATTTAGTTATCCTTCTTATACTTCAGTATACAAAAATATGTGACAGAATACAAAATGTAATAAAATACCAAAATAAATGTGACAAAATATAAGCCCAATGTAAGCAAATTAGCAACTTAACAAGGCCCTGTATGGAAATAAATTATGTTAAAAGGAACAAGGCACTGGATTCAATCTCCAGCATAGCAAAAAGTAAATCTATAAATAAACAAAACTTCTGATAAATAAATGTATAAATAAATAAAACTGCTTAGAAATAAATCTATAAATAAAATTGCTGGTAAGTAAATCTATAAGTAAACAAAGCAATGGTGGGTATCTCAGATGAGAAGTGTTTTAAAAGCAATTTTCTTTCATTATAATTAACATATAATGAACTTACAGGTTTAAACTATAAAACTGGATGAATGTTGACATGGGCAGGGATATAGCTCAGCAGCAAAGTGCTCCTTTGCAAGCACAGTGTCCTGAATTTGGTTCCTGTTACTAAAAGCAAAATAAAACTGAAACTAAAAAACAAACAAAAAAACCCCCTTGGATTTGTAATATACATGAGCCCCTTGAAAATCTTCAGCCCAGTGGTGATACATACATCAGATTTTCCTTATGGCTCCTTACAATTGATTCCTTCCATCCTAAGCAATGCATCTGCTTTTTTGTCTCTGGGAAACACTTTGTATTTTCTAGAGGTGACAGGTCTGTAACCACCCAGGATGCAAGGTTTTTGTTGGATTTTGTTGGATTTTTGTTGGATTTTGTTTTTGTTTTCATTTTGGGGGAGCTGGTAGTGTTTATTCAATCCTCACAACCATGTCATGTTTCCCATGTGCTGCTTCTTGTCAGTGGCTGAGCCATCACATCCCATTGTGTGGATGAACCACAGATCCTCGTGCCCATCAGCTGAAGCCCTGTGTTGTGTTTCCAGTTTTGACCTTAAAAATAAAGTTGTTGCAGTCATTCTTGTGTTTGTATAGCTCTAGTACTCATTTCCCTGGGAAGATACTTAGTGTGGGGTTGAATATTTTATGCCTTGAATGTTTAACTGTCTTTCAGAGTAGCTGTTCAAAGAAGAATTAGGATTTCTGGATCTTCCTGTGAGTATTTTTAAACCCTGTTCTTATGTTTTTCAGGTTTTTTTTTTTGAGATGATTTTATAAAATTTACCTAAGGAAAGGTTATTTCTATTGCATAAAATTAAGCATTTTTTTGAATTTGGACATAATTTTAAAGGTGTAAAATAACCCAAAATACTGTATATATGCACATATGTAAATCATGTATAATTTTAACATCACAAAACTTCTGCTATGTGATGATTAATCTTCATTGTCAACTTGATGGGTGTGAGAGCTGTCCAAGGGATTTGTAAAGTGTACTTCTGGGCTTGTCTGTATGGGTCATGGAGGATTGATCCTAGGTACCACATCTGGTATCTGGCCCCTTCTTCCCTGGCACTGTCCCTCCAATCTGCTTCCTGGCCACCATGGACTGAGCAGCTTTGCTCCATCACACCATCCTGCTGTGGTGTCCCTGCCTTGGAACCAGGCAGGAATGAATCCCCTGAAACCATAAATCAGATTAAACATCTCTTCCCAGTTGTGGGTTTTGGATTCTGTGTCCTACTAATGGGGATCCTTGACCAAGACAATTGCTTTTATGTTTACACATGTGCTTCAAACTTCACAGCTTTTACAGAATTTGCCATAATTTCACCCTTACTTTCAGGTCACATGTGGGACTTGTTTTCAATTTTTTAGCCATGTAAATGAGCTGTAAATACAACAGTATGTTTAACAAAATGTATACTTCATGATTTAGAACTTTTGTGACTAATAAAATCAAATTATTGTCAAATGTAAATATTTACTTATTTTTATGCTTCCATTTGTATAAATATCCAGAATAGGCTAATCTTTAGAAAGCAAAATAGTGGTTCATGGCTGAGCATGAGGAATGGAAAATGACAGTTTAATGAACCTAGGTTATCACTGGGGATGGTGAAGGTGCTCTTTACCAGTCATGGTGAGGGTCTCACATCCCTGAGTGCATGAAATGCCACTGAGCTGTGTGCTCCAGGACAGATGCTGAATTTTAGATTCAATTTTGCCTTTATAAAGAAAGAAGAGCAGATGAGTAGTCTCCCTAACCCCACCACAGACACGTAGAGTGGGAGCCTCCTGAGGATATCTCTGGTCATGGAGATCTTTCCCAAATGCTTCTTCTCTTCCCTCTGCTTGGAATGAAGCAATCAGAGGCATGTTACTGAGTGTAGTTGAAGAATCAGATGTGCATGATCAGGAGATGGGAAGTTTTAACTATAAGTTCTGTCCTTTGAGTGATATATGGTATGTGTGTTATGATCAGGACCTGGGAGAGTATTACTCCTCAAAAAGTGAACAAGGTGTCACAAAATTGTCCCTGAGTCCACTCATCTCTTCTGTCAAACTTATCATCTCCTATCTACCATCTAAAATATGTTAAAATATGCACAACACAAAATCCACTAATTTTGTCAATGATCAGTTCAGTGAGTTAAGAACATTTACCTAGTGCAGTTATCAACCCCATCCTGCTCCAAAACTCTATTTCTGAACTGAAACTGTGAACCCTCCCAACAATAAGATCGTTTCCCTTCAACTCCTGGAAACACCATTCTTCTGTCTGTCTCCAGGAATTACACTATTCAGGGCCATCACATATTTGGAATCATATGACCTTTTCCTTTTCTCTCTGTTTTATTTCACTTAATATAATATTGCAGGATATATACATACCACCTTTTGTTCATCCACCCTTTAGGGGTTGTTTCCATGTTTTGGCTCATAGGAATAATACTATTGTGAACATGAGAATGCAAATATCTGCTTGAGCTCCTGATTTCTGTTATGCTGTATAAGTATATTTAGAATTGTTGAATCATAGGGTAATTCTATAGAATTTGGAGAGAACCGCTATGTTGTTCCCTATATCAACTAGTCCATTTTACAACCCCACCAACAGGACATGAGGTTTGGGTTTCTCACTGAAATCCTCTGGCCCAGGGAGCAGTAACAGAATCTAATCAAGTGGCTGTCCCTGATCCTTGGTCTGGGGAGCCTCAGACTACACTCCACCTGATGGATTTGTTCCTACAAAGAGGGATTGGATCCAAGCCATACCCAGGTTAGGGTCCCTTCTGCAGTGATGTGAACTCTTTAGGGACTGTCCCATTCTACACCATGGAAACCAGTACCCTGGTGACCCACACCTTGCAGCTCCCCACTCCTCAGTGAAGCCCAGATGCCCTACAAAGCTGGCCTTTGCAGGGTTATTGTATGGACGATCCACTTTCTGTATTTTAGGGGAAAGAGCTAGATGAATCAGCTGTTGCCACTACAAGGTCAGAAGAACTCCGATTGGTTGAGTCCTGAACTCATTTGCTGCCTCTCACAGTTCCCAGGGAACTGATATTCAGGCTGGTGTCTGCCTGGGGTAAGCTGGAGGAACCAGACCCTGTTTAAATGCCCTGTCCATGCCTGTGAGTGCTAGAAGCCACACAGGAGAGCTGGGAATGGAATCCTCAACCTCTCAGCCCGCCTGGATCAGTTATAGGAAAACTTTTAGAGACCAAGGGCCCAAACTGCAGCCCAAAACCCACTTATTTATTGCACAGCCAACACTGCAACTAGATCTGAATACTGAGCTGAAGTTTTAGTTTAGAAAAAACTGCTCATCCATTGACATATTTTGTCTTGAGAGAAAAACACAATCACAAAACTTTCAATGATACAATCTTTTACTGAAAAGTGAAGGTTTGCATTTGGTATGCTTTCACACAATTAATGTTATCTTTGCTGTTGTATGAACACTGATAATTTATCAAAGGTTGGCTCATACTGCATTCATTTCAGAGCATTACATGCAATACTCAAGTCATCTGTTGGTCTACACCATTGGGAAAAGAAATGTATTTAATATAATGTGAGGTTAGCAATAATTAATTTCAATGCCATATAAAAACTGCATGCATTTACTTAGATTTGACACTTAAGACAAACTTTGGATTTTTTAACAGACATCTCTAGAAATCTAATAAATTTAGGATACAGTGTTAATCACCATATAATATTGTATCTTATTTATGCAATAACAAAATACTTATTTAATAAATTCCAGAAGATATAGATCAAGGTTTAAATAACTCACCAACTTTAAAGATATGTTGCAATATTGTACTGCTTTGTTTAACCTTTAGATGTACACTGTGTGACAGAGAGCACCTGTTATTTTTGTATGCTCCAAACATATGCAATCTTAACTCTGTATGTGAGACTTTCCAGAGCTCAACAAAAATTGTCCTGGGATGGGGAAAGAACAACCAAATACAGAGGCACTAGGCAGCTTCACCCAGGATTTCTCTTAGTTCATTCAGGAAGTTGCCACAGTCTTCTGTGCCACCAATTTTGGCCCTGTTTGTGTTGTCAAGAAGTTTCTTACAATATGGGGACCATCCTGAGAGAGGCAGGTGAGGTGTTCAACAGTGGAGGACAGAGAACTCCACATGCACCTAGGAAAATTAGGGATGTACCGCTGAAGGGCAGGGTCAGGTCAGGGAGCTGACAACACTAAGATTGAGCAGCAGATGGATGGGAGCTGCTTCCTCACCCAGCCTAACGGGATGCTTGCAGAGGGCAGGCCAGGCTGGACAGGTGTGAGCTGCGTGATAGTGGAGGATGAGGAGCCAATCAGATGGTAAGGGTGATCAGACATCAGGGATGGAGGCTTGTGGCCAACTGCCTTAGCAGGACACTTGCTAAAATTGGACAATGTAATTATGAACACTGAAGCTAAAAACGAACTCACAGTGAGGAAGATGAAACAAATATAGGTGAAAAATTAAAACAACACTGACATTGCACCTCACGTTGAAAAGAATGTCTATGTCAAGAAATCAACCAGTAAGAAATGCTAGAGGGCCTGTGGGGAAAAAGGAACCTTCTCTACTGCTGGTGGGAGCATAGACTGGTGCATCCACTGTGGAAATCAGTGTGGAGATTCCTCAAAAACCTAGGATTGCTGGTCCCATTTGACCCAGATGTGGATAACAGATTAAATTAAACTAGATTAACTTCTGTTCACCACCAGGACCTTGTGCTATACTAGGCCATATGGGTGTTTGTTCTGGAGGAAGTTTTACAAATGCATTGTGTTTAAGTTAATGAATGCAGAACCTGGAGTCTCAGTGGAATTTTGCTGGCACAGCAGCCCATGCTTTGCTAAGATGTGTCCAAGGAACTGGTAAATGTGAAGTCCAGGTAGAGCCAGAAATGATCCCTGGAAATTCCAGCTTCAGGGTACAAATGTATTCAAAGTTACAATGTCTTTTTCCTTTCCGAGAAACTCACTTTAAAAAAATCCGGTATCTTAAAGATAAAATAAGGCCTTAAACTGGGCCTTCTTTTTACTTTTACCTAGAAAATGGGCCATTGCCTGTCACCTGTAACTTGAGCCCCTGCTTTCTATAGATTCACAAATTCCACTTGTTCCATCCCTCTGAACAAAGCAGCCTCCAGCCCTGGACCATAATGTACCTCATTCTCTGAGCACTTGCACTGTCTTTTGACTATTTGCCTTTTTGAGTCTGCTTACTAAATTTACCTAAGCCTCTCACAGGGATACATAGCAATTCTCCTCCATGACAAGACAGGAACCTCTCTACAACAGGCCTGGGACGAGTGCAGATCCCCATCTCCTCTTTGTGCAGACTCCTGAGACCCTGTCAGGGGACCAAAGGATCCTGACTAGGGTTTGGGCAAGGAGAGAATTGTTGTCAGACACAATTGCAAATGACATATATCACTATCCACTAGAAGCCTTAAGAGTCAGTGCTGTGAAAGAAAATAAGATGAAATCAGGAAAGCTAAGACTTTCTGAGTTAAGTCAGGAAATGGCTGCAGGAGAGTACCCAAACCTGCTGAAGGTTAAACTGCGGAACATTCCCTAGACTTAGAGAACAAATGAAGATTTCACCTCCTCCTCCAACACCTTTCACCTAGGAACATCCTTCTTAACTAACATTCAGATATATGTGTGACTCAGGTGTCTGCCTAGTTAGGGAGCTATCTCTGAAAATAACTCTGTGGGAATCCCCTACAACAGACTTCACTGCATCTATCTTATATGTCTGCTTTGAGGGAGTGCACCCGAATTACAACACTGTTTCCCATGTATGATTTCTTTTGACTTCTGTTTTTTTGGAGTTAACACTGAATAATTAGTACATTTTTATTTCCTCTGCTGCAAGAAGGGCAGTGTCCCACTGAGGGGAAGGAAGTGCAGGCGATGTGAGTCAGACACCACTGTTGGCCACTGAGGGACGCACACATGAGAATTGTTTTTTGTTTCTGTGTGTGATGGTTTGGATTGTAATTGTCCCTCAGAGATGCTTGTGGTAGAGGTGTGATCATCAACCTTTGGCACCACTGGGAGGCCAGCATTCAAGAATGTAAACATAACAACATATACAGAGGCTGGATGATAAAGACACAATTGCTCTCTCTGCTTGCTGCCTGCTGCTGTGCTGATGTCTGCCTCCCTGCTGTCTCTGGGGACATCACAAGCAACTTACCCCTTAGCCTCCAGCACTCTGATAGATATAAAGACAAGGCAGTAAAGTTCACACCAGCAAGGAGGGAGTTCTGAGTAGGATACCCATGAAGTTTTAATGGGTTTAGAAAAGAGCTGCCCTATGGAAGACTCCCTACTTTTTAGGGTTCAATCTAGCAGTGTTGTGGGGAACCTCTCTGACTGCTTCACAGTTCAGGGACGTCTAAAGACAATGAGGACATGACCATGCTTGTCTGAACAGGAACACAGTGGGGTACAGTTATGCAACAATGACTTAGCACTGGTGAACTCCCATGGGCTGTTTACAGCACTACACAAGAATGTAAATATAAGATAACAATCTGTGTAAGAATTATACAACAAAAAGTGGTTCTCTGCTCTGCTCCATATTGCCTACCACTGTTGCTCATGTCTTGAACATGTACATTTTCTAACCTTGGTACCTCACCAAAGAAAATCTTGATCCCCAAAACAGGCCAAAAGTGCTCACACAGTGCCTATGCATAGCCCATGTAAACTTCAGGCAATGGCCTGCCTGGTCATGTTCTAGAAAGGACCTGAACAGCTGAAGCACAGTCAGCAGATGTTTTTATAAGGTCCCTGAAGGGTGACAACTCAGCAGGCTCCATTTTGGACATCCTGACACCATTTTGGGACTGCTATTCTAAATGCCTGGTAGAATCCTAATTCTTACTTGACTGATTCCTGTTACAATGATGTAAACCTAAATTAATCACCCTGGAACCATGTCTACAATAAATTGTTAACAGGAAAAGGCAGACTAAAATGTACCAATGATAGTTAACTCTCTACATACAAAAAGAGCAAATATTTCTATTTTTCCTACTTATTTGTTGGATCCTTTGAAATGTGTAAATATTATTATAATTACCAAAACAATGATTGAGAGGCAAACAGAGAAAGAAAAATTAGAGGATGGGGAAAGGGTTCAATGATGAAAGGTTCGAAGCCCCCTTGCAAGGTGACCTGATTTAGGCCTCTGCTGACTCCCACTGCAGGACAAGCCATTGTCCTCCTGTTATCCTTAGTGAAACACAAGAGCCTTGTTCTTCATCCTTGATGGCAGGAGATGCAAAGCTGAAGAACAGCTGCAAAACAGTTTCCTCTGGCCACCTCTGACTCATGAACACCATGGGAATGTTATTTCTCATGTCCAGTTGCTACATAGCTGCTAAATAAGTGATCACTTTTAAGTGAGAAAACTAAGTGTGGAAAAGCGACAGAATCTGTTCAAGGTCATTTCTGCAATAGTAGAGTCAGAATACAAACCCTGTTCCTGGTGTCAGACAACCACCTCCCCACCATCTTAAGTCAGAGAACACTCTGGTACACTACATTGGGAAAAAAAAGAAAAATTTGGTCAAAGATAGCAAGATACTTAGCCTTGGGCCTCTTGATTCATGTTCCACATGCAAGAGTCTGAGCCTTGAATATGGCCAGCGATGTTTTCCCAGCAATCTAGGCTCTTCTACATTGTGCAAACCCCCAAAAGGGCAAGGGATTACTAAGCAAAGTCTGCATTAGCATGTAACTATTCACATGCTTTAAAATTTGTTCCATCTCCTTTCTGTTTTGAAAAATATATTTATTGACACATACTAGTTGTACAGAGTAAGGGGATTCATTATGATATTTTCATATATGCATATACTGTGCACTGATCAAGTTCATCAACCCCTCTCCTACCATCTGCCTCCCTCCTAACTGTTCTCCCAGGCCTGTGTAGCCCATCTTCTACTTTTTTTTCTATTTTCCACATTTGACAGAAAACATGCAATATTGGTGTGTGTCTGAATTATTTTGTTTAACATGATATCCTCCACTTCCCTGAATTTTTCTGCATGTGACCAGATTTCATTCTTCTTTATGGTTGAACAGGATATGTGTGTGTGTGTGTGTGTGTGTGTGTGCATGTGTGCACATGTGCATGCCACATTTGCTTTGCCCATTCTCTTGCTGACACATACCTAGACTGATTGCTTGCCTTGGTTATTGTGAATAGTGCCTCTCTTGCTCCTATCTTGTTCATTAGCCATTGTTGTATAACAAAGCATTCCCAAACTCAGTGCCTTATTGCAAAATTTTATAATGATCACCCAATTTTCTGGTTTGACTAGGCTCAGTTGGACACTTCTTGATTACTGTAGACTGTCATACATCTTCAGTCAGCTTGGGGCTAAAATTACAGTTCCATGGTGAGTCATTTGGGCTGGATATTCACCATAGTACATTCCTATGGCCTAAATTCCAGGAATAAGAAAGGGAGGGCTGGAATCTATCTGGAGGTAGAGCACTTACCTAGCATGCAGGAGGTCCTGACTTCCATGCCCAGCATGAGATTGTATAATAGCCTACAATTGATTTCTAAGACCATAGGGAGAAAGCAACATGGATAGAGGAGCATTCTTTGCTATAATAAAGCAAAAGAAATGGCAAGCTTAGTGCCTAGAGAGAGGAAAACTGATGAGACCTCATTTCACTGCAGAGCCTTGGAAGTAGTAAAATTCTGTGTGATACAAATCTATAATTGTGTGCTACTGCTTGTTTTCTTTATGTCAGCAAAAGTGCACCAGTTTTGTGTCAGGTATTGAGTTGGGTACTGAGAAACAGTGATTACCAGTTGTCTTAGTTACTTTTCACTGGTTGTTACAACAAAATATCTGACAGTCAATGTGAAAGAAGGAAAGGTTTATTTTTTACAGGTTGGAGGTTTCAGTCCATACTCAGTTGGCTCCAAGGCAAAATGACATGGCTGTGAGGCAGCAGTTTATGGCAGCTACAAGCAGCAAGCAAGAACAGCAAAAGAGAAAGACACGCCTTCTTCCCTCAAGTACACTGTATGCTGGCTCCACAGCTGGGCAGGTATAGCACACATACCACCAGTCTGAGCACTAGACAATGAAGCAACCAGAAATACTGGATTTGGCCACATCCACGATTGCATGAGGCTTGGGAGGGTCACTGACATAAACCCTGACACCAGTAGGGGCAAAGAGCCTGCTCTCATACCCTCACAATGCAGCTTACAGTCTATTGAGGTAGGGAGGATATTTATCAAATCACTATGCAAATATAGACTGAGCCTTCCTAATCCAAAATCTGAAGTCTGAAATGCTTCAAAGTCCAAAATTTTTTGAGTACTGATATAGTGCCAAAGGTAGAAAATGCCTCAAAAAGAATTTTTTTAAATACAAAATGTTTTTTAATTAAGATTATTGGCATATTTTAGGTGTAAATAATGATCATGTTAATCATGGGAAGTTTGTACCATACTTGATATGAATCTTTGTTCTCCATTCCTCTAATTTTCCTTCAACTCCCTTCACCTCCTTATTTATGAAAGCTTTGTTTCCTTCTTTTCTCATTTTTTCTTTTCTTCTTTTTCCTTTTCCCTCCCCATCCCTTATTCCCCATCTCATTAGATAATATTCACAATATCTATTTAATTTTGGCCCTTATCTACATTTTCAGAGTCCCACACCAGAGAAACAACACACTGCCCATGTCAAATACAAAATTATTAGAAATATTATATAAAATTACCTTCAGTCTATGAGTATAAAGTATATATGAATTATAAATAAATTTTATGTTTAGACTTGGGTCCCATCCTTAAGACAATTTATGATATCTATGCAATTTCTCCAATAAACAAAAAATTCAGAAATTCTAAACACTTCTAGTCCCAATCATTTTGTACAAGGGACAGTGAATATACAGATGCTTAATTAACAACCTCAAGGAAGAAGTACAAGGGCTAACCCAAATATACAGCTAAGATTCAATTTCTTTAAATTTGCTACAATGAAAGATACATGTCCATTAATCCTCCTTAAAAAACACCTCATTAAAAATAAATTAAATAAAATGCTCCTCCTTGCTTCAGAAACACTTCTCCATTTGTTCTTGCAATTTCTGAAGCAGTTGGGAAGTCCTCTTTTGCGAGTGTCTTTAGAAATTGGGATAAACATTATAGTTAGTGCTGCTGCTGAGTGCCATCCAATGGAAAGGAAGGCTCCTAAATACATTATGTTGTGTCCTCATCCACCTGATTCACCAGATCTGGACCCTTGTGACTTCTGATTCTTCCAAAAATCAAAATGACCATGAAAATTAAGTAGTTTGAACTGATTCAAGACCTTGAGGCAGGTACAACAGCAAAAGTAAATATCCTTATAAGAGGACTTCCAGAATTGACTCAGAAGAAAATGGCAAGAATGATGGAATCAGTGTATTCAAAGGAAGGAGGAACTGGGTGTGGTGGTGCAGACATATAAACTCAGCACTTGGGAAGCTGAAGCAAGAAATTCTGAGTTTGAGACTAGCTTGGGCAACACAGTGAGCTCAACGCCAGCCTGAACCCTGTCTCAAAAAACCAAAAACCAACAAACAAAGAACACCTATCTGATTGGTTCAGCACAGTTTTGAATTTGTGTGTAGATTACTGACTCGCTGAAGATGGAAGACCTTCCCTGTGTGTGATGGGAAACCAATAGGCCTGCATCCTGGAGGCAGTAAAAGGGAAAGGAGAAAGTCTGGCTTCTGCCTCTTCAGAAGAGTTTGAGTCCTTGCCATCACCTTAGGTGTCATTTCCAGACTCTAGCACAGATTCTTCTGCTTCCTGCCAGGGACTCTCTCAGGACTCTGCAGGGAGTTCTGTGACTCTGACTTGTGAGTGGATCTTTTGCATCTCCAATGAGCACCTGGCCGTTTTGAGTTCTCTACCTGTCTCTACAGGTGGCCATTTTAAGCCTCCTTTGTAAATCCTTTATGTACCCTCTATGTACACAAATTTATGTGCATGAATTATGTACACAACTCCTTATGTATACAAATTAAATCTGATTCTCTAGTGTACCCTGACACAAACTGCCTCTAGCTACCTGGGCAAACTCCCATGAAAAATTTCATGCCACACTCATGTGAAAATCCAAAGCAGAACTGCAGCGTTGCTGTGCTAAGTGTGGGTTAGTGAATGGAGGTTTTGGTGCCAGGCCCACTGGCTTAAAATGTTGTCCACTGCTTTGTCATTGAAAAGGGTATTTAATGTTGGTGTCTAGACTTACACAGCTATGAAAATGAAGATAGCTCCTAATTCAGACTCTTGTAAGAATTAACATATGTGAAGTGCCTCAGAGAGGCCCTGGCCTGACTCCTGTAAGTGCTGTATATGCTTTTTAGTACGTTATATATTAACATGTAAATGTACTTTTAAGATATAAAGAAGTCAGAGGGCGGTACTAAAAGCACTCATTTCTCTGTAATAAAAGAAGGGTAACAACGCAAATAACAATGGTATCTGAGCACTTGCTCTATGCTAGGAAACATGCAAGACCTCTGCAGGTTTTCATTGGATCTTCACAGTAGTGCCAAGAGATGAGTATTGCCATTCATCACGGTTTCTTTTTTGAATGGAAAAGCCCACAGTATTTCAAAAGAAAGTAATAGGAGAATAACGATAGTGGAAATTGAGGCTCCCAGAAGAGAAGCAGTGTGCCTAAGGTGTCAGGCCCGGGAAGATTTGAGTCCAGACATCTATAAATTCCAAGCCTCAAACTCAGTCCCCTCCTCTGCTTCCTCTCATAATGGACCTGGGGCAGGGTCTCCCAGAAGCCTCACCAGAGACCTCCACCTGCAGCCAAAACTGACCTCAGGGGTCCCTAAAACCCCACTTCCATGCCCACTGCATCTTTCTTGCCTCACAGGAAGGCTCTGCACCTACTGGGTACCTGCTTGTGGCCCCGCCCCTGGACCTGCCCTTGAAACCGCTTGGCCCCACCCCCTGGCCTAAAAGGAAGATTACACTCCTGGACCAACCTGGGCAGACCATGCCATGGATGGCTCAGAGCCACGCACCTCCACATCCCACCTCAGTCCTGTCTTGCACCTGCCTGGCTTCTCAGTGGATGCCAGTCTTTGGATGGAGTCACCATTT
Organism: Cavia porcellus; assembly: GCF_034190915.1. Taxonomy (NCBI): domain Eukaryota; kingdom Metazoa; phylum Chordata; class Mammalia; order Rodentia; family Caviidae; genus Cavia; species Cavia porcellus. The sequence goes on along the minus strand of NW_026947533.1, from coordinate 778,027 downwards.
TGGCGCTAGCGAGGCTGTCTGGAGACCTGAGCACTCTTCCTTTGGCTGCCTAGGCTGCAGGGCCAGGGCTTGGGTCTTTGCCAGTTAGCCGGGCAAGAACCAGTGGCTAGTGGCAGCGGGGCCCGGTGGCCCAGACATTACTGGTGCAAGTTCCCTTGGTGGGGAGTCCAGGCAGGGTGCCCAGGGTAGGGGGCCCGGGGAAGCAGCGAGCCTGGCGCTGGGGCGACACCAGGCCTTGGATCCACAGAGCCCCTCTCCCTTTTTCCCTCCTCTCTGTTGGGGGTCTGCATGGCCAGTCCTGGGTCGTAGCCCAGGATACCTGGCCACAGCCAGGCCCTGCTGGGAGCCCAGATGTGGTGTGGGACCTGCAGCAGGGGGGCTCTGGGTCTCCCTGGCCTCTGCTGTCAGAGAGCCTGGCCGTGCTCAGCCACGGACATTTACCTCCAAAAGGAGGACTTCATTCCACTTGGAGCTCCTCCCTGCAGAGACTGAGAGAGGACCGAGATGTTACAGTAAGATAGGAGTTATTATTCTACCTGCACATGCTTTGGCTCCAGTCCCTTCCATTGATAAGTGGTTTCTGCTTGTTTTAATATTGGTGCCACTTGGGTGTTTAGGTTTTGTGAGGAGAATGAATGCAGCATGGGGCTTTGACAAGGCAAAGTGTGATCAGTAATGTTTAAAAATTTAAATCCACAAATAAAAATAATTCACCCACATTGTTGAACCCTGCTGCAGAATACCCATCTTGCCCATATTCGGCTGTCTCTAACCATTACTACCCTGTTCTGCTCATAACATTTATATATTTGCAGTGTTGAATATTCATTTTATATGCATAGGGAGACTTGTACTTAGTTATCCTGTTACTGACCGTGTACACAAGTCTAGTTCCTTTTAGAAAAACTTCACTGAGCGTAGATCTTTATTTCTTGGGATAAATTCCAGAAATTGGAAATACTAAATCAAAGTTCTGTGTTCTTTCTCTGGCCCTTGATATGAATTGGTTCTTAAACAAGGCATATTTACAGTAGACATCTTTCAAAATCTAGGTATTTGCCCAGTTATCTGGTGAAATTTGGAGTTCAGCAAGGCGTTGTCATTTTCTGTGCAGGCTGAGAGACAGGCCACACATCCTACTATTACATTTTGTTTTTATGTCATGTACCATGTTCATCCTTTTGTTTTGATTGACTCTATTCTGCTTGATTTCATTTGGTTTTATCGTCTTTACAATAAAAAATTTTTAAAAACACTTTCTTGCAAGGTATGGTGGTGCATGCCTGTAATCCCAGCACTCGGGAGGGTTAGACATGAAGATCACAGAGAGTTGGAGGCTAGCCTGAAATACATGGTGAGTTCAAGGTCAGCCTGCAGTACATAGCAAGACCTTGTCTCATAACAAAACGAATAAACCCTTTTTCTTCTTTTCTTCTTTTAATGTAGCACGAGTAGATATTAATAAAGAAAATATGAAAACATAAAGTTTTCATACTATGCAGTTTATATACTATGAAACTATAGTATACATTATGTACTATAATATATATTATGTAACTTTATATACTATGAAACTGCATAGTATATACCTGCATAAGCTATATACCTGCACACTTTTAAAATTTGTTTTGATTTAAATTTGTTTTTTTTTTTATTTTTGGGATAGGGTCTAAATAATTTACTCAATTCCCCAATTTGGGTTTAATCTTGTGTTCCTCTTTCCTTAGACTCCCAGAGTGCTGGGAGTACAGGTACAGGCTATCCTCACTTAGAAATTCACAATGGTTATGAATGTTTATGGGATAAAATGTGCTTCTGATCTGTGACTCCTTTGTAAAACGAATGAGTCTAGTTAATTTATCTACCACCTTCCTAATCTACAAATTCTTTCACAGTGACTGGGACTACAAATCCCGTTGTTTAGCAGTTTTGAAAGCTATCCTCCTTATTAACTGTGATCATCATGCAGTTTAGTAGAGAACTGAAAATTTGTTCTCCACCGTGACTGAGATTTTGTATTCTTAGTTGAACATCCTTCTTTCCTCTTCCCTCATGGAACTGATCATTTCTAAAATCAAAGTGACGAAGAAAGGTGTGGAGGTTGAATCTACTTGGGGCACACAGCTCTTCAGAAAGACCAGGCAATGGTACTCTGCAGCCCCTCACATTGCTCCCGGGTTTTTGTTTTTTGTTTTTTGTTTTCCTTAACAGAATTCTGGGAATTGAATGCAGGGCTGTCTTAGGTACTTTTTACTGGTTGCTGAGAAAAAATACCTGATGCCAAAAGTTGGGAAAGAAAACATTTATTTCTTACAATTTTGGGACATTTCAGTCCATACTTAGTTGGCTCCAAGGCAGGCTGGCATGGTGGGGTTATAGTTCATGGTAGCTGCAAACAGCAAGGAGGAAACAGGCAAAAGAGAAAGACAAGCCTTCTTTCTGCCATTACATCAGATGCTGTCTCCACCCCTAGACCAGTGTAGCACTCACACCCCTAATCCAAGTGCTACAGAATGAACCAATCACAAATGCATAATGTAAACGCATTGTAAGGCCGGTGTCACAGGGAAGAAGACCCCAAGGACCCACGTCTCTAAGGGGAAAAAAGCTTTATTTCCATGTGCATGGGGTCCGTCCAGCAAACCAGTGCGGAGGACACCGAAGGGAAGTTACACAGGGTTTTTAAAGGCATAAACCACAAAGCAGGCGAGGTTACAGAAGCAGATCGCACTGGTTAGTTTTGAACAGCGCAGGGCTTGGCAGGAGCTGATTGGAGGGCCTCAGGGTTGGGTAACTTTGGTGCCCAGGGGTCGTAGCCTGGTCACTGTGTTCCCGGAACAGTAGTCTTATCTTGCCTAGCCCACTGAGACAGAACATTCTGCGGACCCGCAGAAAGTCCCTTCCTGTTTTGTACAGATAGCTTGGGGGTTGCAGCTCTAAAGTTAACTCTTTCAGCATGAGGCCTGGGGGCGACAGACATAAACCATGACATTCCACCCCTGGACCCCAGGACTATGTATACTCTTTATACAAAAAAAAAATTTATTTCATCTCCAAGAGTTGGCAAAGTCTCAGCATTGATGTTGCAGAATTGATGAAAATTCCAGGTCCCAATTCTCCTCCAAGATCTATGGCAAACTGTTAACTGTAACCCCCTGTACAAATGAAACAAGGTTAAACATTTCTGAAATACAAAGGCACAAGATAAACATTACCATTCCAAAAGTTACAAGAAGGGGAATATAAAGCATTGGAAACAAAGCAAGTCCAACATGCAGCTTGGCGAACATTAAGTCATGCTCAGCATTTGAAGCAATCTGGTTGGAAGCTCCAAAAGGCTTGGATGGTTTCACTCCCATGTCACTTTCAGGGATATCAGTTCCTGCAGCTTTGCTCTTAAATGTTCTCTGCTCAGTTTTTGCAGCTTTTCTTGGATGATCCATGTTCCTGGATTTTCCAAACTTCTGGGGTCTCCACTGCACATTTGGTTTTACCCTTACATCTTTATGTACTGCCCTCTCGGGGACATATTGCTTGGCTTCCCAGGCACTTTGCAAATGGTGCAAGCTGTTTACCCTCAGAATTTGTGCATTTGCCTTGCACCTAAAATCAACACCTTGTGGATGCCCCCAAAGTTTGCTGTCAACTGGAGCAGTAGCCAGGCTTTTTTCTCTCTTGGCTGTAGGGGTTAATTGCCTGAATCACTGGACTCTGTGAATCTGACTGTGAAGAAAAGCTTCTCTATGTTGCCACCATTCTGGAATGTCATATGGCCTCCATTGCCATTTTGGAGCATAATTCTCTGCAACTTTCTCCTCTGAGCAAATTCTTTCGCTTTTGTGGTTTTGAAGCTGCAAAGTGTGGGGACCCGGTGCTTCCCATGACCATCTTTCTTGTCTCTCTGTTTCTCCTCAGCAATCAAAGTCTCAACCCTGTCTTTACAATCCACAGGTTTCCTGGAATTTTCCTTCTGGCTAACTTCACAGAGTTGTAAATTATCCTGCTGAGCTCTTTGCTCTTGATTTGCAACATAAAGCAGTCTAAAGCCCCCAACAATAGCCATGCCACAACCTCAGCATTATATTCCACTGCTTTTAAATTTCCTTTTGCAGATTAATCAGTTCATTGTGCTTTGATTCATTGTCAGGTTAAATCACTGGGCATGAACAAAATGCAGACAAACTTTCTCTACACCATAACACACATTTTGGGAGTCCTACAACCAGTGCAATCCTCAGCAGAAACCTCCCAAGCCAGGTCTTTACCATCAGACTTTCAGCCTTCTGGTCTCCTGAGCTCTGACCAGAATCTTCTCTACAGAACAGCCTAAGCTGCTCCAGCTCTATGCATCCAGGTGACATGTCTGAACCATTCCAAACTCTGCCCATGAGCCATTTCCAAAGTCTCGCAAATAACACGGTCAGGTATAGTCATAGCAAATGAACCCACTACTCGGTACCAAAATCTGTGTTAGGGTTTTACTAGAGAAAACCAATATAACACAAGATATACAAAAGTAAAAGAAACAACAAGATTGGCTTAAGATGGTAAGCCACAGTCAGATGAGGAAGCTTGCAGAGGGTGTCTACACACTGGAGGCTGAAGGATTCAATCCAAAGTCTGGAGTTCACCCCAGTATCTCATGCAAGTCCACACCAGCAGGGTGATGGGTCTGTTACAGAAGGCCAAAGGCTCTAAGATGAAAGGCTGAAAAGTCTATGATGGAAAGCTGAAGAGTTTACACTGGAAGCCAGGAGACAACCTCCAAACCAAAGGTGAAGACTGGAGCTTCTCCCAAGAATGGAATGCATTTGTCCTTCCTCCTTCCTTTTTATACCTCTAGGTGATGAGCCACCCTAGGGTGGGTCTTCTCCATTCTTGGGTGTAGAGCTGTTAAACTCATTTAGTTAAGCTCCTAAATGTCTCAAATTGACACAATCAATCAACCACTACAGTCTTGCAAAGAAATTTTGAAGTAATACAGCTCTCTGTGTGGGATAATCCTCTATTCTTAGCTTTGCCAGATCCAGGGACCCCTGTGTAGAATTCTGTTGGGAGCTGTGGGACAGTGCTCTGCTCTCCCACCTTGATCTCCACAGTGCTGTTCAGCACCTGCTTTGTAACCTGCCATAAGATGGGCGCATAGAATACCTAAGAGATGTGTTCCTGCGTAAATCAGCATTAAGAAGCTGAGTGTTCTCTGCATTTGTGGATCATGGGTGGTGATTCTCTTTTGAATTACATGAATTTATCATATGTCTCACAAAGTGGACACATGAGACCTCTTTTATACCTGTAATACAAATCATCTATCTCAATACTATTTGTAAGGAAAGATTTTCTGTTGTGGTTTCTACATTATTATTGTTTCTGTTTTTAAAACATGAAGAATCAGCCCCTCCTATCTTCCTTTATTACTGAAATCATGGACAAGCTTTTCTGACATAGGAGGATGAGTAGATCGACAATGCTCTCTACATTTTCCCTGTAGACTTTGTCTATCTGGGGTTTTCTCTTCTAACAAGGGGCAATAGCAGCTAGTCTTCTCCAGTAATGTTTGGCCAAACAGAATCTGATGCACTGACATGTAAGACCCAGAGTAGTAATTCACAGAAAGAGAAAGATCAAAGGTGGGTGGGGACTAGCAGGAGAGTGCAGGGGTATGGATGGGTCCAACACTGATCAGAAAGCTGAAACTTGTCAGATGTGAAGATTCTACAAAGCTGATGTACTTAGGTACTACTGAAATGAACATGTTGAAACTAGGGAAATCTTAAGTTTTAATTAACATTATCTTACAATTTAATGTTGGAGTTGGAATTCAGAATATCTACTGTGAAGCCAGAAGCAGCCCCAGCTCTAGAATTAATGATGACAGGGTACATGACCATAGTTTTCACAATGATCCTAGAGCTGATAAGGTCACTGGAGGACGAGGTGGAACAAGACCTGCAATGAGGACTTGAGCTCAGTCAGGTGGCAGCCCTACACCAGCAAAAGGAGAAAAGATCACCAACTATCCTTGTTCCTTGCAGGCCCCAGAAAGCCCAGAGCCTGTCAGAGACAACTGTGTGCAGAAATCCACCCCAGCAAAACTTCCCATTCTGCCTCACCCCACTCACTTCTGCATGCTTCAGAGTTGCAGGAGGCCCCAAGTATGGGAGTCTTTCTCTGTCTAAAGTGCCCTGTGCCCTCCCAGAGACCCACAGACCTAGAGTACTGTAGTTCTCAGCTTCAGTGAACTCAGGTTGGTCTGACACAGCCAGATAGGTTGAGCGGGATGTCCTAGCTCTCTCAGCAGCACCTGCTGGTAGCCAAAATGCAAAGATCTGTTCCTGGGAGGACAGGAGTAAGCAGCAGTGCAGGCCTGGCCTCCCTCCAAACTGCCCACCTGGGACATCCTGTGAAGTTGTACACCAGACTCCTGCTCCAACTGCAAAAAGCTCAGCCCCAGCCTTTTCCTTGCCGTCTTTAAGGCTGGTCCAGGCAGCCCTCACCTGCTGACTGTTAGGGCCGCCGCCGCAGGGAAAGAGACCCCAAGGACTCAACTCTTGGTGAGGGAAAAAAAGTTTATTTCCATGCGCATGGGGTCCTCCAGGCAAACGAGTGCGGAGGGCCCCGAGGGGAATTTGTGCAGGGTTTTTAAGGGCACAGGCGGGAAGCAGGCAGGTTTACAGAAGCAGATCGCATTGGTTAATTTTGAACGGCGCAGGACTTTGGCAGATGCTGATTCAAAGGGTCTGGGGCTGAGTAACCATGGAGACTGAGGGTCCTGGTCTGATCTCAGAGTGCCAGTTATAACTCGGTCTCGTTTGAACAGCACATTCCTTTACTTATCCTTTCCTTTACCGAGGACAGAACATCTTGTGGTTAATGACTAGCAAATGCATTCCTTCCTGTCCTGCTCCGATATCTCAAGGAAGAATTAGGGAGTGAGACATTCCTTACAGCTCTGTTCTATAGCTCGGGGGGGTTACATCACAAATGGGGAGTCGATTCTCTCATTCTCCCCCTTTTTTTTTTTTTTTGCAAATGACTTTAATCTTAAAGGTCCTGTATGGGTAAGGGATCATATTGTTGACGTAGCACCATAACTTTTACTTGAGAAATCTGGGCCCTCACAAATCGGGTTACTTGGTTAATGAGGCAAGGGGCTATAGCCATGACTATAATGAATCCGGCCAGGGGTCCCAATAAAGGGAGAATATAGGGCAGGATTGATTCCCAGAAAGAGAACACTTTGGCTTCACTTGAAGGGGGCTCTCGAGATCTGATTCTCTCTCTCAACTTTTCCATTGCATCTTTTACAATCCCAGTATGATCAGTGTAAAAACAACATTCTTCTCTAAGTGCGGCGCAGAGACCACCTTCTTTTAAAAACAAAACATCTAAGCCTCTTCTGTTTTGTAACACTACTTCAGATAGAGACGAGAGAGATTGTTGTAATGCAGTTATAGATGTCTCTAGGGCCTGTAGATCCTGGTTCACAACTGCAAGAAGCTGCTGGCGGGACTGGTGCCCATTAATGAGGGCTGCTGTACCAGTTCCTATCCTCCCTGCCACACCTATCCCTAATAAGACTGCCAGGGTCAGGGAGACAGGTTCCCGTTTATATCGACCTTTCATGAGGGGGAGCATGTCAGGAGGGAGATACTTAATGCGTGGCATAAGGTCTATGAGGATGCAGGAGCTGTCCCCTGCAAGGAGTACATTTGTGGAAACACAAGGGGTGAGCCCCGTAGTACATAACAAGAATGCCCCGGTGGGAGGGATGAGGTACTGGTTTCTGGGGAAGGAGCGGGTATGTGTGAGGCAGCGATGGCGTAGGTCTGCAGGCCAATTATTAAGTGTCCCTATACAGGTTCCTCGGCTAGCAAGGCTGGGTAAAGGAAGGGTGTGGAACACGTGATCCCAATCGCACTGGTCGGAATTGGGGGTCAGCGTATAGGAATCATTTAGAGCAGTCCCCTCATAATATGGAGGGTTAGCACTTAGACATAACCAACAAGCTTGGGCCAGGTCTGGATGGGTAAGATTAAGGGCTTTATGAGCCCCAAGTATAAGGCAGAGAAGAGAGCTCACGGTTGGAGGGACGAGTCCCGACTCAGGAGGATTAGTTAAATCCCCGGAGGGGGTGCGAGGTGAGGTCATGTGTTCTCGATTTTGGGTAGCCTTGGGCCCCGGGGATAAAAGTCTTTTAGCAGTTGTTTGGGCCAGTGGTGGCGGGGATGGCCTTGTTTCCGGTTTTAATTCCTTTTTGATAAACAAATATCCCCCTGAGTCTTTTCCACTTTGATAATATCTAAACCCCCAAGTTTTTCCTGTGATCCATGAAGGCTCTTGGGGGGTGAGGACCGTGAGTTGTAGGTATAGGCAGGGTCCAGGTCCCTGGCTCGACTCGGCGTTCCAAGCCCCACCATAACAAGTGGGGGGCTTTGGGCGAGCCCCAGTCAGCCTTGAAAGGCTAATGTGTTGGTCCCTTATGGTGGGTGTCCATGCAGTGGCCACCGTCTCACATCCCCAGTAAGCACAGTAATACTCTGCTGGGGAGTTACAATAGGTTCTCCCTTCTACTGAAGTTGGGCATAGGTAAACACCCTGAGATGGATCCATACAGGGGGCTTGAGGGACAATATCGCAGGAAAAGAAGGCAAAAGTGGGGTTACCTGATCCTTCCCATTTGCCGACCACCTCTTGGTTGTCCCACTTAATCAATGTCCAGATCCAAGGGTGGTGGGGGTTAGCTATTGTAGAGGTGACTAACACTAACATGAGTAATTTCATTATAGCCCAGGGGGTTACAATCTGGGGTTTTTGCTGGGTCATCTTGCAATAATACACAAGGGGAGTGTACAGAAACAGCATCAAAGAGTCTTTCGGCTCAGTTTAAGTTTCAAGGGGTTATCAGACCGTTTGAGTTCCCAGGAGCCGTCCTCTGGTGCTGAAGCAGGCTTTAGATGTGACGCGTGGATCCAAGAGGCGATTCCGTCAACCTTTACCGCTGTAGGAGTAGTCAATAGGACCTGGTATGGTCCTTTCCAGCGAGGCTGCAGTCTCTTGTTGGTGGCGCCGGACGAACACAAAGTCTCCCACTTGGTACGGATGTGGTGCAGGGAACTCACTGGGGGCGTAGGCCGAGGCTAGTTGCGTCCACACGTCCCTCTGTAGATTGTTGAGGGCGATGAGCCTGTCAGACAGGGAGGTTGGCAACAAGGCAGCATGTTCAGTTAAGGGAGTGAGATCCCGAATGGGGGGTGGAGTGCCAAAGAGGATCTCGAAGGGAGTAAGGTTAGGGGGTTTGGCAGACGGGGTGTTTCGCGCGCGAAAAAGGGCATAAGGCAGGAGCATCGTCCAATCTTTTAAGCCAGTCTCATGAGCCAATTTAGTGAGGGTCTCCTTAATAGTTCTATTCATTCTTTCTACCTGTCCTGATCTTTGGGGTCTATAAGCACACTGTAACTTCCAATCAATCCCCAATATGTTGGCCAGTCCCTGACTTACCTTAGCCACAAACGCCGGCCCATTATCGGACCCTATTACCTTTGGCAATCCGAACCGGGGAAAAATTTCTTCCATCAACTTTTTCGTTACCATGGCAGCAGTTTCCTTTTTGGTAGGAAAAGCCTCAGTCCATCCAGAAAAGGTGTCCACAAAAACTAGCAGATATTTTAGTCCACATTGGGCAGGTTTAACTTCTGTAAAGTCCACTTCCCAGTATTGTCCAGGCCTGGTACCACGTAGCCTTTTGCCGGGGGCCAGCTTGGCAGGGTAGGCATTGGTCAATTGACATGCCTCACAATTAGTCACAACCCACTTGGCGACCTGGTGTATGGCAGTGGGGGATGCCCCCGGGAAGTCTTGGTGTTGGGCCAGTAGGCACAGCTTTTTAACTCCCAAATGGGTGAGCCGGTGGGCCTGTTGTATGTAAGTAGTCAGGTCAGATGCCTCAGGGGTTTGGTTAATCTGAGCTTTCTCTTTGGGAGGAGAATCTTTGATATCAGTCACCAATATCTGTGAGCCTCCCATGGCTGCAGATTTTGCTGCCTGATTGGCCAGGTTGTTTCCCTTCGTGACAGGATCAGTCCCTTTTTGGTGGCTATTACAGTGTATTATCGCCACCTTCTGAGGTAACATAACTGCAGCTAGCAATTGAAGGATTTCCTGTTTGTGTTTTATTTCTTTGCCTGCGGAGGTCAGAAGTCCCTGCTGGCGGTATATGGCCCCATGGATGTGGGCCGTTGCAAAAGCATATCGGCTATCCGTGTAAATGTTTGCCCGCTTTCCTTTGGCGAGCTCCAGAGCCTTAGTCAAAGCGATCAGTTCGGCCTTTTGGGCCGAGGACCCGTGCTCTAGTCTGGCTGTCCAGATAACATTGGAATGATCAGTCACAGCCGCCCCCGCATACCGCTTACCTTGAATCAAAAAGCTACTTCCGTCAGTGAAGTAGGTCACCTCTGCATCGGGTAGGGGGTAATCCAATAAGTCCGGTCGTACTCCGGCCTCTTCTGCCAAGATGTCCTGGCAGGTATGGAGGATGGGTTCTGGAGCTTCTTCCGGCAGCAGGGTCGCCGGGTTGAGAGTCACCGGGGGTCCAAAAGTTATCTTGTCCTTGTTGAGCAAGAGACTCTGATAACGAGTAACTCTGGCATTTGAGAGCCACCTGTCTGGAGGTTGGCGGATGATGCTTTCTAGCATATGCGGGGCAATGATTGTTATTTTTTGTCCCAAAGTCAATTTATCAGCATCCTTGATGAGCAAAGCAGCCGCTGCGATGGCCCTTAAGCAGGGCGGCCACCCGCTCGCCACAGTGTCCAGTCTTTTCGAGAGGTAGGCCACCGGACGCCTCCATGGCCCAGAAGCCTGGGTCAGTACTCCTCTCGCTATTCCTTTCTTCTCTTCAATGAAGAGAGTAAAGGGTTTATCCACATTAGGAAGGGCCAGGGCCGGAGCGGATAGGAGGGCCCGCTTGATGGCATCAAAGGCCTGCTGGTGATCTTTTTCCCAGACAAAGGGAGATCCCCCCTTCAGTAACGGGTACAGGGGAGCTGCCAAGGTTGCGAACCCAGGGATCCACAACCGGCAAAACCCCGCGGTACCCAGGAACTCCCGTAATTGTTTTTGGCTCTTCGGAGGGGCAATCTGGACCACAGTCTGTTTTCTAGCCTCAGTGAGCCATCTCTTTCCCCCTTTTAAGGAGTAGCCCAGGAAAATTACCTCTCGTCTGCAAATTTGAGCCTTTTTCGCTGATGCCCTATATCCCAGGATAGCCAACTCACGTAAAAGGTCCTGAGTCCTGCTGGTACAATCACCCTCGGAGTCCGCGGCCAGCAGCAAGTCATCTACATATTGGAGGAGGGTGAGGTTCGGGTGTTGAGCCCGAAAGGGGGCTAAATCCTTGTGTAGAGCCTCATCAAAGATGGTTGGGCTATTTTTGAAGCCCTGTGGGAGGCGCGTCCAGGTCAGTTGTCCGGTGGACCCAGTCTCGGGGTCCGTCCATTCAAACGCAAACAAGGGCTGGCTATCTTTGTGCAAAGGCAAACAGAAAAAGGCATCCTTTAAATCCAGAACAGTGTACCAAGTCCTTGACAGATTCAAACCGCTGAGGAGATTATAAGGATTGGGTATGGTGGGGTGAATGTCCTCCACCCTGCTGTTGACCTCCCTCAAGTCCTGTACCGGTCTGTAGTCATTTGCCCCAGGCTTTCTGACCGGGAGCAGCGGAGTATTCCATGCAGACCGACAAGGAGTCAATACCCCTTGGTCTAAAAGTCTCTGTATGTGTACCTTGATCCCTAGGTGAGCTTCTCTATTAATGGGATATTGTTTAACTCGAATAGGGGAGGCGGTGGCTTTTAGAGTAACCACCACAGGCGGTTGCTGGCTTGCCAGCCTGAGCCCAGCTGTCTCGGCCCAGGAGTCTTTAAAATCAGTTAGCCAGGCAGGGGCGATGGGCTGGGGGTCTCGGTGGTCGTAGAGCCTATACTCATCTTCCAATTTTAGAGATAACACTGTAACCATGGGTTGCCCAACCTTTGGGTTACGGAATGTCACCTGAGGTCCTTGGGGCTCAAAGGAGATTTTCACCCCCAGTTTGGTTAATAAGTCTCGTCCCAGGAGGGGAGCAGGGCATTCAGGAATAACCAGGAAGGAGTGTTTTACTTTTCCTTTGCCTAGGTCAACTGTGCACTCGGTGGTCCACGAGCGATATTTGCTCCCGTTAGCCCCTTGAACTAGAGATTTCTTAGTTGAAAGGGCCCCTAAGGGGGCCTGAAGAGCCGAGTAAACAGCTCCTGTATCGACCTCGAATTCTACGGGAGTCCCCTCCACTTTAAATATTACCCTGAGCTCGGGGAGGGGGCCCGAGCCCCGAAGTCCCTAGTCCTCTTCATCTAAGGCGAGCATGGGGGCTCGGGGCCGCTGCGAGGACTGTTTTCCTCGTTCCTCTCTGGCTCGTTTCTTTCTCAATTTCTCACAGTCTTTGATCAGGTGTCCTTTTTCCTTACAATATGCACATTGGTCAGGGTCTAATGGGGGGCAAGTGGTCTTTCCCTTTCCTGTCTCAGGTTTTCCCTGAATAACTGTGGCCAACATTTTAGCTAATTCCTTGTTTCGTCTCTTGTCTCTAGCTAACTCTTTTTCCTCCTCTGTCTCCCGTTTATAGTAGACTTTTTCAGCTTCCTTAACAAGATCCCTCAGAGTTAGGTCTTGCAGACCATCTAGCCTTTGGAGCTTACGTCTTATATCAGGAGCTGATTGTCCTATCAAGGCCATGGCTATTGAGCCCTGTCAGCCTTCCTCTTCAGGGTTAAAAGGCGTGTACCGCCGGTAAGCTTCCATCAGGCGTTCCAGAAAAACTGAGGGAGTCTCAGTAGGCCCTTGGGTAACTTCCCTTATCTTGGCCAAATTAGTGGGGCACCTTGCGGCCACCTGGAGACCTGCCATTAGAGTCTGGCGATAGATAGAAAGATGCTGCCTACCGGTAGGTGAGTTGGGGTCCCAGTTGGGGCGTTTTAAGGGGAAGAAATCATCAATCAGGTCTGGTCTCTGGGTGGGTCTGCCGTTTTCTCCGGGAACAGCTTTCTGGGCTTCCAGAAGGATGCGGTCTCTCTCCTCGGTGGTGAACAGGACCCCCAGAAGCTGCTGGCAGTCATCCCATGTGGGTTGGTGGGAGAACATGATAGAATCCATTAAACCTGTTAACTTAGACGGATCATCAGAGAAAGGAGGGTTATTGTTTTTCCAGTTATAGAGATCTGAGGTAGAAAAAGGCCAGTACTGTAAAGCGGGCATCTGCCCTCCATCCGACCCGTCATCTATCATGGGCCCGTAGGGGCAAAGGGGAAGGGTAACAACTGGGTCCTCAGGCCGTAGCTTGCTTTGAGTGTTCTGGGCTGGGCCTGTGGGCCCCGGAGGTGTAGACCCAGAGCAAGCCATCGTAGGGAGCGGGGGATACAGAGGGGACGTGGGTATCGGAGGAGAAGAGGGGTTTGGTTCAGGTGAAGAGGGGGCTGACGGAGAAGGAGCACTCGATCCGGACAAGGAGGCTGGAGGACAGAGTGGGTACGGAGGAGGTTGAGTCAGCTGGGAGGGAGGAGGCCGGTCATAGTCGAGCAAAGGTAGATCAGGCTGAGACTCGGGCAGGACCGGAGCCGGAGCGGAAGCAGGAGGTCCTTTCAGAGCTATGAGCTTTGGTATAGAGGAGTCAGAAGGGGGAAGAAAGGGTTTCACCCACGGTGGGGGTTCCTCCCTGAGGTCCTGCCATACCAAGATGTAAGCGACCTGATCAGGGTGGCCCCCTTGTCCTGGGCGGAAGATGATGTTCTTAACTGCTAGGATGAGGGGCAGATGGAAAGTCCCCTCTGGTGGCCATCCCACAGAGAAAGTAGGCCACTCAGTCGAGCAGAAATCCTGCCATTTACTCTTCTTGACCTGCAAGGAGAGATTGTGAGCCCTCTTCCGCACCTCCGACCAATGATCGAGGGTGAGGGACAATGGGGATGAGGTCGACTGTCCCATGATGTTCTATGGTCACAGGGCGGTTAACGCAAGCGTGATACAACAAATAACTAAACACGACACCCACAACACACAGGACAAACAGGCCGGCCACTTCACTCTCACACATCAGTTTCACTCCAAATGAGCCACCTTACAGGGTGTCTCCAGATTGGCCTGGATGAGTCACCTCAGAGGGTGTCTCCGAATTGGCCTGGACGGACCACAGATTGGGAATAAAATTCCCCAGACCCATAGGAAAATCCTATCGCAGACGGTGAGTCATGGAAGACCGTGTGGGGCGTCCCCCGGTCACCAGAGAACAGAGAACAGATAACAAAAACAGGTAACAAAAATTGCCCCTAGATCGGAGCCGTTTGGCTCGGGGCGTAAAATACCGGTAAATTGATCCTCAGAGTAAAAATAAGAAGCGACCGGTCATACTCACCCACCGCAGAGCCGTTGAGGCCACCTCCCGTGAGGCGTGCTATCTCGCTGGGGCCTCCAGAATGTTAGGGCCGCCGCCGCAGGGAAAGAGACCCCAAGGACTCAACTCTTGGTGAGGGACAAAAAGTTTATTTCCATGCGCATGGGGTCCTCCAGGCAAACGAGTGCGGAGGGCCCCGAGGGGAATTTGTGCAGGGTTTTTAAGGGCACAGGCGGGAAGCAGGCAGGTTTACAGAAGCAGATCGCATTGGTTAATTTTGAACGGCGCAGGACTTTGGCAGATGCTGATTCAAGGGGTCTGGGGCTGAGTAACCATGGAGACTGAGGGTCCTGGTCTGATCTCAGAGTGCCAGGTATAACTCGGTCTCATTTGAACAGCACATTCCTTTACTTATCTTTTCCTTTACCGAGGACAGAACATCTTGTGGTTAATGACTAGCAAATGCATTCCTTCCTGTCCCGCTCCGATATCTCAAGGAAGAATTAGCGAGTGAGACATTCCTTACAGCTCTGTTCTATAGCTCGGGGGGGTTACATCACAAACGGGGAGTCGATTCTCTCACTGACAAGTCGCTGGATAGTGCTGTGACCACCTGCCCTCCATTACTCAGGGAAGCCTGAAATACATCTCCCTTTTGAGCCCTCATGGAATGTTGCCTCTGTGAGAAAGAGAGTGGAGTCTGCAGTGTTACTCTACTCATGGATGCTCTACAGGGTGCTGCTCTATAACTATCTGAGAAGTGAGTGGACAGTGGGAGTGCACCCTGCTTGCCTTTCCTCCACCTTCAGTTCATACACTGATGAATCACCCCATTCTGTGTGCCTTCTGGGGACTCCCCTTCCCTATTATGTGTCCACATGTACAGAGTCCAGGAACTTAGGCACATTCACCATAATGTGGGTAGTACCTGGTCTGCTCTCCAGGGTGACTGTGTGGTCTGAATAAAATGAAGTTACAAGAGAGAATTGGTTCTTTCTGCACTGGTCATTGCATCATGGTCAGTGCCTGCTACACTGATGATTAAAGGCAACAATCGGCTCCCTCCATGATGTCTGTGTGGAACTGGGTCCTTGGTTTCCCCCAGACATTCCTGCTCTGGGTACCATGGAAGCCCATGTAATGAATCTCCAGTGTACAGTTGTCAACCGTGTAGTGCTATAAGCACAACTATTGAAATTGATAGTTGTTCATTAAAAAGCTCAATGTTTCTTTTGTCATCTATGAAGTATCTACAGATAACATGGTAAATACAGTGAGTAATAAACTGTGTACTATATCATTGCTATTTGCTGAGAGCTGCTTTTATTTTTTCCCCACATAGTTGAAAGATGAAAATGATTGGTGATGGTAGATACAGAAACTGTGATAATATTTTTTTTCAGTTTTATGGGATATTTCACTGCATCCATTAAGTACATTTTATTTGCTACAATTATGCTAAGTGAAATAGATAAATAATTCTTAATGTTACAGGGATCTGTGATACTTAGAAATATAGGCAGTCAGATAGTAATATAATGGAATGAAACTCCTGACCTACTGTGTCTGGTAGGAGTTTGTATTCTATAAAATAGAAGAATGAATTTTAGGAACAATGGAGGTGAAGAGCAGAATATAACTACTGAGAGAAAAAAGTGAAAGCTTTTTGCTCTAGATAGGATATTACAGCAGTGGGAAGAAGGCCAGGGCACATTTACCCTGAGCTCACATACCCCTCCCTTAGGCAACTTACCTGTGGCATGAAAAGAGTCCCAATTAGCTACTGGCACATCAGCAATGCCAATTTTATGCATCACCCCTGTCAGAAAGTAGATACAATCCCCCTCACCACCTATCCAGCAGAAAAAGGCAGATGTCTAGTGGCTATGCTGTACTCTCCACCTTCTTAGAATAAAGGCCAATTTTAATTTATATTCTCTCTTTTACCACAGTGAAAACCCTCTCAGAAAGCTTCTGTCTGAGAGAACAGGGGTGGTCATAAGTGGGTTGTCAAGGACTCTGTATCTTCTAAGAACTTTATAGGATAAAATCATGGGGTGAGATGGGTTTAAGGTGGGGAAACTTGGGAACTCACAAGGCAGATGGGCAAAACTTTGGACAGAGATATCTTTAGCCAATATAATTAATAGTTCAGGTAAAATCATTTACACTTCAGAAAAATGGGGAAGCGAGGTCATAGAAAGCAGGCATTTTACAGAGCAATAACTCTCCTCTATGGGATTGGGAGGGTGACTCCTGACTTCAGCAGGGTGACAGGGAACTATTTAGAAAATCAATTCTTAGGATATGGACACATTTGCTTGGTATTTTCTCTTGAGGCCTGTCCCACTTCTAGGACATGATCCTGTCTCCGTGGCTATATATTTCTAACTAACTCAGCTGCCTATAACAACAGGGCTTGGCCCTCAAAGGAGCCAGAAAATAAGTTCAGATTGCTTGCAGGACTGAAAGAGACAATCACCTCCTGCTGTGGGCCAAATCTCAAAACAAAAGGTAAATTAAATACAACCAAGTGCTAATGATCCACAGTCCAAATAGTTCTCTGATCACCCTGAGGAGCACAAGAGTCACCTTCCCAATCCTCTACAAGAAGAGTGTCTGCTCTTAAACCTGCCCACTTACTATGACTTGCTCTCCCATTTGATCCCAATTTAATCAATTTTACCTGAGCAATTAACCTTATTGGTTGACCATATTTCTACTCCGCCTTATGCTTAACTTTCAGATTCCCATTTTCCCCTCCTCTGGACCCATCTAACCTCATGATTTCACTCTATACAAGTTCCTCAAAGAGACAAAGTCTTTGGCAACCCATTGAGACCCTTCCTGTCTCTCAGACAGAAGCTTTCCTTCTCCCAATAAATATATTCCACTCTTAAACTACATCATTCCTAAAATTCATTCTTCAATTTTAGAGAACACAAACTCTTTCTGGATATATAGTAGGTAAGGGCGTTTCATTCCCCTATACCATTAACATGAGCCAAATTAACATGACTATACTTTTATAATGTCTGAAATTTGTTCCTTTTTCTGCAGTTTCAAGTGATTAATACAACTCACAGTGATTATAGTACTGGCAATATCGTAAATTTTATAAAACAGTCATTATAAGTGTAAAATAATTGCTTTGATTGTATTATTTAGTAAGACCTAGACTTTGCCATGACACTAGGTTATATCTTATAAAAGAGAAGGTTCACCTATAATTGTTCACAAAAATTTCTACATCACTGGCTGCTTGAACAATTTTTAGTTAGATAAACTGTGTATTTTTTCAGTTTCTAGAAGGCTTCTATTATATTATTGAAACCGGTCCACAGGCCTCTAGGACCTTGGCTATATTTTGATGCGTAATTCTGTTTTGAAACTTATATGAAGATTTATTTTTATTTTAGGAGTAAAGCCACTGCATTGACACTGATAGAGTGAAGCAAAAGCCCACTGCATTTATTTCCAATGGATACTTGCAGAATAGAGCATGTGAA
This sequence comes from Cavia porcellus, assembly GCF_034190915.1. Classification (NCBI taxonomy): domain Eukaryota; kingdom Metazoa; phylum Chordata; class Mammalia; order Rodentia; family Caviidae; genus Cavia; species Cavia porcellus. The sequence goes on along the minus strand of NW_026947533.1, from coordinate 760,096 downwards.
TTACTGAGGAGGTAAATTACCTTCATACATAGACAAAAATCAGTACTGTTAGGATTTTATGGCCCAATAGAGAAGCAGAATGATTGTATTATTTCCAAAAGATGAAAAATATTTCCAAAAGATGAGAAGTATAAAACAAAAAGAGGCCTTTATTCTGAGAACATGGAGAAAGATGATCGGCACCCCCCATTGCTGGAGTCCAATGATGTCTCTGGCAGACACATAGGGTAGAGGTATGTAAGTAGCCTATGTGTGGGGTGGAACCTAAGGAGGACTTTAGGGATGCACAGGTAGCCCATTTGTCTTAGGTTTGGCGCCATAGGTAAATTTGCAGGGGCAGGGAATATGGCCTCACAGGTAAATCCCTAGGGGTGGGGGAGATAGGGTCTTCCTGCTTCTGACTGAGGCTTTCCTGGCTACAGAGTCCTGTCTGGGCCAAAACCATTTCACAGAATATAAGAAAAAGTAGCAGTGTCCTTTCTATTTAAAGAATGTGGAGAGGAGCCTAAAGCCACCAAGGGTTTGCCTTTTTTTCTGACTGATTATGGGATTATAGGCTATATACGAAATTTAGTGGTGCTGGCACTGACATTGATATCATGTAAGGAGCTGATTTGAATTTTCTTTTGGCACCTGGGAAAGGAATGAGGACGTTGTATTCAGGAAAACAAGAGAAAGTAGCCTGATTTGACCTTTCACCCTGATGAACTACAACATGATATCCTGTAATTTATTCTAGGGCAAAACTCTTTAAAGTACATCCTTCAGTTTAAATTAAGAAATGAAAATAAAGAATTTTTGCTATGTGTCTTCTCCCATGGTTAGTGGTAAACAATTCACAAGGAAAGTTCCAGTCATTTCCTTAAGGCATTGTGGATAGCATAAACAAAACTACAGATCAATTCACTTTCAGAAAACAGAAGCAGCACTAAAAGGCAGGGATAATGTCCTTCAATGCAAATGTCCCTTAAGAGGTGAGATCAACATTTAAGAATACAATCATCTACTGATTTCTCTGACTTCAAGAAAGAGAAAAATTTACACTGTTATTGCTATAGGGCAATGACACTCCAGGTCTACTATGTCTGGTATGAGCTTGTGTTCTCTGAGGTCAAAAAATGAATTTTAGAAAAAAACAGAAGTCAAGATAATATAATTATTGGGAGAAAGAAAGTTTGTGTGAGAGAGAGCAAATATGTCCTGACTGGGTTGGCAAAGACTGTCTTTTCCAAGGACTTCTATAGAGTAAAATCATGTGGTGAGATGGGTTGAAGGTGGGGAAAACTGGGAACTCACAATGCAGATTGGTATAAGATGGGATAGAGCTATGGTAGCCAATAAGATAGATAGTTCAGGTAAAGTTGATTAAATTGGAAACAAAGAGGGAAGGGAGTCACATAGAAAGCAGGCATTCTTAGTCAGCAGTGAATCTTCCCTTAGGGGTCTGGGAGGGTGATTCCTTAGTTCATCAGGATGATAGGAACTATTTAGAATGTCAGTCTTTAGGATAAGGATACATTTCTTTGAATGATGACTCCTCACTTCCTCAGAGTGCTAGGGAACTATTTAGAATATCAGTTCTTAGGATATGGATGAATTAGTTGATCTTCTGTCTTGAGGCTTAGCCCATAGCAGGAGTTGTCCATCTTCTCCATAGTTGCAAGGTATCTGGGTTTCTGGATGGGCTCCTCAGAGGACCTAGCCCTGTCTCATTGCTAATCATAATTAACTAATTCAGGTCCACATAACAGTATTTTTAAGAAAATTGAATACAAATGTCTTGTGCTCTGGGTGAATGATCTGGGATGACAGTGTGCAATGTATATACCAGTGTTACCCCCTGATTCACATGTTTTGAAATTTAGTTTTAGTGTATTTTTTCTTTTTATCCTTAAAATGAAATGGATTTGGAAATGAAAAGCCTGAGGTAACGCACTTTTGTACACATATTTCTCTGTGTAGCTGAGATCAACACTGTTGAAGACAACCAGCTGGAGAAGTCTCTGACTATTGTCTATCATTTGGGATCCTTTTTGCAGGAAGAAGTTCCTTTTCCTGTTTATTTTTGACTTAGAAGGAGGATAGCAGAGCAGCAGTCAATCAGTGATGAAGAGGCGGGCTATATGAAATGTCCAATCAGGCGAGCTGTGGCAGGCTGTCTCTTCCGGTATGTAGACATTGTTTACCTGTTTGGAACACAAAACTGGGAGCAGAATGCATGCTGGATCTCATTTACTCATTCTATGTCCTATGGCCTGATTATCAAAGAACCTGGGAGACCCTCTAGCCACGGCATGGTGAGGCTTTGGATGGGAGCCCAGAAATAGGATGGAATTGGGAGAAACCAGTTGTAAGTTGTTAGAAGCTGTTCTGGTGACTGTAGATTCGGGTATTTAGTTAGCTTCAGCTCCTGAGGTCTTCTAGCATTGACCTTGGGTGGTCCACTTTCCTTTTTTTCTCCTGCTGGGAGCAAGGATAATTCTGTGTCCTCAGAACCCTGAATTAACTATGATAGCAACAGACTGGAGTATCATCTTTGAAATTCTCTACTGTCTTGGCACCTCCACCATAGGGAGCAGAGGAAGGAGCTTGGGAAGCCCCTGACTCTGATGCATTTTGTAGCTGGATCAGCAGTGCTGAGATTGGTCTCTGCTCTCTTTCCAGGGATCAGCAATCTTGATGTTCTAAAGTTTCTAAATGTATGTAATGCTGGGCCTCATATCCACAATGGCACTCCTTAAATTTGTACTTTTTTGTATTTATAGGGATTGCCTAAATTTATCATATGTTCTCACATTTCCAACCACATGACAGGTGTTGGCAAAGATTATGAGAATTCAGAGATGTGTAGTGATGTGCTTCAATGGAGGAAGGCTTTCCAAACACCCAGTGAAATCCTGTGTATGATAAATAACAGTGAAAATAATTTCTGAACATACTTTATGTGACACATGTGCTCGTAGACCATGTTTGTGAGAACAGCCATATAGGTTTGAATTTTGAGAAAAATGAAGCAGATATAAAAGTGTCATCAAGGGTAAGGTAAAGCGTTCTTGCTAAGGACAAATTCCAGAAAGGGCTGCCTGTTAAATTCTCACTGAAAAATGCCTAAATGTAATCATTTGCATGAACATATACACGTAATATCCTTCTGAATGGAAAGGAATATGGGTGTCATCTCTGAATTAAGAGCTGATTTAATAGCTTGGTTTATCATATACATTGTTTAAACATGGAAATGCTCTGTAATGGACTTTACTAATTCATGTAAAGAGATGCCCTAAATTGAAATTGTGCATGGATATCATTAGTTAAGGCATGAAGGGTTTTCTGCTTAGGGTGAATCAGACAAGCTTGGAAAGGATGTGGAAGTGACTGGCAGGACACAGTGTGCAAATAGAAGGTCATACAACAGAGAGGGTCTTCACTGAAATTCAGGTAGCTCTTAGGATAAGCATGCAGTTAAATTTGAATTATGATATCTTCCTCGAGGTGAATAACACCAGCTCTGGTAACAATCAGTATTCCACATCTCTGTCAACCCATGAATTCTGTGTTATTCACTTGAGATCTAGTTTTGATTATCTTGCATTATGACCCAGTATCATGAATGTGAAATTTGAATTTTTTTTTGTACCAAGGATGGAACTCATGATCCCAAGCTTGCAAGTTAGGTTTTCATGCTGCTAGCTAAATACCCCGCTCTGAAAGTGTTTTTTGTATATTATGGATGATATCAACCTTGTTCCTCAGAAAATGTTGAATATTGTGGAATTTTTCTTATTTGTATAGCTATAACTTTTTAAAGCAAACCAAAGGTGTCTTATGCAGTCACTTTTCAAGTTTCACATTGTCTGTGGGGTGCCTCGGTGAGGGTTTCTCTATTTCAGACAGCTCTGTAACTTATGCTAGCCCCAAATTCAAGGCAGTTCTCCTGCATCACCTCCCAAGAAATATTTTTTATATCTGAATGAAAAGTGATCACTTGTTGACACTGAGGTATAATTTGAAGCTTGCACCTGGTTTCATTGTTTATACATTTTTTACCTACAGCACTTTTCCATGAACATTTGAGTTATTATTTATGTACCATATTTGATGTTATTTATGCTTTGTTCTGTGAAACCAAATTCAAATATCAAAATGCTGCTTAAGTATATTAAGAACAAAGGACTTAGTGGCCTAATTGAGATTTGAAGACATATCATTGGTCTTACATCAAAGTGATTGATGAGATATTTGTCTGCCTCTGTCTTTTATTGATGCTGGTCCTGCAGGCTCTCACTATGAGCTCTGCATTAGAGACAATGCACAGCGACTCTTTTTTTTTTTTTTTTTTTTTTTTTTTGTCTTTTTTGAGACAGGGTCTCACTGCACAGTTCAGGCTGGGGTTGAGCTCACTTTTCAGCCCAGGCTGGTCTCAAACTTGCAAGGATCCTCCCAACTCAGCCTCCTGAGTGCTGGGATTACAGTCTTGAGCCACCAAGCCCAGCACACAGCGACACTTGCAGTGACTCAGCATAAGAATCAGTGCTCCTATTTGGCTGTTACATTAGCTGTGAGTTGCAGTATAGCATCAAATTAGCTGTCTCAAAATATGTGTATGTACAAGCAATTAATCCCCAAGATTTGGAATTAAGAAATCAGTCTCGATTCAGCTGTTATGTGGGTTTTATTTGTTTAGTTTAGTTTGTTTTATTGAGACAGGATTTCTCTACGTACATCAGCTAGATTTGAACACTTTATGGAGTGCAGAATTGCCCTAAGCTCAAAGCAGACATCCTGCGTCAGCCTCTTGAGTGCTGGGATGATAGATATGTGTAGTTTTACCCTAGAAAATATTGAGGCTTGTAACTTAGCTGTGTTGTAGATTGGCATAATAGATGCCATCTTGAGCTTTGCATTTAACTAGTGCCCTGTATTTCACCCAGAAAAATGGAAAAATCACTCAGGGTAGAAGACCCAGGAGAAAAGCAAAATGAGCTGTACCCAAAGAAAAAAATTAACCTGCTCAACAAAACAAGCAGAATACAGTTGTCATCCAAAAATTATTATAAGATTCTAGCTAAATGATTTCCAACAGGATCTTTTTGTGATTCTATCTTTTAAAATATCTGTAACTTCCCAGTTCAAAGCCTCTTCTTTAGATCCTGAAATGGGGATGGGGGTTTTTTATACAAGTGGTGCTGAGACCAGCTAATGAAATTCCACATTTCTCAATTGGTTTGCTTGTCTTCCTATATTTTGTTCACAAACTCAACTCAAGCTGCAGAAACCTTTACTGACACAAGCAAACAACAGGATTAAATGACATGGCCACTGAAATGAAAGTATAATAGTGAAAAGGAGAGGAGAAAAAAGACAACTGCCATGTATTATAATGCCCACCTCTTTTCCCTAGTGATGAAGAGACTGAAACAGGAGAATAGCCATGTATTCAAAGACAGGCTAACCTACATAGTGAGTAGGCTGGCCAGAACTCCTAAGTGAGACTATGTCTTTAAATCAAAAAACTAAAATGAAAAACATAAACAACCAAGGTGACAGAAAGACTATTAAAAAAAAATTATAGAGCTGAGTGAAAGTTGACTTATGCAAAATGGGATTTATTGAATGATGCTGCAGAAGAAGGAAGGCTATGTAGTGGCATCCAGGAGGCTGTGACAAAAACAGATTTAGGAATGGCACCTACTGTGCTACAGCACAACAATGACCTCCTTCCTCCAATACATTTGCAGTTCACTAGAATGAGGACTTTTAAAAGCTCATGGAAATGTTAAATTCATGGCAAACAAGCAGCTTGAAATCCAGGCTTTGGAACATGGCCTTTAACAGAATTTCATATTTAAATTGAAATCAGAAAAATATAATCCTGCCCTGTTTGATGTCAAATGCACCAAATTTAATGGCTCACAACATTGAGAAAGGAAGTCACAAACCAAAAGAGGTTCAAAAATTTTCTTAGAAAAATAGAGAGAAGACTAGCCTTGAATTTTCAGGAGTGGTCTTCAGTGTTTTGGCCACAGACCTATTGTCTGGGGTCATTTATACAGGAAAGCCACAATGTGGGGACAGTGTGGGTCTCAGAATACATTCAACCTATAAACTTATGGCTGCTTAACTAATATTATTCATCAGGAGAACAAGTCAGCTAGAAAAGGTATGTGGGAAGAGCCAAGGCATTTTTTGGGAACAATAGTCCAGTTGTTCTGGTCATTGATTATGGTAATTGATGCCCATCTGAACTTCCTTGAGGAGGTGGTGGTAACTGTAGTACATTTCAAGCTGTTGTTTTTCTCTTCAGGACCATGTAGACCTGGTCACTTCCTCTTCACCTTCAGGTCTGGCTTTCTTCAACTGTGCCTGTAGCAGTGATTGTTGTATTTAGTTTTTTGCATTGACTCTTGAAGGTTCCAGTTCCTCTATGACTGTATATAAATTTCTGTCTATATTGACATCCTTTGCTAAAATCACAATAGTATTTGAATGGATAAAGTGATGTTTATACATTTAAAATATTCATTAATACAGGCCAGGGCTTTAAGCTCAGCAGGCAGAAACATCTGCCTGGAAAGTGCTAGGTTGTAACTTTGATCCATGGTACCTATAAACAAAAGTAATTTAATCTGCAAGGAAAGAAAATCATTACATTTGTGAAAATGTAAGTTTACAAAATTTATAACTAAATATGTCAAGGGCAAATTAAACATTGTTAATAGTCATATTTAGTATCTAAAGTTGTTGGTTCTGGGGATTGAGGTCAGTGATACAAGAAGCTCCCTGGAGAGCACAAGGTCATGAGTTCAATCCCTCATATAAAAAAAAAAAACTCGCATTTGTCAGTGATGCAGTGCTATGAGCACATTTATTGAAACTTATACTTGTTAATTAATAGGCTTATTGTTTCCTTTGTGGTCTATGAAATACCTGCACATAACATGGCAATTACAGTAAATGATGTACTGTTCCCTACAGGATTGCTATTTTCTGAATTGTTTTTATTTTTTGTTTTCCCACATACTTGAAAGTTGAAAATGTTGGCTGATGCTAGCTAGAAAAACTGTGATAATCATTTTTTTCAATTTAGTGATATATTTCCCTATATCCATTAAGAACATTTTATTTGCTACAATTACCCCAAATCAAATTGATAAACAATTCTTAAAGTTACAGGCAGCTGAGTTAGTTAGAAATACAGGCAACCATACCATGATATAGTGGAATGAAATTCCTGAACTTCTATGTCTGGTATGAGTTTGTGTTCTCTAAAGTCCAAGAATGAATTTTAGGAATAACAGAGTTGAAGAGCAGAATATATTTATTGAGAGATAGAAAGTGAAAGTATTTTGTTCTAAATAGCATATTTTCAAATTGGGAGGTGGAACCAGGAGACTTTTTCCTTGAAGTCACTTTCCTCTCCCCTATTCAACCTACCTGTGGCCAGAAAAGAATCTCAATCAGCTACTTGCATATCAGCAATGCCACCTTTAATTAAGCACCACCCAAGTCAAAAACTATATGTATGCCGCCCACATATTTCCAGAAGAAAAAACTAGACCTCCAGTGGTCATGGGGTTCTCCCCATATTCTTAGAATAAAGGCCATTTTGACTTTGTATTCTCTTTTTTACTACACCAAAAATCCTATCTGAAAGCTTCTATCTGAGAAAAACAGGAGGGATTCTGAGCCTGTACCAAAAGACTCTGTCTTTTCTAGAGACCTTGTAGAATAAAATCATGTGATGAGATAGGTTTAAAGTGGGTTAGATTACTGAGATTACTGAGGAGGTAAATTAGCACAATAGAGAAGCAGAATATCAGAAATATAAAAGTGGCCTTTTATTTAAAGAATGTGGAGAGGAGCTCACAGCCACCAAGGTTTTGGCTCCCCCCCCCAATGACTACGGGTTTATGGGGTATATGTGAATTTTGACTGGATGTGGTGCTTGGAGGGGACATTGATGTCATGCTAGGAGCTGATGGGAATTTTCGTTAGGCCCCTGGGAAAGCAAGAGGAAGTTGTATTCAAGGATAAAAGAGGAAGTGGCCATATGAGTAAGCATCCCTGATTTCACATTCTTCTACCTTGAACTACAACCATGAGGTCCTATAATTGTTTGAAGGGCAAAGCTCTTTCAAGTACATCCTTTGCTTTGAATGAAGAAATCAAAACAAAGAATTTTTGCTATCTGTCTTCCCCAATGGCTGTTGGTAATCCATTCATAAGAAATATTTTGAGTCAATTCCTTAATGCATTGTTGATACCATAACCAAAGTTACAGATCAGTTCAGTTTCAGAAAAAGAAGCAGCACTTAAAGGCAGGGATAAAGCCTTCAATGCAAGTATTCATGGCATGGTGAGATCAACTATGTGTGATACAAACTATTACTGATTTCTCTGACTTCAAGAAAGAGAAAAGTTTATACTGATATTGTTATCCTGAAATGAATCTCCCAGTCTACTATGTCTGATATTAGGTTTTTGTCCTGTAAAGTCAAAGAATGAATTTTAGGAACAACAGAGATTAAGAGAAGATTATACTTATTCAGAGAAAAAAGCTGCCTGAGAGAGAGAAGGTATCCTCAGCAGGTTGCCAAACACTGTCCATTCTAGGGACTTTTATAGAGTAAAATCATGTGGTGAAGTGAGTTTAAGGTGGGGAAAACTAGGAACTCACAATGCAGATGGGCATAAGATGGAACAGAGTTATGGTAACCAATAAGATTATAAGTTCAGGTTAAGTTGATTTAATTGGGAACAAAGGGGGAAGGGAGTCACATAGAAAGCAGGCATTCTTAGGCAGCTGTGTCTCTTCCCTTAGGGGTTTGGGAGGGTGAGTCCTGAGTTCCTCAGGATGATAGGAACTATTTATAATGTCAGTCTTTAGGATAAGGATACATTTCTTTAAATGGTGACTCCTGACTTCCTCAGAGTGCTGGGGAACTATTTAGAATGTCAATCCTTAGGATATGGATGAATTTGCTTATCATTTGTTGTCGATGTCGCTTCTGGCCGGCAGGAAGGACACACGACAAAGTCTGGCAGTGGACAACCTTTTCTTTTATTTTCCTTCTCCGTACAGCCTGCCCTGGGATCGCTCCCAGCCGAAGCCTCCTTTGGTCCGCTCCCTGCGGCTCCTTTTGGGCTTCTACTTCCGGGCTTCTTCTTCCCCCCCAGGGGTGGCACCAGTATATATACGGATACAGTGTCCAATCATGTTAAAGTAAGCAAGGCAAGCTGATTGGCTAACATCATCAGTTGCCAGGCAGACTATATTGTTGAGCGGGTTGCTTACACGGTAAGCAGGAAACTAACGTGCTCGATGGGAGGGGTAATCTACCTCAGGCTTTACTCTTTACTACAGGCCTCACATCCGCCAAGTGAGGCGACCAGGCTCGGGGCTGCGGCTCCCAACATCTCCCCCTTTTTTATTTTTTATGAATGTGCGCATCGTAGCCCTTCCTGGACTGGGTGCAGAGGCTTATGCCCTATGTGTAGGCCCACCATAGGTCCTTGGCTTAGACCCTGGTCGGCCGTCCCATGGTCTGCCAAGGCCCTGAGGCCCTCGTCCTTTTTCTAGGGCCAGGCACAAACTGGACGGAACCTGGATGCACACAAGCTTGCACTCATTTTCTCTCCGTAAAGAAATCCCCTCGGAGAGAAATTTAGACCTGGGCAGCATCTAACAGTCCAGCGGCTTACGTGCAGGATGGGGTAGGGCCTGGCTTAGGTTGAGTCGCACCGGGGGAGTACGCTCTTACCCGTCATTGACTCTCCTACCCTGTTATATCATAATTTTTTAGAGGAGGAGTGTGGGAAGCTCACCGTCCCTAGACTCGGTCGTAGGCTAGGCGAGCGAGCCATGCATATGCCTGAGGATCTTTTTGTCCATTTCGGGCTACCGCTATTTCTATTCATCTTGTTGGTTGGTCTGTGATGGATCTCCGGTAGGGCAGGTCTGATCTTCAGTCGAGGGCTTTGTCGCCCGTGTCAGTCTCTCCGGTACCCACAGTGGTTCTCGTCCCGATTCCTGTGGGAAAACACAAACCGCGCCTCGGTTCCAGCTGACCACTGGATCCGGGCCCATCCATTGTCCTGTCAGGACATCTTTCCACTTCACCCACCCTTTATGGTTGGGGGAAGGGTTGCAGTGCTCCACGGCTGGGGAGCAATTATCATTATTTAAATTTAAAAAATTGTGTGTGAATAGTGCCATGGATAATCGTGCCTTTGGGGCCAGGCCTTGGCCTACTCCCCCTTTTTGTTTTTGTAAAATTTCTTTGAGGCTTCTATGAGCCCTCTCAATGATTCCTTGACCTTGGGGATTGTATGGGATACCATGTTTTAATTGAACCTCCATCATTTTGCAGAACTCATTGAAGGCTTTGCCTATATAGGCTGGTCCATTATCAGTTTTTAATATTTTTGGTTTGCCCCATGCGGCCCAAGCCGCCAGGCAATGATTGATCACATTAGACACTTTTTCACCTGTTTCTGCTGTTGCGAATATGACGTGAGAACAGGTGTCTGTGGAAACATGAACATATTTAAGAGTCCCAAACTCCTGTATATGTGTGATGCCCATCTGCCAAACATCACCAGGGATCAAACCTCGAGGGTTTACTCCCATCGGTATGGCAGGTTTGTATGTGGCACAGGAGTCACATAGTCGCACGATATCTCGTGCATCTGCTCTGGAAACATGGAAATGGTTTGCTAGTGTCCTGGCATTGACATGAAACTTATCATGGAAGGCACGGGCTCGCTCGATTGGTGTTAGTAAGGTAAAAATCCATAACGGGCGAGTGGCAGTATCAGCAGCCGCATTCCCCTGTGCCATAGACCCTGGCAGGGATGTATGTGCTCTTATGTGGGTGGTGAAGACCTTATGGTGTCTGTTCTGAAGCAATGTCTGGATAGACAGGAACAGCCCAGCCACTGTGGAAGTGGATCTAATTAAACCGGCAGTCTCAAGCACTTGCATAGCATTGACCACATACCTAGAATCGGAGACAATATTAATGGCTTCTGAGAACCGTTCAAGAATCATTTTAACGATCTGCAGTTCCACCACCTGAGGCTGATCAGGTTCAAATTGTATGGTAACCGGGGGCTTGCCTAGGATCACATAGGCGCCTATCCCCGTCTTGGAGCCATCTGTGTATATTGTAGTTGCTGGGACTAATGGCTCAGAGGCAGTAACCTTTGGAAAAATTATAGGGTGCTGAGTGACAAATGACAAGATAGGGTCTTTAGGGTATTGATTGTTTATATCCCCATGGAAAACACATCTCAGAATGGCCCATGTATCTATGCAGGCAGCCAGGGTCTTGATCTGGCTGGCGGTATAGGGTACTCGGATGGCTTGTGGTCCTGAGCCAAAATGTTGGACAGCTCTATCATGCGCTTCAAGGGCCAATGAAGCGACTGCCTCCGGGTAATGCTCTATGACTTTTGCAGGTGAGACCTTAGGGTGTATCCACAGTAATGGTCCTTTCTGCCAAATCACCGCTGTGGGCTGTAGACTAGTCTGTAGCAAACAGACATCAAAGGGTCGCCCTGGTTCAATTCTGTGTAAGGTAGCCCCACCTAAGGCTTTTTCCACTCTCTGTAAGGCAGCTCTTGCCTCAGGAGTGAGCCTCCTGTGGGAGGCTATATCTGGGTCTCCCTTCAGAAGGTCGAACAGGGGTTTGAGATCTGAATTTGGTATATGTAAATATGGCCTAATCCAATTAATGTCTCCCAATAGCTTTTGCATGTCATTTAGGGTCCTAACGCCATCCGTCCTAATGGTGACCTTCTGTGGAGAGACTAGCATAGGGGAGATTTTCGCGCCTAAGTAGGTCACCATTTCTCCTCCCTGAATCTTGTCGGGGGCAACATGCAGATTAGCTTGTCTCAGGGCCTCGACCAACTGGCCGAGCATATTATTTAGCATGTCTGGGTCCCTGCCGCTGAGCAAAAGGTCGTCCATGTAATGCACACATCTTATCTTGGGAAAGGATTTCCGTAGGGGGGCCAGTAGGGAATCAAGGTAAATCTGACACATAGTGGGACTGTTGGCCATACCTTGGGGCAGCGTTATCCACTCGTATCTGAGATCAGGGCTTTCTTGGTTAATGGTGGGTAAAGTAAAGGCGAACCTATGAGTGTCCTCTGGATGCAGGGGGATTGAGAAGAAACAGTCTCTAAGATCTATAACATAAACTGGCCAGGACTGAGGGATGGCTGAGAGAGCTGGCAGCCCCCTCTGGACCGCCCCCAGGGACTGCATCTGCGCGTTGACCGCCCTTAGATCATGGAGCAGCCTCCACTTGCCAGACTTTTTCTTAACTATAAAAATGGGGGTGTTCCATGGGGAGGTTGACGGCTTAATGTGTCCTAATCTAAGTTGTGTACTGACTATTTCTGACAAGGCTAATAGCTTCTCCTTAGGCAGGGGCCACTGAGGTACCCAAACCGGATCATTTGACCTCCAGGTGATTTTGATCGAAGTGGGTAGGAGAGCTTCTTCAGCGGCCCCTAAGAAAAACCCAGCCCTTGCCTACCTTTTTTGTTCTCTACTGGTATTGGGGATGTCCGACCCTGTAGGGCATTGCCCAAGCCTTTGCCGGGGGTATATCCCTGGTTCCTGAGTATATCCTTAGCCTGGGGGGAACAGTTTGACGTAAGCGTGACATCCATCTGAGTGAGGATGTCCCTTCCCCATAGAGACACTGGCAACTGCAACACAAATGGTTGGAAATGGCCCTGATGACCCTCCTCATCGCACCAGAGCAGGGTTGAAGCACTAACCTGAGGAGCTGACACCATCCCCAGGCCCTGCAGCGTGTTATCTGCAGTGTTGGTGGGCCAGTTGGAGGGCCAATCCTTTCTAGAGATAATGGAACGGTCAGCTCCTGTGTCTAGGAGCCCTGTTATATTCTTGCCATTGACCTTAAGTGACAGCATGGGCCTTTTATCAAGTATTATATGGAGTCCCTCGAAGACTTCCCCTGAGGAACCGAAACCTTGACTTTCTCTAATTTTCTGCTTTGAGGGAAATCTCTTGTGGAGACTGGGGAGCAGCAAGAGCTGCGCTATCTTGTCTCCTTTATTGATTACCATAGTACCCACAAGAGATTGAACCATAATTTTAATGTGTCCTGTGTAGTCTGAGTCTATGACCCCCGGGACTACTATGAGACCCCGAAGGGCCGTGGAGGATCTCCCGATCACCAGACCCACGGAATTTTTGGGTAACGGTCCCTTAAAGGTGGTTTCAACCACTTGAACACCCATATCAGGCACTAATATAAGTCTGGAGGCGACACTGAGGTCCACACCTGCTGACCCAGGGGTGGCCCTTGTTGAAGGCTGCCATCCTGAGCTGTCCTGTCTCTGGGGCGGGGGCCCGCCTGTGAAGGGGGCCCCCTCTGGCCGTTTTTTGGCCCTCTAGCATCTCGTCCACAAATACGGTTGCCCTGAGCATCAAAGACCGACCTACACTCCTCAGCTTTGTGTGATCCCCTCTTGCATCGCCCACAAACATATGGTTCTTCATTCCTAGGGCGAGGCCTAGCATCTGCATTGTTTGGGCAATGACGTTTAATGTGTCCTGGCTCCCCACAGGCAAAACACCCTTTAGCCTTACATTCCCCTTCTAACCCGTGAGGTCCCCTCTGCTGTACAGCCGCGGCCAGGAGAGCAGCCACTCCCGAGTTGGAGAGCGGCCCCCCTATCTCTCTGCATATCCTAATCCAGGCGTTGAGGTCCTTGTTCTTATGAGGAGCTATCGCTGCCTTGCACTCCTTTGTACATTGCTCAAAAATCAGCTGCCTTACCAGCGGTCGAGCCACTCCCGGATCAGAAAATATCTTATCGGCAGCATCTTGCATTCGGGCCACAAAGTCAACAAATGGCTCTGTGGTACCCTGAATTATTTTTGAAAGACACAAGGAGGCTGTTCCGGCACCACTTACCTGCTTCCAGGCGCGGAGCCCTATGGCATTGATTTGTTCATAGACAGCGCCGGGGAACTGAGTCTGATCATCAGCGTGCCGACCTTCTCCCATAAGCATTTCCTTGTTCCACCCCCGGTTTCCCCGATTGGCGTTTCTCTCAGCCTGCTCTGCAGAGAACTCTGCGTACCAGGCTCGCCAATCCAGGTAACTACCCGAGGGCAGACACGCCTTTGCCAGCTGAATCCAGTCCGCGGGGGTGAGGGGCCCAGAAGACAGGTTCTCCAGCATGGCAGTGGTGTAAGGCGCAGTCGGCCCAAAGGTTGTAACTGCATTTTTAAGTTCTCTAATCTGCTTTATCTCAAAAGGCTCCCATGCATTACGTCCCTGGCCCATAGCTACTTGTACAGGAAATATCCCGTAGGGGCCACTATCTATCCCAGGTGGTGGATGTACCTCATGAGACAAACGTCCCCCCTGCCAAAGCCGCCTGTGAAAATATCGACCCGCCGGCGGCGGAGCATAAGACAGCGGCCATGATTGGGCGGAAAATGGGGGCCCGTGCATCACTTCCTGTTCTGGCGAAGGGGAAGGGAGCTCCCGGGCGGCCGCCTCGCGGCGAGGGATCACCTCCGGGAACAGCCCCCAAGGTGGGGCGAAAGGCTTCGCCTCCCTCTCGCGCCGGGGAGCGCTCAGGAGCTCCCTACTCCTCCGCAGACCAAGTTGAGCGGAGCGCAATTCACGGCGCAACGCTGGGAAAGAACCCTGCGACTCCTTATCGAGCGACTTAGGCTCCTGACAGCTGGTCTCTTTGGCCTCCTTGCCATTCAACTTTCCCTCGTCCTCGGAGTCAGACGACTCCGAGGCTAGAGCCCCGTCCTTCTCCTTAGCATCTTTGTTCCCCTTGACGGGCCCCTCTCGGGAGCTCCCTGACTGGGCCTGCTCAAATACCCTGCGTACTTTTGTAAGCTCTTGAGAGCTTTCTCCACAACCACCCTCGCTCTTAGTGTTGCTACCTAGCATGTTTCCTATTTTTTAATATGTTACTCACCGCGTGAGGCCCAAGGAATCCGCCACTTACACGTGAGCCTGAGGGGAGTCTAAAAGCCCTGTAGGTGCGCGCCACCCAGAGCCCAGGCTTATCCCCAACTCACCTGTCTCGCAGCTCTGTACTGGAGCGTTGTCCGCTGTCACGTCTCGGGGGTGATCAGTCCCCGTGCGGGCCTCCAAATGTCGATGTCGCTTCTGGCCGGCAGGAAGGACACACGACAAAGTCTGGCAGTGGACAACCTTTTCTTTTATTTTCCTTCTCCATACAGCCTGCCCTGGGATCGCTCCCAGCCGAAGCCTCCTTTGGTCCGCTCCCTGCGGCTCCTTTTGGGCTTCTACTTCCGGGCTTCTTCTTCCCCCCCAGGGGTGGCACCAGTATATATACGGATACAGTGTCCAATCATGTTAAAGTAAGCAAGGCAAGCTGATTGGCTAACATCATCAGTTGCCAGGCAGACTATATTGTTGAGCGGGTTGCTTACGCGGTAAGCAGGAAACTAACGTGCTCGATGGGAGGGGTAATCTACCTCAGGCTTTACTCTTTACTACAGGCCTCACGTCCGCCAAGTGAGGCGACCGGGCTCGGGGCTGCGGCTCCCAACAATTTGTCTTGAGCCTTGGCCCATAGCATGAGGTGTCAGTCTTCCCCATAGTTGCAAGGTATCTGGTCTCCTGCATGGGCTCCTTGGGGGACCTAGCCATGTCTCATGCCAATAGAATTTAAATAACTCAGGACCCTGTAACAGCACTGTTTAGAAAATTGATTACAGATGTCTTGTGCTCTGGGTGAATGTTCTGGGGATGACAGTGTGCAATGTATATACCATTGTTGCCCCCTGATTGACATGTTTTTGAATTTAATTTTAGTTGATGTGTTCTTTTTTCCTTGAAATCAAATGGATTTGAAAATTAAAAGCCTGAGGAAAGCTCTTCTGTACAAACACTCCTCTGTCGAGCTGAGATCACCACTGTAGAAGAATGGCAGCTCCAGAAGTCTCTGCAATACAGTCTATTATTTGGGATCCTCTCTTGCAGGGAGGGCCTCCTTTCTCTGTTTATTCTTGACTCAGAAGGAGGGCAGTAGAGCAGGAGTCAATCAGTGATGAAGGGGCAGGCTATATGAACTGTCCAATCAGGTGGGCCACTGCTGGCTGTGACTTCTGTCTGTTCTGGTGTCTCAGCATGATTTACCTGTTCTGAGTACAATAGTGGTAGCAAAATGCTTGCTGGATCTCATTTAGTACTTTTGATGTCCTGTGGCCTGCTTCGCAAAGAACCTGAGAGATCCTGTAGCCATGGAAGGGTGAGGTTGTGGATAGGTGCCCAGAAATAGCGTGGATTGGGAAAAACCAGTTACAAGTGTTTAGGAGTAGTTCCAGTGTCTGGAGCCTCAGGTATTCAGTTAGCTTCAGCTCCTGAGGTCCTCCAGCTTTGGCCATGGGTCATTCACTATCCCTTTTGCCTCTTGCTGTTGGCAAGGGTAATTTGGGGTCCCCAGAACCCTGGCTTCACTATGACAGCAGCAGACTCAAGTATCATCTTTGGAATTCACTGCTAGCCTGGTAATTCCACCATCTTAGTCATTGGGCGGAGCTTGGGAAGACCCTGACTATGATGCTTTTGTAGCTTGTAGAGCAGTAATGATCTAGGTCTATCTCTCTTTCTGCAGAGTAACAGATCTGGAATGTCCAGAGTTTATTAATGTATGTAATGCAAGGCCTCATATCCACAATGGCTCAACTTAAACTTGGGCTTTTTTGTATTTATAGTGATCTCCTAAATTTATAGTATGTTCTCCTATTTCCATCCTCATGACAGGTAGTGACAAAGGTCTGAAAATTCAGAGATATGTAGTACTGTGCCTCAGCGGAGAAAGGCTTCCCAAACAACTGGTGAACTCCTGTGTATTATACAGATCAGTGTAAAACAATTTCTGAACATACTTAACTATTTAGGTGTCACCCCTGCTTACAGACTAGGTTCATGAGAACAGCCATAGAGTTTTGAAGTCTGAGAAAAATGAAGTAAATATGAAAGTGTTATCAAGGACAGGGTAAAAATTTGTGAAGGACAAATTCCAGAAAGGGCTACCTGTTAAATTCTCATCAAAATATGCCAAAATTTTCACATTTGCATAGACAGTTTAAATATGGAAATTCTCTACAATGGACTTATCTAAGTGGTGTAAATGAGAAGCCCTAAATAGATATTTTGCAGTGATATTGATAGTTAGGCATGAAAGGTTTTCT
Organism: Cavia porcellus; assembly: GCF_034190915.1. NCBI lineage: Eukaryota > Metazoa > Chordata > Mammalia > Rodentia > Caviidae > Cavia > Cavia porcellus. The sequence goes on along the minus strand of NW_026947533.1, from coordinate 742,857 downwards.
GCTTAGGATGGATCAGAGGAGTGTGGAAAAGATGTGGAAGTGACTGACAGGATGCAGGCAGCAAATAGCAGGACATACAACAGAGAGGGTCTTCACTGAAAGTCAGGTAGTTCTTAGAGTAAGTGTGAAGTAAAGTTGGGTTCTGATTGCTTCATTGAGGTGATCAACACCAGCTCTGGCAACAATCAGTATTCCACATCCCTGTCAACCCATAATTTTTGTGTTCCATACTTGAGATCTAATTTGATTATCTCTAATTATGCCCCATTGTCATGAAGCTGAAATTTTCAATTTTTTTGTACCAAGGAACAAGCGCATGACCTATGCTTTCCAGGCAGGTGTTCATGACACTGAGCTAAATACGCAACTATGAAATGTTTTCTGTGTAGTATGGACGATATCCACATTGTTTCTGAGAAAGTGTTGAATATTGTTGGAATTTTTCTGTATTGTATCGCTATAATTTTTTTTAAAACTAACCAAAGTTGTGTTATGCAGTCTCTTTTTAAGTTTCACTTTATCTGTTCGGTGTCTCAATCAGGGTTTTCTATTTTAGACAGCTCTGTAACTTAGGAAAGCCCCAAATTCAAGGAAGAAATCCTTCACCAGCCCCCAAGATATATTTCTTATATTTGAATTGAAAGTGATCACTTGGTGACAGTGAGGTATAATTTATAGCTTGGGCCTGGTTTCATTTTATATACATATTTTTTAAAATACAGCTGTTTTCCACTAACTCTTGAGTTATTATGTATATACCATATTTGATGTTATTTTTGTTTTGTTCTATGAAACCAAATTCATGTTTCAAAATGCTGCTTAAGTATATTAAGAACAAAGTACTCATTGGCCTAAATGAGATTTGAACAGACATCATCTGTAGTCTATCAAAGTGATTACTGAGATTTTTTATTTAATTTTGAAATTGGTAAAATAGAACAAGGTAGCATAAGGTCAACTAAGATCACACAGTGAAATTGGTACACAACTTCACAACAGGTTACTGGGATAACAGTAATAGGTATCACAGTATATTTTGTTATCTTTGTCATAGTTGTTCTTTAATCACATATATCAAAATGAGATGAAATGCAGAACATTATAGAACTTATCAAAACAGAATATTGAATTGAGCAGTACCATTAATCAGAATAGAGAGAAACAATAATAAAAACATTTTCCTTCAAGGAGATAGTAGAAGGAAGTCCCCCTTATTTGCTATGGTCTACTTCCCAGGAGATGCTCAGATTTCTGGTTCCATTTGCTAATGTGGGGTGACAGGAGAAGAGCGGTAGGGAAGTGGGATGTTTGATTCTAGGTGGTGCATCAGTAGGTTCAGTGTTGCTTACTATGGAGACAGGCTGGTTGTTTGGTTTCACAGCGCCCTAAGTTCCAACATAGAACGGATCTTAGGAGCTGCTGCTGGTTATCCCCCTGGAAGGGCTGCAGTTTTCCAGACTGCCACCACTGACTAGGGAGGGGAGGTGCTTGCTTGGCTTCCAAAGCAATTGATGAGACATTTATCTGCCTCTGTGCTTTGTGGTTGCTGGACCTGCAGGCTTCTCACTGTGAGCTCTGCTTTAGAGAAAGAGCTCAGGGAATCTTGCCATGACTCAGCACAAGAATCAGTGCTCCTATTTGGCTGTTATATTAGCAGTGAGTTGCAATCTAGTATCAAATTTGCTGTCTTCAAAAATGTATATAGACACAAAATTAATGACCAAGACATGGATTTAAATTTGAACAAATCAGTCTTCATTCAGCTGTTTTGTTTGGCTTTATTTGTTGAGTTTAGTTTTGTTTTATTGAGACAAGCTTTCTCTATGTATATCAGCTGGGTTTGAACACCCTATAGAGCCTAGAATTGGCCTGACCTCACTGATGCCTTCCTGTCTTGCCTTTTGAGTGCTGGGATTATAGATATGCACCACCACACTTTGCTTTTGATTCAGATTTGTAGGAGAGAATTTAAGATATCCCAAACCTGGTGTCTCAACCTTCCTTTGAGAAATATATGTATGATCCTTTAGGAGGCGGTGATCTTTGAGGATGTGGTTGTGAACTTCAGCAATGAGGAGTGGAGTTTGCTGAGTCCATCCCAAAAGAACCTCTACAGAGATGTGATGGGTGAAATCTTTAGGAACATGGCTGCAATAGGTATGGATGAAATCTTTTTGGCACTCATGCTGTCAGAATATTGTTTGTTGCTCATTAGTGCTGTTTTGTTAAAAAGAATATGAAAATATTTTTAAAAATAGCTCAGACCTGGACACATTATATTATAAATCTAAACAAAATCTATTAATTTGTATGTATTACTCAACTGAGTCCTGATATTTCTATGTCTACAATTCAGGAGGACTTGGGGATATCCAGGAACCGGAAAAAGAATGCAAAATTTACTGGAGATACTTAAGGTAATTCACACTCACAAGGAGAGGAATGTTCTTGAGTAATTAGTGAGTCAGCAGAAAAATGACCACCAAAGAAATGAAGCACCATTCAATTTAATGTCAGTAATATTCTCCAAAGATGTATAAGCTAGTGTATATATGAGGGAATTAAATCAAGAAAATGTATGATATTGCATATAGATCTGTACGAAAGGCATACACTTTGAGTTATGACATTCTGCCTTCAGCTTTTCTGCCCATTTTTACATGTGAATACAACACATTCATTATCTAACAATTGCTAAGATTGCAATAGAATTTGAAATAAAATTGAGTGCTCATGTTTCCAAGCCATGCTCTAGACAATCCGCGATTCTGACTAATATTCTTAGTAGGCTGGTGGAATATTAGTGCACTCATTTTGAATATCAGTATGCAGTTGTCTCTAGAAATTGATCCCCTCATACTTGTCCTGGATATTCTTAAAATCTCAAAATCTGCATAAAATACTGATACATGCTTACTCATATACAAAGCAGATCAAGTTATAACAGATCAAGCCTTGAAGCTTATCTATCTATCACTGGATTTGTGGAGAAGGAAAATTTTAGTGGACTCTCTGTGATTTTACATTCTTGTAAGCCCAGCACACTAAGAATCAGATTTTGCAGAATGGCAATTTCAAGTTCAAACTTCACAGCTTAATGATCTATGAAAATCTCTTAAAATAGATTTTTAAAAAGCTATAGATTTATGCTAATATCTGTTGCTCATTCCCAGCCCAGAATGGAAAAAATGTGTTATATAATGTCAAAAAATAAATAATATAATGTCATTTGCCATAAGAATTAGATGGGTCTTTCACCCATCAATTCAGTGTAATAACTCAGCTATAAAACCTAAAAGGTCACTGGCTTTCTTTTAGATGAGAAACCAAAATACAAAATGTGGAAAGAAATGAAACAGAGTTGTTAGAGAAAAGTAAGACTGACCACATGGAGAAGGGAACTACAGGTTAAGGACAGAAGGGAGATTGTGATGGGGAAACATATGAGAATATGATCTGCCTATGATACACATATGTACCCATTCCCAAAGTGAAGCTAAAGATTCTGCATTTCAAAGTACCAACTTTTAAGATTTCCAAATGTGTACCAGTCTTTTGGGAATGGTTGTTTTCAACATATCTTACAAGGCCATTCTGTTACTTCTTGGCCAGAATTTCTTAGCAGGCATTAAAAACAGAACTTGATATTAATGCAGCCATTAAATGGAGACCAATTTCACAGTGAATTTTTCTTTTTTTAAATTTAATATAAGGAAAGATTAAATAAGACAAAATAAGTAGAAATAATACTGCTTTCAAAGTGAAAAAAACAGTAACAAATAGCAAGATGATGATTACAAATGCTGATCATAGAAATAGTTATGAAATACAAAAGTGAAACATATGAAGTGGGGATTCAAACAGTGAGACTGCAAACAGTTTTGTTCAACTCTCGAAAAAAGCTTAGTAATATGGTTATAAATCCTATATGTGATTTTTTCTTTCCAGAAATGACAAGCTAGGGAAATCTTATGGACATACATCTTGGAAGCAGTGTAAAGAAGTATTCCTTTATACTGCAGAAGGTAATGTGAATGTGAAAGAAACAGAAACACACCACGATGGTCAGATCCATGAAAAATATTGCAGTGGAGAGAAACCCTATGTATGTAAGCAATGTGGGAAAGCTTTTACCAGACCTGGACGTTGTAAGGACCATGAAAGAATTCACACTGGAGAGAAACCATATGTATGTAAGCAATGTGGGAAAGCTTTTAACACACGTGCAAATTGTAAGGTTCATGAAAGAATTCACACTGGAGAGAAGCCCTATGTATGTAAGCAATGTGGGAAAGCTTTTACCAGACGTGAATGTTGTAAGCAACATGAAAGAATTCACACTGGAGATAAACCCTATGTATGTAAGCAATGTGGGAAAGCTTTTAACATGCGTGCAAGTTATAAGGTTCATGAAAGAATTCACACTGGAGAGAAACCCTATGTATGTAAGCAATGTGGGAAAGCTTTTCACGCACAGGGAGATTGTAAGAATCATGAAAGAATTCACACTGGAGAGAAACCCTATGTATGTAAGCAATGTGGGAAAGCTTTTAAAACACGTGCAAATTGTAAGTTTCATGAAAGTATTCATACTGGAGAGAAACCCTATGTATGTAAGCAATGTGGGAAAGCTTTTACCAGACCTGGACGTTGTAAGGAACATGAAAGAATTCACACTGGAGAGAAACCATATGTATGTAAGCAATGTGGGAAAGCTTTTAGCACACAAGGATATTGTAAGAAACATGCAAGAATTCACACTGGAGAGAAACCATATGTGTGTAAGCAATGTGGAAAAGCTTTTAGCACACGGGGAGATTGTAAGAAACATGAAAGTTCACATTCAATATAAAACCAGTGTATATAGGCATCATGAGAATGGTTTCAGCACATGTTGCATAATGCATGAAAATCTTCACACTGGGCAGAAAACTTACATATGTAAGGAATGTGGGAAAGGTTTCAGCAGAAATGCTCATTGTCCAATACATTATAAAATTTACATGGTTGAGAAACCCTGTGTGTATGTGAAGAATGTGGGAAAGCTTTCACCACACATGGATTTTGTAAAATACATCTATGACTTCACACTGGTGAGAAAGCCTATGTATATAACAATGTGGCAAAGCTTTTACTGCATATAGTCATTGCAAAACACATGAAAGAATTCACACTGGGAAGAACCACTGGCTATGTAAGCAAGTGGAGACACTTTCAGCAGCCAGATTGTAAGGGAAATACATGAAAAATACTCACACAAGAGATAAATCCTATGTGTTATGGGAATACTCTCAGCATACTTGATCATTGTTACATATCTGAAAGAGCTCACTAGGCAGAGATGATATGTGGATTACCAATGTGAGAAATATAGCAATCCATGTTTCTTGTTAAATACATAGAAAAAGCATCACTGTTCAGACAGTTTAGATCTAAGTTTACTTTAAAAATCCCAAGGAGACCTGAAGAAATAATCGATACAGAAGTTAGATGTCAATATTTCTTCACAAATATTCCAGAAATGACAAATCTGTGGTGCGGCTCTCCTTAGGTGCACATGTTGTATGGTTTTCAGTTAATCACTTGTACCTCTCTAGATTTATTAATCTAGATGTTTTTGTGCTTCAACATGGCATCTTGTAATTAAACATGCTTAACTGAAATGGACTTTTCACTTTTAAGTATGGATAGTGCCTGTGTACTTAATATTTTGTAGTTAAAACTTAAATTTTGTATTTTCTGGTGAATTGTAATGTTGTTTATTTAAAGAGAAAAAAAAGTGTAGAAATAATACAGATTTTCAGAAAACAATAAGAAATCACTAGTTGATTAGTATCATATTGTCATCTTAGAAATAGTTGTTCAAGTTACAAATTTAAAGCATACAAAGTGATATTCAAATAATGACACTGTCACGGTTCACCTCAACGATCCACCAAAAAGTTTTAATATGCCTATCTGTCCTACACACTTTTTTTTTCTTAAAGAGGGTAAGATTAAACATAGCAAAACAGAGCAAAACAGTTCATAAGGAAAAAAAGTTAAGGAAACACAGATATCAAAGCAAGTCCACTGGAAATGTTCACTGTCTTTCTTACTGTCTCTAGTTTTCTTCCAAATAGTTGTTCCCATCCTCACACACATTGAATATATACTGAATATTATAGAACTAATCAAATAATTACAGGATGATGCAAGCTTTTTCGATCTTCAAGACTGGTTTTGGGGAAGTCGATAATGACTACCATAATGTCTCTCATTGTCTTCGTAGTAGCTGTCTTTATCTTTATGTATGCTGAAATGGAACATAAGAGACTAGACTAATATCACTCTGAACAGTGAATAATAGTATCCTGAGAAGGAGAAAGGTGAGGAATTGCCTAAAAAAAGGAGGCAGAGAACATAGTTAAAAGTGTATCAGGATTTAAAAGCTACAGTAGTCTTGTTGCTTGGTTTAGTTTGGTTATATTTTGTTTTGGTCTGTCTACTCATAGACATCTCTTAATTCTTCCTTTCTGATTTGGTAAACTTTTGGGTTCTTATTGTTGACTAAATTCTAGGAGTAGGACTTGAAGTAGTGTGTTGAAAAGAGTCCAAAGCTTGGTCTTGTTCCTGACCTGAGAAGCAAATCTTGCAGCTTGTCAGTCTCTGAGCATGATGTCAGTGCTGGGCTTGTCATGTCTGTACTTTGCTGTGCTAAGATTTATTCCTCCTGCACATGGTGTGTGAATGGTTTTTATCATGAAAGGATGGTGAACTTTTGAATTTCTCTAAGTGATTTTTCCAAATCTCTTGAGGGGGTAGCTGTGCCTCATGCTGTGAATGTGGCAAGTGACACTGAATGATTTGTTCAAGTGGAACCATTCTAGCACCACTGAGCGTGAACTCAGTGTTCACTGTGGTATTTAAAATTTTCATGTGCTGGTGAATTTAGCTGATGTGCATTTGTTGAATATTTTCATGTATGTTCATTAAGAATATCGGCCATTAGAGCATTACCATTTTTTTAATGCAGTATGGTCTGGTTTCATTATCAAGGTGACTTTGTCATCTAAAAGGAATTGGTGGTGGTTCCCTCCCCTTGAAAGACATGAAAATAATTAGTATTTATTCTTTTTCAAAATTTTATTTTGAAGATAGTAAAATACAACAGAGCAAACAGAACAAAGAAAATTGAGACAATGCAGTGAAATTGGTACAGAACTTCACAGCAGGGTCCATGATAACAGTAATAGGTACCATAGTATATCTCATTATCTTCACAATTGGTTTCCATTCAATTAGTTATAGTGAAATCCAAACAAACACAGAACATTTTAAAACCTGTCAAAGATAATATTAAATAGAGCAAACAATCAGAACACAGCAAAAAATTAAAGATAACATTTGTTTTCCAAAACAAGATAGAAAGAAATCCCCCATATTTTCTATATTGCACACATTCATCTTCCCAAAAGATGCTCAGAATTCTGCCTCTCCTTGCTAACCAAGGGTGCATAAATGAGATGTATGGCTCTCAGTCCATGCACCAGTAGGCTCACTGGAGATGTTGACTGGTTCTCCTCCTGGCTTGCACCAGGGGTGCTGGCCAGGGAGGCAGGAGAATTGTTTTCTTGTTCAGCTGCCTAAGTCCCAACATGGCCAGATCCAGTATTTATGCTTAACTAAACACTTCAAACAATTCATCAGAATATTTATCATATCCTGGCATTTGTTGTTGTTATTAAGCAGTTATGATTGTTGACTCATTGCCTTTGTTTGTTAATGCTATGTCAAATTGTGTGTTTTCTTCTGAGGGTGTGGGTCAGGGACAATATAGGAGATCATGTACTGATCAAGGATCACGTCACATTTTACTTAGGGATGTAGCAATTTACTTTTGTATCTTCAAACTACCCCTACAGTATATATTTTTGTGAGTAATCTGTTAAGTTGTTTAGTTTTTTAAAGCACACTGTTGCAGGGTGCAGTTACTCCTGGAGGACACTGGGGCAAGGCTAGGTCCAGGTCTCTTATTTCAGGCTTTGTACCATTACCTGCCTGCAGTGTTCCCACCTCCTGACCTGCTGCCTAAAAACAAATGTCTTGCTCCACAGCTGTGGTGAATTCACATGTGGCAGTTGAGATCTCACCTGGGTGGAAGACATTCAGTTAAGGTAGGCTCTGAAACATGCTGATATTCTTGTACAGAGTTCCCCTTAGTGAGACATGGGGCCTCAGGACTGCAGGGAGGAGCTTGGATAGCAGGGCCACAACAGCCCTCTCTTTTTCAGCATTCAGTGTATGCTGTTTGCTGAGAAGCTGACTGGTGGATCAGGAGTCCTGGACCTGAGACTTTCTTGCCCATGGTACACTACTAGATACCATGGTGTCCTCCACATTGGTATGGTCCATCTTCCTCCTATTTGAATTTCCACAGAGATCTGAGGAGCCCTGGGCTTCCCCTTCCAGGCTCCAACTCTATGGTGAGTTTTAGTGTGAATTTTATGATCAGGAAATTTAATTTATATACATTTAACCTGGAAATTCCACTTCTACAGACTCATAAAATATGAGATTGAGAGATACCTGTGATCTCTTCTTATTCATTTATGAGGGTTGATAGTTAGAAACCATGAATGTACCATAGCAGAGTTGCTCAGTCAATTATACATTTATAGTCACAGAAAATGCTGAAAGAAGGCCATGTCCTAGGCCTTGTCCTGGATCCTACCTGAGATGATAGAAGAGTTCATAGCCTGGCCCTCTCTCCACTCAGCAATGAAGAGGCTTGAATAGCAGGTGAGGACAGAAGAGAGGAGCTCCTGGAGAGCAGAGCACTGAACCTGGGAGGAAGCCTTTTTGGTGTTTTTTTTTTTCCATTGTTCCATTCCATTGCATTATTTGTAGTGTTGTTTTCAATATTCATTTTATTCAAATAAGTTAGTATTTAATTGTGGCTAATTTCTTGAATACGTATGTGAATGTGGATGATTTAATTTCATTATATATACTGAAAGTTATGCACAATACAGACACTTCAAATATCACTGTAAATATAAAATAAGGAGGATTGGTATTCAGCAAGGCAACACATCGCTCATGACTAACTTCTAAAAATTCTAACACATAAAGCCATGAGGATCCTGCTGTGGTGGGTGTCCCTGCCCTTCCTACCATAAAAGCCACCATGCTGACCTGTACCTGCTACTGCCATAGGACAACAACAGATTTGCTTCAGTGTCTATTTTTCCAGCAAGGAAGTCCTAAATCTTCCTGCTTTCAGGCAGCACAGGGAGTGTGCAGCTTGCCCAGGAGCCTAGCACTGCCTGCCTTAAACCCTTTTCCCCCACCTCATCCATGCTGGAGCCTGCAGACAAGGGAAGGCAGATCAGACAGGATGCAGCAAAACCTCTGATTCCTCAGCCCCAGGGGACTCAATTCCTGGGTCCTGGTCCCAGCCTCCACCAGGATTCAGGTGCTATCCTGAATTCATCTGGATTAGTGGGCAGGGCACCCAATCTACACCTCTGGGGATCAAGACCACGAAGGCCACTGCCTTCAGTGACCCTTCTACTCTGCAAATTTTGCTCCTATCTTTGCGACTGAGGCAGTGGCATTGGAACAAAACACAATATTTTCATTACATTTCTCTTTGCTGTTATTTTTTCTGGCTTCTTTGTTTTTTAAAGCATATATTTAGAACTGCATTTTGCCAAAAAAACATTTCTTTGTCTTTTCACTTCCCAGATAACTGAAGTTTTTACAGATTTCTACTGTAGTTCAAACCCTATGTGCTTGAATGCTGAGAATCCACTATTAAGCTTGGTAGAATGAGGGAAGCAAAGCAGAAACTGAAATTGGGGACACTGCTGTGCCTTCCAGCATTTTGTACAGCAAACCCTGAATCATGCCTTTTTACCCATAACATATGGGCTTCAATAACAAGTGAAACTGCCACTGACAAATGAGTTTCATACATTTACTTCAAACAATCTCATTTCCCCTCAACTTGCTAAGCACATGGTCTAAGGATTCTTACACCCAAACTTCAAAAATAATTTCCAGTAAACGAGAGCCTGCTGCCCATCCTGAAATCATGGTGGGGTTTTATGTAAAGACATAGTCTGATCCACACCAAGGCAATCATGAGCTAAGAGGGCAGAGATGGCTTGTGCAGATAGAAACACCTTAAAATTGTCAACCCACAACAGCATCAAGCAGGGAGCAGAACTGCTGAACCCTCACATTTGGGTGATGGAATCATCTGGTGTGTTTTGCCTTGGGTTTAATGAGGTTGCTCAGTAAATCTAGATTGCTGTAGTACAGTGCGAAAGGGAAGTCATGTCCATGTAGCGTTTATTTGGAGTTATTCTTTTGCAATTGTGAAACCTGCGTGCATGTGGTTTCACACCTCTGCCATTGCAGACTCACCCACAGGCATTATTCCCATGACTTTCAAAGGATCAGTTTATTTACACAATATGCAGAATGCTGTTCTCAGCCTTGTTTTTCTCAGACTTGTGCATTTTCAATCATTTCTTCAAAAGGAAGCTAAACGATTTAGTCTGAGCAAACTTCAATTGTGTTGCCATGCTCCTGTGTGATGTCCTTGCTGACAGACCTGAAAAGGAAGTGAGGTGGACCTGCTGGGTGTTCAGCTCCAGAGGGATACTCTGCTCAGGTGGATCATTCACGGCTGCCCTTCACCTGACTGGCCACTCTGGCATTCAAATGCCCTTGCTTGGTGTTTCCCTGGTGTTGGGAAGCACTGGTTTGCAGTGTAGACTCCCAGCGCACTGGTTAGCCCATGAAAAACCTTGCTGTGCTATGAGCCCTGGCCAGAGTTCCCTCCAACAATCATGCACAGCATACTCCAAACAGCTCTCCTGTGCATTCTCTATGTGAAGGCTAGGGAGGGTCCCAGTTCCTTCCTGTTTCAAACAGTACTGGGAGTCAAATTCTTGAAAATAAATCTTGAAAATTTGTGTAGCATTGTCTGTTGGATAAACCTCTCTTCTTAGTCCTGTGAGGTCTAAGGATGGCTCTGTATATAGCTGTGATGGGAGCTACAGGACAGGACTCTGCTCTGTCCCCCATGTTCTCTCCAGTGCTGTTCAGCTCCTGCCTTAAAACGTGCCATTGGATGGGGACACAGCACATCTCAGTGATTTGTGCCTGTGCTTATCTACTTTGGGAGGCTGAATGTTTTCTGCACCTGTTGGCCACAGGTGGTGATTTCCTTTTGAATTACAAGACTTTCTCACTTCTTCACAAAATGAACTGGTGAAACCTCTTTTACTCCTATAATTCAAACCCCTGGAAGGTGAAGCACTTTCATCACCAATTACAACACTATACATTGAACCAATCACAGATGCTAGGTTTAGCTGCCTCTGTGACTTCATGAGGCTTTGGTGGGGACACCCAGATACAAACAATAACACCTTTGAAAGTAAATCCTCTGAAGTTGCCCATGCTTTGGACTAGAAGATAATTCCTTGCCTTAGTCCAGGGTTTATCTTATTTTATTTTATTAATTTATTTTTTAAGACTCTCACTGTGTAGTTCAGGCTGGGCTTCAATTCACTATGTAAATTAAACTGACCTACAACTTGCAACAATCCTCCTGCCTCAGCTTCCTAAGTCCCAGGATTAAACGTATGTACCATCACACCCAGCTATTGTTTGTTAAGCTGTATTTATTGATTTACTTGAGATTACTCAAATTAATTACCTTTGTTATACTTAAGTATACAAAAATGCTAATAAATGCAATAAAATTCCAGCCCAATGTAAACAACTTAGCAACTTAGCAAGGCCCTGTCTGGGAATAAATTATAAATAAAGGACCAAGGCACTGGATTCAATCTTCAGCACAGCAAAATTAAATAAATCTATAAATAAACAGACCTCATATAAAATAATCTATAAATAAACAATACTGCTTAGAAATAAATCTATAAAAAAACAAAATTGCTACTCAGTAAATCTATAAGTAAATAAAGCTTTTGTGTGTAGCTCAGATGAGAAGTGTTTTAAAAGCAATTTTATTTCATTATAATTGACATACAATGAACTTACAGGTTTAAATACAAAACTGGATGAATCTTGACATGGGTCAGGGATATAGCTCAGTGGCAAAGTGCTCCCTGGCAAGCACAGGGTCTTCAATTTGGTTCCTGGTACCAAAAATAAACAACACTGAAACCAAAAACAAACAAAAAATCCTCTAGGAATCTTGTCATACATGAGCCCCTTGAAAATCATCACGGAAGGGCTCATGTATATGTGACCTTCATATTTTCCTTATGGCTCCTTATAATTGCTTCCTTCCATCCTAAGCAATGTGTCTGCTTTTTGTCTCTGGGAAACACTTTGTATTTTCTAAAGGTGACAGGTCTGTAACCACACAGGATATAGAAGGTTTTTGTTTTTGTTTTGGCAGGAGCTGGTAGAGTTCATTCAATCCTCATAACCATGTTAGGTTTCCCAAGTGCTGCTCCTTGTCAGTGGCTGAGCCATCACATCCCTCTGTGTGGATGAACCACAGATGCTCATGTGTCCATCAGCTGAGGCTCTTTTCGGTGTTTCCAATTTTGAGCTCAAAAATAAAGTTGCTGTAGTAATTCTTGTGTTTATATAGCTGTAGCACTGATTTGCAAGGGGAAGATACTCAGTGTGCAGTTGAATATTTCAGGTCTGGCTTGTTTAATTCAGAAATTGTTTAACTGTCTTTCCAGAAGTTGTTCAAAGCAGAGTAAAGATATCTGGCTCTTCCTGTGAGTATTTTTAAACCCTGTTCTTCTTTAAACTCTTGTTCATTTATTTTTCAGTTGATTTTATAAAATTTACCTAAGGAAAGTTTATTTCTATTACATAAAATTCAGCATTTTTTGAATTTGGAGAGAATTTTAAAGGTGGAAAAAACGCCAAAATACTATATATGTATATATATATGCACATATGTAAATCGCCTATAATTTTCACATCACAAAACTTCTGCTATGTGATGATTGACTTCATTGTCAATTGATGGGCTTAAGAGCTGTCCAAGGGATTAGTAATGTGTACTTCTGGGCTCATCTGTAGGGGTCATGGAGGAATGAAGTTAGGTACTCCATCTGGTCTCTGGCTTCTTCCTCCCTGGTGCTGTCCCTCTACTCTGCTTCCTGGCCACCATGGACTGCTTAGGGCACAATATAAGAATGTAAACATGAGATAGCAAACTGTAAGAATTATACAACAAAAACAGTGGTTCTCTGCTCTGCTCTACACTGACTACCACTGTTGCTGATGTCTTGAACATGTACATTCTCTAATTGACCTCACGCCAGAAAATCTTTCTTGAGATCGCAAAGCAGGCCAACAAATGTTCACACAGTGCCCAAGAATAGTCCATGTTACCTTCAGCCAATTCTTCTGCATCTTCAAGGAGAACATGGCCCTTTTGTGTTCTCCCCGTGACTCTGCAAAAGGCCATTCTAATCCTACTTTATAAATCCATTATGTGTCACACTCACACACACACACACAGACACACACACACACACACAAATTAAAGCTGACTCTCTAGTGAACCCTGACACAAACTACCTCTAGCTACCTGTGCAACCTCCCATGAACAACTTCATGCCTCACTCATATGAAAAATCCAAAGCAGATCTGTATCAGTTCTGTGCCAAGTATGGGTTAGTTAACGGAGGTGTTGGTATTAGGCTCATTGGGTTAAAATTCTGTCCACACGTTTGTCATTGGAAAAGGTATTAAATATTGGTGTCTCAGCTCACACAGCTATGAAAATGAAAATAATTCCTAACCCCTTTTCTTGTAAGAATTAACATATGTAAAGCACCTCAGAGAGGCCCTGACCTTACACCTGTGTTACATATGCTTGTTAGTGTGATATATTAACATGTAAACATATTTTTAAGTTATGAAGTCATCAGATAATGGATACCAAAAGCACTCATTTCTCTGTAATAAAAGAAGGGCAACAACGCAAATAACAATGGCATCTGAGCACTTGCTATACGATAGGAACCATGAGAAGAGCTCTGCAGGGTTTTCATTGGATCTTCACAATAGTGCCAGAGATGAGCATTGCCATTCATCACATTTTGTTTTTTTAATAGAAAAAAACACACAATATTTCAAAGCAAAATAATACGAGAATAAGAATAGTTTAAATTGAGGCTCCCAGAAGAGAAGCAGTGTGCCTAAGGTGTCAGGCCTGGGAAGATTTGAGTCCAGACATCTATAAATTCCAAGCCTCAGACTCAGTCCACTCCTCTGCTTCCTCTCACAGCAGGCCTGGTGCTCAGTCTCCCAGAAGCTCAACCTGCAGCCACACCCAGCGTCAGAGAAACCCTAACCCCCACTGCCACGCCCACCGCCTCATTCTTGCCTTCTGGAGGGCTCTGCACCTCCTGGGTCCCAGCTTCTGGCCCCGCCACTCACTTCTCTTGGCCCCACCCCCTGGCCGCGAGCTAAGATTACATTCCACCGGCCCAACCTCGGCGGCCCGCGCCCAGGATCGGTCCCTAGCCACTGGCCTCCGTATCCCACTCAGTCCCACCCCGCCCCGGCCTCCCTTCACAGTGGATGCAATGGGGTGGCCATTTTGCCGCTAGCGCCCCCTTCTGGTGTCCTGAGCACTCTTCCTTCCTTCCTCCGCCTAGGCTGTGGCTGGGCTGGGACTGTGGTCTGGGCCAAGTAGGCGGGCGGCAGCCCTTGTTGAGTGGCGGCGCAAGCCGGTGGCCCCGATGTTAGCGGCGCAGGAGCCCTTGGTCGGGCTTCCAGGGAGGCGGCGTGTGCGGCACTGTGGCGACCTAGTCTCAGGTCTTCAGGGCCCTCCTTTCCTCCCTCCTTTCTGTCGGGGTCCGCCTGGCCTGGTGCTTGGGATCCTTGCCCCCCCGCCCCCAGATGCTGTTGGAAGCCCAGTCCTGGTGTGGGACCTGTGGCAGGGCGGCTGGGGGTCTCAAATGGCCTCTGCTCTTAGTGAGCCTGGACCTCCTGAGCTGTGGACATTTACCCCAATAGGACGATTTTATTGCACTTGGAGCTCCTCCCTGCAGACTGAGACAGGACCTAGATGTTATAGTAAGATAGCAGTTATTATTCTACCTGCACATGCTTTGTCTCCAGTCCATTCCATTGATAAGGACTTTCTGCTTGTTTTAATATTGGTGTCTCTTGGGTGTTTAAGCTTTGTGAAGAGTCTGAATGTGGCATGGGGCTTTGAGGGATGAGAAAGTGTGATCAGCAGTTTAAAAATTTAAATCCACAAAAAAAACAATTCACCCACATTGTTGAACCTGCTGCAGAATACCCATCTTGTCCTTATTCGGCTGTCTCTAACCATACTCCCCAGTTCTGCTCACATCATTTATGTATTTGCATAGTGTTGAATATTTATATTATATGCATAAGTAGAGTTTTACTTAGTTATCCTGTTATTGACCATGTACACAAGTCTAGTTCCTCATACGAAAATTGCATTGAGCATATATCTTTTTTTCTTGGGATAAATTCCAGACATTGGAAATAGTAAATCAAAGTTCTGTATTCTTTCCCTGGTACTTGATATGAATTTCTTCTTAGACAAGACATGTTAACAATAGACACCTTGCAAAATTTAGGTATTTGCCCAATTATCTGGAGAAATTTGGAGTTCAGCAAGGTGTTGACTCATTTTCTGTGCCAGCTGAGAGGCCACACAGATTTTATTTTTAACTGATGTACCATGATCATCCTTTTGTTTTGATTCACTCTATTCTGTTTTATTTCATTTGGTTTTATCCTCTTGACAATTAAAAAAAAAAACACTTTCTTGCAAGGCATGGTGGTGCATGCCTGTAATCCCAGCACATGGGAGGGTTAGACTCGAGGATCTCAGGGAGTTCAAGGCTAGCTTGAAATACTTGTTGAGTCAGAGTCAGCCTGCAGTACATAGGAATACCTTGTCTCAAAGGAAAATAAAACAAACAAACAATTTTTTCTTCTTTTTTATTTTAATGTAGCACAGGTAGATATTAATAAAGTATGAAAACACTTTTATAAATAGATTAATTTTTTTCATAACAGAATAGTGGTTGATACACTGTGTTCAATGATCACAGGGATTTCTGTATGAGCTATATGCCCATGCATTTTAAAACTTTTTTTTTAATTTTTGAGATAATCTCTAAATAATTTACTCAGCTCTCCAAGTTGGGTTTAAACTTGTGGTCCTCCTTCCTTACTCTCTCTGAGTGCTGGGAGTACAGGTATAGGATATCTTCCTTTGGTAATTCAAAAAAATTATGAATGTTTGTGGGGTAACATGTGCTTTTGATCTATGTCTCCTTTGTAGAAAGAATCAATCCAGGTAATGTGTCTACCATGTGTCTACCACGTTACTAACCTACAAATACTTTCACAGTGACTACAACTGCAAATCCCATTGTTTAGCAGTTTTGAAAGCTATCCTTCTTATTAACTGTGGTCACCATGCAGTTTAGTTATCGTTGAAAATTTCTTCTCCATTGTTAGTGACACTTTGTATTCTTGGATGAAAATCCTGCTTTCCCCATCCCTCATGGAACTGATCATTCTTGAAAATCAAAGTGCCCAAAAAAGATGTGGAGGCTCAAGCTGCTTGGGGCACACTGCTCTCCAGAAAGACCAGGTGATGGTGTTCTGCAGCCCTTCATCTTGCTCCCAATTTTTTTCCTTAACTCAATTCTGGGAATTGAATGCAGGCCCGTGCACTGAACTACAGTAAATTCTGTTTTCCAATTTCTTTTTTATTTTGAGTCAGGGTTTGCATAAGTAAGTACACTGCTGAGACACCAATCTTGGCCATAGATTCTTACATGTCTGTGTGTGAACACACATTGATGTCAGAGACATTTCATTTTCAAAACCAAGATCTTCCATGCACACATCCTTCTCTCATCAGTGTATTACTTCGTGATCAGATTCCTTTTCCTCTTCCCTTGTGGGCCCAGAAATACAGGAGCACCCAACTATATAAGGCAAATACTAATGCACATAAAAAACCAAACACAAGTACATAATTGCAATAGGAGACTTTAACACCCCACTGTTAGAGATAGACCAACGAGACAAAAAGTCAGCAAAGAAATAACAGCACTGAATAATACCTGTGAGCAAATGGACTTGAAGGATGTTTACAGAGTGTTCCACCAAACCACATCATAAGTTATATTAGAATACACATTCTTCTTAGCTCTACATGGGACCTTCTCCAAAATAGATCATATATTAACCAATACAGCATGCTTAACTAAATGCAAAAGGAACAAAATTGTCCCATGCATAATATCAGACCATATCTCAATAAAATTGGAAATCAATGGCAAAAAAGTGCAAAGCCTTCAAATACATGGAAATTAAATAACAACTTTCTGAATAACCATTGTGTTACAGATGAAATTAAAGGGCAAACAAAACAATATTAGAATACAATGAAAACACAGATACAACATACTGTAACCTATGGAATGCAATGAAAGCAGTCCTCAGCCTTTGAACCTCCTTTGGGCAGGCAGGGCAGGAAAGTAGAGGAAGACAAGGGGATTTCTCTTCCAAGACAGAAAATATAGAAAGACAAGGGGCACATCCAGCTGTCAGTGTTACACCCACTTCTGAGCCTGTATCTTGAGGCCAGAGAGGAGACAGCTATTTTGATCACTCTGCTAGAAATCAGCAGTCTGAGCAGAGCTACAAAGGCTGGACTTGAGAGCCCAACTGAGGGCTCCTCCAGAAGATTTGCCTGCATTTTGTTTTCACTTTCTGTTCCATGACTTAGTCGTCACCAGCTTTTGGCAGTATGGGTTTACTTGTCTTCCCAAGTGAGCTGCTTCTGGGCATCTTGGGTAGTCAGCATACAGTGAGATCTCTATGTATCTCTGTTAAGTTTTGCATAGAGCAAAGTATAAAAGTGCAGTTGCCATGATAGTAAGGTTGGCCAAAAAATTCCATTAGTGAGGTCTTAGTTTGAGGACAGCTGATGCTTTGATTGTCAGGTTTGCATGTGCATGAAGGACTCAGTGCTGGCCAGGTAGAGTGTGTCCTTCCTGCATGAGGTTTTTCATCAGTTGTGCTTTTATACCCACATATCAGAAGTGGATTTTCTTGCTGTGTGTTTTGCTTATAAATTGTCATATTTTATTAGTACTTATTTACAGTGTGTAATGATTATGTTTTTGATAGGTCCATGGCACATGTGATGCATAGAATGGAAATTATGCCCTACCTTGTGCACCACAGTGAGGCCCATCAACTTGTGATTGTTCTCAATGTTGCGGGCATTGAAAACCTAGCTCAGGACCAAGACATTGCCAGCACAAAGCACTGCTTTGTCTGGATTGTCCTTTCTTTATGATCAATGCAGTGGCCATAATGTAATATTCGGAAGCTTAGTCCAGCCCTAACCCTAACTCTAACCTGAACCCTATATCTAACTAACAATAAAAAGCCATTACCACCATTCTCTGGGCAAAGAAAACTTGATGGCATTGATGTGGGAAATGTAACATAAGTTAATTATGAGGATGTAAGATCACTGGTGGCTGGGGTGGAGCAGGAGGGGAAAGTAAAAAAAAAGCATTGTGTAAAAATTTGAAGAACATTCTCGAATTGGACAGTGGGGATATCTGCACAACATTGAGAATACACTGATTACTTTAAACTTCATTAAAATGTTAAATTTTATTTATTTTGTTCTGTCACTAACAAATCTCTGAGAAATAAGAGTAGTGATGAATACAATGATAAATAAACCTGGAAGAGAGGGGAATGGCAGGTGTGGGTCAAGAGCTGCCCACAGGTAGAACTCAAGAGATGACTCCTGGTGTGGAGCACCCAGGAGGTCCAGCTCTGCAGCTGATGGACAAGGGAATCCAGGTGCTGGCTCTCTCTGTGGGGCTAGAGCTGGTGAGGGAGCTGCAGGTGGAGCTGGCACAAGGTCAGGAGGTGCAACTTATGCATGGACTGAAACTGGCCCTGTCATTTCAGGAAGAGAAAATATCACCAACTGTCCATGGATTTCTTGGGGCAAACCCTTCCCACTGTCAGAGGCAGCTGTGTGCACCAGCTCAGCCCCAGCAAAGCCTCCCAGACTACATCCCCACATTGACTGCTCCTGGGTCACACAGCATTTGGGCACTTTGCTGAGTTCCAAGGCATATCCCCTGCCCACAAGCCCATAAACTCTGGAGCTCAGGCCCGGGAAGTTCAGGGGGCTCTAGCTGTTCCTGAAGAAGCTTAGCCTGGGGATCTACATGGAAGTACAGTTCAAATGAAGACTCAAGCACAGAAGATGTGGGTCTGGGGCAGAAGGGAGCCAGCTGAGTGAGAGGCCTGATATACCTGGGGAACTCATTTGTGGGAGGGGTGTAGGCTTTTTTCCCAGTCTGTACAGCATCCAGACACAGCCTCTCCCACCCACAGTGGGGCACTTTTGGCCCAAGGAGCCATTAGAGGCTGAAGAAGTCTCTGTGAGAGGCAAACCTTGCATAGTTTTATCACACTTGTACTTTCTGACACATTGTCTCTTGCCCCTGCCCAGTGCAGTCAGCTTTGTGAAGGCAGTGACTGCTATATGCCATTTCACTGCACTCAATGGATCAGGGCTGATGCTCCACGAATATCTGAGAAGTGAGAGGTCAGTTGGTATCTGTCTTGCCTCTCTGCAGTCTCTATCTTAGGCAGTGATCCATTGCTTACCCATTTATGCATGGTCTATACCCACACTGAGGAAGGCCTGGGGTCTAGAAAAATGGCTTTTAGGTGAGCAATATCCGTTCTGCTGCAAATGGTGACTCTGTGGCCTCCAAAGAACATTGTAACTCAAAAGGGCAGGAGTTGCATCTACTCTGCTTACAAGGTCTCGGCCAATACCCAGAAATGTGTCTGCACACAGTGTGTCTTCATGTGTATTTGTAGCATGATTACACCTATTTCCTCTTCCATGATATCTGACAGTCATGGATTCTTTGCTGTACTCAGGGTTTCCTGTGTTGAACAAACCCTGAGGACTATATAGTGACACTCCAATCTCCTTTCCAAAGAATAGAAAGCTTCTCCCAAGTGTTGGTCAGTAAAGGGGGTGGAAGATCATTCATGGGAATCAGCCCAGCCTCTACTGTAGGTCTTCATGGGGCCAAGGTCACAGCTAACCACTTTGCATGGAGCCCCCATTTCATCCCCAGTGACCCTGAGTTCTCAATGCACTCAGCACCTCATCGTTCAGCATTGTAAACTGGGTTTGAGTGATCAACTTGCACATGGCCAGGACCTGAATCTGCAGGTGGCCAAGTCTCGCTGGGCTGCTAAGGTAAGAACTCACATTCTCAGTTTTGGTGCCTGTAGGTCTGAGATGTCAGCCATGGAGGAAGCCAGAGTGGAATGGCCAGACCTGGGGCAGCTGTCTAGGAAGGCTAAGTCTGGAATCTCCTTCAGGCTGTGAGGTCTATCTGCCTGCACCTGGCTTGCTGTACAGACATCTGCCAGGCTCTCTGCTGGCTGACTTCCGATCTGTGATGAGACAGTGGGCGGACATAGAATTGGTCTCCTGCACATGACTTCTCAGAAGGGTTGGAGCTGAAGCAAAGCCCACACTCTAAATTGTCCACAGAGGCTTGTGCTACAGGGCTCACTAAGGAATACTACCATGCTCACATCACCTTGATAGAGGAGAGGCAGAAAAGAAGTCTATGCATTAACAAAACCTATGAGTTTTAAGATGGCCTCCAATATTAGAGATGAGAAAATGGAGGATCATTCTAGATGTCCAGATCCATTAATGAGGCCCCACAGAATGTTCCCCAGTTTTCTAAGAGAATGTCCACAGGAAGGAACTAAGCTACTCTTCCATAGCCATGGAAGGTGAGCAGCTGTGTTAACTGTTCTTTTCTTGTGCTCATTTAGCCCTGAGGCTTCTATGAAAGGAAATGCGGTGCCTGAAAAATTCCTGTAAACAAGCACCAGAGAAATGGACAGAGTGGACTGACATTTGAGGTGAGCACATCTCTGGTGAGTTGATGATGTGTAAGAGCTTGGGATAGGATGGAGAGGCAGAAAGCTAATGGTCCATGGACACCAGGCCTAGGGCTGAAAATGAGATACAAGGGCAGAATGCAATCATGCCAAGAAATGAAGTGACTTTGTGTTTGTGTCCCATTTCCCCTTCTCCACCAATGTGTGTACAATGACCTTGCTTGTGACAAGGTAGATGCTGAGTAGAGAGCATATGGTATTTGAACACTTGGAATCTAGATTCCTTGAGAGCAGGACTACAGGTGCAGTGTTTGACAAGTCCTGGATGGATGTGCTTAAACGGTTAATCTGACCCTAAATTCCCCTCAGTACTATATGGGCCACAATACAGTCCCTTCTGCTGACACACCTTGCACCAGAGCAGATATCTATTGTTATTCTGGGTACCATGTCTATAGCAGGGACATGTCACACAGGGCCCAGGGGCCAGCTCCATGCCCATGTCCTGTGTACAGCTATGTTGGGCCAGAGCCGTGAAGCCTGGAGAAAGCCTGAGGCTCTGAGAAACCACAGGATTTACTTTGTTAAACATCATAAACTTATGTTCCTCAAAGACAAAAAGCACTATCCCAGACTTCTACCCAGGAGGACAGGAGATGACTCTGGAGTCTGTGGATAACCATGGCCGCTGCCCTTCTCCTCCTGCCAGCCCTGTCCTAGATGGGAATGTGAACATGACAGTGGCCCAGGCTCAGTTTCCCTGTCCCTGCCCAGGAGCATCTGCCATCAGTGCCTGTCCTCAGACCCCCTCACACTGATGACCTAGGGAGGGAATTGTTTATGCAGACTTACTGTGGTGGCCAGGCCTAAATAGCCTTGTTCTGGAGTCTGTGTCTCTGAGTGGCTGGTGGCAGAGCCTAGGGACATCTGGCCTAGACTTCCCTCTTCTGTCTGGGTGCCTGGGGACTGGGCCTGGTGAATTCTGTCCTGTGCTGCCTTTGATGGTTGGGCAGTTCCCGGTGAGCATCCTGAAGTATCTTGGCTGAATGAACCATCCTCTCACTTGTTCCCAGGTAGTTTTCCCATGGCGAGTCCTGAGGCTGGGGTTTTGAGGCCTGGGAAAGCAGCATAACATATTGACTGATCACTCTCTCTAGCCAAGTGCCTGTGAAGGCCAACTGTCACCAGACCAAGGTGCTTGGTGACCAGATCCTTCAGAGTTCTGTTTAGATCTGTTGCCAAGCAAATGAGGTCACATGCTAGGGTCCATAGCTGGGCTGCCACCTCTAATGCCCTATTTATTTTTATAAATCTGTTCTCTTTAGAAAGAGCATGTGAAAAACTGGAAAACTGAGTGTGGTTTTACACTTTGCTACACTTTGAAAATTTAAATGCAGCAAACATGTAGATGCTTCAGATGTGGCAGGCATGGTGCCAAGCACACAATTCCATCCAAAGGGTCCCTTGTCTCTGAAGATGAGGTGTTTAGTGTCTTCACTTAGAGATATGTCACATTTTCAGGTGACTTCCTTTCCTGGGAATATGGTAGTTTCATTTCAATTCTGTTAGGGAGCATGGAGATGTTCCCAGATTGCCCTTAATATTTTTCCTTGAAGGATGTGAATGTTTCATGTTAAAACTTCCGCATGTCTGGGGGAGGAGGATTCCTAGCAAGTCTTCCTCTCACATGCCTATGAATGATTACTTATGAGTCCTTGGATGTTTACCTCAACCACACACTGCAGTGCTCCATACTTTGACAGCCTGTGAGGGGGGACAGCAGGTGGTGAGAGCAAGGGAAGGCTTTGCAAGGCCATGAACAACATTGCCCCATTTGGATGAAGGACACATGTGTGTCACTCATGGGGAACTTGTCTGCTAGCAGCTGCTATCACTTCCTGTCCTCCCATCCCAAAAAGACCATGAGCTTTGTGTCCCTCCTGGGTAGTTTGCCTTTCCTATAGGTGATGGTGCTGAGCCTATTTAGTGGCAATGCTCTTTGCTTGGTATACTTCAAGCAGTGTCTCCATGCTGGGCTCCTCCTGTGCTGTCACCACCTGCTATTATGGGGCTGAACCAAACAACTGCAACGTGTTCATGCATGTGTCATCTATGTGCTGATGGGCATTTGTTCTGTTTATGGCTTGATTCTTGAAAGCAGGGTACCACAGCCATTTTTATTCATGTTCTTGTGTGTATATACGCTTTTATTTCAAATAAAAGTGCTTGAATGTGAAATTACTGGGTCATATTTCTGTTGTATGGCTACCTTAGAAATTCTTAAAGTATCTTTGGAAGCAGTTGATTCGAGCAGAGTTAAATGGTTGGTTTTTGTTTTGTTTTGTTTTATTATGCTATACTATGCCCTGCTATGTTATGTTCCACTATGTTATGTGTTGGTTAGGATTTTGAAACTCTTTCAGCATGTTTTCAGTGCTTTCTGATTTGACTTTGAATAATCAACCTGGGAAAATATGAGGATATAACATAATCTGACTAATTTTGCTTTGGAGAAAATTTAAAAAGGAAAACCCAGTCAGGGATGTTGGTGCACACCTCTCATTCCAGTACTCAGAAGGTTGAGGCAGGGGGATTGTAGTGAGTTTGAGGTCATCCTGGGCTACAAGATAAGATGAAGACCAGCCTGAACTGCATAGCAAAACCCTTTCTAAAAACAAAATCAAAGAAACAAAGAAAGACAAAATAATATAACAATGAAAAGTCAAAAGTCACCTGTCAACTGAGAAATCAAATCTTTGTGAGGTTTTCTTGAATATGTGTTTTAGTCAACACAACTAGCATCAGATTTACCATCATGTAGGCATTGATGTTCTGCCTGGTGTTTGCATTGTTTTAATTTTTTAAAGTTTGTACTGAAATGAGTGCAGACATGCTACTGAATATACCCTCTTAGGATATGAGTAGCTCAGTATGAAGAGAATTTCATCATTGTTATTTTTTCTGTCCTAAATTTATAGTTTGAACAAGAATTTGATAAAGGGATTACTACCTTTTTTGAAATAATAAGCATCTTATAAAGATACTCTTTTTGAGTGTATAAAATCATAAAAATTATTATAGATTAATAGTGGTTAACGTACCTTGCACTGGGATTTCTGGAATTTCTAAATGATGGATATTTTCAACATTTGTAAAATTAATTACAAATTTTAACACATGGTCTCACTAATTTTCTAAATTTCCCAGGCTAGGCTTAAATCTTTCCTCATTCTTCCTCACCCTTCCAGAGTGCTGGGATTACAGGTGCATATTATCCTGCATTGGCAATTGATAGCAATGTTTTGTATTCATGGAGTAAAATGTTCAGCTTCGGTTTTTAGACACTTTGTAGAAAGAGTCGATCTACTTAAGCTATCTGCTACCTTCCTAGCCTGCAGTTTCTTTCACAGAATAAGACTGAAAATCCCATTAACAGTGTTTTAGATTCTCTGCTTTTTAACTGTGGTCAGCATGTGCTTCAGAGCATCAGCATAATTGCCTTCTGCACTGGGACTGAGGTTTGGTGTCCTTGAAGCACATTCTCTTTTTATTTGATCCTTCCTGGAATTTGATTATTGTTTGAATTCAGAGCCCCCAGAAAGGTGTAAAGTTAAAGCTACTTGGGGCACGCTGTCCTCCAGAAGGCCAGGCCAGTGTAAAATATAATTTTCCCTGCAGGCATACTTTCCAAGGGTTTGTTTTGGTTTTTGGATATTGATTTTTGTTTCTAATTTTTGCTCTGTTCATCAGTGTGTCTGTCCCTGATGTCAGTGGGCCAGTGACATCAAAGGAAACAACACATTCATTAAAGGTCATATTTCATTTTACTTAGAGATGCAGCCATTTTCTTTGGTATCCTCAAACTAACCCTACAGTATATATTCTTGTGAGTAACTACTTTCAGTTATTTAGTCTTTTAAGCAAAATATTCTCATCATGCAGCTTCTACTGAATTAAACTGTAGCAGTCATGAGCCTGTCTCTTATTTCAGGCTCCATACCTTGACCAGCCTGCAGTATCCCCATTTTCTGAACTGCTCCACAGCTTTGGAGAGTCCACATGCGGCAGTTGAAATCTGCACCTGTGTGGAAGACTTTCTGTCAAATTGGGCTTTGTAACAGGATGACCTTCTTGAACAAAGGTCCCCTGAGGGAAATAAGGGGCCACAGACCTGAAAGGAGGAGCTCTGGCAGCAGGACCATTCCAGGCATCTCCTGTCCAGCCTGCAAGCTGTGCTGCTTTGCTGAGAAGCTCACTAATAGATCAGCAGGCTTGAATCTGGGCCTTTCTTGCCATGGTTCCGGCTAGGTGTCATGGTGTTCAGCACCTTTGCCTGGTCCATCTTCCCCACCTTCAGATCTCAACAGAGATCTGCACAGCTTTGAGCTTCCTCTTCCAGGCTGCAACTCTATGTAGAAACTACAGGTGTGAAATCTGTGACTATGAAACTCAACCTGTATACATTTGACCTGGAAATTCAACATCTAAGGCTTCATTATAAAGAATGAGGCTGACAACAACCATATTCTCTTCTTACTCAGGTTATCTGTGAATAGTTAGAAACCACTGAATGTACCACAGCAGAGCTGCTACATCAATTATAAAATTACAGCCACTGAAAATGCAGCAAGAAGGCCATGTCTCAGGCCATGTCCCCGGTGTTACCTGAGATGACAGAGAGTTTATGGCCTGGCCCTCTCTCTACCCAGCAGTGAAGACACAGGGACCCATGCAGCAGGTAAGGACAGGAGATAGGGGCTCATTGATGGCAGACCATGATCCTGGGCGTATGCCTATTTCTTTTTTGTCCATTTTCTTATACCATTGAGTTAATTATAGTGCTCTATTCAATATTACTTCTATTCAGTTTAGTTAACAACAAATAGTGGCTAATATCTTGAATAGGTAAGTGAAAATGGATGATTTAATTACATTATATACAATGAAATTTACAGTACATACTTCAAATATCTATCTGTGTGTGTGTGTGTGTGTGTGTGTGTGTGTGTGTGTGTGTAAAGGAATCTTGATATTCAGAAAGGCAACACTCTGTTTATCACTATCTCTAACACATGAGATCATGCAGTGCTCTTCCACGGTGCAGTGGTGCTAGAAGCCACCCTAGAAGCCACCATGCACATCTGTGCCTGCTACTGCTAGAGGACAGCAAGAGATTTGGTTCAGTGTTTGTTCTTCCAGCAAGAAGTCCTGAATCATCCTGCTGCCAGGCAGCTCAGGGAGTGAGCAGCATGCAGAGGAGCCCAGCACTGCCTGCCTCACACCCCTTTCCCCCACTGTATCCTTGCTGCAGCCCTGCCAGGGTGCAGCCAAGGCTCTGCCTCCTCAGCCCCAGGGTCCTCAGTTCCTGAGTCCTGGCCTCAGCCTCCACCAGGCTTCAGGTGCTGCCATGTGTTCAGCTGGATAGTGGGTGGTGCACACTCTCAGCCCCACATACACAAAGATCACTGACTACACTGACCCTTCCTGTCTGCAAATTTTGACTGAGGCTTTGGCATTGGAACAATACACAAAATTGTCATTACCTTTTCTTTTTGTTCTTTTTTGAGTGGTTTCTTTCTTTATTTAAACATATATTTAGAATTTCATTTTGCAAAAATCCTTTGTCTGTCTTTTCATGCCCCAGTTAACTAAGCTCTTACAAATTTCTACTGCACTTCAAACCCATAAGCTTGAATGCTCAGAATCCAATCTGCACCTTTGTAGCATGGTGTAAACAAAGCAGAAACTGAATTTGGGGATATTTCTTTGCCTTCTAGCACCTTGAACAGAAAACCTTGACTCGTGTGTTTTTACCTCCAAAATATAGGTTTCAGTACCAACTGAATCTGCCACTGACAAAATGAGTTTCCTGCATTTATTTCAAACAATCTCATTTCCCCTCAACTGGATAAGCGCATTGTCTAAGATTTATTTTGCCCAAACTTGAAAAATAAGTTCCAGTAGACAAGAGGCTGCTACCCATCCTGAAATTGTGATGGGATTTTATGTAAACATATAGTCCAGCCCATACCCTGGCAGTCATGAGCTGAGAGAGGGGCAGATGGCTTGTGCAGATAGAAACACCTAGAAATAGTCAACCAGCAGCTGCAACAAGCAGGGAGCACAGCTGCTGAGCCTTCACTGCTAGGTGATGGAATGTTGTGGTAGGTTTTGCCCTGGGTTTACTGATGTGGCTTGGTAAATCCAGGTTGTTGCGGGGATTATCCTTCAGTGGGATACTGTGCATTTTGTACATTTGTTGGCCATATGAGGAGATTCCCTTTTGCATTGCAAGTATTTGTCTCTTACCTCACAAAACAAATGGAGAAGCAATTCCAACCTCAAAGATGAATGTATTTAAGTTTTATCTATAAACTGGGATCTATTTGGGACTGTCGCCTTTATTCTCTTCCATTAATGCTTGGCCAAATAGAGCTGTGATGCACTGATGTGAAAACCTAGAGTACTAAATCACAGAGGCAGAAAGATCAGTGGTGGCTGGGGCTGGCAGGGAAGAGAGGGAAATGTGTCCAAATGGGAATGAAGTTGTGGGAAATGTTCTGGAACTGGGCAAAACTGATTGTTCATATTGAGAATGTGTGCATGCCACTGCACTGAGTATGCTAATTAAAGTGAATGACATCCTATAATTTGTTTAAAATTAATTTATGCCATAATATTTAAAACGAGTATAGAGGTAAGGGCAAGAAAATGGAAAAAAAATAGTGGAGGAGATGGGAAACTCAAGTTTTTGTGAGGAGCTGGCCTCAAGGGAGTTGAGGACCTGCCACCTGCTGTGGAGACCCTGTTAGTCATACCTATGAGCTGACAGATGGGCTTCCTGTGCTGGCTCTTCCCGTGGTCCCAGAGCTGGTGAAGGCACTGGAGATGGATCAGGTGCAGACTCTGCAGATGGTCCATGAGCTTGGTGTGCAGCTGACCCTTCAACAGCAAAAGGGAAAACGATCACCAATTTCCCATGTTCCTTGCAGCGCAAACAAATTTCCCAGTGCCTTTCAGAGACAGCTCTGTGCACAAATCCACTATCCAGAAGTTTCTCACACTGCATTCACCCACTGATTCCTGTGTGTCTCAGAGCTACAGGGTGCTCCCTTAGCCTTGTCCTCCTCACATACCCACAGACCTTACCAGTCCTCCTCACCCTTGTTTCTGCCTCAGTGTGTTCACAATGCTCAAGCTCAGCAAGGTGAAGCGGCATTGGAGGGTTCATGTGGGTTTGCAGCTGCTGCTTAGAGCTAAGAAGCAGGGCTGTGGTTCTGGAGGAGACAGGTGTGGGGAGCTGAGTGTGAGGTCTCGTCCTCAATCCCAAACTGCTTGCCCACGGCAACCTGCTGAGTTAGACACCTGCCTGCTGCTCCAGCTGTGGAGAGCCCTGTTCCACTCTATCTCCACCACCAGTGAATCAGTCTTGTTCCAGACAGCCCTGAGAGACTGAGAGATGACTCCATGGGAGAGTCTGTGTACACTGGTGTGACCATCTCTCCCTTCTTCAAGGAAGCTTTACACACATCTGTCTAGTGCTCTCCACTGGCATGTTGCCTTCATGGGGGATGGAAAACTGTCTGCTATGGTATAGGGGTTGTCTTCCATAAGTATGTTAGAAGTGAGAGCACAGAGAGATATGTCCTGTTTCATCTTTCCTCAGTCATTAGATTGCTCAGAGACTTGCCACCCACTACTCTGTGCTTCCTCTGGGCTTCTCTTTCACTGTTGTGCATCCATGTCTAGGGAATCCAAGAGGGGGTCTTATGTACTATAATGTCAGTGATACATGATCTGCCATCCAGGATAGCCCCCACTAATGTGGAAGGTCAAGAGGGGAGTACATATATCTTTCCTGGTCATTGGATCATTGTCAGTGCCTGGAAAGTGTCTGTGCATGGTGTGGCTCTATGTATATTCATGTACACATGGTACCAGCTGGTTCCTGCCCTGATGTCTGAATGTTCCTGATGCCTCTGCCAGTCCCCAGAGAATATGGCTCTGAATAATACATCTGAAAGCCCATAGAGCAACTCTCCAATCTCCTCTACAATGAAGAGAGAATGTTTACTCAGGGTAGGGATTAGTGAGGGAGAAACAAACCTTTCCCATGGAGAGGGCAGCTCAATGGAGAATAAACACAGCTACTCAGGCAGGCCTTCTATCGAGCCTTGGTTGGTGTCAACAATTGCCTGGAAACCCCATTTTGTACCGTAGGGACCCTATAAGCTTGTCCATAGGTACAATTCAGTGTTTTGAGAATTGCCCTATTACTGGGTATAATTCTCAGTTCTCAGTGAAGTGAGACTGAGAGATATAAGCACATTTCAAAGACTCAGCTTTAGGTGGTTGAGTCACACTGTGCAGCTGAGAGCAAACTCACTATCCCACCATCGGGGCCTGTGGGGTGCAAATGTTGGCCCTTGAGGGACCTGGGAAGGAAGAGCTGTGGCTAGGGCAGCTGTGCAGAAAGTCCTGTTCCAGGGGCTCCATCAGGCTGTGCAGCCCTTCTGCCTGTGCCACCCTCACTGTGCAGACCACCACCAAGTTCTACACTGAGTTATTTGCAGTCTGTGATGAGACAGTAGGAAGCCTAGAGTTAGTGGCCCAGCCATGCCCCACCGTGAATGCTGGAAGCTGCAGTGATACTCAAAGATTAAATTTCATAAGGAGCATTTAGAAATGATAGCATTTTCAGATCAGTTTGTTAGCAAATAAGTCATAATCTCCCTACATGAAGAGTATCATCCCATGTGTCCTGTGACAACAACATGTTCTAGAGATGAGAAAACAGGCTTGTCCTGGGTGTGGAAATGGGGACCTGTATGTGATGACTCACAGGGTACTTCCCTGTGGTGCTGCTGAAAAACTTTGGTCCAGTTTTCTTTACCATGAAAGGCTGAGTGGCTGTATTCACTGTTTCCTGGTACAATGTCATTTAGCCTAGTGGGCCCCTAACCTGTGACCTGAGGGGCTGGATATTTACCCTGAGACATGGACAAAGTAGCAAGGGCCTAGGTTTTGGATGAGTGCACCTCTTCTGATGTGATGATGTGTCAGAGCTGGGCACAGGGTAGAAACACAGTCATGCCAGTGCCAAAGGGATAGCTGGCCCAGGAGTTACAGTGAACTAAAACAGCAGAAGTAAATCATGAGAGGAAGTGAAGTGACTTAGTGTCCATGTCTCTATTTTGATGCTCCCACTAATGTGTGGAGAGTGACCTGGCACTTGGCTGAATTAGTGGCTGGGCAGAGAGGATGTGATAGTTGAAGACATAGACCCCAGTTTTCCTTTGGAGGCAGTACCGCTGGGCTGCTATTTACTATACACTGGAGGGAGGTACTGAAGGTGAATTTCTGATCCTGAAGATCCCCTGTCCTCCTGTGGGTTCATTACAGAGTTCCCTCAGCTCACACTCTCCCCCTGCTGGCATCTGTTGTTATTGGGAGGCCCCACAGTGGTACATCTATGTGTATTGCAGCCCTGCAGGGACCTGCTCCAAGCTGATGTTTGGGGCAGCACAGTTGGTGCAGTGCCCAGTAGTAGGTGAGAAGCTTCTGAGATCTCAGACTAGCAGAGAAGGGGGCCATAAGGACTCCCACCAAAGCCTCGCAGATATGTCAATACAGCACAGTTACCTGGCAGCTTCTGGAAGCACAGGCTGCACATAGAGCTGCAGGGTCAGCCCTGCACAGTGAGCTTGGAGGGGCCACACCCTGTCTCATAACCCTGCTCCCCCATGGTAGGGATGATAGGGATACCCAGGCCCACAGAGCAGATAGTCACTAAGGGGTGTTCACCAGCATTTATGATCCAGGAAGCCCTCAAAGCCACCAGCCAGCCAGGCAGCAGACCAGGAGGTCTCACTTTGTCTCCTTTGGGATTGCCTAAGTGGAAAAGGATTCACTTTTCTAGTGACAGCACAAAAGCCACCAGGCATATGATGAACCAGGTCCTTTATTGCAGTTCCCCATGGCAACCTTTCAGATAGCACCTGGGGCTTGCTGGCATGGTGGTAAAGCCAGTCTGGGTCCTTCTGGAAGTGGATCTCCTCCATCTTCTCCTCCCAATCTAGAATTTATACTTACATTGTGGTTCCCAAACCCTGGACCAGCCCAGGCTCACTTATCAGACCCCATGTGGCCTTCCTCAGAGCCCTAGTGAGATTCCCTCTACCTTGGTTGCCTGGCCTCTGCTCTGCATCTAAAGCCTGAAACACCACCATCTCTATTCCTGTTTCTTGCTGGTGACTCATGGCCACCTGAGTGGGCTCTTGGGCAGCAGACCTTCTTATGTACACAGGATGGTTCTTGAGATATTAAGCAGTGAGTACCTAGATTCTGGATTGAAGTCCCTGCTTTAGAGCCAGGTCAAAAGGCTATACCATCTCTCACTGGCAGTATATACATTGCACATATTACATTTTGTGTCTGAGTGTACCCCCAAAGCCTCATGTCACAGAAGCATGGTTTTTCCAGAAGTCACTGAAACTGAGTTTGTGATGGATTCATGGTCTAATGCTGAGATTAAGGGTGTTTGTGGCACACCTGCCCTAGAGTTAGTACCTGCTTACATTGTAAGGGATGAAAGGAGACTTCCTCTGCCCTCCTCACCTGTTGTTTTTACCATTTTCCACTGCCTTGGTCTGTTGCCCTCTGCCATGTCCCACCCTGCCTTGAAGCGAGCAGGTAATGGACTGAAACCTCTCCAAACTGTTAAATAAATAAACCCTTCCCTTTTAAAATCTGGGTGTCTGTTATTTTGCCTCACCAGCAAGAGAAAAGTAACTAAGACAGCACACAAGAGACCAAATCTGCTATATGGTCCCAATGCTCTCAGCCTCAGGAATTCTTGCTCACATTGCTGAATTCAGCTGAGTGTAACCCATTTCCCATGTAGACCATGCATCTGATTCCCAAAGGAGCAGTGCTGACCCTGTGTAAATAGAGACCTGCAATAGACCTTGTGTCTCACAGGTCACCTTTCAAGCCTTGTACTGTCTGATACCAGGCCTTTGACTTGTGAGATCATGGGAACCTTGACTGACAAAACACCACACTGAAAAGATCAAGGCTCAGGGATGCTCAGCCCCAAAGAGTAAGCTTCTGTCAAAGTCAGACTCCTGATGTGCTTGGAGTTTATTATTAGTAGGAAAAGTCCATTCAGAGAGTGGGCTTCATGCTCCATGGGAGCTATGCAGAGCAATAAAGAACACCATGATGGCGGTCTGCAGCCAGGAGCTGGCCAGTGGCTTCTTTCCCACAAGGCTCTCTCTACACAGGAAGGAAGCCCCCCTCATCCTGTGTGCACAGAATAGAGTGTTGGGGTCAGTGACCCAGACACTGTGTGTGGTCCTCTCAACCCATGCTCTCTATAGCTGCTCAAACCTGTGACCTAGCACTTGGTCATGGCCAAGGCCATGACTGTCTGTATTGAAGCTGCCTCACAGTCTCAGAATAACAGAGCAGTAAGTAATAAACATTCCAACAGGGGAGGGGTGGACCTGGGCCCCAAAAGGCAGAGGCATCTATGGAAGCTGGGCTCATTGGGAACCATACCCGAGGGTACCATATTCTGTCACCTGGAGCATGAACCCCATGTCAGGCAAGGTATGGTGGGTCCCAGGCACATGATACTGTGGATTTCAGTATGTGGTCAATGTTTGGGTAGAAGGTAGAGTGTCTGCCCAGGGAGGTTACTCTGCACCCTTTCACTTCCTGCCAGGCTCCCATGGACAGGCAGAGTGACCTGGCAGATGTTGGGGAACCTCCCTTTCTGTTCTGTGAGCCTCAGGCCACAGACAAGGGAGGCAGCTGCATCCCACCCCATGCTCTTCCAGAGGGCACTAATTTCATGGACTAGGGCTAAATGACCTCCTGACTCGTAAGTATTTGACTGAAAGCAGAATCATCATTGGTTGGCATCTGCCTGCATCTTCAGAAATTCAGGCTGCCAGTTGCCTTCCTTGCACCCAGCCATCAACTTAGTTGGTTGATGGTTCCCAGCACAAGATGCAGGATTATGGGAGGCTCATGTCTCAAAAGAGTCTTGACAATTGTTATAAATGTTCAGTAATCTATATCTCTGGCCCCTTTGTTTTGCTGACACAGTTTCATAACTACTAAAGGAACAGCATTGGGGGTGAACCCTGAAGAGTTCAATGCCAAAAGCATACACTGCCAGAGAATAGCAGAGTGAAGACAGATCTGTGACTATTGGCAATTGAAGAGAGCTGCTGGGGTAACTGTCAAAACTGCCTCCCCAACACAAGGGCAGCTGGATTGTACTGGGGAGACCTATCACACCCATGTGGGGAGGACGGGTCCTCTCCCCTAGAGGGAGACACTTTCCTGTTCTCCTGGAATCACATTATAGATCCTGCTGCATTGTGCACTTTGCATCAAAACTGGTGGATTAGGTGGCTCTTCTCTTGGAGCACCCACACTCCATGCTTGAGTGCATTTTGTGTCTCCCTCTAGCAAAATTTTCTAAAGCCCGTGTTTTAAAAAAAAATAGTGGAAGCTGGACATGGTGGTGCACACCTGTAATCCCAGCACTCAAGAGGCTGAGTCAGGATTCTTGAAAGTTAGAGACCAACCTAGGCTACACAGTGAGCTCAAGTCTAGTCTGAACTGCAAAGTGAAACCTTGTTTCAAAAAGACAAAGCTAAACTAAACAAATGGTGGATTAGAACACTTCTGATTGGACAACTAGATATTATAATGTGTGCATAGCTTTTTTCTGTGTAACATCTCTCTCTCTCTCTCTCTCTGTCTGTCTCTGTCTCTCTCTCTCTTTTGAGTCTCTATATTCTTCAGCCTAGGTTTGAACTTCTGATGTTCCTGTCTCAGATTCCTACAGTATGGGAATTGCAGTTGTGCATAAGTATGCCAGTTTCAAAGGGTGATTTTAACAAGCACTGATTACTCTAAATGACTTACAAGTGTGTGTGTGTGCTGTTTTGTTTGGTTTAATGTACTCTCATTTTTTCTTTTTGTTTTTTTTTGGTAGCATGGATCAAACTAGCAACCTTGAATTTTCTAGGCAGGTGCTGAACCTGCTGAGTGAAGTCCTCAGCCTAAAGCAATGACTTCCGTGGTTCTCATTACCTTGAGGATGTCATCTGAAATAAGTATACAATTTAAAGGGGTGTTTGCAATTACTAGTAGTATTTTCCTTAACCCTCACCTTCCCAAACAATGAATGCTTAACCCTATCCCCTAACTGCTTTGTTAATGACTCCTCCTGGGCCATCAGTAAACTGGGAGGGTTGGAGGTTGTTCTTGACTGAATTATCCATTGAGGCAACTTCATTCTCTTTGGTCATTGTTACCAAGTACCTGCAAGGACTGTCATATCTCAGAAACAGTGAACAAACCCAAATGCCCTGTGCCCTGATCCATGGCATTGATGACTAACTAAAGCCCAAATTCCTGGTGAGTACACCTTTTGAGAGGAGACTGAGTTTCATTCTTCTTCCCTGGCATCATTTCCTAAGCCCTGTGATGGACATTTGCCTCACTTCCATCCTGCCCCTGTGCTGCACAGGTTACTGAGGGTCTCAGCTGTCCTGACCTCTACTGGTACATGGTTCTCCAAGAAGCAGATGTGCCATTCCCCTGCTTGCTGTTCTGACCACCTTCAGATGGGCATCATTCCCGGGCTGAAAGTCTAGGGCAATAGCATCTCTTGGCCCCACTTTCACATGTGTCAGCAATATAACTGGGAGTGTGAACTCCCTTACTCCCTGAGCCTGAGGTGTGTCACTTGAACTGGTATTGTGCACAGCAAGCTGAAGCACAGGACCAGTGCCAGGTAGCATGGAAAAATCCAGGCCCCTCTGTGTGGCACCATGTGGGAGCTGATCACCATGAGGGAGGGCACAAAACAAGGGCAGGAGCAGGTGCTGTGGAAACCACAGAGGTGGGCAGCCCTTCTCTGATGTGTGGACCCCAGTGCCTTTGAGGGCATCGGGATGGGCCTCTTGCATTGAACAAGGGAGTTCCTGGCCTGCTATTTCTGGGTCAGTGTGGCAGTAGACATTGGCTCTGTATGGCAGTGAATTTGCACAACACAGATTGTGTGACTGCTTGACTTTTTCTGCCCAGGCCCTTCCTTGTCCACCCCAGTCTTCTCTGAACCTTTCAGTGGAGCCACAAGAGGGGACACTGCATGTGTAGCTGCCCAAAATATAGCTGGTGCAGTTTGGTGCTATCAGCTAAAAGGTATGACGGGTGACAAAATGAAGTACCAACCACTGTGCAGCTCAGGGACTTCTTAGCCTTTTTTTTCCAGCTTCCATTCTCTCTTTCCCCAGGTATCCCTCCATCCTCCTCTTATACACACTTCTCCTCTCAAGAGCACACATCTGGGCTTGTGCTAGCCCTGGCTGGACTGGGAGCTGCTCTGCACTCCTCCAGAAGAGAGAATCCAGTACCCACAGGTATGGATGATTTGTTGTCACCCACAACAAACTAGAACCAAAATGTGTTGTCCTTGATTCACAACATGGGACTGAGGCTACCAGGAATTCTATTCTTGGTTCAAAGCTCTAGAGTTCTCCTCAGGACATGGTGGTCAGAACTGGGGGATCAAAATCAATCTGATAGTGGAGCAACCCAGGACCTGACCTAAGGTTTGGGTCCCTGTGTGATGCATGTGTTCCTAGATATGTGGGGAGGCAAATGTAGGTGCTCCTGTCTGGCAGAATCCAGGTAGATACATTATCTTTGAAATGGCTCATATGATATGGGCAGAATTGTATCTACTCAAGGAACAAAGGCTGGGTGCACCAGACCGTGAAGCAGGACCCTCAGATATGTGCTACACTTTTGAATAAAGGCAAATAAGTGTGCCCCAGCCCAAATATGTCTGCGTGCAAATTCATGCCCCCTGGGCTCATGCATTTTGGTCCTGTCCTAAGAGCAATTGAAGGTATTATAAGGTGTGGCAGTGCGGTCAGCCTTCTAATGGCATGGCTCTGGGCCCCTCAGGAACTGGACAGCACCTGGACAGGAGACAGGCGGAAGGCTCACTTGTGTACAATGTGACCTTGTCTCAGTCAGTGACCATCCTCAGGATATGGCCACCATCAATGCTTATTTTGTTTTGGTTGCCTAGTTGCCAGGCTTCCATTGTGTTCTCACCTGAATCACAGCAGAATTGATTTCCCAAGTCCAGCTGCACAGTGATGTTGTAGGCCAGTGTGCTGGTGTGACTCAAGAACCTGTGCCACCAGCAATAGGGCTTCTGTGTTGTGAAAAGCTGTGGATTGTGGCAAGAACCCTATGTGTTTTGATCTCCACCACATTGTTGCTGGAGTCATGATGTACAGAGCAAGATTCCTGCCATTCAGATGTCACTTTTTACTATAACTTTCCTTCCCGTGATAAGTTACTCAGAAGCTGTGTGAAAGATAAACATATGCTCAAGGCCCTGCTAAGCATCTCCACCCAGAGTGTCTGGTAGCAGCTCAGCCTTCAAAGCTGGGTGGGAGAGGCAGGGAGGGAGGTGGAGAAGGACAAGTGGCTTTGTCCTCCAAGACAGCAGCTACAGAGGGGCAGGGGACACCTTCAGCTGTCACTGTTACATCCACTTCTGTGCCTGTAGCCTGTGGTCAGAGAGGAGACAACAGTTTTGAACACTTTGCTAGAATCAGTGATCTGAACAAAGCTACAAAGGCAGGACATTGGAGCCATACTGAGGACTCCTCCAGAAGATTTGCCTGCTTTTCATTTTCACTTTCTGTTCCATGATTCAGTCATCAACAGATATTGGTGGTGTGGATTCACTTGTCTCCAAATAAGTTGGCTGTTTCTGGGGAGTGGGCAGTCAGCACACAGTGAGATCTCCATGTGTCTCTGTTAGGTTGTTTATACAACAAAGTATAAATGTACATGTTCCTATGATAAAAAAGATTGGTCTCAGAAATTCCATTAGCGAGTTCTTAACTTGAGGATTGTTGATGCTTTGTTGTTGAGCCTGCATTTGCATGAAGGACCCCTTGCCTGATGCAATATACACTTCTTTGCAGTGTATATTGATTACACTGATGATAGGCACATGGTTTGTTTATTAATGAGAATGCATATTAGATCCTATGTGGTGTATGACAGTGCACCCTATCAACTAGAGACTGTTCTCAAAATTGTTTGCATTGATCACCCAGATTTGAAAAAAAGTGGAAAGGTTTACAGAGAAAATCTTTCAGATACAAAAACATACTTTAAGTCAAATATATTAGAGAACACACAAATAAAATAATAGATGAACATAGGAAAACAATGAAAAACAACAGCTGCCCAACATAGCAAAGAAATGGAATATATGAAAGAGATCCAAACAAGAGTTCAACAAGTTCAATGCTATATGAAAGATATAAAACCTATAAGAGAATAAAATTATATGCACAGACTGAACAAAAGTTAGGTTTAGAATTTCAGATCTTGAAGATGAAATTGTAGCTAGTTGTCATGAAAACAATGCTATCTTAAAAGTAGCAAGGGACTATGAGAGATCAATCCAACAGGTACAAAATGCATCAAATAAGAATTGCATGAGATTGATTGGGGTCAATGAGAAAGCCAGAGACAACACAAATACCATAAAAATACTTCACAAAATAATGGAATAAAACTTCCCAAGCATGATTAAAGAACTTGCCATACAAATAAGTGAAGCATATAGAACTCCAAACAGACATTACCCAAATAAAACTACACCAAGATATATAATATTCAAGATTCCAGAAATACAGCACAAGATCACAGTATAAAGTGCTGTTAAGGAAAAGTCACAGATCACTTATAATTGAAAGCACATCATATTCCTAGCAGTCTTTGTTGTAGCTTGGCATATCTGACATCATCTTGAGCCCTGCTTTAACTGGTGCCCTATATTTAACCCAAGAGAATGGAAAATGACTCAGAGTACAAGTCCTGTGAGAATAGCAGAATGATCTGCATCACCTGGAGAAAAATTACCCTGCTCAACAAATGAAACATGATACAGGTGTCAACTAAAAATTAATGTAAGATTCTAGGTCAATTTTTTCCGTTAGGATGTCACTTTGTGGTTCTCTGTTTAAAAGCTTTGTAAGTCTCCAGTTCAGCCACTTGTTTGGACTCTGAAATTGGCAGGTAATCTATATGAGTGGTCCTGAACTCTATTAAGCAAATTCCAAATTTATCAATTTGTATGCTTTGATTCCTTTATTTTTGTTCATGAACCTACCTCAGTCTTCTCAACACAAATATCCAAGTAAAGAAGAAAGCTGTAGTTGAAACAGAAGAACAAGTCCTGAAGTTGGACAGAAGTACAAGTCCTGAAAGGAAAGAACATCCAATCCAGATTTATGTATCCTGCAAAACTTTCAAAATTAATGGGAAACAAGATACTTCCATGACAAAGAAAAACTGAAGGGATATATGACTGCAAAACTGACCATAGAGAAAGTAATGAAAGTTATACTAGAGAGAGGTAAAAAATGGCAACAATTCCAAGAAAAACACAGAAACAACCAGGCAGCACAAGTAATTCAACAGAGGAGAAAAGCAGAGAATCAACAGCAGAACAATATTACCACAAAGACAAACCAATACATATCATTTTTAATGGTCACACCTCATCAACCAAAAGAAATAGATGGTGAAATGTATCAAGAATCAAGATACAAAAATATGCTGTATACAGAAAAAATATTTAATTCAAAAAGAAATTCAGAGACTGAAAGTCAAAGTACAGAAAACAATCTTCCATGCAACAGAGGCCCAGAAGAAAGCATGAGTAGATATTCTCTTTGGAGAGAATATGAACTTCAAACTGAGAATGACCAAAAAGATAAAGAGCCTCACTCCATACATGTTAATGGAAAGTTTTTAAAAGGATAAGATAACAATCATAAATATGTGTGCATCTAATACAAGAGCACACAACAATATAACGCAATTGTTAAAGGACATGAAAATAATGCAAACAAAAAATAACACAATTGACCCAAGAGACTTCAATATCCCACTATCACAAATGCATGAACTAGACTAATAATCAGCAAAGAAATAAGAAAGTAGAACTGAATCTGTGAACAAATGAACTGAATAGATGTGTACCAAGTATATGACCCAACATATTCAGAATAAACATTCTTCTCAGCTCTGCATGGGATGTTCTCTAAAACATGCAATATAAAGTAGTCCACAGAACGTGCTGAAGTAAATGCAAAGAACCTGAAGTAACCCCATGCATTTTACCTGACCATAATGCAATACAATTGGGAAATAATTGTAAAATAAGTTACAAAATCTTCATAAATATATGGAAATTAAGTAACGCTCTGCCAAACAATCAATAGGTCATAGGTGAAATAAAGTAAGAAACCTGAAAGTATCTACAACACAACAAAAATATAGATGCAACTTTGGTTCTCATGGGATTCAATGAAAGCAGTTCAAAGTGGAAAATTAATAGTATTCAAATTTCACTTCAGGGAATAGAAAGAGCATAAATAAAGATATACTGTTGCACCTCACACTTCCAGAAAAAAAAAATGGCATGAAAACCCCAAAGCCAATAAAAGGGAGGAAACTAAAGAGATCAGAGAAGAAAGTAATGCAGTGCAGAACATAAAAGCAATAAAAAGATTTAATGAATCAAAGAGTTGGTTCATTGAAAGAATAAATAAAATAGATAAATCTTTAGCCAACCACATCAAAAGAAGAAAAGAACCACTCAAAACCATTCATTGAGGAATGAAAACAGTAAGATAACTACAGATCTTGTGAAAATTAAGATCATCAGTATCTACTTCAAAAACTCATGCTTGCCTAGGTTGCATAACATAGAAATGAATCAATTCCTAGATTCACATGAATTGCCAAAGCTGACTCAAGAAGATATAAAAATTCTACATAATGCAGTATCTGTCAATGAGACTGAAGATCTAATTAAACTTTATTGGGTACTGGCTGGGTGGTGCATGCCTGTAACCCCAGAACTTGGGCATCTGAGGTAGAAGGCTTGTTGTGAGTTTGAAACTAACCAGGGCTACAATGTGAGCTCAAGGGCACTCCAGTGCATAGTAAGACCCTCTGCAAAATACATTAAAATGAAGCAAACAATCACAACAAAAAGGCAACTGACCAACATATAGAAGTCCAAGTCTTCAGGGATTTACTGCTGAATTTTAATAAGAAATGTATAGAAAATTGAAGGCCCCTACTCTTTAATGAAACTGAAAGAGAAGCAGTTCTCCCTATTTCTTTCCTGGAGGCCAGCATTACACTGATACTAATTCCAGAGAAAGACACAATCAGAAAAAGAGAACTACAGGGAAGTTTTCCTAATGAACATAGTTGCAAAAATCCTTAATAAGATACTAGCAAAGTGAATGTAGCAAATCATCAAGAAGATTTTAAAACCTGACAACTTGGATTCATCCCAGGAAGGCAGGGATGTTTCAGTACATGCAAATCAACAAGTTTAAATGTTATATCAACACACGCAAAAACAAAAGTCATATGGTCATCATCTCAATAAATGCATGATAAGCTTTTGATAAAATCAAGCACTGATTTGTAATAAAATCCTGCAGTATGTAACAATAGAGAGGAGGCCAAGGTAGAGAGAAATTGATATACATTAATAGAGGAAATGGAACCTCAAAGTAATCAATGTAAAAAACTAAATACAACAATCTCTGCTAGTTGCACAACAGAAGAAAGCCAGACCTGAAGGTGAAGATGCAGTGACCATGTCTACATGCCTCTTAAAGAGAAAAACAATAGCTTGAAATGTACTACAGTTACCACCACCTTCCCCAGGAAGTCCAGGTAGGCATCTATTACCATACTCAATGAACAGAACACCTGGGCTATTGTTCCCACACAATTCCTTGGCTCTTTCTGCATATCTTTTCTGAGTGACTTGTCGCCCTTCTGAATAATATTAGTTAAGCAGCTATACACTTATAGGTAGATTATAGTTTGAGACCCACACTGTACTCACATTCTGACTTTGCTGTATAAATCACCCCTGACAATAGATCTGTGGGCTAAACACTGAAGACCACTCCTGCAAGGGCAGGGCTATTCTGTCTTTTTTTCCAAGAAAGCTTTTTGAACTTCTTTTGATTTGTGACTTCATTCTTCAATGCCGTAGCCAACCAACTTGCTGAATTTGCCATCGAACCAGGTAGGATTATATTTTTTTCATTTTAAACATATATTTCACTATATCCATTAAGTACATTTATTTGCTACAATTATGCTAAGAGAAGTTGATAAACACAGCTGTTTGCAGTCTCCTTGTTTGAATGTCCACTTTGTATTCTTTGATACTGTGATTTGAGCAACTATTTTCAAGATGATAATATGTAATCTATTAACAGGTGATTTCTTACTGTTATGTTTTTTTTTTTTTGTAGTTCTGTATTACGTGTACCCTTACACCGCTTTGTTTTGTTTTGTGTTTTTCTCTTTTTCCTCTTAAATAAAATTAAATATATATATATATATATATATATATATATATATATATAAGCAGTCAGACAGTGATACAGGGGAATGCAACTCCTGACCTACTATGTTGGGTATGAGTTTAGGTTCTCTAAAATTGAAGAATGAATAATTAGGAACAATGGAGGTAAGAGAAGAATATATTTTTTGAGAGAAATAAATTGACAGGATTTTGCTCTAGATGGGACGTTTCAGCACTGGGAGGTGAGACCAGGGGACATTTACCTTGAGGTCACTTTCCCCTCTCCTATGCAACTTACCTGTGGCATGAAAAGAGTCCCAATCAGCTACTTGCACATCAGCAATGCCACCTTTAAGCACCACCGCAATGGAAAACTATATGTATGGCCCTACATGACATTTTTACTGTGTATTCTGTCTTTTACCACGCCAAAAATCCTATCATTTGGTTCCCTGACCACTAAGGCAGATTGAGTGTCTCCTGGAAATCCCTCCCATTTTGAGTCCCTTTGCTTTAAAACTACCAGTTTCTTCCTCCTGGATGGGTTACTTGCCACTGCTAATATGCATGCAACAGCAACCTTACTCACTGAACATGGGTGAGATACCTTCTGGTTTTGTTTGTTTGTTTGCTTGTTTGTTTGTTTCTGTTCTTTAGCAAGCTTGTGACAGAAAACACATCCTACCATCCCCAAACAGGGTTACTAGTTTCCACACTCCTTAGGCCACACAGCTGGAGGTAACATGGAGATTTTTATGTGCTGGGACCCCGCTCTGCTCTCTTTGGTTACCTGCCAAGAAGAATGGGTGTTGGGACTCCGCCTAACACACTTTCAAAATAATTATGATCTCTTATGTTGTGTGTAACCAAGCACAGCTTCCACGTTCCT
This sequence comes from Cavia porcellus, assembly GCF_034190915.1. Taxonomy (NCBI): domain Eukaryota; kingdom Metazoa; phylum Chordata; class Mammalia; order Rodentia; family Caviidae; genus Cavia; species Cavia porcellus. Next base: position 700,507 of record NW_026947533.1, on the reverse strand, counting down.
TGGAGGAGCAACAGCTCTTAGTTCCTGAGGTGAAATTGTTCTCTCAGCTCCCTTATAATTCGGTCATGGGGGCCACTTCCTGTCCTCCAGAAAACACACCTCTTCGTGCCTGGTTCATAACCTTGGTACTTTTGGCCTCTAAAAGGCTACAACAACCAAAAGGCTGGTCTTTTATTTATGCTTTTGTCAAAATGGTGAAAAGTTGGCAAAAACCCTTTATTTTTAGGCCTTCTTCACTTTAAGGACGTGGTTTTCTCTCACTCTGTCTTCTGTGAAGGCCCAAGTACTCCTGGCTCGCTCTGCTCCACCAGGATCTCCCCTTCCCCAAATTTATGATGTGGCTCCTGTCTTTACAGCTTCTTCCCATATCTCTCTTACCAAATCCCGCTGCTTTCTCAGCCAAAGGATTCTATAACCCCTGCGTCATCCTCTCCTCCTCCATCACTCCCCAGGGTCTCCAATCCTTCCCCTAGGGTCTCTCATCCTTCCCCTAGGGTCTCTCATCCTTCCCCTAGCATTTCTCACCAGGCTCTGACTTCTCAGTCCCCCTGCTCTAGCCGTCTGTCCCATCTGAGGGTTCTTTTTCTCCTTCCCCTGCATCGCCATTTTCTCTGCCTGCCCAGCATACTCAGTCTCAGGCATTGCAGCCTTGTGGCAGGCCACACAGTTGCCAGCAGCCATATTGATTACACACATGAACCTGCTGGGCTCATCTCTACTGCTGCTTTGGGAACAGGCTGGACCTAAAAGATTAACTAATAGTTGTGTTCCTTCTTTTTAACTTTCTGAGCTACCTCAGGTTAACCATCAATTAGGTTCCTTTTCTGGTATACTTATTTCAAGAGATCTCTATTATTGATCTATAAGAAGGTTCACTCTACTCTATTACAGTATGAGTTGGCAAAATATATTTGAGTGCATTCTAATTTTATAAGATGATTGCCAGTTTATATATCTGTTGTGAATTTGTCCAATTGTCTGCTCTGTTAGCAGCTTTTTCTTTTTACTTAAGCTCAAAAACTTTTTCCCTCAACATTTATATTTTCAGATCATGTAATAAAGGTTTACTTGGGTAACAGATTTAAAAGACATGCTTCCACCTAAGTTGCCAGCTGGTCAAAATGATGCTAATATTGGTTAAACAAAATCCCTTGGGGTGAGGCAACATTAGACAGCACTCCAATTGATAAAAAACAAAGTGGCCACCTGGTAACTTTTTTAAAAATTTATTTTAATTTTAAAGAGATTAAAATAAAAGAGGACTTAACATATGAGATTGGAGCACAACTGTTTAAACAACACAGTATCTCAACACAATACAACCTGACATATCAGTAGCTAACTTAGTGTCTCTTTCCTTGAAGTAGTTGAGTATATTTTCATATACAATAGTATCAAACATAACAAAATATTATAATACCATTGAAGAGCATGAAAGTATTACAGATTATTTGGAATGAAATAACACAAAATGAACAATGGTTACTATGTTATTGCATTGTCCATAAAATATTTGTTTATACTATCACACATAATACAATCCAATAAGATACAACAAGATAGAACCAAGGAAACAGAAGACTAAAAGCATGTTAGCAATTCAAAACAAGATTATATTAAATCAGCACTAGCTATTATAATGTCTTCTTTTCTTCAAAATAGCTGTTCAAATAATCAGAGATAATAAAATCAAACAACCCACGATGAAACCATTCTGTGTAATGAATGGGAATATTATAAGGCTCCAAAGCAATGTAATGGGGAAGCAGGATTACCAAAAACTCTTATGTACTCTTACCATTTCTCACACTAGGGAGACTATATGGTATTTACACATGAACAACCAGGTACTTTAAGCAGGTCAGGTTCACTGATGGGAGGTCCAAATAAACTCTTTAGTCTCATGGGGAAAAGTTCAAGTAAAGTTCATATTACTAAGACAATTCATTGTTGCTGATCTGATGATATTTTCATGCCTTCAAATATAAAATTGTGATTGTTTATGATGACAAATGTTTTCTTTCATATCTAGATGTCTTATGCCTTTTCTTGTGTTCCAGCCTGGTGATTTAAATCAGGCCAATACAAGGTCACCAGTTAAATAATAATTTTTAACAAAAATTTATGTAATGTAATAGTGAGCAGTCCAAAATATGTCACAAATTTTTTCAGTGCTCAAATGTTAAAACACACATGCTTAATAGAAAATAACACTTCCATTTAATGTTCTTTATTAAGTTTACTGCTTGTCCTGTACTGTATGGTATTAATCTTCTCAATGTTTAAAAGCTACAGTTAAGAGATAATTATAAATTCCCTTTGGATTCCTTGTGCTATGATCCACCAGATATTTTCTAGAAAAAAAAGTTATATGATGCAAGGTGCAACAGAATAATGAGACCAGGAGTGGGGCTGAGACTGGGGCAGCAGCCAGGTCAGAGCCAGTCCAACCCTGTCTGTCAGCACAGGCTCAGCCCTTAGGATAGGGATGCATTTGCTTGATGTTTTGTCTTGAGGCCTGACCCACAACAGGAGGTATCCATCTCCCCCATGGTTGCAAGGTATCTGGGCTTTTGCACTGGCAATTTATAGGACCTAGTCCTGTCTCACTGCCTATATATTTCTAACTAACTCAGCTGCCTGTAACAACAGGGCTGGGACTTCAAAGAAGCAAGAGGATAAATTCAGATTGCTTATAGCCTTGGAAGAGACAATCACCTCCTGCTCTGGGCCAAATCTCAAGACAAATGCCAACAGAAATACAATCAAGTGCTAAGAACCAATAGTCCAAATAGTTCTGTATCACCCTGAAGAAGTCAAGACTCACCATCCTAACTCCCTTCAAGAAGAGTCCCTGCTGTTAAGCAAGCCCACGTATTATGGGACATGCTCCCCCATTTGTTCCTAATTGAATCAAGTTTACCTGGGCAATTGACTCTATTGGTTGAACACAGCTCTATTCTGCCTTATGCTCATCTTGCAAATTCCCATTCTTCACCTATTTTGACCCATCTAACCTCCTGTTACTACAGAGTCTTTGGCAACCCACTCAGAATCCCTTCTGTCTCTCAGACAGAAGCTTTCTTTCTCTCAATAAATATATTCCATTCTTAAACTCCATCATTCTAAACATTATTCTTCTATTTTAGAGAACACAAACTCATACCAGACATATAGTAGGTCAGGAGTTTCATTCTCCTCAATCGTTAACATGAGCCAAATTAACATAAATATCTTTATGATTTGTCTGAATGCTTTTCCCTTTTCATGCAGTTTTAAGTGATCAATACAACTCACAGTGGTTGTATTCCTGGCAATGTATAAAGTTGTATATATCAGTCATTATAAATGTAAAATAATTGGTTTGAGTGTATAATTTAACAAGAACTAGATATTGCCATGGCAGTAGGTTATCTCATATAAAATTGAATGGTCAACTAAAATTGTTCAGAACAATTTCTTTTCTTTTTTTTTTTAGACTAGTCAAGGACAGTAGTGAGAAGGGGGGAAAGAGTAGAACAAGGAATTCAATCAGAACAATTTCTACATTACTGGCTGCTTCAACAATTTTAGGATACATGAACTGTGTATTTTTGCCTTTTTGTAGAAGGCTTCTATTATGTTATTGAAAGAAGTCTGTACATCTGTAAGACCCTGTTTATATTTTGATGATTTTTCTGCACTGAGGTTTATATGAAGATTTATTTTTATCTTAGGCTTAAACTCACTGCATTGACACTGATGGAGTGAAGCAACAGTCCACTACATTAATTTCAATTATATATTCATGTCATTGATCATATGAATTACTAAGGAGGTAAATTAGCTACATACATAGACAAGAATCAGTACTGTTAGTATTTCTGGTGCAATAGAGAAGCAGAATATAAGAAAAAGGAAAAGTGGCCTTTCTATTTAAGGAATGTGAGGAGGACCCCCCAAAAAAGAAGTTTTTTTTTTTTTACTATGGGGTTTGGTATATCTGTGACTTTTGCCTGGATGTGGAGATTGGAGCAGACATTTCTGTCATGTGAGGAGCTGATTGGAATTTTCTTCAGGCGCCTGGGAAAGGAATGAGGACGTTGTAATCAGGGAAAAAGAGGAAGCGGCCATATGGTTAGCATCCCTGATTGGGCCTTCCACCATGTTCAACTACAACCAGGAGGTCCTGTAACTCATTCTAGAGCAAAACTCTTTCAAGTACATCCCTCAGTTTGAATGACGAAATGCAAATAAAGAAGTTTTGCTATGTGTCTTCCTCCAATGCTGGTGGTAACCATTCACAAGAAATATATTGAGTCATATCCTTAATAAATTGTAGATACCATAACCAAAATTACAGATCAGTTCACATTTAGAAAACAGAAGCAGCACTTAAATGCAGGCATAAAGGCCTTCAATGAGAGTATCCCTGAAGAGGTGAGATCAACATTATAGAACACAAACTACTACTCATTTACCTGAGTTCACTAAGGAGAAAAATTTATAATGGTGTTGCTACAGGGGACAGAAACTCCTGATCTTCTATGTCTTGTGTGAGTTTGTGCTCTCTAGAATTAAAGCACAAATTTTAGGAACAACAGAATTTAAGGGTAGAATATATTTATTGGGAGAAAGAAGCTGTCTGAGAGAGAGAAGGGGTCCTGAGTGGGTTGCCAAAGACTGCCTTTTCTAGGGACTTCTATAGAGTAAAATCATTTTGTGAGATGGATTTAAGGTGGGAATACTGGGAGCTCACAAGGCAGATATGCATAAGATGGGACAGAAATATGGAACCAATAAAATTAATAGTTCAGGTAAAAGTGATTAAATTGGGATCAAATGGGGAAGCCTGTCACACAGAAAGTAGGCATTTTTATGCAGTAGTGACTCTTCAATTAAGGGGTTCAAAAGGTGACTCATGACTTCACCAGGATGATAGGAATTATTTGGAATATCAGGCTTTAGTTGAATGGTAACTGCTGACTTCCTCAGAGTGCTAGAGAACCATTTCAAATATCAATCCTTACAATATAAATACATTTGCTTAATCTTTTGTACTGAAGTCTGACGCTTAGCAGGAAGTGTCTGCCTTCCCTATAGTTGAAGGTATCTGAGATTCTGCATGAGATCCTTGGAGAACCTAGCCCTGTCTCACTGCCAACATTATTTGACTAACTCAGTTGCCCATTACAGTATTGTTTGGAAAATTGAATACAAATGTCTTGTGCTCTGGGTGAATGATTTGTGGATGACAGTGTGCAAAGTATTTACCATTGTTGTGCCCTGATTGACATGTTTTGAAATTTAGTTTTAGTTTATTTTTATCCCTGAAATCAAATGGAATTGGAAATAATAAGCTTGAGGTAAATCTCTATGGTACAAGCACTCCTAGGTGGATATCAGCACTGTAGAAGACAGTCAGCTCCAGAAGGCTGGACTACAGTCTATCATTTGGGATCCAATCTTGCAGGGAGGGCTTCCTTTCCCTGTTTATTCTTGACTCAGAAGGAGAGCAGTAGAGAAAGACTGAATCACTGAGGAAGAGGTGGGCTATATGAACTGTGCAAGCATGTGGGCCACAGCAGGCGATCTCTTAGGTCTTCCTATCTGGGCATTATTGACCTGTTGTGAGCACATTACTGGAGCAGAATGTTTGCTGGATCTCACATAATGGTTTCAATGTCATGTGGCCTGGTTAGCAAAGAACCTGGGAGATCTTCAAGCCACAGAATGCTGAGGTTGTGGATGGGAGCCCAGAAATAGGGTGCAAATGGGCTAAACCAGTTACAAGTGGTTAGAAACAGTTCCGGTGTCTCAATCTTCAGGTATTTAGTTAGCTTCAGCTCCTGAGGTCCTCCAGCATTTGCTGTGGGTCATGCATTGTGCATTTTGCCTCTTTCTGGTGGCAAGAGTGACTCTATCTTCTCTGTGACAGCAGCGGATTCCAGTATCATCTTTGAAATTGTCTGCTGCCTTGGCACCTCCATAAGCTCAGCGAGGGAAGGAGCTTGGGACACCCTGACTCTGATGCATTTTGTAGATGAAACAAAATTACTTAGGAAGGTCTCTGCTCTCATTGCTGTGAGAAGCAGACCTGGAGGGTCTGATGTTTATAAATGTCTGTGATACAGGGCCTTATAGCCACAACTGCTCTCCTTAAACTGGTGCTTTGTTATATTTAGAGTGATCTCCTAAATTTATAGTATGTTCTTTTATTTCCCTCCTCATGACAGGTGTTGGCAAAGGTACTGAGTATTTGAAGATGTGTAGTGATGTGCCTCAGTTGAGGAAGGCTTCTCAAACATCTGGTGAAATCCTGTGCATCACAGAGAACAATGCAAAAGAGTTTTGAACATAATTATTTATGTGACACTGTTTGTGAGAACAGCCATGGATTTTTGAATTCCAAGAAAAATGAAGCATATATGAAAGTGTTATCAAGGGCAGGGTAAAGTGTGCTTGCTAAGGACAAATTCCAGAATCACCTGCCTGTGAAACCCTCTTTGAAAAATGCCAAAATTTATGCATTTGCATGGACTCATACACATGATATCCTTCTGAATGGAAAGGAATAGGCATGTATCTCTGAATTAACAGCTGATTTAACAGCTTGGATGATAATATACATTGTTTATCTATAGAAATTCTCTGCAATGGACTTTACTAAGTGGAGTAAAATAGAAGCCCTAAATAGAAGTTGTGCTGCAGGGATATACATAATTAGGCATGAAGGGTTGTCTGTGTAGTGTGGATCAGAAGAGAATGGAAAGATTGTGCAAGTGATTGGCATGATACAAGGTGCCAATAGCAGGATTTACAAGTGAGAAGTTCTTCAATGAAAATCGAGTAGTTGTAAGGGTAAGCATGAAGTTAAATTTGGCTTCTGATTTCTTACTTGAGATGAATATCACCAACTCTGTCAATATTCAGTATTCCACACACCTGTTAACCCATGAATTATGTGTTCCATACTTGAGATCTAATTTTGATTTTCTCTAATTATGTGGCAGTGTCATGATGCAGGAATTTGAATCTTTTGTTTTGTTTTGTTTTGTTTGTTTGTTTTTTTGTACCAGGGATTGAACTCATTAGCTCATATTTGCCAGACAGGTGTTTATGCTACTGAGAGAAATACCCAAACATGAATGTGTTTTCTGTATATTATGGAAAGTATCAACATTCTTCCTCAGAATGTCTTCAATGTTCTTGGAATGTTACTATATTTTATGGATATAACTTTTAAAACAAACCAATGGTGTTTTATGCAATTTTCAACTTTCATTTTTTGTGGGGTTTTTCAGTCAAGGTTTTTCTATTTCAGACAGCTCTGTGACTGAGGCTGGCCTCTAACTCAAGGCAGTTCTCTTGCATCAGCCTCCCGAGATATATTTCTCATTTCTGAGTGAAAGATGATCACTTTGTGACACTGAGTTATCATTTGCAACTTGTGCCTTGTTTCATTGTTTATACATTGTTTACCTACACAGTTTTACATTATCATTTGAGTTATTATTTATGTACCATATTTGATGTTACTTATGTTTTGTTATTTGAAACTAAATTCAAATTTCAAAATGCTGCTTAAGTATATAAGAACAAAGGACTCAGTGATCTAAATGAGATTTGAAGAGATATCATCTGTAGTCTATCAAAGTGATTCACGAGATATTTCCATACCCCTTTGCTTTGTGGATGCTGGTCCTGCAGGATCCCACTGTGAGCTCTGCTTTACAGAAAGTAGGGACACAGGGACCATTGCAGTGACTCAGCACAATAATCAGTGCTCCCATTTGGCTGTGAGTTGTAATCTAGCATCCAAATTGCTTTTTCAAAAAATGTGTCCATACATAAAATTAATCACCAAGACATGGAATTAAACTTTGAAGAATTCAGTCTCCATTCAGCTGTGATGTTTGGTTCTACTTTGTTTAGTTTAGTTTTGTTTTATTGAGACAGGATTTCACTATGTATGTCACTGGATTTGAAACCTGTATGGTGCCTACAATTTCTTTGACTTCACAACAGCCCTCCTCTCTCAGCCTCTTGAGTTCTGGGAGTATAAATATGCACCAACTCTGCTTTTGATTCAGATTTTTATGAGAGAATTTAAGATATCCCAGGCCGTGAGTCTCAATCTTCCTTTGAGAAATATATGTATGAATTTTTTGGATCATACTTTTATCACTTGGCCACTCAGCAGTTATCCCCTAACATCACTTGGGAAGCACATTTATTTATGCACTGACTATAGTGAGTGTCACCGGGGCAGTTGTCATTTTAACCAGTTGATTCTTGTATTGAACACATTACAATAGTCACTTTTATATTTGTTGTTATTCTAGAAAAACTAACAAATATATACAATTTTTAATTATCTTTTATTTAAATAATTGCACTGGTAAGGACTTACATATAAAGCCTTAGTCTAAGTGTGATTCCTTTAGTCCCAGCATCAGCAGAGGATGAGGTGGAACAATCATGGCTTTGAAGCTGCCTTTGGGAGGCAATTTTGCTAGATGATTTAGCAGAATGTGTGGTAGTTGTTTTTATACCTGCATTTGAAGTTTAAGGAAACAGGTATGTTTAGGTCAAGAATATAAATGTAGGATAGGATAGCTGAATCATGAAAATCATGATTTCTTTTTTTTGGGTGGCCCAGGAAATGTGCATTTCATGCTAATTTGTGCAGCAGTCTTAAATAGGCCTGTATTAGAGTAAAACATAATGAAACATGAATGAACCAGGCATTCTAGGTTCTGAAAGTAGAGGCATTATCAAAACTTTTTTACTCAATGCTACTGCTGGTGCTTTTTATAGAAAATAAGATAGGGCAACAGAACATGAAAAATGATTATATAATAATGTAGTATTTGTACACAAATGAAGAAGCCAAAAAAGAAACAAACCAAAGAAAAAGTCAAATAAAAAAGGATGAAGAAACAATCTACAAGGTAGTAGAAGATTGCATGTTACTCCCTGACAGCTAACATGTAAATCCAATAAAAATGTGAAATGAATACACACTTTTCAAAACAGGTATAAATTGTCAAGAAATACCTGAAGAACTATTGAGCATTTATGCACAATAGAGAAATGCAGATCAGTACACCATGTCATTGCAGAGACAAATCACTGCAAGATAAAAAGAACAATCATGAGATGGCAGGGGAAAAGAAATTATTTAACTTTGTTGGTGGAAATGTAGGCAAGTACTTCAACCACTACTGAAGTCAGTGTTCAAAGTATTCAAATGACTAAACATAGTAAGTCCACTAAGTGCAATGATTCCTTTAATGGGTCTCAGACTCAAAGATCTAACGACCCATTGCAGTGATTCATGCATATTACTGTTTACTGCAGCAATAGTCACTTTTCTGTGGAGAGCAGCAACAAGCACTGCTCCATCACCACCAAATGCCAATGATGAACAACAAATACTCATCAGTGTACTCTGTTTAGTAAATGATATGGTATTTTATTATGAATTGGGATCTAAGTTAGGTTTTCATAGTGTGATAAGCATGATATAAGCATGATAGTCATGCTAATGTAACAAGGCCATCACTATTACACTCTTGTGTTAATTATATTTGAACTGTTTTTCTTTTGGTGGCAACATCTTGCTATGAAGTTCAGGTTGGATTTTAGATCACTTTATAACCCAGAGTGGTCTCAAACAATTCTCCTGCTTCAGCCTCTCAAGTGCTTGGTTACACATCCATGCCATCAGGCCCAGTTTAGATTTGGTATGTTAACTTCATATACAGTATTTTTTAAAAATTTCAACTGTTTTGGTTGTTAAAGTATTTCCACATTTTAACTCCAGCATCTATAACCACTGTGACCTTATTGAGGTGGTGATGTACATACCACCATCCTCATGACATTGTCCCATGGGTCCAGTGCTGTCAGTGTACTGCAGTGAGACTTATGTGTTCAAATGTATATAACTGCTTGTTTTTCTACTTTCTTTCAAAAAGATTTTAAAATTGCCTTATATAATCAATAACCTTGTCTACAGTTTGATGCACATGCCCACAGTTAAGTAGAGTGCAGCACACACACAGGAAAGAGACCACATAGTTCCCGTGAGAGGTTTGTCAAGGCACATGAGAAGACAACTCTGTGGAGGTACGTGTTCCTAATTATTTGCCTCAGGTTTTCTCATTGTTGTTTATGGGAGGTGTACCAGATGACTACTTTACGATATGGAGTTATAAAGTGTCCTTTTTTTTTGTACAGAGGATCAAACTCATGACTTTGAGCTTGCTAAGCAGATGCTTATGCCACTGAGATCAATCCTCAGCACTTACAAAGTCTGTTTTGGAATTTAAGTATCTGAAGAACTGCATTGGTGGTGTGGCCCACTTAGTAATGTCAACTTGGATCACCCAGTGAACTGAGGCACCATTGTTTTGGGCATAGAGCATCCATTGAAGGATTGTTGCAAACATCATCAAAGGAGAAATGTAGGGGAAGGTGCTGGGTTGCTGATTCTCATGGAGAAGCTGGTATCACAGTTTTCCAGATATGAACACAGACATCATCATCATCATCAGAGGAGGAGCACAGTAATTCATTAGTACTATGCATGGCTACTGTTTTCTTTTGCAGATCTAAGGCCCTCATCCTGAGTTTTTTGTCTTGGCTCCAGTATTGATCAGTCAGGCTAATGGCACATATGCTGTGCCCAAGTGCACAGACTTTGTAGGTTCCAACAATGAACTTTGACACTTCCTGGTAAACAACTTTGATAGAGACTTGCATGAGACATTGGGAGTGCCTCTAGGTCTGCAGGGAAACTTGTGTTGGTTCTTGCCATGGGCTCTAAGTGTTCAGCAGGACTTAAGAAGTATATTGTCATAGGATTCAGATTGTCAGCTGGATTCTTTAGGTATGTAGTATGTGGTCAGATCTACACCTCTCTAAATCTCACTTTTTGGGAGTGAATATTTTAATATAATCTTATTAATTATAAGTTGCATATTAAATCTCTTTCCTTGCAAACCCTGACTACAATAGATGGGAAAGGGTAAGAGGTGACATTTTTCAGACATGACAAAGTTCTTTAGTTAGCTAATGCTCCATGCCACTTTTCTCATGTGGAGAAGCCCAGCTATATCAGTAGCTTGGCTTTGAAGGCTGTTGATAGATTCTCTACAGATATTAAGGCATTACATTCTGTGTTGCATGATCAAGAAGCACATGGGGTAGGAACCTCCATGGTGCTTCCTGTCACCTGAACCTAGCCTTGTAGCCTATACTGTCTGGCCTCTGTGTACTTGAATTGCCAATAAAAGATGCAGTCATTTTATATTGACAAATAATTTGCAAGTATTGGCATGTTATTTCTTGCTGTTGTATCTTTAACTTTCATGACAAAGAACATCTAAGAAATTTATGACTACCAAGCCAACCCTGCAAAGAATAATGAAAGACAGTTTTGATATTCATAGAATAAAACTGCTAAGTAAGGCAGACAATTAACCAGTATGGAAAGATAACGTGTCAACAATAAACCAATATATAACAGTTATAAACATTAATGTGAATGGGCTCAATTCACCAATTAAAAGAAACAGACTGGTAGAATGGATCAAGAAACGATGGCCAATCACATGCTGTCTACAAGAAACCCACCTAACCCAAAGTGAAACTCACAGACTGAAAGTCAAAGGATGGAAAACAATATATCATGCAACAGGAAGTGAAAAAAAGAAAAAACAAGGGTAGTTATTTTGTTTGCAGACAATGTGAACTTCAAACCAGGAATGATTCTAAGACATAAAGAAGGTCACTACATACTGGTTAGGGGAAAACTTCAAGAGGAAGAGATAACTATCTTAAATATATATGCACCACATTCCAGAACACAAAGTTATCCAAAGCAATTATATATAGAAATGAAAAATCAAATAAGCAATAACTCAGTTCTAACAGGAGAACTTAACACACCATGGACACCAAGAGACAGATAAACCAGGCAAAAATCAGCAAAGAAATAACAGGACTAAATCACACCTGTCAACTAATGGACCTGATGGACATATACAGAGTGTTCCACACAACAAAATCAGGATACATATTCTTCTCAGCATTACGTGGGATATTCTCTAAAATAGCCCATATACTAGGCCACAGAACATTTTTAAATAAATGCAAAAGGTTTTAAATTATCTCATGCATTTTATAGGATCATAGAACCATGAATCTAGTAACTAATGATAAAAGAAACTGCAAAAATCACACAAACACATGGAAATTAAATAACACACTCTTGAGCAATCTGAGGGTCACAGGGGAAATTAAAGAACAAATTAAATGATATCTAAAAGCAAACAAAAATACACATACAACTTACTGGAATGTGTAGAATGCAATAAAGCAGCCCTCAGAGGATAATTCATTGCACTGACTTCCTACATCAGGAAAACAGAATGAATACAAAGAAAGAACCTGATGCTACACCTCAAATATCTAGAAAGACAAGAGCAAGTGAATCCCAAAGTCAAAAGAAGGGAGGAAATTATAAAAATCAGAGCAGAAATTAATGCAATAGATACTAAGATCACAATCTAAAGAATCAATGAATGAAAGTGTTGGTTCTGTGAAAGAATAACTAAAATTGATAATCACCTAACCTACCCTATTTTAAAAAGGGAAGAAAATGCTCAAATTCATGAAATAAGGAATGCAAATGACAAAATCACGACAAACTATTGGGAAATTCAGAAGATTATCAACACCTATTTGAAAATAAGCTACGTTCATTGGTTTAATAATACAAAAGAAATGGACAGATGCCTAGAAATATATGAATTACCAAAGCTCAATCAAGATGATGTAAAACTATTGAATAAATCTGTCTCTATTAAAGAAATTAAAAACATAATAATTCTCCTTACATACAAAGAAGAGCCCAGGCCCAGATAGATTCACTGTGGAATTCTTCAAGATATACAAAGAAATTTATTGCCAGCACTCCTCAAACACTTCAGTGAAATCAAAAGAAAATCAATTCTTTCTTAATCATTCCTGGAAGTAATAATATTCTAGTTGCAAAACCTGTGAAAGACCCAACTAAAAAAGAGAACTACAGGCCAATCTGCCTAATGAACACCGATACAAAAATCCTCAATAAAATATTGGCAAACAGGAAGCAGCAAATCATCAGGATGATACACCACAAACAAGTGCCATTCATCCCAGTCATGCAGGGATGTTTCACTATATGTAAATCAATCAATGAAATCCACCATATCAATAAAACCAAAGGTAAGAATCACATGAGCATTTCTATTGATGTAGAAAAACTTTCCATAAGGTGTATCTTCCATTCATGAAAAGAACCTTACAGAAAATTGGAATAGATGATCTTTACCTAAATATGATATAGGTCATCTATGACAAACCAATAGCCAGCATCATATTAAATGGCAAAAAGATTAAGGCCTTAGGTTTCTTGCATAGGAAGACTAAATAATGTGAAAATGCACTTTCTCTCAAAAGTGTTATACAAGTTCACTACAATCCCAATGAATATAGCATCAACATACCTCATAAATCTAGAGAAATCACTCCTAAAATTAATCTGGAACCAGAAGAGAACTAGAATAGCAAAAACATTTCTAAGCAGCAAAGGAAAGGCAAGAGGCATCACAATCCTTGAGTTGAACTTATACTACTAAGCAATTATAATAAAATCAACATGGTATTGAAATAAAAACAGATATAAAGATCAGTGGAATAAATTAGAAGATACAACCACAACTACAAACAAACTCAACTATCTTATCTTTGATAAAGGGGCCAAACATGTTCACTGGAAGAACCACAGTCTCTTAAGTGAATTGTGCTTGAAAAACTGGCTCACTATAGGCCAAAAACTAAATCTAGACCGATTCCTATCAAAATGTACTAAACTAAAATGTAACTGGATTAAAGATATGAATATTATAACAGAAACACTAAATCTGTTGGAAGATAAATAGGGTACAATTCTTGAAGACATAGAAGTAGGTAGAGAATTCATGAACAGGAATCAAACCCCACAGGAAATACTTCCCAGAATCAATAACTGGGATCACATCTTATTAAAATGTTTAGGCATGTCAAAAGAAATCTCCAGCATAATGAAAAAAAAAAAAAAAACAGAAACTGGGAAAAAAATCTTAGTGAACCATCCCTAAGACTAATGATTTCTGTCTAAAACATATCAAATTTTTTAAACAATCAGACCCCCAATATTCAAAGATCTAATGCAAAAATAGCATTTGAGATGAATGTATAATCCTCAGATGAAGAAATGCAAATGACAAAAAAATACATGAAAAAACCTTCCTCATCATTACTCATGGGAGAAATTCAAATTAAAACCACACTGAGATTCCATCTCACTCCAGGAAGAATGGCCAGGATCCAGAAAACTACCAACAACAAATGCTGGGGAGGATGTGGAGAAAATGGAACTCTCCTGCACTGTTCTTGGGAGTTTAGACTGGTGAAACCATTATGGAAGTCAGTATGGAGATTTCTCAAAAAGATGGGATAGGAAGTCCCACTTGATCCAGCTATTACACTTCTAGGTATATTCCCAAAAGAAATAAAAGCATCATACCTGAGTGATATATGTACACCCATTTTTATAGCAGCACAATTTTTAATAGCTGGACCTTGGAAATAGCCTAAGTGTCTGTAAACTGAGGAATGGATAAAAATCTGTGGTATTTTAATTCAATGGAGTACTACTGAGCTATAAAAATGATCACATTGAGATATTTATAAATAAATGGATGCAACATGATACCTCACTCACACATGAAATAAATCAAACTCATATGTATAAATACTGTATACTCTCCCTAGTGTAAGTGCCAGTTAAGAGTACATAAGAGTTTATGGTAATCATGATTCCCCATTACATTGCTTTGGAGACATATAATATTCCCATTCATTAGTTGGAATGATTTTATCCTGGGTTGTTTGATTTTATTATCTGTGATGGTATGAACAGCTATTTTTAAGAAAATAAGACTTTATAATAGCCACTGTTAATTTAATATCATCTTGCTTTGAAGTGCTGCCATGCTTTTGTTCTTCTGTTTCCATTGGTGACATCATGTTTTATCTTATTGGATTTTATTACGTGTGATAGTATAAACAAATCTTTTATGAATAATGAGATAATATAATAACAATTTTCCATTTTCTGTTATTTGGTTTTGAATGTTCTGTAATTATTTCATTCTCTTTAATGGTTTTATACTATTTCATTGCGCTTGATACTATTGTATATGAAAGTATACTCAACGATTTCAAGGAATGGGAAATTATGGTAGCTACTGATATATCGGGTTGTCTTGTGATAATATACTGTGTTGCTTAAAATTGTTCTGTTTTGAAAAAATATAATTTGCAAGTCTCCCAAATCTTTTACTGATTTTGCTGATGAGAAAAAAATGAAGGATGCACAATCTGAGTTCCCAATAATCAATTATTACAACTCTCTAGACCTATCTGAACTCACGGAAATGCAACTATAGACTCCCCCTATTCCATCTAGAATTGGCCTTGAACCTAAGTGGTTCTGCAACATGTTACTAGACTTCTACAAGCACAAGAGGGATAAGTTTCTCAGAGCCTCCCTTCTCATTTTTGGTTTACATTTACACAGTGTGTAACAATGCCATGTCTCTATGGTCAGCAGACCCTCATATCTTTGCTTTAAACTACTGTTTCTGCCATCAATACTCTATTAAAATTGTCTCACTAACCTATTTGTGTTATTCAAACAACTCTAGATAAAATGCAATTTTAATTTTCAATTGAGCTAATGAGTTTCACACTGCCTTTTCTCATTTTCTTATAGCATTTTGCACTTTTAATTTTTCCTTATTATCACCACTATGAGTTTCATACTCACTTGGTCTAAAAATATTATGCATGCTGAGAAACAGTATTGATGAAAAAAAAGTGTTACTCTGTCCTCAGCATCTCCTGGCTCAGACTGACAAATTCTCTTCTGCTGAGCATGGTGATTAAGCATAAATGTGATGAGATAGGGCAAATGTCTATCAGTATTCAGTGAAATTGAAAGGCCATGTCTGGGAGTGAGAGAAAGTGTCAGTGATGAATGAGACCTGAGTGATGTGCATTTGTTATTGATGTAATTATATGCAAAAATGTTGGAGCCATTGAAGCTGAATATACATGCAAGCCTGTGGCATGGCCTGGGCATCAGTGAACTGAGAATGAGGAGACATCACAGGGGGAAAGTTAGGGCAATATAGTTTTAAAAAATTAGCATCATTTGTTGCTCTGAGGGATCCTTGAACCCCTCCTAAGATCCTGCTCAGGTTTCCTCCATTATCCAGTAAACTCCTTCCTGGTTCTTATTAAATATTTGCTACCCAGCATCATTCAGCCAGGTGGCTAGCAGACTTATGAGCTCTGGCAAGACTTTTACTTCTCCTGCAGTCCTAAAGATTGTTTCACTTGTTTCACTGTTTTGGGCCTTTCCCAGAACCCAACATCTTGTTGCCTGAACAGGGACTCTGGAGTGGAGATGTCTGATGTAGAGTGTAACTTATATTTGTTGAGTTCCTGGGGTGGAATACAGCCTCCAAAGCATGTCTATTTCACTTTTTTTGGAAAATCCTTTGATTTTTTTGGAAAAAAATCCCTTGACCCATTAAATCATGGAGAATTCTGTCTGAAGTGCAACAGAAATATAATACCAAGTGCTTTTCCTTAGGAAGGTCGGCCATGTTACTTTCAAGGATAGTTTGGTACACCTCGTGTGGGAAATTCACGATCACTCTCCTTGTTATTCTTAGGTGGTGTGGTCATTGTGACAGATTGGCAAAAACATACGTAAACTGCTGCATTGAGGAGCCTTATCTCTGTCTTGTACACTTGGTATCTTTGCGGGGATTCTGTGACATTTGGCAGGCAGGCACATGGAACAACACACGGTTGGCATCCCAGTTTTCCTGGATGCTGCTTCTCAGCTCCTCTTGGTGCTGCATCCAAAATATGCAAACCCTGGAAAACCTCTGGGCAACTCTTCACCTCTTGGACCTCCCAGGCAAAAGATGGTGCAAGAAGGTAAACAACATGGCAAATTAATTGCTTGACCTGTTTTGTATTAACAGGAAAAGAGCCCCACTTTGAAAGTTTGCAGTACTCTATTTAAACAGTTAAAAGGGGCAGGGGGTAGTGTCAGTGGCCTAAGTGGCTGCCTGACACCCACAAGCTTGTGAGTTCAATCCCATGTTCCAAACAACAAAAACAAGAAAGATAAAGAGTTTAAAATGGCTGTTAAGAAACATGGATTTAAAAGTACTTTTGTAATTGGCGTTATTGAGGGTATCCTTCATGATTGTGATATGATCCTTTTGTACTGGAAAGTCTCAGTGAGTACTATTATCACTCCAGCCCAACATCAGGTGTGCCTTAAGAACGTTCTGGTGCTTAGGAAATGCAATCTATAAATAATATTGATTGCTATATTCCTATAGGAGCTGCTGAATTATGAGGGGTGAGATATTTTTCAGATATTTGTCAACATGTTTATTGCCACCCTCGGGCTATTATCCTCAAATTGCTTTAAAAGCTTGAAAAAGAATCCCTGAAGCAGTAGACACCCAAGGTTTTTTAGTACTATTAAACAGGAGGACACTGAATCTTGCCTTGCTTTTATAGAAGATTAAATAAAGCTATTGAATGCCAGGTGGACAACTAGGCAGTAGCCTCTATCTTGTTAAAGCAATTAACACACAAAAATGCAAACCAAGGCTACAAAAATGCATTAAAAGATGTTTCTATGAAACCTGACACAGCTTGGAATTCCCTGGTATGTTTTAGAAAGTTCTTACTACTTTTCATGATCCTTTACCTCCTGGGACACTTGGCCAGTTCTTTCCTGTTCACCTGCATCAAAAAAGAGGCACTTTTGTTATCCTTGACATCATTGATGCGGGCTATACAGGCATATTGTTGCTTCAATTGTGATCTCTCTTACCCATTCAACTAATTTTTTTTTAATCTGTAGCCCAACTAATTGTCTTGCCTTGTCTCCTCTAAAACTTGTGATGTTATTCATGGAAATCAAGCATTTGGCTCTACTGTGGTGGCTCCTGCTATTGCCCTGGGAGATGAATGCTGAAGCCTCTCTGTAACTATTGCCAACCTTTCCTTTTCAGGTTTGCTGCACAGTGGAGATGATGGTTTTGTTTTACGCCACTCACCTGGAAATACTTTATTTCCCATTGTCAGTGCTATTCAATCTCTTCACTTGAGGATGTACTGGAACATCTATAGCCCTTGTAATTGATTTAATCAATACTGTCTTACCACTTACCCAGGCTCACTTTTCCTTTTTGCTGTCCTCTGCTGTTCCCTCTGCAAGACTCAGGTCTGGGAATTTAGCTCAGGGGTATGAGCGCCTGCCTTACAAGTGCACAGTTATGAGTTTGATCCCTGGGACCAAAAAAAAAAACAAAAAACAAAAAACAAAAAAAAACCCCTCAAGGCCTCTGCAAGTGGCTTTGGCTGTCTATGTTCGTTCCATTTCTTTTGATGTGTTCCATTATCATTATTTGTCTCTATTTACCCTACTTCCCTTTTCTCTTCAAACTTTTTTGGTTAGTAGCTCTTTAAATAGTGCCCTCAATGTCTTCAGTGATGGAACCACCCTTCATGAAGCTGTAACATATGTTTTTATAATACTTGGAAACACCTGTATTCACCACTACAAACCTCTTGTCAATGCAGTGAGCTCTGTGTGTTATCCTTGCTTTGCAAATTTTTTTTCATCCCAAGTCCTTAACTTAGTTACTGCCTCTTTATCTGTACATAATGCTATCCCATACCTATCTTCTCTTGTTATCTTTTCTTTAGCAGTAGGCTCACACTTAATGTCCCTTTTTTGCACCTGCAGGCTCCTCTTTGACTTCACCATGCCCCTCTTTTTCTTTTACATACAGGTAGTCATTAAGCCCTACCTGTTGTTTGATATGATAATTATTGATCAAGCACTGAATATTCTGTTCTTTCTTTTTTTGGGCAGGGTCTTTTCAACACAGTGTTTCTATATGCAGTTCAGGCTGCTCTTGAGATTAATTTGTAGTCTACCCTCATTTGATAACACTAAAGAAAGCCCCACCTTCTTTCAACAATCAGCGTGTTGCTTGCACAAATTGTTTCACATTCCAACTTCTGCAGCTAGAGCTTTCATTTACACTGATTTCCATTGCACTGCCATGCCTCACCCTTTTCCCTGTGATGCTGTCAACTCTCATGGCATCTGCTCCTATGAACCTTGTAAACATGCCACACACTGTTCCTTGATTTCTTTTTCATGTCTTCATGTTTTTGTTGAAACATTTTCTCGTTTTATTTGTGCTTCATCACTGCATGCTGAATCTGCCCAACATGTAATTCAACATCTCTTGGCTGCATTTGCACTCATGGGTGTATATTCCTTCCTTAAAACTGACAATGGTCCAGCCTATACCTCACAGGCTTTTGCTTCCTTTTGTTCCACATGGAACATTTCTCATGTACCTTGTATCCCCTATAATGCCACTGGCCAAGCAATCATTGAACAAGCTCATTATACCCTCAAATCTCTTCTCTTGAAACAAATAAAAAAGAATAGCGCAATTCCTATACAGGTTCTTACTATTCTTTCGATGGTGCTATTTACTTTAAGTCACTTCTCTTTCCCAACAAAGTGTTCAAGTGTTCATCTCCCCTAGTTCAAATATGTTTTTACCAGAATGTACCTCTGACAAAGCCTTTTGTATTATACAAAACACCCCCAGATCCTTGTGGGCAGAGACTCTTGCCCCTGCTGATCTGGGGAAGAGGGGATGTTTCTGTGTTATTGCCAAGGTGTTGTGTGCATTTCTGCTTATTGTGTTTGCCCTGCATGAATGCATTGACACCACAGGCTCCACGTCATAATTCCACCATTTCAGCTCTCCCTGATTCAAGCCTTAATTCCTTTTATACAGGATCTCAACTAGTTGGACTATAAAAAATTCAACTGACTGGTCAAGAAATTGGTCATTAATACATCACTCAGTTGAATTCAAGTTGCAGACTCTAACTTTTAAGAAGGTATTGTAATTTGGCTTCAGGATATGCTCAAGTTCACTCTGATATTATAAGATGTTTGTCAGTCTGTCCATATATCAGTTGTCTGTTTGTTCAGTCAGTTTGTAAGCAGTTTCTGGGAGTTGCTGAGCTAGTGATTGTTCAAACCTGTAAAGCAGAAATCATTTATGCCCATACAGGAGAGCTCAAGTGTCCCAGAACATCTGGGAGCACCCTGAGTGCTCGAGGTTTACAGGTTTTCCAGCACAGGGAGCATGGGATGTAAGAGATGAGCTAGTTTAACAAAGGGGTATGGCACAAGTACACAAATGGCCTCTGAGGAACTTAAAGGGTTCTCACAGACCCCCACAAGCTCTGTGCTTATTTCTGTGTTTATTTGAATCCGCACAGATTGTCTGTCTATGTTTATCCACTTGTCACTGTGTGAACAGTTGTGCCTTTCATTTTGAGATCAGTAATCTTTCTCTTTTTCCATATCTGGATCACACAATCAAAGATTTCTTTTGGCAGTGAATTTATAAAGTATGTTTTTATCTTGGTTGCCAGGTTTTCCGAATGTCACAAAGACAGGGTATATGAATGAAATGTGTTGTTATTTATCATTGGCTTGATAGTCTCATTATTTAGAAATGATATTATTAGGATGAATAAACAAAGTCCCTTAGGACTGAGATTGCTGGACAAGGCTCTGATTGATAAATCATAAACTAGCTGCCGGGTAACATTTTTAACCAGTGCTTGTTTATTGATCAAAGACCTCAATGATCTCCATAGTCTTATAGGAGACACTTTAACTAAAGTTATGGAATGTACTCCACAATGTTCACATTGGTCACTATCAAAAGAATTAATACATTTTTTGCATTGAAGATGCCTGCATAAAGGTTTCACATGGTTATGACAGTTTATTGTTGTCAAATTGATGATGTATTTGATATATTTATATTTCTGGAGGCATAGGCCTCCAAGATTGTAAAATGGGGATTGCTTATGGTAGCAGACTTTTTTTCCATGTTCATACCTCTCCTAATACCAAAGACTTGTGAGATTCACATTCCACTAAAGGTCAGTAAATTGGTCAATGATACATAAGAGACTTCTTGGGTATTTGATAAGGGTGCTTGATTAAAATGGATATTTTATGTCAAAAGAGAAATTCAGATTATTGCAAAGATGTCATAATACAATAATATGTAAGGTTCTGATTTCTGATTTACTATGTAAAATATGTCACTGTTAACACTGTAGGTATTCAAATGTTAAAATATCCATGGATAGTAGAAAATACATTTCACTTAATGTTCTAAGATGTTTCATGTTTAGATAAAATAGCAATGTTAACCTTACTGCCTCTAATGTATTGTATTGTGATCACTCTTTTCTTCTGGATATCCAACAGCTAAGGTTTAGGACAAAAAATGAGAGACACAGATGGGCTAAATGGATAGCCAATATTTTGTCCACAGCACTTCAAGCTTGGAGGAGACTCCGGATGTAAAAGAAATCCTGCTTTCATCATCAGAAGATAACCAGTGAGTACCTAGTATTCTGATCAGGAAGATGATGAGACCACAGAAGAAATTGACCTTTGATGCAAGGTGTGCCTAAGGACAGTCACAAGTCACCAGAAAAATCTCCTAAGTTTTCACAGAAATCAACATGGTCAAGCAATGGCCATGACTCTTCCAGGTCGGCGGACACTGACAGAAGAGATATGAGGAGCTATGCATGGTTATAAGAACTGGCCCTGATAGGAAGTAACAAACCAATTGTCCTTAGTGTAATGCTCATGTTAGCTTGTTCTTGAACATTCTGCAGAAAAGTCTGGACTCGGGAGGTACAGTGCAATTCTAGAATATTGTCTGTTGGTGAATCTCGTATCACTAACATCATCTGACAATTGCTATCTATGCTGCTAGCTGACTACCATTATGGATGGATGGACTGTGAGTGGTGGGAGCTCTAACACACCTTCTACATCTTCAGCTGGTCATCCATCTGTGTATCAACCAAACAAAAAGAAGGAATATCTTGAAGTCATTGAAGCTGAATACTCATGCAGGGCTGTGATGTGGCACAGGCATGATTTAACTGAGAATCAAGAGATGCCTCAAGTGGCAAGATAGGCCCCAGCTGAGGCCACCTAGACACTTTCTGTGGGATAGTTCTCTGCAGTTACCATCGTCTGTTGCTTGGAGTGGGTCTTGAACCTCTCCCAAGATCCTGTCCAGGTTTCCTCCATTGTTCACGCAACTCCTGCCTGCATGAGGTTGGCCAGCTGGCTAACAGAGTGATGAGCTCTGCCAAGGATCTCTCTCCTCCTTCAGCCCTGAAGACCATGCTGGGTTTCTCATTTCTTAGAGCCATTTTGGTACACCTATTTGGCATCTTGGTTTCTAGGAAAAGACCCCAACATGAAACATAAAATGTATCTGTTTTAAAGACTCAGCACTGAAATCTGGTATTGTTGGATGATGATAGGAACAAGTATCAAACCTGTTTAAGACAATTCATGTATACAAAAGCTGTTATATTCCACTGTATTTTTTTGGCTCACCAATGCCAAATCCTCTTACGTGACACAACTTTCCTCAAGACAATTATTTTCACTCCAATCAATGACCTACATATGAATTATTTTCTGTAGCACACACACACAGATATGCAGGTTTTATGATATGTCTCAGCTAAGTCATCCTGAAGAAAAAAATAACAATCCAGAGCCATCCCAGGCCTGAGAGGAGAAATAGAAAGCTAATATGCCCTTGCTGTGAGCTGGTGGATGTCATATGGGGAATTGTAGGGGAAACAAGCCAATGTGCCCATGTTGTGATTCTGTGGAAGCTATTCTGGTTATCTGAAGAAAAACAAGAAAGTAACTTACACTTCCTGTGAGCTAGCCATTGCATTGGCTGGGAGATGAGCACCACAATCACCTCCTCCCACCACCAACAGTCTGACTGGTTTAGAGCACATTCTGAGTTGATAGCAATGGAAGTATAAAAAAAACTTAATCCTTGTGTTACTTGATTGGCTTTGCAGCCTAAAGCTAGTATTCTTAATGGTAAAAGAAGTTGCAAAAACTGTGTAAATATATGGAAATTAAATAAACTCTTCTAGACAACTAATGGGTGACAGATTAAATAAAGGAAGAAACTTAAAAATGCCTAACATGTAAAACCAATAAGAATGTGAAAGGAACACACATATTTCAGAATATGTACAACTTGCCAAGAAATATGTGAAGAACTATTGAGCATTTTTGCACAATAGAGAAATTCATATAGGGACATTATCTCATTGCAGAGAAAACAAATCACCACAAGATCTAAGGAACGTACATGAGACTGCGGGAGTAAAGAAACTATTTAAACTTGTTGGTGGAAATGTAGGTAAGTAGTTCAACTACTACTGAAGTCTGTTTTTAAAGTATTCAAAAGACTAAAATTAGTAATTCTCATTAGTGCAGTGCTTCCTTTAGTGGGTCTCTTCCTCAAAGAGTTAAGGACATATTGCAGTGATGCATGCAGATTCCTGATACTGCAGCAATAGTCATTTTTCTGTGGAGAGCAGCAGCAAGCACTGCTCCATCACCACCAAATATCAATGATGAACAATAAATACTCACCAGTGTACTCCATTTGGTAAATGGTGTGATATTTTATTGTGAAATGGGCTGTATCATAGGTTTTCCTAGTAGACTATAGGTCAGTATAAACATTATAGTCATGCTAATATCACAAGGCAATCACTAGTACACTATTGTGTTCTTTAGATTTGATATATTTATCTTTTTAAGTAAGCATGTTGCTATGAAGTCCAGGCTGGCTTTGAGATCACTTTATAGACCATAGTGGTCTCAAGTCTCCTTCCTCAGTGTCTCAAGTAATGGGCTCCATGCAGGAGCCACCAGGCCTAGTTTAGATTTGGTATATTCGGTGTATTCAGTATATTTTACTTCAACTGTTTTTGTTAAAGTATTTCTACATCTTTACCTCCAGCATCTGGAGAAATCTCGGTCTTGTTGAGGTAGTGATGTGCATACCACCAGCCTCGTGACTTTCTCTCCTGGGTTCAGTTCTGTCAGGGTACTGCAGTGAAACATAGGTGTACATAACTGTCTCTTTTTATACATTCCTTAAAAAGATTTTTAAAATTTCCATGGATAATCAGAGGGTCAATAACCCTGACTATAGTTTCATTCAAATGCCCACTGGTATGTAGTGTGTAGGACACACAGATAGAAACATATCACATAGTTCCAGTGAGAGGTTTGTCAAAGCCGATGTGAAGACTACTTTGTGAAGGTTTGTGTTCCTGATTATTTCATTAGAATGAACTTCAGGTTTTCTCACTGTTGTTTATGTCAAGAAGACCAGATGACTACTTTAATATATGAAGTGATATAAAGCCTGGTTGGATATTAAATATCTAAAGAACTGCTCCGGTGCTGTGGCCTGCTTAGTAATGGCCAAATTAGATTACCCAGTGAATGAACTCATCATGGTTTTGGGACAGAACATACATTGATGGATTTTTTACAACAGCATTAAAGGAGAACTAGAGGGAAAGGAGCTGGATGTTGATTCTCATGGCGAAGCTGGCAGCACTGGTTTTCCAGATATGAACTCAGCCATCATCATCATCATCATCAAAGAAGCTCAGGTCCTCATTATTGCTGTGCATGGCTACTGTTCTCTTTTGCAGATCTCTGGCACTTATCTTGAGCTTCATGCCTTTGCTCCAGTAATGATCACTCAACTTTATGGCATAGATTCTATGACCAAAAGAACAGAGTTTCTAGCTTCCAACACTGAACTTTGAGCCTTTCTTGTGTACAAACTTAACAGAGACTTTCATGACACATTGTAAGTGCCTCTAAGTCTCCAGGTACACTTTTGATTGTTCTTGCCATGGGCTCAAATTCTTCAGCTTTACTTGTGCTGGATATTGTCGTAGCATTCAAGTACTCAGTTGGATTTTTTGGTCTGTAGTATCTGAAAAGTTCTACATCTCTCTAAATCTGACATTCTGGCATAAATATTTTTAAATTATCTTATCAATTATAAGTTCCATGTTAAATCTCTTTCCTCACAACCCCTGACTACCACAAATGGGAAAGGATAAGATGTGACATTTTTGAGACAGGAGAAATTTCTTTAGTTACCTAATGTTATATGTCACTTTTCTCTTGGAGAGAAACCCAGCTATATCAATTGCTTGATTTTCAGGACTGTTGATAGCTTCTACAGCACTATCAAGCCATTACATTGTGTGTTGCATGGGCAAGAAGTAGGTGTCTTCGGAACCTGCATGGTGCTTCCAGTCACCTTAACATGAGCCTTTGCAACTTATGCTGTCTGTCCTCTGTGTACCTAAATTTTCACTAAAGGACGCACTCACAGAGGCACTCATTTTTTATTGGCAAATAATTTTCAAGTCTCTCAGGTCTTTTACTGATGTTCTGATGTGAAGAAAAATGTACGATGCACAACCTGAGTTCCCAAAAATAATTATGATAGCAGTATATACCTTTCTGAACTCAATTAACATACAAAAATGCAAACCCAGACTACAAAAATGCTTTGAAAGACGTTTCTATGAAACCTGACACTACTTTGGAAATCCCTGGTAAGTTTTATAAGGTCCCTACTACTTTTCATGATCCCCTACCTCCTGGGACAGCTGGCCTGGTTGTTTCCTGTTCACATGCATCAAAATAGCCACTTTTGTGATTCTTGATGTCATTGATGCTGCTTATACAGGCATATTGTTGATTCAATTGTGATCTCTCTTACCCATTCAATTAAATGTTTCTGAATCTGTAGCTCAACTAACTGTCTTGTCTTATTTCTCCTCTAAAGCTTGTCATGTTATTTGTGGAAATCAAGGATTTGACTGCAATTTGTTGTCTGCTGCTATTTCCATAGGAGATGCATGGTGAAGCCTCTGTTTAACTATTGATAACCTTTCCTTTTCATGTTTGCTACTGGAGCTGATGTTTCTCTTTTACTTCACTAACTTGGTGATATTTCATATCCATAGTCAATGCTATTCCCTCTCAGCACTTGAGATGTACTGGAACACCTATAGTCCTTAGAATTGATTTAATCACTACTATCTTGCCACTTACCAAGGCTTACTTTTCCTTTTTGCTGTCCTCTGCTGTTCCCTCTGCAAACACAGGTCTGTAGAATTAGCTCAGTGGCATGAATGCCTGCCTTGCAAATGCACAATCATGATTTTGATCCATTGATCTTTGAATCCCCACTTTTTAAAAAATTTTATTTAAAAGGAAAAAGAGAAAAAACAAAACAAAGTGGTGTAAGGGTACAAGTAATACAGACTGAAAAAAAAAACAGTAAGAAATCACCAGTTAATAGATTACACATTATCATCTTAGAGATAGTTGCTCAAGTCACAGTATCAAAGCATACAAAGTGGACATTCAAACAGTGAGACTGTAAACAGTTGTCTTCAATGATCCAACCAAAAACATTAATATGGTCATCTATTTAACACCCCTAAACACACTTGCAGTTGTATCCTTTAGAGCGCTTTTTTTCCCTCTCTTTTTTACAACACAATTTACACATTTTGTGTTTTATTACTCCCTAGTTCTTATTACTTTTTTTGGAAGAGAATAAAGTCAAATATGTCAAAACAAAGCTGTAAGTCAAAACCAAGGATAGACATAGCACATGATGTAAAAACAGAGTACAAGGTTATCAACAATTGTTACCACAATGCCTCTTGCTTCCTTAAAAAAGAATTGTCTATCTCATTATGTATAATAAAGTTGAACTAAACAGTAGAGAATAAGACCAATAAATCCTAAACATTGTAAACATTACAGGACTTCCAAAGGAGATAATAGTCAAATCAGAATGGGCATCTTGGTGAATCTTATTGCCTTCTAAGTACTTGCCTATACCCTTAAACTTGATACTATCATACAGAACGGAACAGAGTCTAATCGGTCAAAACAAGATAGTGGGAGTATTACAGGACTTCAATTTAAGTTAATAGGAAATCAAAAAGTTACTATAATATATACTGCTAATTTCTCTTAATTTTTCCCCTTAATAAAAATCATAAAAAATAACTAAATAATTTTTTAATGAATGAGGGAGAGATTGAGATAAAAGAGGACATAGCAACATAACAATACAGGTCAAAGCATGACAGTTTCAGCAACCTAGTGCTTCAGCACCAATAACCTGACTTAATAGTAGTTACCAGTGTCTGGCTTATTCCTTGAAATATTTGAATATAATTTCATATACTGTAGCTTCAAATATTTCCATATCAAGCATTCCGTAATAAAGCCATTCCAATTAATAAGTGAAAACGTTGTGAGGCTTCAAGGCCACATAATGGGGAATCATGTGAATCCCCACTTTGTATAATCCACTCTTGTATCTTGAACACTTATTTGTAAGAAGACAATATGTAAACAACCAGTGATTTCTTATAGTTTATTTTGTCTTTGAAAGCATATATCTTTTCTACCTGTTTTTTGTTTTGTTTAATCTATTTTAATAAAAAATAAGAAAAGAAAATCTCTTCTCTTTAAACAATTAAAAAGAAAAATGCAATTCCTGCACAGGTTTTACTATTCTCTTCATGGTGCTATTTACTTTAGGTCAGTTGTCTGTCCCAATGAAGCTGTTTTCTTCCCTGATTCAAATACATTTTTGCCAATATATACCTCTGACAAACCCTTTTGTATGATACAAAACTCCCCAAGACCCTTGTGGGCTAGGGCTAATGCCTCTGTTGATCTGGGGAAGGGGCATTCTCTGTGTTTTTGCTAAGGTCCTGTGTGGATTTCTGCTAATTGTGTTTGCCCTGTATGGAATGAGTTGGCATCACAGGCTACAAAATGCAGTTCCACCATTTCAACTCTCCCTGAATCAGGCCTTTGATCCTTTTTATAAGATCTCTGCTAGTTGATCTAAAGCAAATCCAACTGGTTGAGTCATAGTTGTAGATTTGAAATTTGTAAGAAGGTATTGTAATTTGGCTTGATTAAGGATATGCTTGAGTGCATTATGATTTTGTAAGATGTGTATCAATCTGTCCATATATCAGTTGCCTGTTTGTCCAGCCAATTTTTAAGCAGTTGCTGAGTTCGTGATTGTTCATACCTGTAAAGCAGAAAGCAAAAATAATCATACAAGTGTGTTCAAGTGGCACAGAACATCTGGGAAACACGCTGAAGGCATGGAATGCTTGAGGAGAAGAGGTGTTCCAGCACTGGGAGCATGGGGTTCAAGAGGGCAGCTAGTTTAACAAAGAGGCATGGTACAAGTACATAAATAGCCTTTGGGGAAATGAAATATTCTCACAGACCCAAACAAGTTGTGTGCTGATTTCAGTGTTTGCTTGAATCCATACTGATCATCTGTCTGTTTGTCCATTTGTCCACTCTGTGAACAGTTGTTCCTTTCATTTTAAACTCAGTGACTTTTCTCTTTTTCCAAGTTTGCATTGTTTGATCAAAGATATGTTTGGGTTGTGAATTTACAATGCATGGTTTCACATTGGTTGACAGCTTCTCGAAATGTCGCAAAGACTGGGTATATGAATGCAATATGTTGCTATTCGTCACTGATTCATAGTCTCATTATTTAGAAATTATATTATTAGGATGAATAAACAAAGTCCTGGAGGAGAAAAGATGGTGGATAGGTAACAGCAGGCTACAGAGACTCTCGGAGATGTCAACCTAGATTCCAAAAATAATACAACATAGTGAGACCCAGGCAGAGCGAGATAGACCCTTCCAAGCCTGGAACAAATTAAGCTGAGAGAAACCATTTAACAATACAGCCCTAGTGCTTCTACTGAAACAGCTGCAGTCTCAGTGCTGCCACTTGAACTTGCTGTCACTCCTACACTTTATCTCATGCAGCCAAGATTTATGGAACTACACAAAAGCTCATCAGTTTCATCTCACTGGAGATGCATTCTCACTGTGGATGGGAGTCGGTGATCTTAACTGACACCTGAGCTGTCAGGCAACTCTGCATCAACCTGTGGTGAGTGACATGAATAAACCCCGTCCATAGAGCTCCAAGAGATGACATTCTGGGACGGGCCAAATTGGCAAGAACAAGGGGCTGCAGTGAATTGAGACACCTTCTCTCTCCTCAAGTGGGATTGATGGGGAGCACCTCACCTGTGTCACACCTCAGGCTGAGACCAGTAGGCTAGCCCATACCAGTATTGATGCCTGTCAGTTCACCCTAATGCAGTGAAGTCTTCAGCACTCTGATTAATCCAGAGGGGTGGGCCCAGCATAGGCTTTCCTGGTCTGAATCTACATGGTACACTGCACTGGGTGGGAACATACAATCAGCACTTCAGACAAACTGTAACCAGCAAAGAAAGAACCTGGACCTCCCATATACACCTGTATGGAAGTAACAAAAAATAATAAGAGGAAGGAACAAGAAAGGGTTCCCATTCTCCAATCATGAGAACATGGATCCAGGAAAGGTAAATGCAAAGGAGAATGAGGACAGCAAACATGCAATATCAGACATGGCCCCAGTAGAGATAAAGCAATATCTTCAGGAACGCATAGATAATTTGAAAGGTGAAGTATTTAACCGAGTGAAGCAAGATATAAATAGAATAATTTAAGAAATGCTAAGCACCTCTCAAGAAAAAACATGGAAAAAAGGGAAGAAAACCAAAAATGGGGAGAATTGTTTCATGAGGAAAATAGAGAAAAGATAGAAGAAAGGAAGCTGGTTCAAAGAGACAACCATGAATTTAAAAACTCCTTTGAAAGCTGGTAAAATTGATTGCAAGAAACTAAGGATAGATTATCCAAACTAGAGGATAGGTTTGCACTGTGGGATCAGGAAAGGAAAAAATTTCTTAAAAATAACAAGGAAACAAGTAGTAACAAGACAAAGACTAGATGTTGACAAAAGGATGTATAACTTAAGAATAACAAATGTGAATGAAGAAGCAGAAGTACAAACAAAGGAACTACAAGGGCTATTCACAAAAATAAGGAAAACATCCCAAGCATATGAAAAGGAAAATATACTCAGGTGTATGAGGCATACAGAACTCCAGCGACCTAAACCAAAACAGAAATACACATAGGCATATAATAATCAAGATCCAAGAAATCCAATACAAGAACAGAATATTAAAAGCTGTCATAGACAAGAAACATCATTTATAAGGGAAAGTCCATCAGAGTTACATCAGACTTCTCGGCATAAATCATCAAATCAAGAAGAAAATGGAGTGAATCATTCCAAGTCTTGAAAGAAAATAACCTATGTCCCAGATTGATGTATCCTGAAAATTTTTACTAGAAATTAATGGAGTAACAAGATGCTTCTGAGATAAAGAGGAACTGGGAGAATTCACAACCATCAATCCAACCCTACAGAGAATACTATACGACATTTGAAAGAGAGAGAAAATCACCAGTATTTCAGGAGCAGTGGTAGAGAGGCCACAATGAACAGAGCAAAAAGCAAAGTGAAGAAGACAAATAGACAACTAATGACAGAAAAATAGAATAACTGAAATGAGACAGAGAAGGCTGGATATAATTTCTAATGCAGATGTCCTATATACACTAAATTAAGGAAAAATGAGAGAATCACAGGCAGAGTGGATCAAGAAATAGGGCCAAACTAGATGCTCGTTATAGGAACTATATTTGACCTGAAGAAGTGTGTTTGGACTAAAATTGAATATGAGAAAATAGAACTCGATGTGATAGGGTTGAGAGAGTAATAGGGGCAACTGGACCAGTATTTATGGGTAGGTTGGAAAGACAGGCTTTAATAACTAAAGAAATACAACTAGAGATCAAGTCCAGGAGTGAGAAAGTTCAGAAACACTTAGATAAATTGCAGGTTGCCCCCCACAATATAAAGCCAAGGGAGTTGGGAAGACCCAAAAATACACAGTACACCTTGGGGGAGTGAAGGGTAAGAATAGTCTTTAAAAACACAGAAGGAGATATTGCTATAAGTGTATCAGGAATTAAAACACATATTACTTGTACCACTCTGCTTAGATAGAACTTATTCCATCCCACTTTTTATACAAGCACTAGATCTGAAGACACAGACAGCTATCCCAAAAATATCAGGATATAGCACAGTAATCATCTTTAATTTCCTGTTAACTTAAACCGGATCCCTCTTTAACTTATAGTGTTATATCATTACTGATTTTAGTTAAATCTGATTTGTTTGATTGCTTCTTGTTATTGTCTATTGTATTCAAAACCGTTAGGTTGATAGTATTGTCAGAGTGTAGACAACTATACTGAAAATAGCAATGATTCACTATAGTACTCATTCTGACTTGATTAATATCTGTTTTTGTGGCTCTACACTATCTACAAAGTTCTATTTCTGTTAATACTGTTATGCACTGATATATTCAATTATACTTTATCTGATGATATAGCCATTTTTATTGATGATAACAAGAGACAACACAGTGACCAAGGTAGAACTCCTTGTACAGCAGTTTTAAATGTCTTATTAGTTTTATGTATCTCTAGGATTATGTTTTGCTCTGTCCTGCTTTGTTCTGTTTCTACATCTAATATAGAAAGGATAGTAACACATGTTAAGATGCATGTTTCCATAAAACCTATCAACAATTTACAAGAACTTATGACACATGATGAAATGAACAAATACTTTGAAGGAGAAAAAAAGGGACTACAGTATCCAGTGCTGATTCCATAGTGTCATGATGTGAAATCAAGCAATACTATTAATCTTCAACTAGAGTGACTTTTATCTACTTTGGTTTGTTTAAACTCAACATAAATGAAGATATGGATAAATACATACATGTTTAAGTGTATAGACTTGATTGCCATATTACTTAGTTTTTATTATATAGTTGAACAGAACTATTTGCAGTCTCCCTGTTTGAATTCCCATTTATATGTTCCACTTTTGTATCTTGAACAATTATTTGTAAGAGGACAATATGTAAACACAAACTAGTTATTTATTACTGTATATAGTTTTCTTTGAATGTATGTACTATTTATGCCTGCTTTCTGTTTTGTTTTGTCTTTCTTTAAATAAAAATAAATTTAAAAAGATAAATAAATAAACAAAGTCCCTTAGCAGTGAGACTGGTGGACCAAGCTCTGATTGATAAATAAGAAAGCAGCTGTCTGGTAACATTTTAAACCAGTCCATTGATTAGAGACCTCAATGATCTCCAGAGCATTATAGGAGACACCTCAAATAAATTTATGAAATGTATTCCTAAATGTTCACATTGGTCATTATCAAATGAAGTAATACATATTTTTGGTTTGATGAGGCCTGTATAAAGTTTCACAGGGTTATGACAGTTGATTTTAATCAACTATACGATGTACTGCATACATTCGTAATTCTGGATGCATAAGACTTCATGATTGTAAAGTGGGGGTTACTTATGGTAAAGATTTTTGTCTCATGTGCACACCTTTGCTGATAACAAAGACTTGTGAGATTCACATTCAACTAAAGATCAATATGTTGTTCAATAATACACAAAAAACTTCTTGTGTATTAGATAAGGGTGATTGACTAAAAGGGATATTTTATGTCAAAACAGGAATTTAGATTATTACAAGAATCTCATGATTGTCATGATGCAATAATATGTATGGTTCTGATTCCTGATATATTATGTAAAATACGCAACTGTTAATACTGTAGGTATTCAAATGCTAAAATGTCCGTGGATAGAAGAAAATAGGATTCATTTAATGTTCTAAGTTGTTTCATGTTTAGATAAAATAGTAATATTAAACTTACTGCCTCTAATATACTCTATTGTTACCAAAATCTTCTTTTGGATGTTTGACAGCTAAGGTTTGGAAGCCAAAACTGAGAGAAACAGATGGGCTAAATGGATAGCCAATATTTTGGCCCCAGGTCTTGAAGGGTGGTGGAGACCTAGGATATAAAATAACCTCTGATTGCATCATCCTAAGATATTCAGTGAGTCCCTGGTTGTCTCATCAAGAAGATGTTGAGACCACAGAGGAAAGTCACCTTCAATGCAAGGTGTGCCTAAGAAGAGTCACCAGGAGAAAAATCTCCCAAGCTTTCACAGAAAGCAATGTGGTCAAGCAATTATTGTGATTCTTCTAAGTGGCTGACACTGACAGAAGAGCCATGAGGTGCTATGTATGGTTCTAAGATAACTCCTGAGAAGACCTAAGTGACCTTGATAGGAAGTAAGTAACTGACTGTAGTTGTCATGGTTTATGCATGGCCTCATACGTTTGCATTGTGTATTGTGATGGTTCATTGTCTAGTGCTTGGATTGATGGTGTCAGTGCTAAACCCACATTGGGGTGGAGCCAGGATGTAATTCAATGGCAGGAAGAATGTGTGGCTTGCTTTTTGCTGGTTCCTGCTTGCTGTTTGCAGCCTCAATGAATTGTGGACCAGCCATACCTGCCTGCCTTGGAGCCAACTGAGTGTGAACTGAAACCTGCAAAAACTGTAAGAAATAAACGTTTCCTTTCTCAAATTGGGTTTCAGGTATTTTGTCTCAGCAACAAGTAAAAAGTAATTAAGACAGAATTTGGTACCTAGGAGTGGGGTCATTTGCTGTGACTATACTTGACCATGTTTTTCGAGTGGCTTTGGAAATGGCTTATGGGCAGAGTTTGGAAAGGTTTGGACATGTCAGCTGGATGCATAGAGCTAGAGCAGCTTAGGCTGTTCTGCAGAGGGGATTCTGGTCAGAGCTCTGGAGACAAGAAGGCTCATAGAGGGCCTGATGGTAAAGACCAGGCTTGGGAGGTTTTTGTTGGGAAGAAGGACTGCACTGGTTGTTGGACTCCACATGATGTGTGTTATGGCTTGGCAGAAGGTTTGTCTGCAAACCTCAAGGTTTGCTCCTGCCCAGGGACTTTGCTGAGACTGAGACAAAGGGCAATAGACTGATTAATCTTGAAAAAGAAATTAAAAAGCAATCAAACATTGAGGCTGTGGCATGGATATTGTTGGGGGATTTTAGCCAGATTTATGTTGCATATCAAAAGCAAAGAGATCAGCAGGATAGTGTACAATGCTGTGAGTTTGGCCAGAAGGAAGATTCCAGAAAGACTATGGATTGCAAAGACAGAGTTGAGATTTTAATTCCTGAGGAGAAATGAGATAAGAAAGATGGCCCCAGGGCATCATAGGAAGGGGGTCCCCACCCTGTGCAGCCTCACTGCAAAAGTGAAAGAATTTGCTCAGAGGGGAAAAAGCTGCAGAGTGCCATGTTCCAGAACAGTGACAGAGGCCACTTGAGGTTCCAGAGTGGTGGCAACTTAGAGAAGCTTTTCCTCACAATCAGTTAAACAGAGCCCTGCAATCCAGGCAACTGACCCCTATAGCCAAAAGACACAAAAGCCTAGGTACTGCTCCAGTCAGCAGCAAACCTTGGTGGCATCCACAAGGTGCTGATTTTAGGTGCAAGAAAATGCACAAATTCTGAGGCAAGATGGCATCCACCTCAATTGCAAAGTGCATGGAAGGCCAAGAAGTCTGCCCCTGAGAGGGCAATTTGTGAAGATGTAAGGGTGAAGCCAAAAGTGCGGTGGAGACTGCAGAAGTTTGGAAAAGGCAGGAATGTGGATGATTCAAGGGAAGCTGCAAAAATAGAGCAGAGAAGATTTAAGAGAAAAGCCATGGGAGTTAAAATCACTGGAGTGCCATTCTGGTGGAATTACCCAAGCCTTTTGGAGTTTGCAACCAGATTGCTTCTGATGCTGAACATGTAATTCTATGACATAATGTTCACCCTGCTGGATTTCTTTTGTTTCCAATGCTTTATATTCCCCTTCTTGTAACGTTTGGAATGGTAATGTTTACCTTGTGCCTTTGCATTTGAGAAGTATTCAACTCTGTTTCATTTGTATAGGGGTTACAGTTAAGAGTTTGCCTTAGATCTTGGAGGAGACTTGGGAATTGGACTGTTCAGCAATGCTGAAACATAGGAC
The DNA here is from genome assembly GCF_034190915.1 of Cavia porcellus. Lineage (NCBI taxonomy): Eukaryota > Metazoa > Chordata > Mammalia > Rodentia > Caviidae > Cavia > Cavia porcellus. Next base: position 665,397 of record NW_026947533.1, on the reverse strand, counting down.
GTTGGCAACTCTTGGAAGTGGACTAAATGTCTTTTGTATAATGGGTGTACATAAGTCCTGAGGGCCAGGGGTGGAATGTCATCATTTATGCCTGTGTCCCCCAGGCTTCATGAGTTTGCATTGTGCATTTGTGATGGTTCATTGTGTAGTACGTGGATTAATGATGTTAGTGCTACACCCACATAAGGGGTGTAATATAATGGCAGGAAGAATGTAATATAATGGCAGGAAGAAAGTGTGTCTTGCTTTTTGCTGGTTCCTGCTTGCTGTTTGCAGCTGCCATGAACTGCGGCCCAGCCATGCACACCAGCCTTGGAGCCAACTGAGTGTGGACTGAAACCTCCAAAAACCAAAGAAATACACCTTTCCTTTCTCAACTTGGGCTTCAGGTATTTTGTCTCAGAAACAAGTAAAAAATAAATAAGACAGTAGTTAATGCAGGTCTGATGTTAGCTTGGCCTTGGATGTCCTTCAGAAAAGCCTGGCCTCTGAAGATATGGTGCAATGTAAAAGCTTCACTGTGGGGGAAGCTAGGATCACTAACATCCTGTGACAATTGCTGGCTATACTGGATAATGACTACTGTTATGAACTGATGGACTATGATGAGTTTAAATTGGAGTTCTCTTCAATGCTTCCCCACCTTAAGCTGGCTACCCATCCTGGGAGTCAAAAAAACAAAAAAAGAGATTTTGGAAAGGGTTGAAGATGAATACATGTGCAGCAGTGTGGTGTGGCCTGGGCATGATTGAACTGAGAATGAGGAGACACCATAAGGAACAAGATAGGCCACAGCTGACACCACCTGGAGACTTCCTGGATAGTTTTTCTTAATTAGAATCAACTGTTGCTCTGTGGGTTCCTTGAACCTCTTCCAGGGGCCTGCTCAGGTTTTTACCATTGTCCACTCACTTCCTTGCTTGTTCTAATTGAATTTGGGCTGCCTAGTGACAGGTGCCTGGCTGGTTAGCAGAGTTATGAGTTCTAAAGAAGATTTCACTCTTCCTGTTGCCCTCAAGCCACTGCCACTTTTCTGAATTTTTTGGTCCTTTGCTGTGCACTTTTTGGGGGCTAGATATTTAGGCATAGGCCCCAAGAGAAAATTAACTTCCAGATAGGATAACTGTAAGTTTCCTGAAAATTTTGTTGCATGTTAATTTGATTTACCTGTAGATGTAAGTGTTATTATCAATAAATATATTGCTAACTTATCAACATATGCTACCTTATTAACATATTGAGGGGTATTATAGTGATTTCTCAGAAACCATGATTATACACCTCTTTACATCATTGTGAGTAGTCTGCATAACTTTTCTAAGTCAGTACTTATAAGTGAAATTGAGATAATACAGGAGGCCTCCACCAACTTGATAAGTACTATGTAACATGTGTCTTGGTGTTTCTAGCAGTTCATTTGTGTTAGCCATGAATTCATCACCAGATGCCAGTTATGCCTGCTTGGCAGAGAATGGATTGTAAAGGAAATTATGTGGTTTTGATCTCCAAAGAATTGCTGGAGTCAAATTGAAACAGGTAAAAGCTAAAAAGCTATTAGGGTTTTCATAGATTAAAAACTAATTTACATAATTAGTTGATGAATGAGTTGATGCATTTGGAAGATTATTCAGAACATACAGCTAGCTGAATTATATTAGATATTTATTTCTTTACTTTTATACAGGTACAAAATACCTGACTTATAGAATTTAATATAAATATATTCTTTATCTCATTGTTTCCATGAGGGAAGTTTGGTTTTGACTGTTTCCAAAGCATAAATATCTTGGAAAAAAGTGAAAAGGAAAAGGTTACTTTTTTATGAGGCCAAGGAGCCAGAGAACAGTTTCAGAAACTGAGAGGAAGGATCCAGGGACCAGATTTGGTTCATGGGTTCCAACACACATGGTTGCAGTATATACATATAGAAGCGATCATAGTAATATCCTACACATTTCTGAAGCCAAAAAGGTGTTAACAAATGGATCACCAGGCTTTAGGGAATATATGACTTCTAGGAATATTAAAATCCTGAAGAGCTGAGTGCCGATTAGTGACAAAGGAACTATACTGCAAGGGGAACTTAGAGTGTGAAGTCCTCGGTGTCCCTGACTCATCAGAAGGAAATGTTTAATTGAATTAGGAATTTGGTTCCATTTCAGCAATAATTGTCACCCCCATGCTGAGCAATATGATCACTTTCAGATTTCAGCATTTTTATGAGTCTGAATGAGTAGCAAGCTTGTCTTGGAGAATTGATGCTTGCTTTTATTTCATTTTTACTCTGTTGCAGACCATTACTATCATCTAAATGTAATGTCTTCACTTTACACAGTAACTGTGCTCCTTCTGTGTTCCCGTACTGGGTTTCTAGGTGGAAAATAAATAGAAACGAGTGAAAATCATGAAAATGTAGTCTGCTGCCTCTAACACAGACTTCTGACTCTCTGTTCTTTTGTGTCCCGCCCTGGCCTGTTCTCAGAATATTTTCTGACATCAGTGGATTTTTTATTACTGGAAGATTGTACCTGAATCCTGAAAACATTTGCAGCCCATTATGGAAAGAGTCCACTGATCCTTGAAATAAAGCAGGGGTAGCCATGAAATGGCAGGCATAAATAAGAAATTTAGAGAAGACCTAACACCACCACTTCTCAAAATTTAATGAAATCGAATGGGAAATGGTACTTTTCAATTCATTCCTGGAAGCAAACATTACCCTGATACCAAAACCAGAGAACAATCCAAATAAGAAAGAGAATTACAGACAATTCTGCCTAGTGAACATTGAAGCAAAAATACTCAATAAGATGCTGGCAAACAGACTGCAGAATATCATCAAGAAGATTTTACACCATGATTAAGTGGAATTATTCCCTGGGATGCAGGGGTGGTTCAACATACATGAATCCATACATATAATACACTGTATTGACAAATCCAAAAGCAAAAATCATTTGATCATTTCAATAGATGCAGAAAAAGATTTTGCCAAAGTCCATCACCTATTCATGATAAAAAACATACAAAAATTGGGAGAGATGATCTTTATCTCAATCTGATAAAAGTCATTTATTACAAACCAACAGTCAACCCCATACAAAGTGGACAAAAACTGAAAGCTTTCACTCTAAAATCAGGAACAAAAGAAGGATGTCTACTGTCACCACTCTTTTTCAATATAGTCCTGGAAACTAACTGGAGAAATTAGACAAGAGAAAGAAATAAAAGGAATAAAGATAGGAAAGGACATTTTTAAACTATCATTATTTGCAGAAGCCATGATACTCTACTTAGAAGACCCCAAAATTCCACCAAAAGACTTCTAGTTTAAGAAGCAAATTCAGTAATATAGCTGGTTACAAAGGCAACACTCAACAATCAATAGACTTCATCAACAAGAATAAAAAGCTCATGGAAAGAGAAATCAAGGAAACAATAACTTTTACAATAACATCCAACAAAATGAAATACTTAGGAATCAATCTAACAAAGGATGTAAATGACCTCTACACTGTAAACTACAGTACTCTCAACAAGGAGATTGAAGAAGATATTCTAAAATGAAGATCTATCTCATAGTCTTGGGTAGGGAAATTCAATATAGTGAAAATGACCATACTTCCAAAGCTATTATACAGATTTAGTGCAATCCCAATCAAAACCCCATAGCATACCTCAAAGAATTACACAAAATAAATCCTAAAATTCATCTGGAACCAGAAGAGACCTAGAGTAGCAAAGATGATGCTGGGCAACAAAGAAAAGGTAGGGTTCATCAAAATCCCTGACTTGTAATTATACTATAAAGGTATTGCGATTTAAAAAAAAGGGTGGTACTGATAAAAAACAAAACAAACAAAACCAGACCCAAAGATCAAAGGAACAAATTAAAAGGTGGAGAAACAACCCCAGATCACTAAACCATCTTATCTTTGACAAAGGTGCCAAACAGAGTCATTGGAAGAAAAGCAGCCTCTTTAATAAATGGTGCTGGAAAAACTGGCTCTATACATTCTGAATATTATCTTTCAATGTATATTAAGCTAAGATCAGAATAGATAAAATTTTTATATTAAAACAGAAACATTAAATCTGCTGCAAGATAGAGTAAGTAAAACTCTTGAAGACATTGATGTAAGCAAAGTCTTTATGAAGAAAACATGGAATGAATAGCAAAAATCAAAGAGAATTAAGTGAGAATCTCACCCTACTGAAAAACTTTTTAACAGCAAGAGAAATCACTAACAGAGTGAAGAGACAACCCACAACGTGGGAGAAAATGTTTGCCAACTGTTCCTCAGACAAAGTATTACTATTGAGAGCACGGAAAACTAAAAAAAAAAAAAAAAAATCAGTCTTCCCAGATTTAAAGACCCAATCCAAAAATGCGCATCTGAGGTGAAATACACAGTTCTCAGATGAAGAAATAGAAACAGCAAATAAATATGTGACAAAAGGTTCTGCATCACTCGTCATTTTACAACTGCAAATTAAATAATACTGATATGTCACCTTACCCCAGAAAGCATGCCTACTGTCAAGAAATCAAACAATAACAAATGCTGGAGTGGTTGTGGGGGTAAAAGGAACCCTTCTCCATTGTTGGTGGTAAAACAACCACGGTGGAAATCAGTGTGGAGATTCCACACAAACTAGGTCTACAGGTCCCACTCAACTCAGCTATTCTCCTTCTGGGTATCTCCCCAAAAGAATTAAAATCATCATACCACAGTGATATATGTGCACCCACGTTTATAGCAGCAGTTTGTGGTAGCCAGATCTTGGATGGAATGCAGGACCTCTAGCTTGCCTGGCAGGCGCTTAAGCTAAATCCCTGGACCACTATTTTTTACTTTTTAACTTTCAAATAAAATGGGTTTGGGAGAAAAAACAAGGACTGAGGTAAAGACTTTCAGTGCAAGTACCCATCAGAGGAGCTGAGGTCAACATTCCAGAAGACAGCCAGCTCCAGAAACCTCCACCATCTTTCACTGGGGATCAGCAGTTACAGGGTGGGTTTTTTTTCTGTAATTATTCTTGGTGGGGAAGGCAGCAGGAGAGCAGGAGTCAATCAGTGATGAAGAGGCGGGCTCTAAGAACTGTCCAATCAGGCAGGCCAAGGTAGGCGGTGTCTTCCGGTGTCATGGCTTCAATTGCAAGGCCAGGGCACAAAAAGGAGCACTAGATGTTTGCTAGACCACTAGTTTTTGCTTCTATTCACTGTGGACTGCTTAGAAAGAACCCGGGAGACCTCCAAACTACGGAATGGTGAAGTTATGGGATGGGAGCAGTGAAATGGGGTGGAATCCAGTTGAGACCAGTTAGAAGTGGTGAGAAGGGGCTGGGGGTTTAGCTCAGTGGCATAAGCGCCTCCCTTAAAAGCAGACAGTCATGAGTTCGATCCCTGGTACTGATAAAAAGGAAAAAGACAAAAAAAATTGTTGAGAATCATCTGTGCTGTCTAGAGCCGGTGTGCTTAGCCTCAGATCCTGAGGACCTCTAGTGCTAGCAGTGAGGCCTCCTCTGTCCCTTTTACCTCTTGCTGGGGCCAGGACAGTTCTGGGTCCCTAAAACCCTGTCGCCACTGTGATACCACCAGGCCACAATGCCATTTTTGAAATCGTCTGCTGCCCTTGCTCCTCCAACAGTCTGGGCCCAGGAAGGGGCATGAGGAGACCCTGATACCGATGTGGTTTCAAGCTGGGTGCAGCTCTAATAAGCTAGGTCTCTGCTCTCATTCCTGTCAGCAACAGATCTGGAAGGCAGAAGATAAAAATGTCTGTGATGCAGGACCTCATAGCCACAACTGCTCTCCTTAAACTTATGCATTTATGTATTTTATGATCGCCTACATTTATACAATGTTCTCATATTTCCATGCTCATGAAAGGTGGAGGCAAAGGTTCTGAGAATTCAAAGATGTGTAGTGATGTGCCTCAGTGGAGGAAGGCTCATGGTCTCAAGCTTGCTAGGTAGGTGTTCATGCTGCTGAGCTAAATACCCAGGTCTGAAAGTGTTTTCTGTATACTATATATGATATCAACATTGTTCCTCAGAAAATGTTGAGTATTGTGGAATTTTTCTATATTGTATGGATATAATTTTTAAAGCAAACCAAAGGTGTCGTATGCAGTCACTTTTCAAGTTTCACATTGTCTGTGGGGTGTCTCAGTCAGGGTTTCTATAGTTGAGACAGCTCTGGAACTTAGGCTAGCCCCAAACTCAAGGAAGTTCTCCTGCATCAGCCTCCCAAGATATATTTCTTATATCTGAATGGAGAATGATCACTTGGTGACACTGACCTATAATTTGAAACTTGTACCTGGTTTCATTGTTTATACATTTTTTACATACAGCAGTTTTCCATGAACATTTGAGTTATTATTTATGTATCATATTTGATGTTATTTATGTTTTGTTCTATGAAACCAAATTTAAATATCAAAATGCTGCTTAAGTATATTAAGAACAAAGGACTCAGTGGCCTAAATGATATTTGAAGAGATATCATTGTTAGTACATCAAAGTGATTCATGAGATATTTGTCTGCCTCTGTGCTTTATGGATGCTGGTCCTGCAGGCTCTCACTATGAGCTCTGCTTTAGAGACAATGCACAGGGACTCTTGCAGTGACTCAGCATAAGACTCAGTGCTCCAGTTTGGCTGTTACAGTAGCTGTGAGTTGCAATATAGCATTAAATTTGCTGTGTAAAAAAATGTGTATATACAAAAATTAATCCCCAAGATGTGGAATTAAGATTTGAAGAAATCAGTCTCCATTCAGCTGTTTTGTTTGGTTTTATTTGTTTAGTTTAGTTTAGTTTTATTGAGATGTTTTCTCTATGTATATCAGCTAGATTTGAACCCTTTGTGGAGCACAGAATTGCCCTAACCTCAAAGCAGCACTCCTATCTCAGCTTCTTGATTGTGGGATTATCGATATGTGAGTTTTTACCCTAGAAAATATTGAGACTTGTAACTTAGCTGTGTGTAGGTTGGCTTAATAGATGCCATCTTGAGCTTTGCATTTAACTAGTGCCCTGTATTTCGCTCAGAAAAATGGAAAATCACTCAGGGTGTAAGTCCCAGGAGAAAAGCAAAATGAGCTATACCCAATGAAAAAAAATTAACCTGCTCAACAAAAGAAGCAGAATACAGTTGTCATCCAAAAATTATTATAAGATTCTAGCTTAATGATTTCCAACAGGATTTTTTTGTGATTCTATCTTTTAAAACATCTGTAACTTTCCAGTTCAGAGCCTCTTGTTTAGATCCTGAAATGGGGATGGGGGTTCTGTATACAAGTGGTGCTGAGACCAGCTAATGAAATTTCACATTTCTCAATTTTCTTGGCTTCCTATATTATTGTTCACAAAATCAACTCAAACTGCAGAAACCTTTACTGACACAAGCAAACCTCAGGATTAAATGACAGTACCACTGAAATGAAAGAATAGTAGTGAAAAGGAGAAGAGAAAATAGACAAACACCATGTGCTATAATGCCCACCTCTTTTCCCAAGCAATGAAGAAGCTGAAACAGGAGAATGGCCATGTATTCAAAGATAGCCTAACCTACATAGTGAGTGCAAGGCTGCCCAGAACTCCAAAGTGAGAGTATGTCTTTAAATCAAAAAACTAAAATGAAAAAACAAAAACCAGCCAAGTAGACAGAAAGACTATTGAACACAAAAATAGAGGTAAGTGAAATTTGACTTATGTAAAATGGGAATTACTGAATGATGGTGCAGAGGAAAGAAGGCCATGTAGTGGCATCCAGGAGGCAGTGACAAACACAGACTTAGGAATGGCACCTATTGTGCTACAGGACAACAGTGACCTCCTTCCGCCAATACATTTGCAGTTCACTAGACTGAGGACTTCTAAAAGCTCATTGAAATGTTAAACCCAGGGCCAACAAGCAGCTTGAAATTCTGGCTTTGGAACAATGCCTTTAGCAGACATTTCATATTTAAATTGAGATAAGAGAAATATAATCCTGCCCTGTTTGATATCAAATGCATCAAGTTTAATGACTCACAGCATTGAGAAATGAAGTCATAAACCAAAAGAATTTCAAAAATTTTCTTAGAAAAAAAGAGAAAAGAATAGACCTGAATTATCAGGAGTGGTATTCGGTGTTTCGGCCATAGACCTATTGTCAGGTGTCATTTATACAGGAAAGTCCTAATGTGGGTACATTGTGGGTCTCAGACTACAGTCAACCTATAGCTTATAGCTGCTTAACTAATATTATCCAGTAGGGGAACTAGTCAGCCAGAAAAGGTATGTGGAAAGAGCCAAGGCATTTTGTGGGAACAATAGTACAGTTGTTCTGGTCATTGAGTATGGTAATTGATGCCTATCAGGGCTTCCTGGAGGGGGTAGTGGTAACTGTAGTACATACATTTCAAGCTGTTTTTCTCTTCAGGAGCATGTAGACCTAGTCACTGCATCTTCACCTTCAGGTCTGGCTTTCTTCAGCTGTGCCTGTAGCAGTGATTGTTGTATTTAGTTTTCTGCATTGACTATTTGAGGTTCCAGTTCCTCTCTGATTGTATATCAATTTCTGTCTACCTTGACATCATTTGCTAAAATCACAGTTCTATTTGAATGAATAAAGTGAAATATTCATAATACAGGCCAGGGAGTTAGGTCAGGAGGCAGAAGGTCCTGCCTGGAAAGTGCTAGGTTATAGATTTCATCCCTTGTACCTAAAAAAAAAAGTAAATTAAACCTCAAGGAAAGAAAATAATTTCATTTGTGAAAATGTAGGTTTACAAAATTTATAACTAAATATGTCAATGGCAAATTAAACATTGTTAATAGTCATATTTAGTATCTAAAGTTGTTGGGTCTGGGTATTGAGCTCAGGGATACAAGGAGCTGCCTGGAGAGCACAAGGTAATGAATTCAATCCCTCATACAGAAAAAAAAAATCACAGTTGTCAACTATGCAATGCTATGAGCACATTTATTAAAATGGATACTTGGTATTTAATAGGCTCAATGTTTCTTTTGTTGTCTATGAAATACCTGCAGAAAACATGGCAATTACAGTGAGTGATATACTGTCTCTTATAGGATTGCTATTTTCTGAGTTGTTTTTATTTTTTGTTTTTCCACATACTTGAAAGTTGAAAATGTTGGCTGGTGCTAGGTAGAAAAACTGTGATAATCATTTTTTCAATTTAATGATATGTTTCCCTATATTCATTAAGAACATTTTATTTGCTACAGTTACTCCAAGTCAAATTGATAAACAGTTCTTAAATTTACAGGCAGCTGAGTTAGTTAGAAATAGAGGCACCATACCATGATATAGTGGAATGAAATTCCTAACCTTCTACGTCTGCTATGAGTTTGTGTTGTCTAAAATGCAAGAATGAATTTTAGGAACAACAGAGTTGAAAGGCGGAATATATTTATTGAGAGAAAAAAGTGAAAGTATTGTGCTCTAAATAGCATATTTTGGAAGTGGGAGGTGGAACCAGGGGACTTTTACCTTGAAGTCACTTTCCTCTTCCCTATTCAACCTACTTGTGGCCAGAAAAGAATCTCAATCAGGTACTTGCATATCAGCAATGCCACCTTTAAGCAGCACCCAAGTCATAAAACTATATGTATGCCGCCCACACATTTCCATAAAAAAAAGCCAGACCCCCAGTGGTCATGGGGTTCTCTCCATGGTCTTAGAATAAAGGCCATTTTGACTTTATATTCTCTTCTTTACTACACCAAAAATCCTATCAGAAAGCTTCTGTCTGAGAGAAACAGGAGGGATTCCGAGCCAGTAGCAAAGGACTCTGATTTTATAGAATAAAATCATGTGGTGAGTGTGATAGTTCAGACCCCAGCATAAAACCCAAGGAAGCAAGAAATTAAAATTTGGGGAGAAAAGACGTTATTTTAGTCCAGGCCAGGTGATGCAATCTCAGGGAGCCAATTTGGAGACTGTGTGCCTTACAGCTAAAAAGGTTGGGTTTTAAAGCTGAAAACCACAGGAATGTTGCGAACTTTGACCCAGTTTGATAACTTCCTAGTAGTTAAACTTTTCTTAGGGACAGTACATTGTATTGCAGATAGGCTGAAGGGGGGGATTACAAGAAACTGAAACTTAAAGCCTTTATGGGAAATGGAGACTTAACCTAGGAATGGGGAGGGGAGGGGAATTTACAAGGAGCTGAAACTTAAGTCTTTACTGGAGATGGAATTTTAATCTCTATTGAAATGGCACATATAGGACAGGAAGGGGGCACATGGGTTAGAACTAGATTACAACAGTGAGATAGGTTTAAAGTGGGTTAGATTACTGTGGTTACTTAGGAGGTAAATTAGCACAATGGAGAAGGAGAATATAAGAAATGTAAAAGTGGCCTTTTATTTAAAGAATGTGGAGAGGAGTCCACAGCCACCAAGGGTTTGGCTTCCCTCCCCCTGGACTAACTATGTGGTTTTGTGGTTGTGATAACTCAGACCCTGGAATAAAATCCAAGGAAGCAAGAAATTAAAATTTAGGGAGCAAAGATTTTATTTTAGGCCAGACCTGGCAAGGAGTCTCCGGGAGCCAATTTGGACACTGGGCACCTGACAGAAAAAAGTAAGGGCTTTTATCTTGTACATCCATAAGCAGCTGCTGGTCACACAATGCAAGGAGGGGGTTGGAGTGTGGCGCACTACAAAACAGAAACATGGTGCATTACATTTCATGGGAAGAGTAAGATTCAGGTAACAAGCAAGGTTTCCTGTAAACAAGCAAGTTTAGATAAGAAGAAATCCTGTTTTCCTCAGCAGAGACTAGAAGTCTAGCAGTGATTAACAACTTCTGTTAGCTTATCTTAGCATCACATCTGTTATTTGTAGAGGGCAACAATGGTTAACATATCAATTAGGTAAGAGTTTACAATTCTTACAGAGGAGAGCATTGATTAACATATTGATTAGTTCATCCAGAGGGGGAAGGGTAAAACACATGTACAGTAAGGCCAAGTTACAGGTATTGCTATGATACAAAATTAATGAAGCTATTTTTCTAGAGTACAGCAGAGGTATATGTGATTTTAGAGTGGATGTGATGCTTGGAGGGGGCATTGACGTCATGCAAGGAGCTGATGGGAATTTTCTTTAGGGCCCTGGAAAAGAAAGAGGAAGTTGTAATCAAGGAAAAAAGAGGAAGTAGCCATATGAGTAAGCATCCCTGATTTTGCCTTCTTCCACCTTGAACTACCACCATGAGGTTCTGTAATTGTTTCTAGGGCAAAACTCTTTCAAGTACATCCTTCAGTTTCAAGGAAGAAATCAAAACAATGAATTTTTGCCACCTGTATTCCTCTATGGCTGGTAGTAAACCATTCATAAGAAATACTGTTAGTCATTTCCTTAATGCATTGTAGATACCATCACTAAAATAACAGATCATTTCACTTTCAGAAAACAAAAGTAGCACTTAAAATCAGGGATAAAGCCCTTCAGTGCAAGCATCCCTGGAAAGGTGAGATCAACATAATAGAACACAAACTACTACTGATTTATCTGACTTCAGGAAAGAGAAAACTTTATAATGATATTGCTATAGAGTTATGCATCTCCTGGTCTAATATGCTTGGTATGAGTTTTTGTTCTCTAAAGTCAAAGAATGAATTTTAGGAATAACAGAAATTAAGAGCACAATATACTTATTGAGAGAAAAGAAAGCTACCTGAGAGAGAGAAGGGGTCCTGAGCAGGATGCAAACACTGTCTTTCTAGGTTCCTTTATAGAGTAAAACCTTGTGGTGAGATGAGTTTAAGGTGGGGAAAAATCGGAACTCACAATGCAGATGGGTATAAGATGGGACAGAGCTATGGTAGCCAATAAGATTATAAGTTCATGTAAAGTTGATTAAATTGGGAACAAAGGGGGAAGGGAGTCACATAGAAAGCAGGCATTCTTAGGCAGCAGTGACTTTTCCCTTAGGGTTTTGGGAGGGTAAGTCCTGAGTTCATCAAGATGATAGGAAATATTTAAAATTTCATTTCTTAGGATAAGCATACTTCTCTTTGAATGGTGACTCCTGACCTCCTCAGAGTGCTATGGGACTATTTAGAATATCAGTCTTTAGGATATGGATGAATTTGCTTATCATTTGTCTTGATACTTGGCCTGTAACAGGAGGTGTCAGTCTTCCCCATAGTTGCACGGTATCTCGTCTCCTGCATGGACTCCTTGGAGGACCTAGCCCTGCCTTATGCCAATACTATTTAAATAACTCAGGTGCCTATAACAGTACTGTTTGGATAATTGACTACAGATGTCTTGTGCTCTGGGTGAATGATCTGGGGATTATAGTGTGCAACGCATATACCAGTGTTGCCCCCTGATTGACATGTTTTGAAATTTAATTTTAGTTGATGTGTTGTTTTTTCACTGAAATAGAATGGATTTGAAAAGTAAAAGCCTGAGGGAAAGCTGTTCAGTAAAAACACTCCTCTGGTCAAACGGAGATCACCACTGTAGAAGAACAGCAGCTCCAGAAGTCTCTGCACTACAGTCTATCATTTGAGATCCTCTCTTGCAGGGAGGGGTTTGTTTCACTGTTGATTCTTGACTCAGAAGAAGAGCAGTAGAGCAGGACTCAATCAGTAATGAAGGGGCAGGCTGTATGAACTGTCCAATTTTCAGGCCATTGCTGGCTGTGACTTTTGTCTCTTCTGGTGTCTCAGCATGATTTACCTTTTCTGAATACGATACTGGTAGCAAAACGCGTGCTGCATCTCATTTAGTACTTTTGATGTCCTGTGGCCTGATTAGCAAAGAACCTGAGAGATCCTGGAGCCATGGAATGGTAAGGTTGTGGATGGAAGCCCAGAGATAGGGTGGATGTGGTGAAACCAGTTACAAGTATTTAGAAGTAATTCCGGTGTCTGGAGCCTAAGGTATTTAGTTAGCTTCAGCTCCTGAGGTCCTCCAGCTTTGGCCATGGGTCTTTCACTGTCCCTTTTGCCTCTTGCTGTTGGCAAGGGTGATTTGGGGTCCCCAGAACCCTGGATTCACTATGAGAGCAGCAGACTCAAGTGTCATCTTTGAAATTCACTGCTGGCCTGGTAACTCCACCATCTTAGGCACTGGAAGGAGCTTGGGAAGACCCTGACTATGATGACTTGTAGCTTGTACAGCAGTAATGAGCTAGGTCTCTGCTCTCTTTCCTCAGAGTAGCAGATCTGGAATGTCCAAAGTTTATTAATGTCTGTAATGCAGGGCCTCATAGCCACAATGGCTCAACTTAAACTTGGGCTTTTTTGAATTTATAGTAATCTCCTCAATTTATAGTATGTTCTCATATTTCCATCCTCATGACAGGTAGTGGCAAAAGTCCTGAGAATTCAGAGATGGGTAGTAGTGTGCCTCAGTGGAAAAAGGCTTCCCAAAGAACTCATAAACTCCTGTGTATTATACAGATCAGTGCAAAATAATTTCTGAACATACTGAATTATTTAGGTGGCACCTTTGCTCACAGACTAGGTTTGTGAGAACAGCCATAGAGTTTTGAAGTCTGAGGAAAATGAAGTAAATATGAAAGTGTTATCAAGGACGGGGCAAAAATTTGTGAAGGACAAATTCCAGAAATGGCTACCTGTTAAATTCTCATCAAAAAATGCTGAAATTTAGTCATTTGCATTGACATATACATGTGATATCCTTTTAATGGAAAGGAATAGGTGTGTCATCTCTGAAAATAAGAGCTGATTTAGTGGCTTGGTTGTTCATAGTTTAAATATGGAAATGCTCTGCAATGGAATTTACTAAGTGGTGTAAAGGAGAAGCTCTAAACAGAAATTTTGCAGTGATATCAATAGTTAGGAATGAAGGGGTTCCTGCTGAGGATGGATCAGAGGAGTGTGGAAAAAATGTGCAAGTGACTGACAGAATGTAGGAAGCCAATAGCAGGACATACAACAGAGAGTGTCTTCACTGAAATTCAGGTAGTTCTTAGAGTAAGTTTGAAGTTAAAGTTGGGTTCTGATTGCTTCCTTGAGATGATCAACACCAGCTCTGGCAACAATCAGTATTTCACATCCTTGTCAACCCATGAATTTTCTGTTCCATACTTGAGATATAACTTGGATTATCTCTAATTATGCCCCAGTGTTATGAAGGTAAAATGGATTTTTTTTGTACCAAGGATCAAGTTCATGACCTATGCTTTACAAGCAGGCATTCATGCCACTGAGCTAAATACCCAACTCTGAAACTGTTTTCTTTGTTGTATGGAAGATATCCATGTTGTTTCCCAGAAAGTGTTGAATATTGTTGCAATTTTTCCATATTATATGGCTATAATTTTTAAAAACAAACCAAAGGTGTCTTATGCAGTCTCTTTTCAAGATTCACTTTGTCTGTGGGGTGTCACAGTCAGGGTTTCTCTATTTTAGACAGCTCTGTAATTTATTATAACCCCAAATTCAAGGAAGAAGTCCTTCACCAGCCTCACAAGATATATTCCTTATATCTGAATTGAAAGTGAACACTTGGTGACAGTGAGCTATAAATTACAGCTTGGGCCTGGTTCCATTTTATATACTTATTTTTTAAACACAGCATTTTCCACTAACATTTGAGTTATTATTTGTGTACCATATTGGATGTTATTTATGTTTTGTTCTATGAAACCAAATTCATGTTTCAAAATGCTGCTGAAGTATATTAAGAACAAAGTACACACTGGCCTAAATGAGATTTGAAGAGACATTATCTGCAGCCTATCAAAGTGATTGATGAGTTTTTTTTCTTTTTTAAATTTTGAAAGTGGTAAAATACAACAGAACAAGGCAGAATAAGGCCAACTAAGATCATGCAGGGAAATTGGTACACAACTTCACAAATAGTCACTGCGATAACAGTAATAGGTATCACAGTATATTTTATTATCTTTATAACAGTTGTTCTTTGTTTTTTTTTTTTTTTTTGTCTTTTTTTTTTTATCAGTACTGGGGATCGAGCCCACGACTGTCTGCTTGCAAGGCAGGTGCTTATGCCGCTGAGCTAAATCCCCAGCCCCAATAGTTGTTCTTTTAAACACGTATATCAAAATGCGATGAAATACAGAACATTATAGTACTTATCAAAATAGAATATTGAATAGAGCAATACCATTAATCAGAAAAGAGCAAAACAGTAATAAAAATATTTGCTTTCAAAGAGATAGTAGAAGTAAGTCCCCCTTATTTGTTATTGTCTGATCCCCAGGAGACACTCAGATTTCTGGTTCCCATTTGCTAACGGGGGGTGACAGGAGAAGAGGGGTAGGGAAGTGGGTTGTTTGATTCTAGGCCGTGCATCTGTAGGTTCACTATTGCTTAGTAGAGAGACAGGCCAGTTGTTTTGTTTCACAGCGTCCCAAGTTCCCACATGGCATGGATCTCAGGAGCTGCTGCTGGTTCTCCCCCTGGAAGGGCCGCATTCTGCCAGACCTCCACCACTTACCAGGGTGCTTGCTTGCCTTCCAAGTGTCCTAAATTCCAGCATGGCATGGATCTCAGGAGCTGCTGCTGGTTTGCCCCCTGGATGGGTCAAAGTCCGTCACACCACCACAACTTACCAGGGAAGGGAGGTGCTTGCTTGGCTTCCCAGTTGATGGGTGGTATATTTATCTGCCTCTGTGCTTTGTGGATGCTGGTCCTGCAGGCTTCTCACTGTGAGCTCTGCATTAGAGACATTTCACAGGGAATATTGCAGTGACTCAGCACAAGAATCAGTGCTCCTATTTCTATGTTACATTAGCAGTGAGTTGCAATCTATCATCAAATTTGCTGTCTTAAAAAATGTGTATATACACAAAATTAATGAACAAGTCTTGGATTTAAATTTGAAGAAATCAGTCTTCATTGAGCTGTTTTGTTTGGTTGTATTTGTGTAGTTTTGTTTTGTTTTATTGAGACAAGCTTTCTATATGTATATCAGCTAGATTTGAACACCCTATGGAGCCTAGAATTGCCCTGAACTCACTGAAACCATCCTGCCTCAGCCTTTTGAGTGCTGGCATTATAGATATATACCACCACACTTTGCTTTTGATTCAGATTTGTAGGAGAGAATTTAAGATATCCCAAACCTGGTGTCTCAACCTTCGTGTGAGGAATATATGTATGATCCTTTAGGAGGTGGTGACCTTTGAGCATGTGGTCGTGAACTTCAGCAATGAGGAGTGGACTTTGCTGAGTCCATCCCAAAAGAACCTCTACAGAGATGTGATGCACGAAACCTTTAGGAACATGACCGCAATAGGTAATGACAAAATACTTTTGTCACTCATGCTGTCAGAATGTTGTATGTCGCTCTTTCATTAAAAACAATGTGAAAATATTTTTAAAAATAGCTCAGACCTGGACACATTATATCATAACTCTAAACAAAATATATTAGTTTGTATGTATTATTCTAATGAGCACTGGTATTTCTATGTCTACAATTCAGGAGGACTTGGGGATATCCAGGAAGCTGAAAAAGAATGCAAAATTTACTGGAGATACTTAAGGTAATTCGCACTTATAGGAGAAGGAATGTTCCTGAGTAATTAGTGAGTCAGCAGAAAAATACCACCAAAGAAATGAAGCACCATTCAATTTATTGTCAGTAATATTCTCCGAAGACGTATAAGCTAGGGTATGTATAATGAGTGGATTAAATCAAGAAAATGTATGAAATTGATATAGATGTGTATGAAAGGCATACACTTTGAATTATGACATTCTCTCTTCAGTTTGTCTACCCATATATACATGTGAATACAACACATTCATCATCTAAAAATTGCTAAGATTGCAATAGAATTTGAAATAAAACGGAGTTCTTGTTTCCAAGCCATGGTCTAAAGAATCAGCCATTCTGACTAAAATTCTTAGAAGGTTGGTAGAATGTTAAGTGCACTCATTCTGAATATCAGTGTGCAGTTGTCTCTAGAAATTGATCCCCTCATACTTGTCCTGGATGTATTTTTAAAAATTCAAAATGCACATAAAATACTGATACATGCTTACTCATATGTAAAGCAGATCAAGTTATAATAGATCAGGCCTTGAAGAAACTTATCTATCTATCACTGGATTTGTGGAGAAGGAAAATGTTAATAGACTCTTTGTGATTGTGCATTCTTGTAAATCCAGCACACTAGGAATCGGATTTTGCAGAATTGCAAATTCAATTTCAAACATCACTGCTTAATGATCAGCAAAAATCTCTTAAAACAGATTTAAAAAGCTACAGATTTTATGTTAATAGCTGTTGTTCATTCCCAGCATGGAAAAGAAAAAATGTGTTATATAATGTCCAAAAATAAAGAATATAATGTCATTTGCCATAAGAAATAGGTGGTTCTTCCTCCCATCAATTCGGTGAAATAGCTCAGCTATGAAACCTAAAAGGTCACAGGGTTTCTCTTAGATGAGAAATCAAAATTTAAATTGTGGAATGAAATGAAAGAGTTAATAGAGAAAAGTAAGACTGACCATATGGAAAAGGGAACTACAGGTTAAGGATAGAAGGGAGATTGTGGTGGGGAAACATATCATAATCATCTGTATGTGATACACATATATACCCATGTACAAAGTGAAGCTAAAGATTCTGCATTTCAAAAGGTACCAAATTTTAAGATTTCCAAATGGGTACCGTCTTTTGGGAATGGTTGTTTTCAACATGTCTTACAAGGCCATTCTGTTACTTCATGGTCAGAGTTTCTTAGCAGGCATTAAAAACAGAACTTGACTTTAATTCAGTCATTAAACTGAGACCCATTTCACTGTGAATGTTTCTTTTTTGTTTAATGTAAGGAAAGACTAAAAAAACAAAATAAGTAGAAAGGATACCACTTTCAAAGTGAAAATAAACAGTAAGAAATCTAAAGACAGTGATTCCACATGCTGCTCATAGAAATAGTTAATGAAATACAAAAGTGAAACATATGATGTGGGGATTCAAACAGCAAGACTGCAAACAATTTTGTTCAAATCTCCAAATCTCCCAAATCTCCAATAAAAACTTAGTGATATGGTTATCAATCCGATATGTGATTTTTTTTTTTTTACAGAAATGACAAGGTAGGGAAATCCTATGGACGTACATCTTGGAATCAGTGTAAAGAAGTATTCCTTCGTACAGCAGAAGGTAATGTGAATGTGAAAGAAGCAGAAACACACCACAATGTTCAGATCCATGAAAAATATGGCAGTGGGGAGAAATCCTATGTATGTCAGCAATGTGGAAAAGGGTTCACCAAATCTCGACATTGTAAGCAACATGAAATAATTCACACTGGAGTGAAACCCTATGTATGTAAGCAATGTGGGAAAGGTTTTACCCAACATGGAGGTTGTAAGCAACATGAAAGTATTCACACTGGAGAGAAACCATATGTATGTAAGAAATGTGGGGAAACTTTTAACACACGGGCAAATTGTAAAATACATGAAAGAATTCACACTGGAGAGAAACCATATGTATGTGAGCAATGTGGGAAAGCTTTTAACACACGGGCAAATTGTAAAATACATGAAAGAATTCACACTGGAGAGAAACCATATGTATGTGAGCAATGTGGGAAAGCTTTTAACACACGTGCATATTGTAAGGTTCATGAAAGAATTCACACTGGAGAGAAACCACATGTATGTAAGCAATGTGGGAAAGCTTTTAACACATGGACAAATTGTGAAATACATGAAAGAATTCACACTGGAGAGAAACCCTATGTATGTAAGCAATGTGGGAATGCTTTTAACACATGGGGAGATTTTAAGAAACATGAAAGAATTCACACTGGAGAGAAACCCTATGTATGTAAGGAATGTGGGAAAGCTTTTAGCACACGGGCAAATTGTAAAATACATGAAAGAATTCACACTGGAGAGAAACCATATGTATGTAAGCAATGTGGGAAAGCTTTTAACACATGGGCAAGCTGTAAAATACATGAAAGAATTCACACTGGAGAGAAACCCTATGTATGTAAGCAATGTGGGAAAGCTTTTACCCAACATGGACATTGTAAGCAACATGAAATTTCACACTCAAGGTAGAACCAGTGTATATAAGCATCGTGAGAATTTTTTGAGCCCAAGTGCATATTGCATAATGCATAAAAAACTTCACACTGGGCAGAAACTTATATATGTAAGGAATGTGGGAAAGGTTTCAGAAGAAATGCTCATTGTCCAATACATGAAAAAATTTACAATGTTGAGAAACCCTGTTTATGTGAAGAACGTGGGAAAGCTTTCACCACACATGGATTTTGTAAAATACATCAATGACTCCACTCTGGTGAGAAAACCTATGTATATAACATTGTGGCAAAGCTTTTACCACATACAGTCATTGCAAAACACATGAAACAATTCACACTGAGAAGAACCACTGGCTACGTAAGCAAGTGGAGACACTTTCAGCAGCCAGATTGCAAGTGAAATACGTGAAGAAGCTCACACAAGAGATAAGTCCTATGTGTTATGGGAATACTCTCAGCACACATGATCATTGTTACATATCTGAAAGAGATCACTTTATCCTATGTGCATTAACAATGTGAGAAATATGGCAATCCATGTTTGTTGTTAAATACATAGAAAAAGCAGCACTCTTCAGACAGTTTAAATCTAAGTTTACTTAAAAAATTCCAAGTAGACCTGAAGAAATAATCAATACAGAGGTTTGATGTCAATATTTCTTCACAAATTTTCCAGAAATGACAAATCTGAAGTGGAACTCTACTCAAGTACATATTTTGTATGGTTTTCAGTTAATCACTTATACCTCTTTAGATTTTTTAAAGTGTCTTTGTGCTTCAACATGGCATCTTGTAATTAAAATGGTAAACTGAAATGGGATTTTCACTTTCAAGTATGGATAGTGTCTATGTACTTACTATTTTGTCTTTAAATCTTAATTTTTATATTTTTGGTGAATTATTTTTGTTTAAAGAAAAAAACCAAAAAGTGTAGAAATAATACAGAAGTTCTGAAAAATAAACAATAAGAAATCACTAGTTGATTAGTTACATATTGTCATCTTAGAAGTAATTGTTCAAGTTACAAAATTAAAGCATACAAAGTGATATTCAAATAATGACACTGCAAACTGTTCACCTCAGTGATCCAACAAAAACTTATTAATATGCTTATCTGTTCTACAAACTTATTTTTTATCTTAAAGATGGTAAGATTAAATATGACAAAACAGAACAGTTCATAAGGAAACAAGTTAAGGAAACACAGGTTTCAAAGCAAGTCCACTGAGATGTTCATTTTCTATCTTACTGTCTCTAGTTTTCTTCAAAATAGTTGTTCCCATCTTCACAAGCATTGAATATATACTGAACATTATAGAACTAATCAAATAATCACAGGATGATACAGGCTTTTTTGATCTTCAAGACTTATTTTGGGGAAGTTGATAATGATTACCATAATGTGTCTCATTCTCTTCATAGTAGACATCTTTATTTTTATGTATGCTGAAATTGAACATAAGAGACTAAGCTAATATCACTCTGAACAGTGAATAATAGTATCCTGAGAAGGAGAAAGGTGAGGAATTGCCTAAAAAACAGAAGGCAGAGCACATTGTGAAAAGTGTATTAGGATTTAAAAGCTACAGTAGTTCTGTTGCTCTGTTTAGTTTGATTATATTTTGTTCTGGTCTGTCTACTCATATTAGATTTGAGGGCATAGAGAAATAACCCAAAAATGGCAGGTTATACCATTATGGTAATTGTCCTTAATTTCCTATTAACTAAAACTGAAACCCTGTATTAGTAACATTGTCTTACTATGACTGATCTTATTTTAAGCTGGTTTGTTTGAATGTTATTTGCCCTTGACTGATTCTATTCACATTTGGTATGATTGCTGGTATCAAGTCCAAGAGTAGAGGCAACTACTCTGAAGATGATAAGATGTGAAAGATATATATTGTGGGGGCTGGGATTTAGCTCAGTGGCTTAAGCCCCTGCCTCGCAAGTGTGAGGTCATCAGTTTGATCCCCAGTACCAAAAAATAAATAAATAAAAGATATAAATTCCAGGTTTAATTTTTTTATTTAAGGAGAAAAAGAGAACATAAAAAAGCAAAGCAGTAAAAGGGTACAAATAATACAGAATTTCAAGAATAAAATACAGTAAGAAACCACTAGTTAATAGGTTACATATTGTCTTCTTAGAAACAGTTGTCCAAATTATAAAAATTAAAGCATATAAAGTTAACTTTCCTACAGCAAGACTGCAGACAATTCTGTTCAATGATCCAACAAAAGGTCAGTAATATGGTTTTCTTTCCTACACACTCAAACAGGCACTTAGTTCCCTTAGACCACCTTCCTTTCCTCTCTTCTTCACAATAACAATTAGACTTTTGGGTTTTTTTTTTTACTCCCATAGTTCTTATTAGTTTTTTGAAGAGAACAAAACCTCAAGTGAGTTAACAAAACAGAGTTGGTTAGAACATAAGGATGGGCATAGTACTTGATGCAAAAATAGAATATCAGGTGATCAAAAATGGTTACCACTGTGCCTCTTGCTATTTTTAAAAAGAGTTCCCTATATCATCAGGTATAATAGAATTGATCAAAACAGTACAGAACAAGACCTATAAAATCTACACTGGAAACCTTACAGAATTTCAAAAGAAGATAATAGTCAAACCATAATGGGCATCATAGTAAATCTTATTGCCTACAAAGTGGTTGCCTATACTCTCAAACTTGATACTATCAAACAAAATAGAATATAGTAAAATCAATCAGAACAAGATGGGGAGAGCAATACTGGGGTTAAAATCAGGTTAATAGGAAAACAAAAAAAGTTACTATAATATATCCCACTATTTTTTAATTTAGTTTTCCTTTAATTGAAGAAAAATAGAATAATTTTTTTTTAAAAAGGGTGGAGATCGAGATAAAAGAGACATTGTAATAGAACAACACAGGTCAGAACTGAACAATTAAAGCATCATTTGGTTTCACCACCAGGTAATCTAACATAATAGTAGTCACCATAGGGCCTCTTTCCTTGAATTATTTGAGTATAATTTTGTATACTATAGAATCAATCACATCAAGACAGTGTAAAGCCATTCAAGACAATGAAAGAATTACAGGGTATTTAGAGCCAGTTAACAGAAAATGAACAACGATTTCTATATTATCTCTTTGCCTGTAAAAAATTGCTTTGTACTATCACAGTAAAATATATTAAGATACAACATGTTAAATCCAGTGGAAACATGTACAACAACTTGATGGGAGTTCCAAAGGAGATGATATTAAATCAGCACTAGCTTTTATGATGTGTTATTTTCTTCAGAACAGCTATTTTTGGTACTAAAATCGAAAAACCCAGGGTAAAACCATTGCACTTAATGAGTAAAAACTTTATATGGATTCAAACAAATATGACTGGGTATCATGATTACCACATACTTCTATGTATTATCATTTCTTATACTAGGGAATATATTTGGTATTTATACATGTGAGTTTGATTTATTTCACTTATGAGTATGGTCTCAGTCTGTGTCCATTTATTTATATGTCAATGTGATCATTCTTTATAGCTGAGTAGTTCTCCATTGTATAAAAACACCATAACTTTTTTTATCCATTCCTCAGTTGATGGACACTTAGGTTGTTTCCAAGATCTGGCTATTACAAACTGTGCTGCTATAAAAATGGGTGCACATATATCACTGTGGAATGACGCTTTCAGTTCTTCTGTGAATATGCCTAGAAGTAGAATAGCTGGGTCAAAAGGTGCTTCCAGTCCCAGCTCTCTGAGAAATCTCCAGACTGAGCTCCACAATGGTTGTACCAGTCTACACTCCCACCAAATGTGCAGGAGAGTTCCTTTGTCCCAACAGCGTCTCCAACATTTGTTGTTGGTGGTTTTCTTGATCTTGGCCATTCTTTCAGGAGCGAGATGAAATCTCAGTGTGGTTTTAATTTGCATTTCTCTAATGACCATTGATGGTGAACATTTTTTCATGTATTTGTCATTTGTATTTCTTCATCTCAAAATTGTTTATTCATCTCAGATGCTCATTTTTGGATTGGGTCTTTGAATTTTGGTGATCTCCTTTTTTAAAATGCTTTATATGTTTTAGACAGAAGTCCTCTGTCTGAGGGGCAGTTCACTAAGATTTTTTCCCAGTTTGTGGGTTTTCTTTTCACTATACTGGAGATTTCATTTGATGTGCAGAAACTTTTGAATAAGAGGCGATCCCAATTACTGATTTGGGGAAGCATTTTCCATGCGGCTTGAGTCCTGTTCATCAATTCTCTACCTGCTCCTATGTCTTCAAGGATTTTACCTAATTTGTTTTCCAATAGATTTAGTGTTTCTCTTTTAATATTTAGATCTTTGATCCATTTAGATTTTATTTTAGTACTTGGTGATAGGCATGGGTCTAGTTTTTGTTTTAGGCATATGGAGAACTAGTTTTTCACCACCATTTATTAAAGAGAATGTCATTCTTCCAGTGAACATGTTTGGCCCCTTTATCAAAATAAGGTACTTGAGTGTGTTTGTAGTTGTGGTTGTATTTTCTCATCTATTCCACTGATCTTCGGCTCTGTTTTGGTTCCAGTACCATGTTGATTTTACTACAGTTGCTTTGTAGTATAACTTCAAGCCAGGGATTGTGGTACCTCCTACCTTGCTTTTCCTGCCTCTAACTGTCCTTGCTATTCTAGGTTTCTTCTCATTCCAGATGAATTTTAGGAGTGATTTCTCAAGTTCTATGAAGTATGTTCATGGTATTTTTATCGGGATTGCATTGCATCTGTATAAAAGTTTTGGGAGAATGGCCATTCTCACAATATTTATTCTTCCTATCCATGAGCAAGGGATGTCTTTCCATTCTCTGAGATTATCTTCAATTTTATTTTTCAGTGTGTTATAATTTTCCCTGTATAGGCCTTTCACTTCTCTCATGAGAGTAATTCCTAAATATTTCATTTTCTTGGTTGCTAGTGTGAAGGGTGTGGCCTCTCTTATTTCTGTCTCTGTGACTTTATTGTTAGTGTATAGGAATGCTATTGATTTTCGAGTATTGATTCTGTATCCAGCTACATTACTGAATTTATTTATTATATCTAGGAGTCTTTCAGTGGAACTTCGGGGATCTTCTATATAAAGTATCATGTCATCTGCAAATAATCATAATTTAACATCTTTTTTCCTATCTTTATGCCTTTTATTTCTCTCTCTTTTCTAATTGCTCTGGCCAGTATTTCCAGTGTTATATTAAATAGGAGCTGTGATAAGGGACATCCTTGTCTTGTGCCTGATTTTAAAGTAAAGGCCTTCAGATTTTGACCATTTAGTATGGTACTGGCTGTTGTTTTGTCATTGCCGGACTTAATTATATTGAGGTAAGGATCATCTATTCCAATTTTCTGCATGGTTCTTATCATAAATGAATGTTGGACCTTATCAAAAGCTGTTTCTGCATCTATAGTAATGATCATGTGATTATAACTTTTGGCTCTATTGATATGGTGTAGTACATTTATTGATTTACATATATTAAACAATCTCTGCATGCCTGGGATTAATCTCACTTGGTCATGGTATATGATCTTCTTGTTAATGTGGTGCATCCTATTTGGCAATATTTTATTGAGGATTTTTGCATCTTTGTTCATTAGGGAGATTGGTCTGTAGTTCTCTTTTTCAGTTGGGTTGTCCTCCGGTTTTGGTACTAGAGTAATATTTGCTTCTCTGAACAATTTATGAAGGATTGCTTGCCTTTCCATTTCAATGAAGAGTTTGAGGAGTGTTGGCATTAGGTCTTCTTTGTATTTCTTGTAGAATTCTTCAGTGAATCCGTCTGGGCCTGGGCTCTTCTTTGTAGGTAATGATTTTATTACATTTTCAATTTCATTGATAGAATTTGGGTTATTCAGTAGTTTTACATCTTCATGACCTAGCTTTGGTACTTCATATGCTTTAGGAATCTGTCTATTTCTTCTGTGTTATAAAACCTTTGAGAGTAGAGGTTTTTGAAATAGGTGTTGATGATCTTCTGTATTTCAATAGGGTCTGTAGTAATTTCACATCTTTTATTCCTTATTGCATGGATTTGAAGTTTTTCTTCCATTTTTAAAATAAGGTTGGCTAGGGGCTTTTCAATTTTATTTATTCTTTCAAAGAACCAGGCCTTTGATTCATTGATTTTTTGGATTTTTTTTTAGTCTCTATTGCATTGATTTCTGCTCAGATTTTTATAATTTCTTCTCTTCTTTTGGCTTTGGGCTTGACTTGCTGTTGTTTTTCTAGATGTTTGAGGTATAACATCAGGTTATTTATTTGTATTCGTTCTGTTTTCCTAATGTGGGAACTCGTGCAATAAATTTTCCTCAGAAGACAGCTTTCATTGCATCACACAGATTCTGGTACATTGTATATGTGTTTCCATTTGTTTGTAGGTATTGTTTAATTTCTTCTTTAGTTTCCTCTGTGACTCACTGATTACTCAAGAGTGTTATTCAGTTTCCATGTGTTTGTGAGATTTTTGCAGTATCTTATCATTAATTTCTAATTTCATAATGGTATGGTCTGATAGCATGCAAGGGATAATTTCAACCCTTTTGCATTTATTTAAATATGCCCTGTGAATTAATATATTGTCTATTTTAGAGAATGACCCATGTAATACTGAGAAGAATGTGTATGCTGTTGTTGTTGGGTGGAATACTCTGTATATGTGTTAAGTCCATTTGTTCACAGGTTCAATTCAGTTCTTTTATTTCTTTGTCATTTTCTGTCTGGTTGATCTGTCCATTGGTGTCAATGGTGTGTTAAGATCTCCTGTTAGAATTGTGTTAATGCTAATTTGATTTTTTCATTTTTGTTAGTACTTGTTTTATATAACTGGGTGCTCTGGAGTTTGGTGCATATAAATTTAAGATAGTTTTCTCTTCCTCTTGGAGTTTTCCCCTAACCAGTATGTAGTGACCTTCTTTATCCCTTCTGATCACTATTGGCTTGAAGTTCACATTGTCTGCAAACAGAATAGCTACCCCCTCCCCCCCTTTTTTTTTGGTTCCTGTTGCATGAAGTATTGTTTTCTATCCTTTGACTTTCAGTCTGCGAGTATCATTTTGGATTTAGATGGGTTTCTTGTAGAGAGCATATGGTTGGATTTTGTTTCTTAATCCATTCTGCCAGTCGGTTTCTTCTAATTGCTCCATTGAGACCATTTATATTAATGGTTAGAACTGTTATATATTTGTTTATTGTTGACATGTTATCTTTCTGCTGTTGCATCTTTATCTTTCTGCTCTTTTTAACTGTCTGTTTTGTTTAGTGCTTTTTCCCTAAATGTATCTAGGCTGTCTTTCAGTATTCTTTGCAGAGTTGGCTTGGAGATCATGAAGTTTTCCAGCTTTTCTTTGTCATATAAGTATCTTATTTCTCCATCGATTTTGAAGGACAGTTTTGCAGGGTACATCAGTCTAGGTTGGAAATCATTTTCCTTTAGGATCTGAAATACTTTGCTGCATGCTCTTCTTCACTTCATTGTGCTGAGAAGTCTGCTGTCTTCTGATACCTTTCCTTTATAGGTGATCTGTCTCTTCTCTCTGACAGCTTTTAGTATTCTATTCATTTGCTCAATTTCTGGGATGGTCACTATTATATGTCTGGGTGTAGATTTATTCCAGTTATGGTTATTTGGACTTCTATATGCTTCATTGATCTTCATATCAGTTTCCAATCTCGTGTTTGGGAAATTTTCAGCTATTACTTCTCTAAATATCCTCTTGACATCCTTTACGTTGTCCCCTTCTTTTTCATTTATCCCTATCAACCATATGTTATCCCGCTTTGCATCATCTTGCAGGTGTTCAATAGTTATTTCCTGTTTTCTTGTTATTTTTAAAAGATCTTTCCTTTCCTGTTCACTGGCTAAAATCTTGTCTTCGAGGTCTGAGATTCTATCTTCATATTCATTGAGGCAATTTTTACAACTTTCAGTGGAGTTTTTGATTTCCTGTATATCACTTTGCATCTGCTTTATGTATTCTGTTTGTTTCTTATAGAGTTCATCCAGGGATTCTATCTTTTTGTTTAGTTCCTCCAATTTTTTAACTGTGTCTTCTTTAGATATGTTCAGAATCTCCTTCATTTCTTTTAACATTTCTTTTTTTACCTACGAGATTATTTCTGGTTTGAATTTCTTTAATGCTTCTGAAAGTTGCTTCTTTATTTCAGTTACTATTATTTCAGGTATTTCAGTTATGTGGAATGTGTTTTCTTCTATGCACATGGCTCCTAGGCTTTTTTGGGATGGGATGGATGTTTGAAATTGCATTTTGGTCTTTCATTTTGTCATTTTGCTGTATTTTCAAGCTTCAAGTATTGTTCCAAGTGAGGGAGCGAGTTCACCCAGATTGGGATGGGATTCCATGCCCCGGCTGAACTTGCTGGCAAGGTAGGGAGTTCCCCCAGACTGGAATTGGAATCTGTTCCTCGGCCCCACTCGCTGGTCCCGGCAGGAATCTGTGAGCTCATCCCCAGATGAGGGGAGAGTTTCCCCAGACTGAAAAAAGATTATCTGCCTTGGCCCGACTCCCTGGTTCTGACTTGCTGGTCCCAACTCACTGGTCACAGTGGGCAACCACCTGGTCCCCAGGTGAGCAAGGGAGTTCCTCCAGAATGGGATGGGATTCTGTGCCTTGGCCTGACTCACTGGTACTGGCAGGAAACCACGGGTTCTACATCAGGTTTGATTATTAACTGCTTTCACATCCTACAATGTCTTCAAAGTTGTGTTTCTATAAAAATAGCTATATAATATTATGCTTAATTATATAGTCCCTGATGATGTGGGCAATTCTATTGAAAATAACAAGAGAAAGCATAGAAGGTACTATATATCACCTAATATTGTGGCCTTATATGTCTCTTTCATATCATGATTTTCTAGGAATTTGTTTCATTGTCTTCTTTTGATCTGTTTTCCCCCATAACACAGAAAGCATAGATATACACATAGCGATTCACACATGGGAAGAATTCATAACCGATTTATTGGAACAAATAATATAATGCATAATGTAATGAACAGGTACTCTGAAGAAGTGACACTAAGAAACCCAATGCTAATTCTGTAGCATTATGATATAAAATTGAGCAATACTATTATTCATTGTTCAGAGTGTTATTAGTCTAGTCTCTTATTTTTTGGGGAATTGTAATTTTAACATGGCTTTGTTTTAATCTTTTGATGCACATGCTTCATTTTCTCTTTCATAAATGATGTTTCTGAAGTTGATGCAATATTTGGCATTAAGATATACATTTGTAGAAGCTTGGAGCATGTGTTTTTGACAAAGTTGTGTTCTTTTCACATAACTTGTACATTAATGAATGTTATGTTTTCCAAGTTGTGACAAGACATCTGCTGATTTCCTAGCATCACTGGATATCATACCTTGTAAATTATGTTGCCTGATTTTGTTTCTCAGTGGAGCCAATATTTGTCATTTAAGTAAACCTTTGTTTTTCTAACCATCAGAATTTTAATTGTTATGTTTATATTACATCTTTATTTGCTAGTAAGTTTTCCCCACATGTACCAAATGTAAACCATACTACTGTGAATTTCTGATTGTGCCATACTGACAGAATCATAACTTGTCTCCAATAGCACATCACAATATATATATCAATATCTCAAGAAATTATAAAATTTGGCATGATTTATGAGTAACCATACTTTGAAATCAATTTTTCTTAAATATGGAGTTATTTGGGGGGGAAATGTTGTTATTAGATGTATCATGCAAATGCCTTTATTTTATTCCTTGATGCTGTGAAAGCATTATATATTTTGTAATTATTTCTGTTTTTTCCAAAAATACTGAAGTAATGGCATGAAGGGAAACCTAAATTTTGAGCTGTCAACACAGTAAAAAGTAAATTTGCTAAATTAAGATTCAGATTGTGTTCTGTTTTACTGAATTGTGAATTTATATAATGGCATATCACTTTATTTATAAGGACCAGTGTACGACGTTTGTGGTGTGTAGTGATTATCTTTAAACACATACACTGGGCCATGAGTCCCAGTTGGTTTCCTGTGGCCTGTGGTTTTCACTTCCATTTTAACATTCATGTAATTTGTAACGTGTTTAATGCAGTGTTGTTGAATACAAAATCTGCTTAGGAATTATGTTGTTAAAAAATGTGGTGTCATGAAAACACAAGTGAACATTGCAGTAAATATCCCTAATCCAGTGAAAATAGCTTGCTCAAGTCAAAATAAATTACTCACCTCTTATGTAATCACCACTAAAACTATATCTATTTTGTACCTGAAGAACCTGATATACTTCTCAAAGTAAAAGACACTGTGAAGTACATTGTCAGCCTCTATGCACTACAGCATGTGGCCAGATCCTCTGCAGCATATTTCTGCATACCATCAATGGGAATATTTGGAGTTTGTATTAAAGCTAATAATAGAATACTGAATCTATAAGAATATATCCTGAGTACATGCACTTTCTCATTTTACCATGAAAGTAAATCTTGCTGGTCCTGTTGATGCATGCTTGTAATGCTAGCAACTCAACAGGCTTAAATTAGTGGAAGAGGAAGTTGAGTCTAACCTACACAATTAGAGTGACCTTGTCTCAAAATATATCTTCAAGTTCTACAGATGTTGCTTAATGCTTTAGATCTCCTCCGTTTCTTTCCCAGCATCAACATTTTTTAATACTCACAATTGCACATCAGTAGTTGTCTTTTTATCAGTTGGCCATGTAGCAGTTATTCCAGAGAATCACTTGTGAAACACCTTTGTTTTGGCAGTGACCATCCTGAGCATCATTTGGACAGTTGTCAGTTTAACCCATTCATTCTTGTATTGAACACAGTAGAATTGTCACTTTTATATTCCTTGTTATTTTGTAAAAACTAACAAAAATTATGCAATTTTTGATCATTTTGTATTTAATTGCATTGGTAAGGAGTTACCTATAAAGATTAGGCTAAAGATGCTTTCTTATGTTCAAGCATCAGTAGAGAATGAGATGTGATGATGATGGCTTTGAAGCTGACTTTGGGAGGCAATTGCTACATGGGTTAGCAGAGTGTGAAACAGTTGTTTTTATGCCTGCATTTGAAGTTTAAGGAAACAAGTATGTTGAGGTCAAGAATATAAATGTACGATAGGGTAAAATAATCACTACTGCAAATTGTGATTTTTCTTTTACTCAGGAAGTGTACTTCTTTGGTAATTTGTGCAGCAGTCTCAAATATGCCTCTATTGGAGTAAAACATAGTGAAACATGAAAGAGCCAGACTTTCCATGTTCTGAATATAAAGGTATTAAAAAACATTTTTAAAAAATACTATTCCTGCTGTTTTGTGTAGAAAATAAGATATGGTTACAAAAGAAGCAAAAAGGACTTTGCAAGATTTTGATCCTCCTGCATAAGCATACAAGCCACAAAAAAGTCAAACCAAAAGGATGAAGAAATAAACTACAGAATGAGAGAAATTTTGCCTATTACTCCCTGACAGCTGACATGTAAAACCAATAGGAACATGAAAGGAATGCACATTTTTCAGATTATGTAAAAATTGCCAAGAAATACTTGAAGAACTATTGAGCATTTTTGCACAATAGAGAAATGCAAATAGGGACATCATTTCATTGCAGAGAGAACCACTCACCATAAGATCTAAAGAACATTCAAGAGACTACAGGAGAAAAGGAATTATTTAATCTTTTTGTGGAAATGTAGGTAAGTAGTTCAGCTACTACTGAATTCAATTTTTAAAGTATTCAAAAGACTAAAATTAGTAATTCTCATTCGTGCAGTGCCTCCTTTAGTGGGTCTCTTCCCCGAAGAGTTAAGGACATATTGCAGTGATTCATGCAGATTCCTGTTATTGCAGCAATATTCATTTTTCTGTGGAGAGCAGCAGCAAGCACTGCTCCATCACCACCAAATACCAGTGTACTCCGTTTGATAAATGATGTGATATTTTATTGTGAAGTTGGCTGTGACTTAGGTTTTCCAGTAGACTACAGGTCAGTGTAAATATGATAGTCATGCTAATGTCACAAGGCCATCACTAGTACACTATTATGTTCATTAGATTTGATGTATTTATCTTTTTGAGGAAGCATGTTGATATGAAGTTTAGGCTGGCTTTGAGGTCACATTATAACCCAGAGTAGTCTCAAATAATTCTCCTTCCTTAGTGTCTCAATACTTGGCTCCACACAAGAGCCACCATGCCTAGTTTATATTTGGTATATTAAGTGCATATTCTGGGTATTTTATTTCAACTCTTTATGTTGTTAAAGTATTTCCATATTTTACATCCAGCATTTGTAGAAACTTTGGCCTTATTGAGGTGGTGATGTGCATATCACCAGACTCATGACATTGTCTCCTGGGTTCAGAGCTGTCAGTGTACTGCAGTGAAACATAGCTGTACAAAGCTGTTTCTTTTTCTACTTTCCTTAGAAAACATTTTTAAAAATTCCATGGATAGTCAGAGAGTCAATAACCCTGGCTAGAGTATCATGCAAATGCTGATAGTTAAGTACAGTGTAGCACTGACCCAAAGATAACTTTCTGTCATCTGAGAATCTCTATAGTCCTTTCTGTACACACACTTTGTGCCTGAGCCAGCACCTGTTGTGGGTCCCAGAGTCTGCTGCAAGGCCATGGAACACATAACCTAGTGACCACCTCCAGACTGGTGTCCTATATGCCACTCTGCTGAGGCAGAGTACAGCTTCTGGCAGGAAGCCAGAGGCTCTGAGGCTCTGAGACAACACTGGTTTTTCCTTTTGAACATAGATAATATAATATTTCTGTAAGAAAGACAGCTCTGTCCCATATTTCTACCCAGGAAAACAGAAGATGAATCTGGAGACTGTGGATTAGACAGGGGTGCTGCTCTTCTGCTCTGCCAGCCCGGTATTGGGTGGGAACATGACAGTGGCCCATGCTTGTATCCTCCCAGGACCTGCACCAGACAATGAGGATCTGCCCTCAGGGCATGTCAGACCCAGTCACACATGACTTAGGGCAGGAATTGTGTAGTGGGATTCTCAGTGGTAGTCAGGCCTTAATGTTACTCTGCTGGACTCAGTGAGTCTGAGTGGCTTGTGGGTGAGTCTTGTGACACCTGTCCTGGTCTCTCTCCTGCCTCTGGGTGCCAGAAGGCTGGGGACAGTGAGCTCTGTCCTTTATTGCCCTTGTCATTTGGCATTTGCCCGCAATCATCCTGAAGGCTCTGGGATGAGTGAACCATTTTTTCAGCCATTCCCACATGGTCTATCTATGCGTGATCCTGAGGCTGGGGTCTCATGTCCTGGGAAAGCAGCATAACCTGCACCCAGTTCACTGTCTTGAACCAACTGTCTGTAAAGACCAACTGTCACCAGATCAAGGTGCCTGGTGACCTGAGCCTTCAGAGTTCTGTTTGGACCTCTCACCAACGAAGTGAGGTCATGCACTGGGGTCCACAATTTGGCCTTCCTCTGTGATATCACCTTTATTTTTGTTGTGGAACAAATCTATGTCCTCAGAAACAACAAGTTAAAATGCTAGAAAACTGTGTATACATTTAGACTTTGTTGCACTTTGAAAATTTTAATGCAGCAAGCATGTAGATGCTTCAGATGTGTCAGGCTGGGTGCCAAACAGAAATGTCCATCCAAAGGATCCATTGTCTCGGAGGATGAAAGACACATTGTCTTCTGTTAAAGATTCATCAAGTGTTAGGATGACTTCCTTTCTTGGGCTTATATTAGTTTAATTTCACTTCCATTAGGAAGCAGAATAGCCATAATAATTTTACCAAACAATGTGAAGGTCTCATGTTATAAACCCCATATATCCAGGAGAGGAGGATTCATAGCCAGTTTTATTCTCACGTGCTTAGGAATGATTATTTATTCATCCTTAAATATTCAACTCAGCTATACACTGTAGTGCTCCAAACTCTGACCTCCAGGGAGGAGGGGCAGCAGGTGGTGAGTACAAGGGGAGGTGACATCATCACCCCATACTGATGAATGACACATGTGCATCACCCCTGGGGAACTTGTCTCCTAGCTTCTGCTGTCACTTCCTTTCCTCCAATGCCAATCAGACCATGGGCTTTGTGTCCCTGATGGGTAGTTTCTCTTTCCTAGAGGTAATGGTGCTGAGCCTTTTCATTGTAATACTCTTTGGTTGTTCTCCTTGAGGCAGTGTTTCCATGCTGGGCTCTCTCTGTGCTGCCACCATCCACTATTAGAGGGCTGATACAAGCACATGCACCTGTCACCCATCTTGTGATGGCCATTTTTTATGTTTTTGGGTCAGACTTCAAAAGGAAGCTGCCACACTCATTCTTACATAAGCATTTGAGTGGATACTGACATTTATTTCAAAGAAAATGCATCATATTGCTGGTGTATGGATAACTTAGAAATTCTTGCTGTATCTTTGGAAGCAGATGTTTAAAGCAAAGTTATGTGGTTCCTTTTTTTTTGTTTTGTGTTATTTTGCTATACTATATTATGTTCTGTTATGTTATATTGTGTTATATGTTGGTGAGGATTTTGAAAGTCCTTCAGGGTGTTTTCAGTACTTTCTGATTTGGTTTTGTATAACCAACCTGATGAACTTTGAGAATATCAAAATCTTTGAGGAGTTTTGTTTTGGAGAAAATGTAAAGAGGAAAACACAATCAGGGATGTTGTTGTACACCTGTCATTCCAGGCCTCTGAGGCAGAAAGTTTGTGGTGAGTTTTAGGTCATCCTGGGCTACAAGGGAATATCAAGGTCATACTGAACTGCATAGCAAAACCCTGTCTGAAAAAAAAGGAAAGAAGAAAGAGAGCAAAAAAAGATAAAAATGAAAAGTCAAAAATAGACTTTCCAGTGAGAAATCTTCGTGAGGTTCTCTTGCATGTGTACTTTAGTCAGTACACCTAGCATAAGGTTTAACATCATGGAGACATTGATTTTCTTCCAGGTGATTGTACTCTTTCAATTTTTTAAAGGCTTTTTACTTAGATGACTGTAGATATGCTGCTGAATATATCCTCTTAGGATTTGGGTAGTTCAGTATGAAGAGATTTTGATCATTCTGTTTTTTTTTTTTCCTGTCCTAAATTTATATTTAGCACCAGAATTTGAGCAAGGGATTACTATTTTTATTTTGAAATAATAATAAGAATCATATAAAGATACACTTTTTAAGTCTATAAAAAGATAAAATAAGTATAGTTTAGTAGTAATTAATGTACCCTATTCAGTGATTTCTGAGATTTCTTAAAGATCAATATTTTCATACATTTGTAAAAGCTTACGTTTGGTACAAATTTTAAGACATGGTCTCACTAATTTTCTAAATGTCCCAGGCTAGGCTTAAACCTTTCCTCATCATTCCTCCCTCTCCCAGAGTGCTGGGATTACAGGTGTATATTATCCTGAGTTGGCAATTGGTAGCAGTGTTGTGTATTCATGCAATAAAATATTTGGCTTTGGTCTTCAGACACTTTGTAGATGGAGTCACTCTAGTTAAGCTGTCCGCCACTTTCCAGGCCTACAGCTTCTTTCACAGTGAATAGGACTGAAAATCCCATTAACACTGTTAGTAGATTCTCTGCTTTTCTAACTGTGGTCAGCAGGCACTTCAGAAGATCACTCCAAATGCCTTCTAAACTAGGATTGAGGCTGGTGTCTTTGAAGCACATTCTCTCTCTTTTTTTTTTTTTTTGATTCCTCGTGGAATTTGATGATTGAAGTCAAATCACAAGAAAGGTGGGAAGGTTAAAGCTACTTGGGGCACACTCCCCTCCAGAAGGCCAGGCCAGTGTAAAAATTTATTTTCCCTCCTGGTGTCAGTTGCAAGGTTTTTTTGTTGTTGTTGTTGTTGTTGTTGTTGTTGTTGTTGTTGCTGTTCAATTTCTAGGATTTGAATACAGAGCTTTGCATTGGCTTCTTTGTCTTCACCTTTTAACACTTTTCTTGTTTTGAGCCAGGTCCTTAATAAATGGCTAAATTGCTGAGGCTCACCTTGAATTTGTGATGCTCCTGACTCAGCCTTCCAGACTGCTAGGATTACAAACCACACCACCAGACCAGGTCTCATCATAGTGTTGTTAAAAACTTATTGGCTGAGCAAGGAATGGTAAAAATGCCTGTAATGCCTGTACTCAAGTGGCTGAGGCAGCAGGATTCCTGGGAGTTCCAGACAAGCCTGCAACATATTCTGAGTTCAGCTCAGGCTACAATGACACAAGGAGACCCTGACAATTAAAAGAAAATGAAAAAATAGGGAAGAAAGGGAAAGGAAAGGAAAGGAAAGGAAAGGAAAGGAAAGGAAAGGAAAGAAGAAATAAATAAAATTCCTAGTGATTTTGTCACTTGGTGTGCATCTGGGGAAGCTGTTTTAGTCTGTGGTCCTTTTCTTCCAGTATAAAACCCTTTTGACTATTGTTACTTTATAGTACCTGGAAACTAGTATTTTGATCCCTCTACTTTTAATGTTCTTTCTACGGTTATAGGATGACTCTTTGTACTTCCTTGTGAATTTTCATATTTTTTTTAAATATTTCTAGGAAAATGGCACTGATACTTTGACAGGAATGGCACTGAAACCCCTGGTTGCTCTGGGGAGCATGTACATTATAACATGAATTCTTCCCATCCCTCATCACAGTATAGCTTTTCTTCTGTTAGTGCTTTTCTACTTATTGCATTCCAAGAAGATGAGAGTTTGCTTCAGTTTAACCTAATCATTAGTTATTTTTGATTATTTGTGAAATGAATTGTGTTCTTTGTATTTGAGGCTACAATTTGTTTGTAGTACATAGTAATGAATTGATTAGGGCATGTTGCTCATGTATCCTGCAATTTACGTGATTTGTGAATTTGTTATATAAGGTTGTCAATGGAGTTTAAATTTCTTATATACAATGCTGCAACCTCAGAAGAACTGCAATGACAATTAATTCTTCCTTTCTGATTTGGAAGGCTTTGCTTTCTCTTTCTGGATTAAATTCTATGGCCAGGACTTCGAGTACTCTATGTTGAAAAGAGTTGCAAGCTTTGTCTCCTTCCTGACCCTAGAAGCTAGGCTTGCAGCTTGTCACCCCCTGAGCACCATGACAAGGGTGGAGCTTGTCATGCTGTGCTGAGTTCCATTCCTCCTACTTATAGTTTATGAATGATTTTTATCATGAAAAAATGGTACCTTTTCAGCTTCTCAAAGCTGTTTTTCCAAATCTCTTCAGGGGTTAGCTGTGCGTTATGCTGTGAATGTGGTAAGCGACACTTAATAGTTTGTGAGAGAGGGAACATTCTTGCACCACTGAGATTGAGCCCAGTGTTGATTGTGTTGGTTAATTTTAAAATGCTGGTGAGTTAATGTGGCAAACATTTAGCTGAATACTTTTGTGTATGTTCGTTAGGAATATTAGCTAACAGAATGTTTTCATTTATTTTATTTTTAACACATTATTGTCTGGCTTCATTCTCAGGATGACTTGTCACTTAAAAGAAGTTGGTGGTGGTTTTTTCTTCAACTTGATGGAAGAATTGAAAAACAATCAGTATTCATTCTTTACCACATACTGGATAAAATTCACCAGTGCACGTATTGTATCCTAGCTTTGTTGTTGTTATTAAGCAGCTGTGATGTTTACCCATTGCCTGTCCTCCTTATTTCTCTGTTCATCAGACTGTTTCCTTCTGATGCGTGTGTTTTGGGGACATCAATGGACACCACATATCCTTTAAGGGTCACGTCTCATTTTATTTATGGATGCTACCATTTACTTTTGTATCTTCAAACTATCTCCATAATATATAATTTTGTGAGTAACTCCTTTCAGTTACTCAGTTTTTAATGTACATTCTTGCAGGGTTTGGTTAATGCTGGAGGAAACTGGGGCTGATGAGGGCCTGGTCTCTTATTTAAGGCTTTGTACCCTGACATGCCTGCAGTGCCTCCATCTCCTGGCCTGCACCCTGTAAACACCTATCCTGTTCCACAGCTATGGTAAGTCAAAATGTGGCAGTTCAGATCTGCACCTGGGTGGAAAACATTCAGTCAATTTGAGCTCTGTAACAGACTGACCTTCTCATACAGAGCTCCGCTGAGTGAGATAGGGGGCCTCAGGCATGTAGGGAGGAGCTCTGGAACCATTCCAGCTCTCTCCTGTCCAGCGTGGAGTGTGTGACGCTTTCCTTAGAACTCACTAATGGATGAGGCAGCCTGGACTGGGCCCTTTTTAGCCATGGTTCCTGCTAGGTGCCATGGTGTCCTGCACCTCTGCCTGGACCATCTCTCTGACTTCAGATATCCACAGAGATATGAGCAGACTCAGTCTTCCTCCACCAGGCTCTAACTCTATGCTGAAGCTTCAGTGAAATATCTGTGTCCCTCAAATTCATCTTATATATATTTAACCTGGAAATTCCACTTCTAAGGGTCATTATAAAAAATGAGATTGAGAGACACCATATTCTCGTCTTAGTCAGTTAAGGTGTGGACAGTTAGAAACCATGAATGTTCCACAGCACAGCTGCTGAGTTAATTATAAATGACATTCACTCAAAATACTGAAAGAAGGCCATGTCCCTGATCTTTCCTGAGATGGAAGAGAGCTTGTGTCCTGGCCTCTCTACACCAGCAGTGAAGAGACACAGGCCTGCACAGCAGGCGAGGACAGGAGAGAGGAGCTGGTCAATGGCAGACCTCTCATCCTGGGAGGGATGCCTTTGGGGTTTTTCCATTGCATTATTTATAGTGCTCCACTCAATATTACTTGTCTCCTGTTCTATTCACTTAAGAATAAATAGTTGGTATTTTCTTGAATAGGTGAGTGGAAATGGATGACTTAATTTTCTTTTATCTGTAATGTAGGATAAGCATATAGAAGAACATTCAAGCTTCACTTTATAGATATATAAAATAAGGAGTCTTTTTATTCAGAAAGGCAACACATCATTCATGACTAACTTAAAAACCCCCACCACATAAAGCCATGCGGATCCTGCTGGGCTGGGTGTCCTGCCCTCCCTACCTGAGAAGTCACTGTGCTCATCTGTGTCTGGTAGAGGACACCCAGAATCTTCTTCAGAGTCTCTTTTTCCAGCAAGGATGTCTTGAATCTTTCTGTGTTCAGGCCAAGCAGGGAGTGTGCAGCATGCAGAGGAGCCCAGCACCTCCTGCCTTACACCTCCTGCCTTTTCCACCACCGCATCCATACTGCAGGCCTGCAGGCCCAATAAGGCGGAGACATGAGGGTGCAGGAAAGACTCTGCCACCTCAGCCCCAAGGGTCTCTACTCCTGGGTCCGGGGCCTCAGCCTCCACCAGGCTCCAGGCTCTGCCCTGGGTTGGACTTACATAGTGGGCCAGACACACCATCAGTGCCTTGGGACTAAGTCCATTTTCCATAGTGACCCTTCCATTCTGCAAATTTTGATCCTTTCTAAATGAGGCTGTGGCATTGGAGACAAAACCCCACACATTAGCATTAATTTTTGTTTTTCTTTCTTTTCCCTGCTTTTCTTCTCTTTTTCCTCCTCCTCCTCCTCCTCCTTCTTCTTCTTCCTCTTCCTCTTCCTCTTCCTCTTCCTCTTCTTCTCTTCATCTTTGTCTTTGTCCTTGTCTTGGACTTAGTCTTCTTCTTGGTTTCTTTGTTGCTTTAAGCATATATTTAGAGGTGCATTTTGCCAAAAACCTTTCTTTGTCTTTTCACTTTCCAGTTAACTGAAGTTTTTACAGATCTCTACTGCAGTTCTAATTCTACGTGTTTGAATGCTCAGAATCCATTCTGCAGTTTAGTAGAATGAGGGAAATAAAGCAGAAGCTGAACTTGGGGAAGATTCTGTGCATTTTAGCATATCGTACAACAACCCCTGACTCATGCCTTTTTACCTCAAAAATAGGGACTTCAGCAGCAAGTGAGTCTGCCACAGACAAAATGAGTTTTCTGTATGTATTTCAAGCAATCTCATTTCCCCTCAACTTGTGAAGCACATGGTATAGGTTTCTTATGACCAAACTTGAAAAATTATTTCTAGTACATGAAAGGCTGCCACTGATCCTGAAATTATGACAGAACATTCTTGTAAACATATAGTTTGATCCACACTCTGGCAGACAGAAGCTAAGAGAGTCAGAGATGGCTGACACAGATAGAAACACCTCAAAATTGTCAACTACCAATTGCAACAAGCAGGAACCACGTTGCTGAGCTTTCACTGTTGTGTGATGGAATTGTGTGGTGGGTTTTGTACTAGGTGTTCTGAGGCAGCTCAGTAAATCTAGGTTGCTGCCTGGATCCCACTTCCTGCAGTGCAATACAAACATAAAGTCATGAACATGCATCATTAATTTGAAAATTTCTATTGCAGTTATGAAACCTGTATGCATGAGAGTCCACATCTCTGCCATAGCAGACCCACCCACGTGTATTACCACCATATCTTGTAAGGGTCAGTTTATTTATACAAAGTGCAGAGTGATGTTCTCAGCCTTGATTTTCCAGACTGGTGCATTTCTTGAATGGAAATCATTTCTTGAAGGGAATTTCTTGAAGGGAAGTCATCAGTCATTCTTGAAGGGAAGCTAAATGATTTAGTTTGAGTAAGCTTCAAGTATGTTGCTGTGCTTCTGTGTGACATCCTCGCTGCCAGACATGAGGAAGGCAATGAGTGGGATCTGCTGCAGATTTAGCTCCAGAGGGACACATTTTGCACAGCTGTGTCAGGCAGGGTTCTCCATGACCTGACTGCCCACCCTTTCCCAGTGCTGTCTCTGGCTTTGGGAGGTGCTGGATTGCAGTGCAGATTCCCAATGTACTGGCTGGCCCTGGGGAAACCTTGTCATGAGTTTGTCATCCTTGGCCCTGCACCTCTGTGGGCCTGGGGCCAGGGCAAGTTTCCCCCCGCTGCAGTGAACAGCATCATCCAGACAGCTCTCCTGTGCATACTCTATGTGGAGGCTAGCAAGGGTCCCAGTTCATTCCTGCTTCAAAAAGTACTGTGAATCAAACTCTTGAAAATTTGTGCAGCATTATGTGTGGGAGAAAACTGTATTCTTAGTCCTAGGAGTTCTGGGGAAGGCTGTTTAGAGCTCTGATGGGAGCTGCAAGATAGGGCTGTGCTCTGCCCCCCATGTCCTTCCCATTGTTGTTCAGCACCTGCCTTAAAATGTGTCAGTGGATGGGGAAACAGCACATTTCAGGGATGTGTGCTTGCATGAAACCAGTTTAGGGGTCTCAGTGTTTTGTGTGCTTGTTGGCCATGTCTGGTGATTCACTTTGAGTTAGAAGAATTTGCCATTTCCCTCACAAAATGGACTCATGATACCTCTTTCACACTTGTAATAAAAACCATCTATCTGACTCTTGGTTGTAAAGAAAGGTTTCCTGTTTTGGTTTTTGCATTATTGTTGTTTTTCAAATGTAAAGAATCAGCCCTTTGTAGCTCCCTTTGTATCACTGAAATACCAGAAAACATTTTCAGAAATGAAAAGATCAGTACATACACAATGGTGTCTGCATTTTCCCTATAGACTTTTT
The DNA here is from genome assembly GCF_034190915.1 of Cavia porcellus. NCBI lineage: Eukaryota > Metazoa > Chordata > Mammalia > Rodentia > Caviidae > Cavia > Cavia porcellus. Next base: position 624,807 of record NW_026947533.1, on the reverse strand, counting down.
TCTTTAGCATTTCCTCTTCGTTCAAAGAGCAGTAGCAGCCAGTCTCCTCCAGGAATGTTTGGCCAACAGAATCTGATGCACTGATATGAAAGACCAAGGGTATTAAATCACAGTGAGAGAAAGGTCAGAACAGGGTGGGGACTAGCAGGAGAGAACAGGGGTATGGATGGGTCCAACACTGAGCTGAAAGCTGGAACTCAACAGATGTAAAGATTGTACCAATTGATGATGTGCTTATGTTTGACTCAACTGAACATGTGGAAACTAATGAAATCTTAACTTAAAATTATCTTAGAATTTAATGTTTCAAAGAACTATAGATTTAAGAGTAGAAATGAAAACTGAGAAATAGAAGAGGTAAAGGGAAAGGGAAGTGAAGGGCAGGTGCTTTGCAGGACTTGAGCCCTAAGTGGAGCGCAGGACACCTGCCATGGAGCCAGTGAGAGACCTGCCTTGGAATACCACCAGACCAGGTATCTGACCTTGATTTTCAGATTGATCCCAGAGCTGGTGAGGTCATTGGAGGTGAGGCTGGCACAAGATCTGTAAGTAGACCTTGAGCTCAGTCCATTACCAGCCCTGCTTTAGAAAAATCCCCAACTGTCCTTGCTCCTTGCAAGCCCCAAAGCCTCCCAGGGCCTGTCAGAGACAGCTCTGTGCACAAATGCACCCCAGGAAAACTCCCCATTCTCCCTGACCCCAGTCAATTCTGCATGCCTCTGTGTTGCAGGAGGCCCCACGTCTGAGATTCTTTCTCCCTCTAAAGTGCCCCGTGTCCTCCTCAGAAACCAACAGACACAGGCCAATTCCTTCTCATTGTAGTGCTCATTTTCAGTGAGCTAGGCTTGGCCCAACTCAATCAGATTAGGTTGGGCTGATTTTACCACCTTGCTTAGCAGCACCTGCCAGGACCCAAGAAGAGAAACTCTGATCCTGAGGAGGACAGGTGTAAGCAGCACTCCAGGTCTGGCCTCCCTCCCAAACTGCCCTCCCAGGGTATCCTGTGTGCTAACCATAATCAGCCCTTGCTCACAGAGGTCTCTGGCCAGTGCTGTGACCACCTGTCCTCCACTCTTCAGGAAGCCTCAAATGCAACTCTCTTTTTCACCCTTGTGGCCTGTTGCCTCTGTGAGAAAGGGAGTGGAGTCTGCAGTGTTACTTTAATCATGGGTGCTCAACAGGGTGCTGCTCTATAACTATCTGAAAAGTGAGTGGATGGTGGGAGTGCATCCTGCCTGCCTTTTCTCCACCTTTAGTTCATATATGGAAGCATCACCCCATTCTGTGTACCTTCATGGGACTCTGCTTCCCCTATTTAATGTGCATGTGTAAAGAGGCCAAGAATTAGGGACACTCACCGTAATGTGGGTAGTACCTGGTCTGCTCTCCAGGGTGACTGTGTGGCCTTCATAATATGGAAGCACAAGAGAGCAGTGTTTGCATCTTCTCTGGTCATTGCATCATGGTCAATGCCTGGTACATTGATGCTTTAAGGCACCCACCAGCTCCCTCCATGATGTCTGTGTGGAACTGGGTCATCTGGCATCCCCCAGAGATTCTTGCTCTGGATACCATGGAAGCACATGGAATGACTGCCCAGTGTCCTTCAGAGTGAAGACAACAGCTCCACCCAAGTGATGGGTCCCTGGTAAGAGGCAAAACTTTCCCTTGGGAAAGAAAAAACTGCAATGAAGCCAGGGTCCCTGGTCTGAGCAGACCTAGTTTTACACCCAACTCCTCCTTCCTACTTCCCTTGTCAAGTTAGACAAGACACCATGCCTCTCAGTTCCTTTCCAATGTGTCCCCCTGAACTATGGCATCTGCTTCCTAGGGACATCATCAGTAGTGAGAGATGACACTTTCAAACCTTGTGGGCTGGTGTCATGTGTACACAGGATACAGAATTAGAGATGAATTCCATGAAGGGGTGGAGGGGAGGTGAACACAGTGCACACAAGCCTGGTTCCTGCTGTATGGTGGTGGAAATTACACTCACCTCTTGGACATGTTTCCCTGGTGGCATCATGAGGGAGCAGAAATTCATCAGATCAGCCATCATTATGTTCCCTAAGCATCTCAATTTCTTCTATGGACTAGTGTTGTGGCCTCAAGTCAGGACCTCACACAGGCTAAGCAAGCACTATGGATGTAGATGCACCCCAAATCTACCAGCACTGTGCCTACATTCACACCTGTGTGAGTCACCACACCCATGGCAAGGGTGCTTAACTGCTGACAGCTCACCTTCTGATGGCCTCCTCCTGAGTAGCCCATTCCTTGAGAGTGGGTCACATATAGTGAATATTGTTCTGGTTTGTATTAGCTGAGGTGAAATTGAGCCCAGGTCCTCATGCATGGTAGGCAAGTGCTCTATCTTGAGCTCTCTCTCCCCAATTTCTTACTTGTTCTTAATAACAGAACATGGCAGAAGTAATGGGATGTAACTATCAAGGTTCACATATAAAATGACTGTGACCAACCTCCTGCTATCTCCCTCCTCTATTCTTCCTTCCTCTCTGTTTCATTCTGTCTTCCTCTCTAAATCTCTGACTATCTCTGCATTTTCCCTGAGGAGAGCCTGACTATTTGCAGATAAAAAGGGTAACATACAGAGGAGACATCAGACCTCCATACTAACTGTGTTCCTGCCTGTTAGCAAGAGAGAGAGGCTGAGAACAGATTCTGCCACAGCAGTGTTTCCGCTGAGCATGCAGGAGAAACTATGTGGAAACTGGTCAGGAGAAACTATGGTGGATCCTGCAGCAGCACGTGCTGAATTCCTGACCCACAGAACCTGAGAGAACTGAAGTTTACCTGTTTGTACCTAAGTTTGCAGCCACACATTCAACAGTAGTCACTGATGCGCTATAGCAGATGTGAGGTTCTGCCCCCAGCCCTGTCCCTCGCCCACTAATCCCCTCCCTTATTCTCACCAGGCCTTCTGTTCTCACTTCTCATCTCTTTCTTGACTAAAAAAAAATTTGACTTTGAATCTCTAAATTGTTGTTCCTTTGTCTTCTGCCACTCAGACTCAACTCTTTACAGCATTAGGGCCTGCATGTCTCAGGTTCAGGCATCAGTTCCATCTCAGTGAGGCTGTTCAGATGCCCCCATGTAGTGACTTTGACCTCTGTGTGCCCTTGCTTTATTGGGATATAGTGCTGGGTCTTCTCTTCCACTACATTCTGCAGTGGTTTGTCCCTCTCCTCCAACCTTCCAGCTTCTGGGTGGCCAGTGACATATTGTCCTGTTCTGTGTTGGTTCCAGCTTAGTTCAGCCCAGGAATAAGGTGAGAATTTGAGGCATGTAGATTGAATAAATCAGATCACTTTTCCTCTGAGCAACCCAGTGCTTGCCCATGGCATCACTGTGTGTTCATGTGTGTGTGTGTGTGTGCACATGTGTGTGTATCCCTTGGGATGCTGCTTGAAATCACTTCCACATGTTTAGGCTCAGGTCCCAGGAGCTTGGGGGCTGCTTTTATAATGCCTTTGGGAGTCAGCTGGCTCCTGTGCTAGGAGGTTTTTCTCCTTTAGGTTTCTCCCCCATCCTCTTCACTCTGCTCATGTCCTGTGCCTTGGACCTGGCATTGTCCCTCACTGGGCACTGGTTCTGAAATGCCCATCGGGAATGGAATAACACACATATTCCTTTACTGTGGAGTTTCTAGCATGCTCTGGGCTGAGGCACTAGAGGGTCACATGGGGTTCTCTTCACCTGGGCACTGTCCCCATCCACACCTGCCTGTAATTTGATACCATCCCTACTAAGGCCATCATCTTCATGTTACCTCACATTGCCATTGTCACATGCAGTCAATTGGGCAGGATAAAGCCTGGACTTAGAGCTCACCACTCACTGTCAATGATGCCTTGCCCCAAGCCTGTGACACTTTATAGGCCCACTTGGTTCAAAGACCATGGGAAACTTTCTATCATCCATTGAATTCAGGAGCTACACCTTAGCTCACACTGGGGCACCCACATGCACAGCTATTTCTTTGTGGGAAACCCAGTGGCTGCTGAATCAGTGACCTAACCTCTCCGGCTGTCCAGTCCCCAGTGGCAGCACAGTGCAGCCAGGACTTGGGGGAATAACTTCAGCCTGGAGCATTTATAGCATGGAGCAACCAATTGGCTGGCCTCTATGAAGGCTGCAGGGGTTTACACCATGACACAGCAGATCTGTGACTGAAGACAGCACCCCAGCTCCTGAGGAGTCATGTAGAGCTCTTGGGTCACCACCATCTACCCCAGCATGGCCAGGAGCCTGGTGGATTTGAGTTCTGGGCTGGTTTTTACTGCCTGGGACCTAATGCCACTGCTGTTTCCCAGTGCTCATTTCTCCAGCTTGTTTGCCTTGTTGACCATTATGTTTCTTTTCTTATGAACACAGCCCATTCTTAATTGGGCTGTGTTCATGTGTCTTGTTCTTTGACTGAACTACTGGGTAAAAACTAAAACTTATAGGTGGTGACATGCTGAGCCAGACTTTATACAAATTTACTCTGTCCAGAGAAGAGGACATAGGCAGCCATATTCATGACATTGCATGGAAATAAACCACAGGGGAATTCAATGGACATGCTGCCTGCGACACTGCACTTTCCATACTGGGTTACAGACTTTCCTTGGAACACACAGTGCCTCACATTTTAATGGTTATATTACAACTACAATACTTTACTTTTGTGATTGTTTTCATGTTAAGCACTCAAATTAAAATTAATAATTTATCATTGGAAATATCTAAAGTATAAATATGGGTGTGACACTCACATGGTGCTGCTCTGTAATGAAAGAAAGTGTGTTAGTCTTCTTCATATGAAATACATATGAAATGACCTGCACGTAATTAAATGTGGAGAAATTTTGATGTGTATTTGTTTATAAAGCCAGGAACGTAATTAAGAAAACAAAGAATCCTAAGAATTACAAAAAATTCCTGAATTCTTTTTCTATGCCCTGCCAAGAGTTCATGAATATGTGAATGAGAGATTGATGCAGTTTGTCTGGATTTTCCCTTCTCAGACAAGGCGAGATTAAACAGTTACTTACAGCAGGGTAAGGCAGAGGAGAAACACAACTGCAGTGATGTGGAAAAGGTAGGACAGGTAAATTACAAGGACCTAGAATGAGTGGTGGCCAGGATCTAGTACGAAGGAAAAGAAAAGAAAATATATTTGCATAGCTAGTTGACGAAAATATTCTGGAGGAGGATACTGGTGAAGGTTTCACAATATGGAGAATGCACTAAATTGTACCAAACTCATCAACTGAAACAAGAATAAACCCTTAAATTTCATTTACACTGATTCTGTCACTGCCAGCCCAGAATAGAATAATAATAAATAGAATAATAAGTAAATCTGGAAGAGAGGGGAATGGCAGGTGTGGGTCAAGAGCTGCCTGCAGGTAGAGGTCAAGAGATCTTGCTGGGGAGCCAACAGGAGATCCAGCTCTGCAGCTGGTTGAGAAAGGAAAACATGTGCCTGCTCTTGCTGTGGTGCCAGAGCTGGTGAGGGAGCTGCAGGTGGACCTGGCACGAGCTCTGCGGGTGCAAATTCAGCATGCACTGGAATTGCCTCTGCAGGTGCAGGAGAAGGAAACATCACTGACTTTCCAGGGACTTCTCAGGGCCAGAACTTCCCACTGCCTGTCAGAGGCAGCTGTGTGCATGAACACAGCCCCAGTAAAGCCTTCCAGTTTGCATCCCCACACTGACTGCTGAGGGGATCATGTTCCTGTGTCTCCCATCATCTGGGCACATTGCTGAGTTCAATAGCACATTCCATCCTCTCAAGGCTACAACCCACATCCCAGGGCTCCTTACCTTGTGACTTAGACACTAGGGACTTAGGAGGCTCCATATGGCCCATGAGAAGCTTGGCCTGGGGATCCACCTTGGACTTCAGCTCCAGTGAGGAGTCAAGCATGAGAGATGCAGATCTGGAGCTAAAAGGGAGATAGCAAAGCAAGAGGTCTGGCCTCTCTTCTAACACTACTTACACAGGTTACCTTAGCAAGAGGCACATGGGTCTCTAGCCCAGCAAGTTCAGTGTCCATTCTCACCCTCTACCAACTACAGTGTGGCAGTGTGGGCCTTTGGATCCCCGAGAGGCTGAGAGAATGCTCCATGGGAGGCAATCCTTGCTTACTGGTATGACACCACTCCCTTCTTTAGGGAAGTGTGACAGTTTCTCCCTACTCTTACCCTTGCAGGTCAGCTCAACAAAGGCAAAGGCTCATATCTGCCATGTCTTTCCACTCAAGGCCTCAGTGCTGGTGCTCCATGAATATCTGAGAAGTGAGGAGTCATCGATGTCTATCCCGACTTTCTCCAGTGTCTAGATCAGACAAAGATCTGCTGCCCAGTTCCCTTGGTCTCTGTAGAACTCCTCCTACATTGTCTGTAACCACTTCTAAGGTTGGCCTTGGACATAGAAAGACTTCCTTGAGGTGAATAATATCTGTTCTTCTGCCAATTCTGACTCTGTGGCCTCCAAAGAACATCAAAACTCAAAAGCACAGTGGTTGCACCTGTTCTGCTTAGAAGATCATGGACAATACTCAGAAAAGTGTCTTCACACAGCGTGTCTTCATGTGTATTTTGGCTTGATGACACCCACCCACTTTGCAATGATACATGTAGGCCATGGACACTTTGCCATCCCTAAGAAGTCCTGCCCTGAGCATACCCTGAATCACCTTGAGTGACTCTCCAATCTCCTTTCCAATGAATAGAACAGTTTTCCCCATGTGTGTGTGTCAGTGAGGGGGGTGGAAGGTCATACCTGGGAATCAGGACAGCCTCTGTAGCAAGTCTTCATGGGGCCAAGGCCACAGCTAATCCCTTGCCATGGAACCACTATTTCATCCTCAGTGAGTCTGCACTCTGGATCCACTCAGCACCCCACAGTTCAGTGTTGTAAACTGAGACTGAGGTGCTTGCACATGACCAGGACTTGAATACACAGGTGGCCACATCCTGCGGGGTTGCTCAGATGAGAACTTAACTTCTCTGTATCTGAACTAGTCCTGGACTCAGTGTTTATGAGTGACTGGTGGTTGAGCCTAAGGATATGTGTTCTGGGCTTCCTCTTGTCTCTGGGTGCCTCTGGGAACCTCTGCGTGCCAATGAGTACTGACCTGAGTTGCTGGCAGCTGGGTGTTTCCAGTTGGGCTTCCTGAAGCATCTGCACCAAGTGAACCATCCTCTCCATATGTTTCCTCGTGGTTCCCTGACACAGGGTCCTGATGCTGGGCCACTAGCCCTGGGAAAGCAGCGTAGCATGTTCCTTGTTCACTCTCTCAAACCAGCCATCTATGAAAGCCAACTATCACCAGACCACAGTGCCTGGTGACCAGAGCCTTCAGAGTTCTGTTTGGACTTGTCACCAAGGAAGTGAGGTCATGTGCTGGAGTCCACAGTTGAGGCTCCCCTTCTGATGCCTCCTTTGTTTTTATTGTGAGCTAATCTGTGACCTCCTTAGAAACAGCAAGTTAAAAAACTAGCAAAATGTGTGTGTTTTTAGACTTTTCCATCCAAATGATCCTTTCCCTTGAGGATGAGGTGCACAGTTTCTTCATTTAGAGATTCCTCAAATTTTATTTTGACTGTCTTTTCTGGACTTATGTTAGTTTCATTTCATTATCACCAAGGAGCATGGAGATGTTCCCAGAAGGCCCATAATAATTTTCCTTGAAGGATATGAAATGTTTCATGTTATAACACCCATCTGTGCAGGAAAGGAGGATTCATAGCAAGTTTTACTTTCACATGCCTATGAATGATCATTTCATCCTGAGATGTTTACCTCAGCCACACACTGTAGTGCTCCGTACTCTGACCTCCTTTGTGTGGGACAGCAGGTGGTGAGGGCCAGGGGAGGCTTTGCAAGGCCATGGACATCATCATCCCTTGCTGATGAAGGACACATGGGCACCCCTCCTGGGGAATTTGTCTCCTAGTCACTGTTTTCACTTCCTGTTCTCTCATCCTAAACAGACCATGGGCTTTGTGTCCCTGCTGGGTAGTTTGCCTTTCCTAGAGGTGATGGCACTGAGCCTGTTCAGTCTGGATGCTCTTGGTTGGTCTCCTTCAAGTAGCATCTCTGTGCTGGGCTCTCCACGTACTGCTAATTATTGGTGGTGGAGCCACCACACACTCTCATGTGGCTGAACCTGCCAACTGCAACTTGTTCATGCATCTGTCACTCATCTACTGATCCCATTTGTTCTGTTTCTGGGTTGGCCCTGGAAAGCCAGCTGCCACAGCCATTCTTATACACAGTCTTGAGTGGACATAGACTTTTATTTAAAAGAAAAAGTACTTAGATGTGAAATTTCCAGATTATATGTATTGTGTATGGTTAACTTACAAACTGTTAAGGTACCCTTGGAAGGATGATTTAAAATCAGAGTTAGGTGGTTGTTATGTTATGTTATGTTACAGTATGTTTAGTTTTGGTGAGGATTTTGAGTCTCCTTCAGTGCATTTTCAGTGCTTTCTGATTTCATTTTGTAAGACTCACTGGATAAAGTATGACACATCACATAATCCTTGGGTAATTTTATTTTGGAAAAAATTTAGAAAGTAAATGAAAGCCATCCTTGGTAGTAAACATCTCTAACGTGAGAAGTTACAAGGCTGAGGCAGCAAGATTGCTGTGAGTTGATGTCAGCCTGGGCTACAATGTGAGTTCAATGAAAGTCTAAACTTCTTAGCAAAATCATGTCTCAAAAATAAATAAATAAATAAAAACAAAAGATACATTTAAAAGGGTTTAAAAAGACACAAAACCATCTATAAATCAACAAATCAAATCTTGGTGAATTTTTCTTACATATGTACTTTAGTCAGCACACTGAGCATTAGGTTTACCATGAGGTAGACATTGATCTACTGCCAAGAAGTTGAACTGTTTCAACTTTTTTGACCTTTGAACTGAGATGAATGTAGATATGCTACTGAATATATACTCTTAGGATTTGGAGAGCTTAGTATAAAGAGAATTTGATGGTTCTTTTTATTTTTGTACTAACTTTATATATGGAAGTAGGATTTGAGCAAAGGATTACTGTTTTTTGAAAAGACTTTCTTGTCTTATTTTAGTGTAACTCAAGTACATATTAATAAGGACCACATAAAAGATGCTATTGTTAAGTCTATAAAAAGATAAAATACAGAATAATAATGAGAGAATAACATTGGCTACTGTATTGTGCACAATGATTTCTTAATGATCTATATTTTCATACATTTGTAAAATTTGTTATTCTCTTTACAAATTTTAAAGCATGATCTCACTACGATTGTGAGTCTCCCAGGCCATGCTTAAACCTTTTCTTATTCAATCTCCCTCCCTCTCCCAGAGTGCTAGAATTGCAGGTATTATCTTGAGTTGGTAATCAGCTCTCCTTAAGTTGGTGATGTTTCTACTTCAGCCTTCCAGACTGCTGAAATTACAAACACACCACCAGACCTGGTTTCATCACAGTGTTGTTAAAAACTCATTGGCTGAGCATGGAATGTTGAAAATGCCTGCAAGTCCTGCACCCTGGAGGCTGAGGCAGCAGGATTCCTGGGAGTTCCAGAAAAGCCTGCAACACACTCTGAGTTCAGCTTAGGCGAGAGCTACACAGGAAGAACTTGACCAAAAACTGAAAAGAAAAAGAAAGAAAACTAAAGGAAAGGGAAATGAAGGAAAGCAGAGGGGGTAGGGGGAGGGCAGGGAAGGGAAGGAAAAGGAGAAACAAAACAAAATTCTTGGTGACTGTATGAGTTTTTCTCTACTCAGCAGGCCTTTTTAATCTGTGGTCCAGTTCTTGCAATATAGGACCCTTTTGACTGTTGTCACATTATTATATACCAGGAAACTATGTATTTTGTTGCCTCTACTTTAATGTTTTTTCCATGGCTATAGGATGACTCTTTGTCCTTCCCTGTGCATTTTCATTTTGTTTTTTCTATCAGTGCCAAAATGGAACTGGTATTTTGACAGGAATGGCATTTAAACACCTGGTTGCTCTGGGTAGCATGTACATTACAACAACATGAATTCTTCCCATCCACCATCACAATCTGTCTTTTCTTCTCTTAGTGCCACTTCACTCATTGCTTCAATTTCTACAATTTGCCAAGAACAGGTGAGTTTGGTTTAAATTTTACATGAGTATTAATTCTTTTGGATGAATTATGAAATGAATTGTGCTCCTTGTATTTGAGTCTGCAGTTTGTTTTTAAGCACATAGATATGAATTGATTATGACATATGGATATTGTACCTTGAAACTGAATTTATTTTTCCATTTGTTCTAAAAGTTTTTCAGTGTAGTTTTAAGTTTCTTATATGTAATGTTGTGTCCTCAGGAAACTGAGACACCTCTTAATTCTTCCTTTCTGATTTGGTAAACTTTTGGTTCTTATTGTTGACTCAATTCTAGGACTAGGACTTCAAGTAGTGTGTTGAAAAGAGTCCAAAGCCTGGTCGTGTTCCTGGCCTGAGAAGCAAATCTTGCAGCTTGTCAGCCTCTGAGCATGATGTCAGTGAGGGGCTTGTCATGTCTGTTCTTTGCTGTGCTGAGATTCTTTCCTCCTACACATGGTGTGTGAATGGTTCTTATCATGAAAGGATGGTGAACTTTTGAATTTCTCAAAGTGATTTTTCCAAATCTCTTGAGGGTTTAGCTGTGCCTCATACTGTGAATGTGGCAAGTGACACTGAATAATTTGTGCAAGTGGAACCATTCTAGCACCACTGAGCGTGAATCCAGTGTTTATTGTGGTGTTTAAATTTTGCATGTGCTGGTGAATTTAGCTGATGAGCATTTAGTTGAATATTTTTGTGTATGTTCATTAAGAATATTTGCCATTAGAACATTACCATTTTTTTTGAGCATTATGGTCTGGCTTCATTTTCAGGGTGACTTCGTCACTTGAAAGGAATTGGTGGTGGTTCCCTTCCCTTGAAAGACATGAAAATAATTAGTATTTATTCTTTTTCAAAATTTTATTTTGATATAGTAAAATACAACAGAGCAAACAGAACAAAGCACATGAAGACAATGCAGTGAAATTGATACAAAACTTCACAGCAGGGCCCATGATAACAGTAATATGTACCATAGTACATGTCATTATCTTCACAATTGGTTTCCATTCAGTTAGTTATAGTGAAATCCAAACAAACACAGAACACTTTAAAACCAGTCAAAAGATAATATTGAATAGAGAAAAGCAATTAATCAGAACACAGCAAAAAATTAAAGACAACATTTCTTTTCAAACACAAGATAGAAAGAAATCCCCCATATTTTCTATATTGCACACAGTCATCTTCCCAAGAGATGCTCTCCTTGCTAACCAAAGGTGGGCAAGTGAGATGTATGGCTCTCAGTCCATGCACCAGTAGGCTCACTGGAGATGCTGCCTGGTGCTCTTCCTGGCTTGCATCAGGGGTGCTTTCCAAGGAAGGCAGGAGAATTGTTTTCTTGTTCAGCTGCGTAAATCCCAACATGGCCAGATCCAGTATTTATTCTGTACTATACACTTCATACAAGTCAGCAGGACATTTATCATATTCTGGCATTTGTTGTTGTTATTAAGCAGTTATGATTGTTGATTCATTGCCCGTGTTTGTTAATGCTATGTGAAATGGTGTGTTTTTTTCTGAGGGTGTGGGTCAGGGACAACATGGGAGATCATGTACCGATTAAGGATCACATCACATTTTACTTAGCGATGTAGCCATTTACTTTTGTATCTTCAAACTTCCCCTACAGTATATATTTTTGTGAGTAATCTGTTAAGTTATTTAGTCTTTTAAAGCACATTGTTGCAGGTGCAGTTACTCCTGGAGGACACTGGGGCAGGCTAGGGCCAGGTCTCTTATTTCAGGCTTTGTACCATTACCTGCCTGCAGTGTTCCCACCTCCTGACCTGCTGCCTAAAAACAAATGTCTTGCCCCACAGCTGTGGTGAATTCACATGTGGCAGTTGAGATCTCACCTGGGTGGAAGACATTCAGTCAAGGTAGGCTCTGAAACATGCTGATCTTCTTGTACAGAGTTCCTGTGAGTGAGACATGGGGACTCAGGACTGCAGGGACGAACTTGGACAGCAGGGCCACAACAGCCCTCTCTTTTCCAGCATGCAGTGTACACTGTTTGTTGAGAAGCTGACTGATGGATGAGGAGTCCTGACCTGAGACTTTCTTGCCCATGGTACACTACTAGATGCCGTGGTGTCCTCCACATCTGCATGGTCCATCTTCCTCCTACTTCAAAATTCCACAGAGATCTGAGGAGCCCTGGGCTTCCCCTTCAAGGCTCCAAATCTATGGTGAGTTTTAGTGTGAATTTTATGATCAGGAAATTCAATTTGTATACATTTAACCTGGACATTCCACTTCTATGGCCTCATTATAAAAAATGAGATTGAGAGATACCGGTGTTCTCTTCTTATTCAGTTAGGAGTGTGGACAGTTGGAAACCATGAATGTACCACAGCAGAGCTGCTCAGTCAATTATACAATTATAGTCACAGAAAATGCTGAAAGAAGGCCATGTCCTAGGCCATGTCCTGGATGCTACCTGAGATGATAGAAGAGCTCATAGCCTGGCCCTCTCTCCACCCAGCACTGAAAAGACCCAGGCCTGAATAGCAGGTGAGGACAGAAGAGAGGAGCTCCTGGAGAGCAGAGCACTGAACCTGGGGGGAAGCCTTTTTAGTGTTTTTTCCATTCCATTGCATTATTTATGGTGTTCTATTCAATATTCCTTTTATTCAAATAAGTTAATATTTAATTGTGGCTAACTTCTTGAATAGTTATGTAAACATGGATGATTTAATTTCATTATATATACTGAAAGTTATGCACAATACAGACACTTCAAATATCACTATAAATATAAAATAAGGAGGCTTGGTATTCAGCAAGCCAACACATCGCTCATAACTAACTTCTAAAAATTCTAACACAGAAAGCCATGAGGATCCTGCTGTGGTGGGTGTCCTTGCCCTTCCTACCATAAAAGCCACTGAGCTGACCTATGCCTACTACTGCCAGAGGACAGCAAGTGTTTTTCTTCAGTGTCTTTTTCCAGCAAGGAAGTCCTGAATCTTCCTGCTTTCAGGCAGCACAGGGAATGTGCAGCTTGTCCAGGAGCCCAGCACTGCCTGCCTTACAACATTTTACTCCACCTCATCCATGCTGCAGCCCTGCAGGCAAGGGAAGGCAGAGCAGCCAGGATGCAGCAAAACCTCTGAATCCTCAGCCCCAGGGGCCTCAGTTCCTGGGTCCTGGTCTCAACCTCCTGAATCTCAGGATTCAGGTGCTATGCTGAATTCGTCTGGCTTAGTGGACAGGGCACCCAATCTGCACCTCTGGGGATCAAGACCACGAAGGCCACTGTCTTCAATGACCCTTCTACTCTGCAAATTTTGCTTCTATCTTTGCAACTGAGGCAGTGGCATTGGAACAAAACACAATATTTTCATTACATTTCTCTTTGTTGTTATTTTTTCTGGCTTCTTTGTTTTTTAAAGCATATATTTAGAACTGCATTTTGCCAAAAAAAAAACAAAAAACAAAAAAAAACAGTTCTTTGTCTTTTCACTTCCCAGATAACTGAAGTTTTTACAGATTTCTACTGTAGTTCAAACCCTATGTGCCTGAATGCTGAGAATCCACTCTCAAGCTTGGTAGAATGAGGGAAGCAAAGCAGAAACTGAAATTGGCGACACTGCTGTGCCTTCCAGCATTTTGTACAGCAAATCCTGAATCATGCCTTTTTACCCATAACATATGGGCTTCAATACCAAGTGAATCTGCCACTGACAAATGAGTTTCCTACATTTACTTCAAACAATCTCATTTCCCCTCAACTTGGTAAGCACATGGTCTAAGGATTCTTACACCCAAACTTCAAAAATAATTTCCAGTAAACAAGAGACTGCTACCCATCCTGAAATCATGGTGGGGTTGTATGTAAAGACATAGTCTGATCCACATCGAGGCAATCATGAGCTAAGGGTGCAGAGATGGCTTGTGCAGATAGAAACACTTTGAAATTGTCAATCAGCAGCAGCATCAAGGAGGGAGTAGAGCTGCCAAACCCTCACATTTGGGTGATGGAATCATTTGGTGGGGTTTGCCTTGGGTTTACTGAGGTGGCTCAGTAAATCTAGGTTGCTGTAGTGCAGTGCCAAAGGGAAGTCATGTCCATGTAGCATTTATTTGGAGTTATTCTTTTGCAATTGTGAAACCTGCATGCATGAGGTTTCACACCTCTGCCACTGAAGAATCATCCACAGGCATTATTTCCATGACTTGTAACGGATCAGTTTATTTACACAACATGCAGAATGCTGTTCTCAGCCTTGTTTTTCTCACACTTGTGCATTTTCAATCATTTCTTCAAAAGGAAGCTAAACGATTTAGTTTGAGCAAACTTCAATTGTGTTGCCGTGCTCCTGTGTGATGTCCTTGTTGACAGACCTGAAGAGGAAGTGAGGTGGACCTGCTGGGGGTTCAGCTCCAGAGGGATACTCTGCTCAGGGTATCAGTCAGGGGTGTCTCAGCTGACTGGCCACTCTGGCATCCAAATGCCCTTGCTCAGTGTTGTCCCTGGTGTTTGGAAGAACAGGTTTGCAGTGTAGACTCCCAGCGCACTGGTTAGCCCATGAAAAACTTTGCTGTGCTGAGTTTTTCACCGCTAGACCTGCACCTCAAAGCCCCTGGCCAGAGTTCCCTCCAACAATCATGCATGGCTTCTCCAAACAGCTTTCCTGTGCATGCCCTACGTGAAGGCTAGGGAGGTTCCCAGTTCCTTCCTGATTCAAACAGTACTGTGAATCAATCTCTTGAAAAGAAATCTTGAAAATTTGTGTAGCATTCTCTGTTGGAGAAACCTCTCTTCTTAGTCCTGTGAGGTCTAGTGACGGCTCTGTATATAGCTGTGATGGGAGCGATGGTACAGGACTCTGTCCCCCATGTTCTCTTCATCGCTGTTCAGCTCCTGCCTTAAAATGTGCCATTGGATGGGGAGACAGCACATCTCAGTGATTTGTGCCTGTGCTTATCAACTTAGGGAGGCTGAATGTTTTCTGCACCTGTTGGCCACAGGTGGTGATTTCCTTTTGAATTACAAGACTTTCTCACTTCTCTCACAAAATGAACTGGTGAGACCTCTTTTACTCCGATAATTCAAACCCTGGGAAGGTGAAGCACTTTCATCACCAATCACAGCACTAAACAATGAACCAATCACAGATGCTAGGTTTAACTGCCTCTTTGACTTCATGAGGCTTTGGTGGGGACACCCAGATACAAACAATAACACCTTTGAAAGTAAATCCTCTGAAGATGCCCATGCTCTGGACTAGAAGATAATTCCTTGCCTTAGTCCAGGGTTTATCTTATTTTATTTTATTAATTTATTCTTTAAATCTCTCACTGTGCAGTTGAGGCTGGCCTTCAATTCACTATGTAAATTAGGCTGACCTAGACCTTGGAATAATCCTCCTGCCTCAGCTTCCTAAGTGCCAGGATTACACGCATGTACAATCACACCCAACTATTGTTTTTTAAGCTGTATTTATTGATTTACTTGAGATTACTCAATTCAATTATATTTGTTATACTTAAGTATACAAAAATGCTAATAAATGTAATAAAATTCCAGCCCAATGTTAACAACTTAGCAACTTAGCAATGCCCTGTCTGGGAATAAATTATGATAAAAGGACCAAGGCACTGGATTCAATCTTCAGCACAGCAAAATTAAATAAATCTATAAATAACAGACTTTGTATAAAATAATCTATAAATAAACAATACTGCTTAGAAATAAATCTATAAAAAACAAAATTGCTTGTCAGTAAATCTGTAAGTAAATAAAGCTTTTGTGGATATTTCAGATCAGAAGTGTTTTAAAAGCAATTTTATTTCATTATAATTGACATACAATGAACTAACAGGGTTAAATACAAAATTGGATGAAACTTGACATGGGTCAGATATGTAGCTCATTGGCAAAGTGCTCCCTGGCAATCACAGGGTACAGAATATGGTTCCTGGTACCAAAAATAAACAAATCTGAAATTAAAAACAAACAAACCTCTAGGAATCTTGTCATACATGAGCCCCTTGAAAATCATCACTGAAGTGGTGATGTATACGTCACCTTCACATTTTCCTTATGGTTCCTTATAATTGCTTCCTTCCATCCTAAGCAATGTGTCTGCTTTTTGTCTCTGGGAAACACTTTGTATTTTCTAGAGTTGACAGGTCTGTAACTACACAGGATGCTGGTATACTAAGATGCTAAAAATTAAAATAATTGATTAAAAGATTATTAAGAAAAATATTTACTTAAACATGTAGTTATTAGTAATATTGTCATGATGTACTAAACTCATTACCCTAGTAACCAAGCACCAACCACATAGTTATAAATTAACTGACTGCATAGTTCTGCTGCTCTGTAATGCGTCACCCCCTCCCCCCACCTTAGTGACCTGTGTGATATGTCAACATTTGTTCCCCTTGTAAGAGACAAATGATCTTGTGTCAACCATTATTCCCTTTATGAGATACAAATGTTCCCAGAATTAGCAGCCCAAGGGCTATGAATTCTCTAACCACCCACTGTGAAATGCCTCTTACCTCTGCAAAGGGGAACAAAGGCCCACCTTATTTCTGTTTCTCATCACTATGTACTTAATGATCAATGAGCTAATCATAAATGAACTATAAAAATCAGTCAAAACTCTAACTCAGTTGCAAAGCTTTGCAAATTCCATCTGCACTGTGTCGCTGGGCAAGCTAAAATAAAAGCGATTCTTTTAAAAAAGACATCTTGTGCCATTTGTCATCTTGGGGTCTTGCCCGTTTTTCATCATGGGGCCCTGTTTTTTGAGTAGAGTACAACATTTGGGGGCACTCCGGGATTACATGGGGACTCCTCCCCACATTTTTTCACCAATCGATTGGCTTGAAACATCTGTAAGAATTTGGATCTTTTATTCTTTGTAATTTGAGTGTGCACCTTTGAAGTTGCAGAGAGCTTGGCTGGTTCCTTCTGCACCCGAGCGGGATGCCCTCCGGGACAGGGCTTCTAGGCCATTTGTGATTTGGGATTTTTTTTATTCGTTTGGTTTTGTGCTTGGCATATTTTTACGGTGGAGCCATTTGTTCATTTGAATCTGTTACCTCAGTACAAACATGTAGATTTCTTTTTTCTCTTAAACTACTGTTGCAGGTTCCATGTGGCTTATTGGACTTAAGGGTCATAATGAAAATTTATTTCCCTTTAGGTCACCGAACCATGGACAGAAAATCCTTTGTTTTTGTCTTTAATGTTGGTCTTGTCTTTTATGGTGCCTTGTTTAATGTTTTAGTTCTCAACTGATTATGTACAACCTTGGCATGTCTTTAAAAGTGTTTTTCTGGTTAAAATGTAAATATATAACAATACATATATATTTACACACACAGACACAGATATATATATATATATGGCTTTTAAAATCATATTGGCATTACCAAATAAAGCCAGGTCATACTGTTATTGAGCCAGTTTAAAAAGTTACAGTTTTTAAAGTGTAACATTTTAAGATGGTAAAAAGACATAAAATGATTTAATATATTTTAGACTACTAAGAAAGTCACTTCAAGGATTTTGTTAAAATTTTTAATGTTGTCTAAAAAGCTAGAAAAAAGGTAATTGGTAATAAACAGAAACAGAAAAACAAATGTGTTCAGAATTTGACAGTATTGGATCAGTAAAACTTTACTGCAAAATGTTTCCATTAAAATGAGATTGTATTCTAAAAAGGGGAGGACAAACTAGAGCCCTTTGTCATCCCAAGTTTATATAATGATAAAAAGTCAGTGTTGACCATATATAAAATATATTTGCCTATGAAAATAAAAATTAAAAAGGACTGTAATTCTCAGTCCCATCCGGACTAGAAGCCATCAGCGTTCAGAATTCCTGTACTCCTCTTCCTCACCCCCCTTTTTCTAAGGACCCTCGGGGCCTTATTTCTCTTTTGAAATTTGTCTTCTCCATTCATCACCCCACTTGGGATGACTGCCAGCAGATTTTACAGGTTTTGTTTACAGTAAAAGAGAGAGAGAAAAAAAACCTTCATGTTGTGGGATAAAAATCAGTGTGCATTCCAAATAAAAACCTGTCCTCTGATCCCAAATGCCAGAACCATGTTTTCCCTTTGTCCTGCCCCGATCGGACAACCAGAGGTAAGAAGGCTCTCGTTCAGTATTGCCAGTTGTTCTCAGAAGCCTTTAAGGGCTGCCAGAAAACCCACCAATTTGTCCAAGGTAACAGAAGTGAGACAATTAGATGATGAGTCTTCCTCGGGGTTTCTAGAGAGATTGCTAGAAGCCTATTACATTTATACACCTGTAGATCTGGTAGCACCTAAAAAGGCAAGGGCCATTAATAATACCTTTGTAACTGTTAGCACCTGATATTAAGCAAAAGTTGCAAAGAATTAAGAGATTTTAAAAAATGCCCCTCAGTTAGTTATTAGAGTTTTCTTAAAACTGACTCTTTCCTCCAGCTGGTGCAAGCCATTCAACAGATTCCAGTTCCTGTGACTAAAAAACAAATATAAAAATTTCTAGGAGCCATAGGATATTGCCTGCTTTAGATTACAGACTCAGGAGACCAGGCTTTTCAGCAATTGAAATCAGCCTTAACAGAAGCTCCAGTTCTGGCTCTGTCAAAGTTGCAAAAACCTCTTTCCCTCTATGTTGATAAAAAACAAGGGATAGCAAAAGGAGTACTGACCCAGAGTTTAGGACCATGGCAAAAGCCTATTGCCTATCTTTCCAAGAGACTTGATAACATGGCAGCCCAATGTCTGCCTTGCCTGCAAATGATTGCCTCCATGGCCCTCCTGGTGAAAATGGCCCAAAAGGTGACATTTGGACAAAAACTTTTAATTATCTCTTCTCATTCACTGGAGACTCTCATCAAAGCTTCACCGGATGGATGGCTGCCTATCAGGCATTACTTCTAGATCTGACTACCATCAGTTTCAAGGGGACAGTGTCTTTAAACCCAGATACTCAGCTGCCTGATGATGACCTCTCCTTGCCCCTCTGATCATTTCATGGGGCTTTGACCAGACTTGACAGATGAGCCACTGTCCGGAGTTCCATCATATTTCTCTGATGAAAGCAGTCACATATATCAAGGTAAGCAGGTCATGGGAGCCACTGTCACAGACTCTCAGATTCTATGGGAACAAATCTTAGAGCCAAAAACATCAGCCCAATGGGCTGAACTCATTGCCCTCATTGAGGCCCTCAAGTTGTCAGACAGATAGCAGATATGCATTTGCTACTGCCCATGTTCATGGGGCCATTTATCAGGAATGAGGTTCACTGACTTAAGGGGGCCAAAAGATAAAAATGCTCCCCAAGTTTTGGATTTGTTAGCTGCCATTTGGATGCCAAGGAATATGGCTATTAAATAATCTAACAGATGCAGCTCCCCAAAAAGCAGCCACAAAATCAGTGGGGATTGAGACAATCCCGGCATTGCTACTGATTCCACCCACTCTGTCAGAGCCCTTTTGCACTCAAAAAGACTTACATTTGGAAGCTCAACTCCAAGCAAAGTTTGATATCCCTGGGGGCTTGTACCAATTGCCTCATACTCAAGTCCTCCTCTGCGAGGCCTTGAGATAAAAACTCATCCAACAAGCTCATCTGTCCACTCACATGGGAGGATCAAAACTCACTGCCCTTTTTGAGATCATTTCTTTATCCCTCAGTTATCGAAGCTTACTCAGTCTGTGAGCCTTAGAGGCCCTCAGTGCCAGTTGGTAAATCTTAAGCAACCACAACAAATGAAAACCACTTGGTATCATGGGACTGTGCCTGAAAAACATTGAGAATTAGATTTTACAAAAATAAAAAAAAAGCCTGGACTTCAAGGGAATGAGTACTGGTAGATAGCTTTTCCCAATAAGTCTTGAGTCAGCCCTGATAGCAGTTTTCCCAATTTGGCCTCCCTTTATCCATGGGGTCTGACAATGGCCCGGGTTTTATAGCCCAGATAACTGAAAAACTAACCCAAGCTTTGCAGATTGATTAAAAACTCCATTGTGCTTACCGGCCTTAAAGTTGAGGACAAATAAAAAGTATAAATCAGACTTTAAAAATGGTAGTAACTAAGATGACATTCAAAACTGGCGAGAACTGGGTGAGTCTCCTTCCTTTTTCCCTCTTGCGTGCACAATGTACCCCCTATGTTACAGTTGTTTCCCCTTTAATGTTCTATGTGGGAGACCTCCTCCTCTTATTCCTAAGATTTCTGAAAAAAAAATTAGCTGAGCTGGCTAATCAAGATCTTGCTAAGTTCCTCCAGGCCCTTCAACTTGCTCTGACTTCCATCCATCAGTTATTCTGAGAACAACAACCTCTGCCTATAGCCCATCCTGAAGACAAATGTCTTGCCGTGAAACCTAGGACACTACTCATCAAGAGACATCACCGTGAGTCCCTCAAACCATGGTGAGAAGACACTTACACAGTGGTCCTCAGCACTCTGACTGCCTTCAAAGTCACAAAAAAGCCTGCCTCAATTCATCATTGCTACCTCAAGCCAGTTCTGGCCTCTGACAGCAATCAACCTACAGATAAGTGGACTGTTGTTCCCTCCAAGGATTCTTTAAAGCTTAAGATTGCCAAATGTATCTGATAATCTTGTTCTTAGGTGTTTTTCCTTATGGAGACCCCAAGGAGATACCTTGTAACCCACTGTTTAAAACTTACAATTACTGACTATTTCACTGGTAAATTGTTGGAAGCCAATGCTACTGTCTATAAGATAATTAAGATAAATTTATGTTCCCTATTAGATAACATCCCAGCAAAAATTAGACAAAAAAATTGTTGTTGGGTGTGCATGTCATGCTGCCTGATTGGTTGCTAATCGAGACTTACAGGGACCTACGTATTCAAAAAAAATTACCGTCCACTTACTGGTATCTTTGTCCCCAAAAGCAACAGCCAGCCTCTGATTATAGGTGTTCACAATCCATAGAGACAAAATATTTTGTAGACATTGGGGTTGTAAATTTGTATCTCCTTGACAGGGAAATAAATGGGGTCTTTAACTTTTTCCTCACTTTTGAGACCCAATCTTCTGTTCTCCTCCACTAGACTTCCTGCTCCTGAGACCTTTTTGCCCTCTGCGATTTCTGTGACATCTCTGGACCCTTCTTGCCTCTGGACATTGCTTATGGCAAATCAACTTTTAATTCCTGTACAGATGACACCTTTGTTGGTGGGATGCTAAGCCCTTGCTCACACTGGACAATGTACAGGGTGCTCCAGGAATCTGTGTTTACTCTGCCTCCTACTCCTTGCACACTTCCCCTAATGCTGCACTCTATAATCCTACCTCGTCAGCTTTGATTTATACTTTTTCCTATCCTGCTAATCAACACCTTGTTGCTCCCAATGGAGCCTGGTTTGCCTGTTCTTCTAATATAACTCCTTGTTCCATGCATCACCTGTTTACCCAGTGCCCTGAGCTTTACATATTAGTCCATATCTTTCCCCAAGTGTATTGGTACCCTAGAGATAATGGTAAGAGTCACTTGTTCCCTAGCTTTGACTTAAAGAGTCCAGTAAGAGCAAAAAAAATCTTGCATTATTACCTGTATTACTAAAAATTGAGATAACAAGGTCAATAGGTTTAAGAGTGTCCTGCCTAGTAGTCAAAAGACCAAAATTATAGACACTTATGTGTACTCATTGACCAAGATTTAGCAGCCCTTAGTGATTCTGTCTCCAAATTAGAGGATTCTTTAAGTTCACTGACTGAGATGGTTTTACAAAACTGGCGGGGTCTAGATCTCCTGTTCCTAAAGGAAGGAGGCTTTTGTCTGACATTAGGAAAATATTGTTGTTTGTATGCCAATCATTCTGGGGTTATCAGACAAAGTATGGCCAGCCTTAAAGGGCAGCTACAGGATCAAGAACAAGCCAGACAAACTGAACAGAATTGGCTTGAGGGATGGTTTTCTCTATCTCCCTGGTTGACAACGTTAATCATAGCAGCCTCCAGACCTCTGTTAATCTTACTTACTTGTTTAACAATTGGACCTTGCATATAAACAGATTAGTAATGTTATACTAAGATGCTAAAAATTAAAATAATTGATTAAAAGATAATTAACAAAAATATTTACTTAAACATGTAGTTATTAGTAATATTGTCATTCTATACTGAGCTCAATACCCTAGTAACCAAACACCAACCACATAGTTATAAATTAACTGACCACGTGGTTCTGCTGTGCTGTAATGCGTCATCCCCCCACCTTAGTGACCTGTGTGCTATGTCAACTTTTGTTCCCCTTGTAAGAGACAAATGATGCTGTGTCAACCACTGTTCCCTTTATGAGAGACAAATGTTCCTGGAATTGGCAGACCAAGGGCTATGAATTGTCTAACCACCCACTGTGAAATGTCTCTTACCTCTGCAAAGGGGAACAAAGGACAACCTTATTTCTGTTTCTCATCACTATGTACTTAATGATCAATGAGCTAATCATAAATGAACTATAAACATCAGTCAAAACTCTAACTCAGTTGCACAGTTTGCAAATTCCATCTGCACTGTGTCACTGGGCCAGTTAAAATAAAAGCACTTCTTTTAAAAAAGACGTTTTGCGCCATTTGTCATCTTGGGGTCTTGCCCCGTTTTTTCATCATGGGGCCCTATTTTATTTGAGTAGAGTACAACAAAGAGGTGAGTGCCAATTAGTGACAAGGGAACTATGTGGCAAGTGGAACTTAGAGTTTGAAGTCCTTGGGTGTCCCTGCCTCACCAGAAGGAAATGTTTAATTGGATTAGGAATTTGGTTCCATTTCAGCAATAATTGTCACCCCCATGCTTGGCAATATGATCACTTTCAGAATTCAGAAATTATATGAGTCTGAATGAGTAGCAAGCTTGTCTTGGAGAACTGATGCTAGCTTTTATTTCATCCTTACTCTGTTGCAGACCATTACTATCATTTAAATGTAATGTCTTCACTTTACACGGTAACTATGCTCCTTTTGTTTTCACATACTGGGTTTCTAGGTGGAAAATTAATAGAAACGAGTGAAAATCATTAAGATGAAGTCTGCTGCCTCTAACACAGACTTCCGACTCTCTGTTCTGTTGTGTCCTGTCCTGGCCTGTTCTCAGAATATTTTCTGACATCAGTGGATTTTTTATTCCTGGAGGATTGAACCTTAATCCTGAAAATATTTGTAGCCCATTATGGAAAGAGTCCACTGATCCTTGAAAGAAAGCAGGGGTAGCCATGAAATGGCAGGGATAAATAAGCAATTTAGAGAAGACCTAACACCACCACTTCTCAAAATTCAATGAAATCGAATGGGAAATTGTTCTTCCCAATTCATTCCTGGAAGCAAGCATTACCCTGATACCAAAACCAGAGAACAATCCAAATAAGAAAGAGAACTACAGACCATTCTGCCTAGTGAAAATTGAAGCAATATCCTCAATAACATACTGGAAAACAGACTGCAGAATATCATCGAGAAGATTGTACAACATGATCAAGTGGAATTATTCCCTGGGACGCAAGGGTGGTTCAACATACATAAATCCATACATATAATACACCGTATTGACAAATCCAAAAGCAAAAATCATTTGATCATTTCAATAGATGCAGAAAAAGATTTTGACAAAGTCCATCACCTATTCATAATAAAAAACCTACAAAAATCAGGAGAGATGATCTTTATCTCAATCTGATAAAAGCCTTTTATTACAAACCAACATTCAACCTCATACTAAGTGGACAAAAACTGAATTCTTTCACTCTAAAATGAGGAACAAAACAAGGATGTCTACTGCCTCCGCTCTTATTCAATATAGTCCTGGAAACTAGCTGGAGCAATTAGACAAGAGAAAGAAATAAAAGGAATAAAGATAGAAATGAAAATGTTAAACTATCATTATTTGCAGAAGACATGATACTCTACTTAGAAGACCATAAAAATTCCACCAAAAGAATTCTAGTTAAAGAAGAAAATTCGGTAATATAGCTTGTTAAAAAGACAACACTCAACAATCACTAGATTTCATAAACAAGAATAAAAAACTCATGGAAAGAGAAATCAAGCAAACAATAACTTTTACAATAGCATCCAACAAAATGAAATACTTAGGAATCAATCTAACAAAGGATGTAAAGGATCTCTATACTGTAAACCACAGTACTCTCAAAAAGGAGATTGAAGACGATATTCTAAAATGAAGAGCTATCCCGTAGTCTTGGGTAGGGAAATTCAATATAGTGAAAATGACCATACTTCCAAAGCTATTGTACAGATTCAGTGCAATCCCAATCAAAACCCTGTAGCATATCTCAAAGAATAACACAAAATAAT
Source organism: Cavia porcellus (assembly GCF_034190915.1). NCBI lineage: Eukaryota > Metazoa > Chordata > Mammalia > Rodentia > Caviidae > Cavia > Cavia porcellus. The sequence goes on along the minus strand of NW_026947533.1, from coordinate 600,347 downwards.
TCCAAAAATTCATCTGGAACCAGAAGAGACCTAGAGTAGCAAAGGTGATACTTTGAAACAAAGGAAAGATAGGGTTCATCAAAATCCCTGACTTGAAATTATACTATAAAGGTATCGTGATTAAAAAAATAAGATGTGATACTGACAAAAAACAAAACAAACAAAACCAGACCCAAAGATCAAAGGAACAAATTAGAAGATGGAAAAACAACCCCAGACCACTAAACCATCTTATCTTTGACAAAGGTGCCAAACAAAGTCATTGGAAGAAAAGCAGCCTCTTTAATAAATGGTGCTGGAAAACCTGGCTCTATACGTTATGAATATTATCTTTCAACGTGTATTAAGTTAAGATCAGAATAGATCAAAGATCTTATATTAAAACAGAAACATTAAATCAGCTGCAAGATAGAGTAAGTAAAACTCTTGCAGATATTGATGTACGAAAAGACTTTATGAAGAAAACTTGGATTGAACAGCAAAAATCAAAGACAATTAAGTGAGAATCTCACCCTACTGAAAAACTTTTTAACAGCAAGAGAAATCACTAACAGAGTGAAAAGACAACCCACAATGTGGGAGAAAATATTTGCCAACTCTTCCTCAGACAAAGTATTACTATTGAGAGCACGGAAAACTAAAAAATTTCAGTCTTCCCAGATTTAAAGACCCAATCCAAAAATGTGCATCTGAGGTGAAATTCACAGTTCTCAGTTGAAAAAATAGAAACAGCAAATAAATATGTGATAAAATATTCTGCATCACTCTACATTTAACAATTGCAAACTAAATAACACTGATATGTCACCTTGCCCCAGAAAAAAAAATGCCTACTGTCAAGAAATCAAGCAATAACGAATGCTGGAGAAGTTGTGGGGGAAAAAGGAATCCTTCTCCATTGTTGGTGGTAAGGCAACCACTGTGGAAATCAGTGTGGAGATTCCACACAAACTAGGTCTACAGGTCCCACTCAACTCAGCTATTCTCCTTCTGGGTATCTACCCAAAAGAATAAAAATCATCATACCACAATGATATATGTGCACCCACGTTTATAGTAGCACAGTTTGTGGTAGCCAGATCTTGGATGGAATGCAGGACCTCTAGCTTGCCAGGCAGGTGATTAAGCTAAATCCCTGGACCCTTTTTTTACTTTTTAACTTTCAAATAAAACGGGTTTGGGAGAAAAAACAAGGACTGAGGTAAAGACTTTCAGTGCAAATACCCATCAGACGAGCTGAGGTCAACATTCCAGAAGACAGCCAGCTCCAGGAGCCTCCACCATCTTTCATTGGGGATCCACAGTTCCAGGGTGGGTTTTTTTTCTGTAATTATTCTTGGTGGGGAAGGCAGGCAGGAGAGCAGGAGCCAATCAGTGATGAAGAGGCTGGCTGTAAGAACTGTCCAATCAGGCGGGCCAAGGTAGGCGGTCTCTTCCGGTGTCATGGCATCAATTGCAAAGCCAGGGCAAAAAAGGGAGCGCTAGATGTTTGCTAGACCACTATTTTTTGCTTCTATTCACTGTGGACTGCTTAGAAAGAACCTGGGAGACCTCCAAACTATGCAATGGTGATGTTATGGGATGGGAGCAGATAAATGGGGTGGAATCCAGTTGAGACCAGTTAGAAGTGATTTGAAGGGGCTGGGGTTTAGCTCAGCTGCATAAGTGCCTGCCATAAAAGCAGGCAGTCATGAGTTCGATCCCCGGTACCAATAAAAAGGAAAAAGACCAAAAAAAAAAAAAAAAAAAAAAAGAAAGAAAAAGAAAAGAAAAGAAAAAAAAAAGTGGTGAGAAGCAGCTGTGCTGTCTAGAGCCTGTGTGCTTAGCCTCAGACCCTGAGGTGCTCTAGTGCTAGCAGTGAGTCATTCTCTGTCCCTTTTATCTCTCGCTGGGTCCAGGACAGTTCTGGGTCCCTAGAACGCTGTCACCACTGTGATACAACCAGGCCACAAGGCCATTTTTGAAATCGCCTGCAGCCCTTGCTCCTCCAAGTCTGGGCCCAGGACGGGGCATGAGGAGACCCCTGATTCTGATGTGTTTTCAAGCTGGGTGCAGCTGTAATAAGCCAGGTCTCTGCTCTTATTCCTGTCAGCAACAGATCTGAAAGCCAGAAGTTTATAATTGTCTGTGCTGCAGGACCTAGTAGCCACAACTGCTCTCCTTAAAGTTATGCATTTATGTATTTTGTGATCACCTAAATTTATACTATGTTCTCACATTTCCAACCCCATGACAGATGTTGGCAAAGATTATGAGAATTCAGAGATGTGTAGTGATATACTTCAGTGGAGGAAGGCTTTCCAAACACCTGGTGAACTCCTGTGTATGATAAATAACAGTGCAAAGAATTTCTGAGCATTCTTTATGTGACATATGTGCTCATAGACTATGTTTGTGAGAACAGCCATAGAGGTTGAATTTTGAGAAAAATGAAGCAGATATAAAAGTGTCATCAAGGCTAGGGTAAAGTGTGCTTGCTAAGGATAAATTCCAGAAAGGGCTGCCAGTTAAATTCTCTTTGAAAAATGCCTAAATTTAGTCATTTGCATGAACATATACACGTGATTTCCTTCTGAATGGAAAGGAATATGGGTGTCATCTCTGAATTAAGGGCTGATTTAATAGCTTGGTTGATCATATACATTGTTTAAATATGGAAATGCTCTGTAATGGACTTTACTAATTCGTGTAAAGAGATGCCCTAAATTGAAATTGTGCAGGGATATTACTAGTTAAGGCATGAAGGGTTTTCTGCTTAGGGTGGATCAGATGAGCATGGAAAGGATGTGGAAGTGACTGGCAGGACACTGTGTGCAAATAGCAGGACATACAAGAGAGAGGGTCTTCACTGAAAGTCAGGTAGTTCTTAGGGTAAGCATGAAGTTAAAGTTAAATTATGATACCTTCCTTGAGGCGAATAGCACTAGTTCTGGTAAGAATCAGTATTCCACATCCCTGTCAACCCATGAATTCTGTGTTGTTCACTTGAGATCTAGCTTTGATTATCTTGAATTATGACCCAGTATCATGAAGGTGAAATTTGAATTTTTTTGTACCAAGGATCGAACTCATGATCTCAAGCTTGCAAGTTAGGTTTTCATGCTGCTAGCTAAATACCCAGCTCTGAAACTGTTTTCTGTATGTTATAGATGATATCAACCTTGTTCCTCAGAAAATGTTGAATATTGTGGAATTTTTCTATATTGTATGTCTATAACTTTTTAAAGCAAACCAAAGGTGTCTTACGCAGTCACTTTTCAAGTTTCACGTTGTCTGTGTGGTATCTCAGTGAGGGTTTCTCTATTTCAGACAGCTCTGAAATAGAGAACTTATGCTAGCCTCAAACTCAAGGCAGTTCTCCTGCATCAGCCTCCCAAGATATATTCCTTATTTATGAATGGAAAGTGATCACTTATTGACACTGAGCTATAATTTGAAGCTTGCACCTGGTTTCATTGTTTATATGTTTTTTACCTACAGCAGTTTTCCTTGAACATTTGAGTTATTATTTATGTACCATATTTGATGTTATTTATGTTTTGTTCTGTGAAACCAAATTCAAATATCAAAATGCTGCTTAAGTATATTGAGAACAAAGGACTCAGTGGCCTAATTCAGATTTGAAGAGATATCATTGGTCTTACATCAAAGTGATTGATGAGATATTTGTCTGCCTCTGTGCTTCAAGGATGCTTGTCCTGCAGGCTCTCACTATGAGCTCTGCATTAGAGACAATGCACAGCGACTCTTTTTTTTTTTTTTTTTTTGTCTTTTTTGAGACAGGGTCTCACTACACAGTTCAGGCTGGCCTTGAGCTCACTTTGCAGCCCAGGCTGGTCTCAAACTCGCAAGGATCCTCCCACCTCAGCCTCCAGAGTGCTGGGATGACAGGCTTGAGCCACCAAACCCAGCACACAGGGACTCTTGCAGTGACTCAGCAAAAGAATCAGTGCTCCTATTTGGCTGTTACATTAGCTGTGAGTTGCATTATGGCATCAAATTTGCTGTCTCAAAATATGTGTATGTACAAGCAATTAATCCCCAAGATTTGGAATTAAGATTTTAAGAAATCAGTCTCCATTCAGCTGTTATGTGGGTTTTATTTGTTTAGTTTAGTTTGTTTTATTGAGACAGGTTTTCTCTACGTACATCAGCTAGATTTGAACACTTTATGGAGTGCAGAATTGCCCTAAGCTCAAAGCAGCCATCCTGCATCAGCTTCTTGAGTGCTGGGATGATAGATATGTGTGGTTTTATCCTAGAAAATATTGAGGCTTGTAACTTAGCTGTGTTGTAGATTGGCATAATAGATGCCATCTTGAGCTTTGCATTTAACTAGTGCCCTGTATTTCACCCAGAAAATGGAAAAATCACTCAGGGTAGAAGACCCAGGAGAAAAGCAAAATGAGCTGGACCCAAAGAAAAAAATTAACCTGCTCAACAAAAGAAGCAGAATACAGTTGTCATCCAAAAATTATTATAAGATTCTAGCTAAATGATTTCCAACAGGATCTTTTTGTGATTCTATCTTTTAAAATATCTGTAACTTTCCAGTTCAAAGCCTCTTCTTTAGATCCTGAAATGGGGATAGGGGTTTTTTTTATACAAGTGGTCCTGAGACTAGCTAATGCAATTCCACATTTCTCAATTGGTTTGCTTGTCTTCCTATATTGTTGTTCACAAACTCAACTCAAGCTGCAGAAACCTTTAATGACACAAGCAAACAACAGGATTAAATGACATTGCCACTGAAATGAAAGAATAATAGTGAAAAGGAGAGGAGAAAAAAGACAAATGCCATGTGTTATAATGCCCACCTCTTTTCCCTAGTGATGAAGAGACTGAAACAGGAGAATGGCCATGTATTCAAAGACAGGCTAACCTACATAGTGAGTAGGCTGGCCAGAACTCCTAAGTGAGACTATGTCTTTAAATCAAAAAACTAAAATGAAAAACATAAACAACCAGGTGACAGAAAGACTACTAAAAAAATTATAGAGCTGAGTGAAAGTTGACTTATGCAAAATGAGATTTATTGAATGATGCTGCAGAAGAAGGAAGGCTATGTAGTGGCATCCAGGAGGCAGTGACAAAAAGATTTAGGAATGGCACCTACTGTGCTACAGCACAACAATGACGTCCTTCCTCCAATACATTTGCAGTTCACTAGAATGAGGACTTTTAAAAGCTCATGGAAATCTTAAATTCATGGCAAACAAGCAGCTTGAAATCCAGCCTTTGGAACATGGCCTTTGGCCGAATTTCATATTTAAATTGAAATAAGAAAAAAAAAATCCTGCCCTGTTTGATGTCAAATGCACCAAATTACTGGCTCACAACATTGAGAAAGGAAGTCACAAACAAAAAGAGGTTCAAAATTTTTCTTAGAAAAAAAGATAGAAGACTAGCCTTGAATTTTCAGGAGTGGTCTGCAGTGTTTTGGCCACAGACATATTGTCAGGGGTCATTTATAAAGGAAAGCCACAATGTGGGGACAGTGTGGGTCTCAGAATACATTCAACCTATAAACTTATGGCTGCTTAACTAATATTATTCATCAGGAGAACAAGTCAGCTAGAAAAGGTATGTGGGAAGAGCCAAGGCATTTTGTGGGAACAATAGTCCAGTTGTTCTGGTCATTCATTATGGTAATTGATGCCCATCTGAACTTCCTGGAGGAGGTGGTGGTAACTGTAGTACATTTCAAGCTGTTTTTCTCTTCAGGAGCATGTAGACCTGGTCACTTCATCTTCACCTTCAGTTCTGGCTTTCTTCAACTGTGCCTGTAGCAGTGATTGTTGTATTTAGTTTTTTGCATTGACTCTTGAAGGTTCCAGTTCCTCTATGATTGTATACCAATTTCTGTCTACATTGACATCCTTTGCTAAAATCACAATAGTATTTGAATGGATAAAGTGATGTTTATACATTTAAAATATTCATTAATACAGGCCAGGGCTTTAAGCTCAGCAGGCAGAAACGTCTGCCTGGAAAGTGCTAGGTTGTAACTTTGATCCCTGGTACCTAAAAACAAAAGTAATTTAAACTGCAAAGAAAGAAAATAATTTCATTTGTGAAAATGTAAGTTTGCAAAATTTATAACTAAATATGTCAAGGGCAAATTAAACATTGTTAATAGTCATATTTAGTATCTAAAGTTGTTGGTTCTGGGGATTGAGGTCAGTTATACAAGAAGCTCCCTGGAGAGCACAAGGTCATGAGTTCAATCCCTCATTAAAAAAAAAAAAAACTCGCATTTGTCAGTGATGCAGTGCTATGAGCACACTTATTGAAACTGATACTTGTTAATTAATAGGCTTAATGTTTCCTTTGTGGTCTATGAAATACCTGCACATAACATGGCAATTACAGTAAATGATGTACTGTCCCCTACAGGATTGCTATTTTCTGAGTTGATTTTATTTTTTGTTTTCCCACATACTTGAAAGTTGAATGTTGGCTGATGCTAGCTAGAAAAACTGTGATAATCATTTTTTTCAATTTAGTGATATATTTCCCTATATCCATTAAGAACATTTTATTTGCTACAATTACCCCAAGTCAAATTGATAAACAATTCTTAAAGTTACAGGCAGCTGAGTTAGTTAGAAATACAGGCAACCATACCATGATATTGTGGAATGAAATTCCTGAACTTCTATGTCTGGTATGAGTTTGTGTTCTCTAAAGTGCAAGAATGAATTTTAGGAACAACAGAGTTGAAGAGCAGAATATATTTATTGAGAGATAGAAAGTGAAAGTATTTTGCTCTAAATAGGATATTTTGGAATTGGGAGGTGGAACCAGGGGACTTTTACCTTGAAGTCACTTTCCTCTCCCCTATTCAACCTACCTGTGGCCAGAAAAGAATCTCAATCAGCTACTTGCATATCATCAATGCCACCTTTAATTAGGCACCACCCAAGTCAAAAACTATATGTATGCCGCCCACATATTTCCAGAAGAAAAAGCCAGACCCCCAGTGGTCATGGGGTTCTCCCCATATTCTTAGAATAAAGGCCATTTTGACTTTGTATTCTCTTTTTTACTACACCAAAAATTCTATCTGAAAGCTTATATCTGAGAAAAACAGGAGGGATTCTGAGCTTGTAGCAAAAGACTCTGTCTTTTTAGAGACCTTATAGAATAAAATCATGTGATGAGATAGGTTTAAAGTGGGTTAGATTACTGAGATTACTGAGGAGTTAAATTAGCACAATAGAGAAGCAGAATATCAGAAATATAAAAGTGGCCTTTTATTTAAAGAATGTGGAGAGGAGCTCACAGCCACCAAGGGTTTGGCTCCCCCCCCCCCCCCACTGACTATGGGTTTATGGAGCATATGTGACTTTTGACTGGATGTGGTGCTTGGAAGGGACATTGATGTCATGCTAGGAGCTGATGGGAATTTTCTTTAGGCCCCTGGGAAAGCAAGAGGATGTTGTATTCAAGGATAAAAGAGGAAGTGGCCATATGAGTAAGCATCCCTGATTTCACATTCTTCTACCTTGAACTACAACCATGAGGTCCTGCAATTGTTTGAAGGGCAAAGCTCTTTCAAGTACATCCTTTGGTTTGAATGAAGAAATCAAAACAAAGAATTTTTGCTATCTGTCTTTCTCCATGGCTGTTGGTAAGCCATTCATAAGAAATATTTTGAGTCAATTCCTTAATGCATTGTCAATACCATAACCAAAATTACAGAACAGTTCAGTTTCAGAAAAAGAAGCAGCACTTAAAAGCAGGGTTAAAGCCTTCAATGCATGTATTCATGGCATGGTGAGATCAACTATGTGTGATACAAACAATTACTGATTTCTCTGACTTCAAGAAAGAGAAACGTTTATACTGATATTGTTGTCCTGAAATGAATCTCCCGGTCTACTATGTCTGATATTAGGTTTTTGTCCTGTAAAGTCAAAGAATGAATTTTAGGAGCATCAGAGATTAAGAGAAGATTATACTTATTCAGAGAAAAAAAGCTGCCTGAGAGAGAGAAGGTATCCTGAGCAGGTTGCCAAACACTGTCCATTCTAGGGACCTTTATAGAGTAAAATCATGTGGTGAAGTGAGTTTAAGGTGGGGAAAACTAGAAACTCACAATGCAGATGGGCATAAGATGGGACAGAGTTATGGTAGCCAATAAGATTATAAGTTCAGGTAAAGTTGATTTAATTGGGAGCAAAGGGGGAAAGGAGGCACATAGAAAGCAGGCATTCTTAGGTAGCTGTGTCTCTTCCTTTAGGGGTTTGGGAGGGTGACTCCTGAGTTCCTCAGGATGATAGGAACTATTTAGAATGTCAGTCTTTAGGATAAGGATACATTTCTTTAAATGGTGACTCCTGACTTCCTCAGAGTGCTAGGGAACTATTTAGAATATCAGTCCTTAGGATATGGATGAATTTGCTTATCATTTGTCTTGAGCCTTGGCCCATAGCATGAGGTGTCAGTCTTCCCCATAGTTGAAAGGTATCTGGTCTCCTGCATGGGCTCCTTGGGGGACCTACCCGTGTCTCATGCCAATAGTATTTAAATAACTCAGGACCTTGTTAACAGCACTGTTTAGAAAATTGATTACAGATGTCTTGTGCTCTGGGTGAATGTTCTGGGGATGACACTGTGCAATGTACATACCATTGTTGCCCCCTGATTGACATGTTTTGGAATTTAATTTTAGTTGATGTGTTCTTTTTTCCTTGAAATCAAATGGATTTGAAAATTAAAAGCCTGAGGAAAGCTCTTCAGTACAAACACTCCTCTGTCGAGCTGAGATCACCACTGTAGAAGAATGGCAGCTCCAGAAGTCTCTGCAATACAGTCTATTATTTGGGATCCTCTCTTGCAGAGAGGGGCTCCTTTCTCTGTTTATTCTTGACTCAGAAGGAGGGCAGTAGAGCAGGAGTCAATCAGTGATGAAGGGGCAGGCTATATGAACTGTCCAATCAGGTGGGCCACTGCTGGCTGTGACTTCTGTCTGTTCTGGTGTCTCAGCATGATTTACCTGTTCTGAGTACAACAGTGGTAGCAAAATGCTTGCTGGATCTCATTTACTACTTTTGATGTCCTGTGGCCTGGTTGGCAAAGAACCTGAGAGATCCTGTAGCCATGGAATGGTGAGGTTGTGGATAGGCGCCCAGAAATAGCGTGGATTGGGCAAAATCAGTTACAAGTGTTTAGGAGTAGTTCCAGTGTCTGGAGCCTCAGGTATTCAGTTAGCTTCAGCTCCTGAGGTCCTCCAGCTTTGGCCATGGGTCATTCACTATTCCTTTTGCCTCTTGCTGTTGGCAAGGGTAATTTGGGGTCCCCAGAACCCTGGCTTTACTATGACAGCAGCAGACTCAAGTATCATCTTTGAAATTCACTGCTAGCCTGTAAGTCCACCATCTTAGTCATTGGGCGGAGCTTGGGAAGACCCTGACTATGATGCTTTTGTAGCTTGTAGAGCAGTAATGATCTAGGTCTATGCTCTCTTTCTGCAGAGTAACAGATCTGGAATGTCCAGAGTTTATTAATGTATGTAATGCAGGGCCTCATAGCCACAATGGCTCAACTTAAACTTGGGCTTTTTTGTATTTATAGTGATCTCCTAAATTTATAGTATGTTCTCCTATTTACATCCTCATGACAGGTAGTGACAAAGGTCCTGAGAATTCAGAGATATGTAGTACTGTGCCTCAGCAGAGAAAGGCTTCCCAAACAACTGGTGAACTCCTGTGTATTATACAGATCAGTGCAAAATAATTTCTGAACATACTTAATTATTTAGGTGGCACCCTTGCTCACAGACTAGGTTTGTGAGAACAGCCATAGAGTTTTGAAGTCTGAGAAAAATGAAGTAAATATGAAAGTGTTATCAAGGACGGGGTAAAAATTTGTGAAGGACAAATTCCAGAAAGGGCTACTTGTTAAATTCTCATCGAAAAATGCCAAAATTTACACATTTGCATGGTCATATACACGTGATACCCTTCTGAATGGAAAGGAATAGGGGTGTCACCTCTGAATTAAGAGCTGATTTAGTAGCTTGGTTAATAGACAGTTTAAATATGGAAATTCTCTACAATGGACTTATCTAAGTGGTGTAAATGAGAAGCCCTAAATAGAAATTTTGCAGTGATATCGATAGTTAGGCATGAAGGGTTTTCTGCTTAGGATGGATCAGAGGAGTGTGGAAAAGATGTGGAAGAGGCTGACAGGATGCAGGCAGCAAATAGCAGGACATACAACAGAGAGCGTCTTCACTGAAAGTCAGGTAGTTCTTAGAGTAAGTGTGAAGTAAAGTTGGGTTCTGATTGCTTCATTGAGGTGATCAACACCAGCTCTGGCAACAATCAGTATTCCACATCCCTGTCAACCCATAATTTTTGTGTTCCATACTTGAGATCTAATTTGATTATCTCTAATTATGCCCCATTTTCATGAAGCTGAAATTTTCAATTTTTTTGTACCAAGGATCAAACGCATGACCTATGCTTTCCAGGCAGGTGTTCATGACACTGAGCTAAATACGCAACTATGAAAATATTTTCTGTGTAGTATGGACGATATCCACATTGTTTCTGAGAAAGTGTTGAATATTGTTGGAATTTTTCTGTATTGTGTGGCTATAATTTTTTTAAAACTAACCAAAGGTGTGTTATGCAGTCTCTTTTTAAGTTTCACTTTGTCTGTTTGGTGTCTCAATCTGGGGTTTCTATTTTAGACAGCTCTGTAAGTTAGGAAAGCCCCAAATTCAAGGAAGAAATCCTTCACCAGCCTCCCAAGATATATTTCTTATATTTGAATTGAAAGTGATCACTTGGTGACAGTGATGTTTAATTTACAGCTTGGGCCTGGTTTCATTTTATATACATATTTTTAAAATACAGCTGTTTTCCACTAACACTTGAGTTATTATTTATATACCATATTTGATGTTATTTATGTTTTGTTCTATGAAACCAAATTCATGTTTCAAAATGCTGCTTAAGTATATTAAGAACAAAGTACTCATTGGCCTAAATGAGATTTGAACAGACATCATCTGTAGTCTATCAAAGTGATTACTGAGATTTTTTATTTAATTTTGAAATTGGTAAAATAGAACAGAACAAGGCAGCTTAAGGTCAACTAAGATCACACAGTGAAATTGGTACACAACTTCACAACAGGTTACTGGGATAACAGTAATATGTATCACAGTATATTTTATTATCTTTATCATAGTTATTCTTTAATCACATATATCAAAATGAGATGAAATGCAGAACATTATAGAACTTATCAAAACAGAATATTGAATTGAGCAGTACCATTAATCAGAATAGAGTGAAACAATAATAAAAATGTTTTCCTTCAAGGAGATAGTAGAAGGAAGTCCCCCTTATTTGCTATGGTCTACTTCCTAGGAGATGCTCAGATTTCTGGTTCCCATTTGCTAATGTGGGGTGACAGGAGAAGAGGGGTAGGGAAGTGGGATGTTTGATTCTAGGTGGTGCATCAGTAGGTTCAGTGTTGCTTACTATGGAGACAGGCTGGTTGTTTGGTTTCACAGCGCCCTAAGTTCCAGCATAGAACGGATCTTAGGAGCTGCTGCTGGTTATCCCCCTGGAAGGGCTGCAGTTTTCCAGACTGCCATCACTGACTAGGGAGGGGAGGTGCTTGCTTGGCTTCCAAGGCAATTGATGAGACATTTATCTGCCTCTGTGCTTTGTGGTTGCTGGTCCTGCAGGCTTCTCACTGTGAGCTCTGCTTTAGAGAAAGAGCACAAGGAGTCTTGCCATGACTCAGCACAAGAATCAGTGCTCCTATTTGGCTGTTATATTAGCAGTGAGTTGCAATCTAGCATCAAATTTGCTGTCTTCAAAAATGTATATAGACACAAAATTAACGACCAAGACATAGATTTAAATTTGAACAAATCAGTCTTCATTCAGCTGTTTTGTTTGGCTTTATTTGTTGAGTTTAGTTTTGTTTTATTGAGACAAGCTTTCTGTATGTATATCAGCTGGATTTGAACACCCTATAGAGCCTAGAATTGGCCTGACCTCATTGATGCCTTCCTGTCTCGCCTTTTGAGTGCTGGGATTATAGATATGCACCACCACACTTTGCTTTTGATTCAGATTTGTAGGAGAGAATTTAAGATATCGCAAACCTGGGGTCTCAACCTTCCTTTAAGAAATATATGTATGATCCTTTAGGAAGCGGTGATCTTTGAGGATGTGGTTGTGAACTTCAGCAATGAGGAGTGGAGTTTGCTGAGTCCATCCCAAAAGAACCTCTACAGAGATGTGATGGGTGAAATCTTTAGGAACATGGCTACAATAGGTAAGGATGAAATCTTTTTTGACACTCATGCTATCAGAATATTGTTTGTTGCTCATTAGTGCTGTTTTGTTAAAAAGAATATGAAAATATTTTTAAAAATAGCTCAGACCTGGACACATTATACCATAAATCTAAACAAAATCTATTAATTTGTATGTATTACTCAACTGAGTCCTGGTATTTCTATGTCTACAATTCAGGAGGACTTGGGGATATCCAGGAAGCTGAAAAAGAATGCAAAATTTACTGGAGATACTTAAGGTAATTCACACTCACAAGGAGAGGAATGTTCTTGAGTAATTAGTGAGTCAGCAGAAAAATGACCACCAAAGAAATGAGGCACCATTCAATTTAATGTCAGTAATATTCTCCAAAGATGTATAAGCTATTGTATATATGAGGGAATTAAATCATGAAAATGTATGACATTGCATATAGATCTGTACGAAAGGCATACACTTTGAGTTATGACATTCTGCCTTCAGTTTTTCTACCCATATATACATGTGAATACAACACATTCATTATCTAACAATTGCTAAGATTGCAATAGAATGTGAAATAAAACTGAGTGCTCATGTTTCCAAGCCATGCACTAGACAATCGGCGATTCTGACTAATATTCTTAGTAGGCTGGTGGAATGTTAGTGCACTCATTTTGAATATCAGTATGCAGTTGTCTCTAGAAATTGATCCCCTCATACTTGTCCTGGATATTTTTAAAATCTCAAAATCTGCATAAAATACTGATACATGCTTAGTCATATACAAAGCAGATCAAGTTATGACAGATCAGGCCTTGAAGCTTATCTATCTATCACTGGATTTGTGGAGAAGGAAAATTTTAATAGACACTCTGTGATTTTTACATTCTTGTAAACCCAGCACACTAGGGTTTGCAAATCTGTTTGCAGAATGGCAATTTCAAGTTCAAACTTCACAGCTTAATGATCTATGAAAATCTGTTAAAATAGATTTTTAAAAAGCTATAGATTTATGCTAATATCTGTTGCTCATTCCCAGCCCAGAATGGAAAAAATGTGTTATATAATGTCAAAAAATAAATAATATAATGTCATTTGCCATAAGAATTAGATGGGTCTTTCACCCATCAATTCAGTGAAATAACTCAGCTATAAAACCTAAAAGGTCACTGGCTTTCTTTTAAAGGAGAAACCAAAATACAAAATGTGGAAAGAAATGAAACAGAGTTGTTAGAGAAAAGTAAGACTGACCAGATGGAAAAGGAAACTACAAGTTAAGGACAGAAGGAAGATTGTGATGGGGAAACATATGAGAATAATGTGCATGTGATACATATATGTACCCATTCCCAAAGTGAAGGTAAAGATTATGCATTTCAAAGTACCAACTTTTAAGATTTCCAAATGTGTACCAGTCTTTTGGGAATGGTTGTTTTCAACATATCTTACAAGGCCATTCTGTTGCTTCTTGGTCAGAATTTCTTAGCAGGCATTAAAAACAGAACTTGATATTAATGCAGTCATTAAACGGAGACCAATTTCACAGTGAATTTTTCTTTTTTTAAATTTAATATAAGGAAAGATTAAATAAGACAAAATAAGTAGAAATAATACTGCATTCAAAGTGAAAAAAACAGTAACAAATAGCAAGATGATGATTACGAATGCTGATCATAGAAATAGTCATGAAATACAAAAGTGAAACATATCAAGTGGGGATTCAAACAACGAGACTGCAAACAGTTTTGTTCAACTCTCGAAAAAAGCTTAGTAATATGGTTATAAATCCTATATGTGATTTTTTCTTTCCAGAAATGACAAGCTAGGGAAATCTTATGGACATACACCTTGGAAGCAGTGTAAAGAAGTATTTCTTTGTAATGCAGAAGGTAATGTGAATGTGAAAGAAAAAGAAACACACCACGATGTTCAGATCCATGAAAAATATTGCAGTGGAGAGAAACCCTATGTATGTAAGCAATGTGGGAAAGCTTTTACCAGACCTGGACATTGTAAGGCACATGAAAGAATTCACACTGGAGAGAAACCATATGTATGTAAGCAATGTGGGAAAGCTTTTACCAGACCTGAATATTGTAAGCAACATGAAAGAATTCACACTGGAGATAAACCATATGTATGTAAGCAATGTGGGAAAGCTTTTAACATACGTGCAAGTTATAAGGTTCATGAAAGAATTCACACTGGAGAGAAACCATATGTATGTAAGCAATGTGGGAAAGCTTTTAAAACACAGGGAGATTGTAAGAATCATGAAAGAATTCACACTGGAGAGAAACCCTATGTATGTAAGCAATGTGGGAAAGCTTTTAACACATGTGCAAATTGTAAGGTTCATGAAAGAATTCACACTGCAGAGAAACCTTATGTATGTAAGCAATGTGGGAAAGGTTTTACCAACTCTGGACATTGTAAGCAACATGAAAGAATTCACACTGGAGAGAAACCATATGTATGTAAGCAATGTGGGAAAGCTTTTACCAGACCTGATCATTGTAAGGAACATGAAAGAATTCACACTGGAGAGAAACTATATGCATGTAAGCAATGTGGGAAAGCTTTTACCAGACCTGGACATTGTAAGGAACATGAAAGAATTCACACTGGAGAGAAACCCTATGTATGTAAGCAATGTGGGAAAGCTTTTACCAGACCTGGACATTGTAAGGAACATGAAAGAATTCACACTGGAGAGAAACCATATGTATGTAAGCAATGTGGGAAAGCTTTTAACACAAGTACAGATTGTAAGGTTCATGAAAGAATTCACACTGGAGAGAAACCATATGTGTGTAAGCAATGTGGGAAAGCTTTTAAAACACAGGGAGATTGTAAGAAACATGAAAGTTCACATTCAATATAAAACCAGTGTATATAGGCATCATGAGAATGGTTTCAGCAGAGGTATATATTGCATAATGCATGAAAATCTTCACACTGGGCAGAAAACTTACATATGTTAGGAATGTGGGAAAGGTTTCTGCAGAAATGCTCATTGTCCAATACATTATAAAATTTGCATGGTTGAGAAACCCTGTGTGTATGTGAAGAATGTGGGAAAGCTTTCACCACACATGGATTTTGTAAAATACATCTATGACTTCACACTGGTGAGAAAGCCTATGTGTATAACAATGTGGAAAAGCTTTTACTGCATATAGTCATTGCAAAACACATAAAAGAATTCACACTGGGAAAAACCACTGGCTATGTAAGCAAGTGGAGACACTTTCAGCAGCCAGATTGTAAGGGAAATACATGAAAAAAACTCACACAAGAGATAAATCCTATGTGTTATGGGAATACTCTCAGCATACTTGATCATTGTTACATATCTGAAAGAGCTCACTAGGCAGAGATGATATGTGGATTACCAATGTGAGAAATATAGCAATCCATGTTTCTTGTTAAATACATAGAAAAAGCATCACTGTTCAGACAGTTTAGATCTAAGTTTACTTTAAAAATTCCAAGGAGACCTGAAGAAATAATTGATACAGAAGTTAGATGTCAATATTTCTTCACAAATATTCCAGAAATGACAAATCTGTGGTGGGGCTCTCCTTAGGTGCACATGTTGTATGGTTTTCAGTTAATCACTTGTACCTCTCTAGATTTATTAATCTAGATGTTTTTGAGCTTCAACATGACATCTTGTAATTAAACATGCTAAACTGAAATGGGCTTTTCACTTTCAAGTATGGATAGTGCCTCCATACTTAATATTTTGTCTTTAGAAGTTAAATTTTGTATTTTCTGAATTGTAATGTTGTTTATTTAAAGAGAAAAAAAGTGTAGAAATAATACAGAATTTCAGAAAAATAAACAATAAGAAATCACTAGTTGATTAGTATTATATTGTCATCTTAGAAGTAGTTGTTCAAGTTACAAATTTAAAGCATACAAAGTGATATTCAAATAATGACACTGTCATGGTTCACCTCAATGATCCACCAAAAAGTTATTAATATGCCTATCTGTCCTACACACTTTTTTTTCTTAAAGAGGGTAAGATTAAACAGAGCAAAACAGTTCATAAGGAAACAAGTTAAGGAAACACAGATTTCAAAGCAAGTCCACTGGAAATGTTCACTGTCTATTTTACTGTCTCTAGTTTTTTTCCAAATAGTTGTTCCCATCCTCACACACATTGAATATATACTGAATATTATAGAACTAATCAAATAATTACAGGATGATACAAGCTTTTTTGATCTTCAAGACTGATTTGGGGGAAGTCGATAATGACTACCATAATGTCTGTCATGGTCTTTGTAGTAGCTGTCTTTATCTTTATGTATGCTGAAATGGAACATAAGAGACTAGACTAATATCACTGTGAACAGTGAATAATAGTATCCTGAGAAGGAGAAAGGTGAGGAATTGCCTAAAAAAAGAAGGCAGAGGACATAGTTAAAAGTGTATCAGGATTTAAAAGCTACAGTAGTCTTGTTGCTCTGTATAGTTTGGTTATATTTTGTTCTGGTCTGTCTACTCATATTAGATTTGAGGGCACAGAGAGATAACCCAAAAATAGCAGGTTATACCATGGTAATTATCCTTAATTTCCTATTAACTAAAACTGAATCCCTATATCACTTACATTGTCTTCTATGACTGATCTTCTTTGAAGCTGGATTGTTTCAATGTTATTTGGCCTTGACTGATTTTATTCACATTTGATATGCTTGCTGGTATCAAGTTCAAGAGCAGAGGCAACTACTCTGAAGATGACAAGGTGTAAAAGATATCCATTGGTGGGCTGGGGATTTAGCTCAGTGGCTTAAGTCACCTGCCTGGCAAGTGTGAGGTCATGAGTTTGATCTCCAGAGCCAAAAAAATAAATAAATAAATAAAAGATATCCATTCCAGGTTTGATTATTTGTTTAATTAAAGAGAAGAAAGGAAATAAAAAACAAAGCAGTAAAAGGGTACAAGTAATACAGAATTTCAAGAAAAAATACAGTAAGAAATCACTAGTTAATAGGTTACATATTGTCATTGCTAGGGTTATTTCCAAAAGATGAAAAATATTAACAAAAGATGAGAAATATAAAATAAAAAGTGGCCTTCATTCTGAGAACACGGAGAGAGATGACAGGCACCCCCACCGCTGGCGTCCAGTGATCTCTCCGGCGGACACGTGGCATGGGGGCCTGTAAATAGGCTTGGTTTGGGGTGGAACCTAAGGCGGGCATTAGGGATACACAGGTAGTCCATTGGTCTTAGGTTTGGCACCCTATGTAAATTTCCATGGATGGGAAGATGGCATCACAGGTAACTTCCTAGGGGCAGGGGAGATGGGGCTTCCTGCTGCCGGTTGTGGCTTTCCTGGCTACAATGTCCTATCTGGGCCAAAACCCTTTCAGTCATCTTAGAAACAGTTGTCCAAATTATAAAATTAAAGCATATAAAGTGGACATTCATACAGTGAGATTGCAGAAGGTTCTGTTCAGTGATCCAACAAAAGCTCAGTAATATGATTTTACATCCTACACACTCAAGCATGCAGTTATATCCCTTAGACCACCTTCCTTTCCTCTCTTTTTTACAATAACAGTTACACGTTTTGAGTTTTTTTACTCCCACAGTTCTTATTACATTTTTTTGAAGAGAATAAATCCTAACATGACTAAATAAAACAGAGACAGTTAGAAAAGAAGGATGGGCATAGTACATGATGCAAAAATATGATCAAAAATGGTTACCATGGTGCCTCTTGCTATTTTTAAAAAGAGTTGCTATATCATCAGGTATAATAGAATTGATCAAAACCGTACAGAACAAGACCAAAAAAACCTACACTGGAAACCTTGCAAGACTTCAAAAGAAGATAATAGTCAAACTATAATGGGCCATCATAATAAATCTTATGGCCTTCAAAGTGGTTGTCTATACGC
Source organism: Cavia porcellus (assembly GCF_034190915.1). NCBI lineage: Eukaryota > Metazoa > Chordata > Mammalia > Rodentia > Caviidae > Cavia > Cavia porcellus. Next base: position 582,133 of record NW_026947533.1, on the reverse strand, counting down.
TCAAACTTGATATTATCAAACAAAATAGAATATAGTAAAATCAGACAGAACAAGATGTGGAGAGCAATACTGGGGTTCAAATCAGGTTAATAGGAAAACTAATAGTTACTATAATATATCCCGCTATTTTTAAATTTAGTTTTCCCTTAATTGAAAAAAATAAAAAAGTTTAATTTAAAAAAAGGGTGGAGATTGAGATAAAAGAGGATATTGTAATAGAACAACACTGGTCAGAATGGAACAATTTAAGCATAATTGTGTTTCACTCCCAGATAATCTAACATAATAGTAGTCACCATAGTGCCTCATTCCTTGAATTATTTGAGTATAACTTCGTATACAATAGCATCAAACATATCAAGACAGTGTGAAGCCATTCAACAGAATGAAAGAATTACAGGGTATTTAGAACCAGTTAACAGAAAACGAACAATGGTTTCTATATTATCTCCTTGCCTATAAAATTTTTCTTTATACTATCACATATAGTAAAATATAGTAAGATACAACATGTTAAAACCAGTGGATACAGTTTGTTAGAGAGGGACCATTCTTGCACCACTGAGATTGAGTCCAGTGTTGATCATGTTGGTTAATTTTGAATATGCTGGTGAGATAACATTGCAAACATTTAGCTGAACACTTTTGTTATGTTTGGTAGGAATATTAGCCAACAGAGTGTTTTCATTTATATTATTTTTAACACATTATTGTCTGGCTTCATTCTCAGGATAACTTTAACTTTGTCACTTAAAAGAAGTTGGTGGTGGGTTTTTCTTCAACTTCATCAAAGAACTGAAAAAAAATCAGTATTTATTCTTTATTATATACTGGATAAAATTCACCAGTGCACTTTTTGTATCCCAGCTTTGTTGTTGTTATTAAGAAGCTGTGATTTTTACCCATTGCCTGTGCTTCTTATTGCTCTGTTCATCAGACTGTTTCCTTCTGATGCATGTGGCTGGGGACATCAATGGACACCACATATCCATTAAGGGTCACATCTCATTTTACTTACGAATGCTTCCATTTATATTGTATCTTCAAACTATCTCTATAATATATAATTTTGTGAGTAACTCCTTTCAGTTACTCAGTTTTTAATGCACACTCTTGTAGGGTTTGGTTAATGCTGGAGGAAACTGGGGCTGGTGAGGGCCTGGTCTCTTATTTAAGGCTTCATACTCTGACCTGCCTGCAGTGTCCCCATCTCCTGACCTGCTCCCTGTAAACACCTGTCATGCTCCATAACTATGGTGAGTCCATATGTGGCAGTTCAGATCTGCACCTGGGTGGAAAACATTCAGTCAAGTTGGGCTCTGTAACAGACTGACCTCATACAGAGCTCCCCTGAGTGAGAGAGGGGGCCTCAGGCATGTAGGGAAGAGCTCTGGAACCATTCCAGCTCTCTCCTGTGCAGCGTACAGTGTGTGATGCTTTCCTGAGAACTTACTGATGGATGAGGAGGCCTGCACCAGGCCGTTTTAAGCCATGGTGTCCTACACCTCTGCCTGGACCATCTGTCTGACTTTAGATCTCCACATAGATCTGAGCAGACTCAGTCTTCCTCTACCAGGCTCTAACTCTATGCTGAGGTTTCAGGTGAAAAATCTGAGATCCTCAAATTAATCTTATATATATTTAACCTGGAAATTCCACTTCTAACAGTCATTATAAAAATGAGATTGACAGACACTGCATTCTCTTCTTAATCAGTTAAGATGTAAACTGTTAGAAACCATGAATGTTCCACAGCACAGCTGCTGTGTTAATTATAAATTACAGCCACTGAAAATGCTGAAAGAGGGCCATGTCCTAAGCCATGTCCCTGATCTTTCCTGAGATTGAAGAGAGCTTGTGTCCTGGCTCTCCACCCAGCAGTGAAGAGACACAGGCCTGCACAGCAGGTGAGGACAGGAGAGAGGAGCTGGTCAATGGCAGACCTCTCATCCTGGGAAGGATGCCTTTTTGGTTGTTCTATTTTATTTTCCATTCCATTATTTATAGTGTTCCACTCAATATTACTTCTCTTCTGTTCAATTCACTTAAGAATAAATAGTTGGTATTTTCTTGAATAGGTGAGTGGATTTGGATGATTTAATATTCTTTTATATGTAATGTAGGATACGCATATAGAAGAACATTAAAGCTTCACTTTATAATTATATAAAATAAGGAGTCTTTTTATTCAGAAAGGCAACACATCATTCATGACTAACTTTTAAACCCCCAACACATGAAGCCATGCAAATCCCGCTGTGGTGGGTGTCCTGCCCTCCCTACCTGAGAAGTCACTGTGCTCATCTGTGTCTGGTAGAGGACACCCAGAATCTTCTTCAGAGTCTCTTTTGCCAGCAAGGAGGACTTGAATCTTCCTGTGCTGAGGTCAAGCAGGGAGTGTGCAGCATGCAGAGGAGCCCAGCACCTCCTGAATTACACACACTTCCACCACTGCATCCCTGGTGCAGCCCTGCAGGCCCAATATGGCAGAGCCATGAAGGTGCACCAAATACTCTGCCACCTCAGCCCCAGGGGCCTCAACTTCTGGGTCCAGGCCTCAGCCTCCACCAGGCTCCAGGCTCTGCTATGAATTAGACATTCATAGTGGGCCAGACACACCATCAGTGCCTTGGGGCAAAGTCCATTTTCCACAGTGACCCTTCCATTCTGCAAATTTTGATCCTTTCCTTTCTAAATGAGGCTGAGGCATTGGAGACAAAACCCCACACATTGGCATTATTTTTGTTTTTCTTTCTTTTCCTCCTCCTCCTCCTCCTCCTCCTCCTCCACCTGCTCCTACTATTTCTTCTTCTTCTTCTTCTTCTTCTTCTTCTTCTTCTTCTTCTTCTTCTTCTTCTTCTTCTTCCTCTTCCTCTTCCTCTTCGTCTTTATCTTTGTCTTCTTCTTGGTTTCTTTGATGCTTCAAATACTTATTTAGAGGTGTGTTTTGCCAAAAAGCTTTCCTTGTCTTTTCACACCCCAGTTAACTGAAGTTTTTACAGAATTTTGCTGCAGTTCACACCCTATGTGTTTGAACACTCAGAATCCATTCTGCAGCTTAGTAGAATGAGTGAAGCAAAGCAGAAACTGAACTTGGGGATGTTACTGTGCCTTCCAACACTCCGACTCATATCTTTTTCCCTCAAGAATATGGGCTTCAGTAGCAGCTGAGTCTGCCACAGACAAAATGAGTTTCCTGCATGTATATCACACAATCTCAATTCCTCTCAAGCACATTGTATCAGGTTTCTTATGGCCAAACTTGAAGAATTATTTCCAGTACATGAGAGGCTGCCACTGGTCCTGAAATCGTGATGGAACTTTTTAAACACATAGTCTGATCTACACATAGTCTGGGGACAGAAGCTAAGGGAGGCAGAGATGGCTGTCACAGATACAAACACCTCAAAATTGTCAATCAACAGCAGTAACAAGGGGGAACCAAGTTGCTGAGCTTTCATAATTGGGTGATGGAATCATGTGGTGGATTGTGCCCTGGGTTTACTGAGGCACTTCAGTAAATCTAGGTTACTGCCTCAATCCCCCTTCCTTCAGTGCAATACAAACAGAAAGTCATGCACATGCATCATTTATTTGCAATTTTTCTATTGCAGTTACAAATCCTTTATTCCTGAGAGTCTACATCTCTGCCATAGCAGACCCAGCAAGGGGCATTACCATCATGTCTTGTAAAGGATCAGTTTATTTATACAAAATGCAGAGTGGTGTTCTCAGACTTGATGTTCCAGACTTGTGCATTTTCAGTCATTTCTTGAAGGGAAGCTAAACGATTTAGTTTGAGCACACTTCAAGTGTGTTGCTGTGCTTCAGTGTGACATCCTTGCTGCCAGACCTGATGAAGGCAATAAATAGAATCTGCGGGAGGTTTAGATCCAGAGGAACACACTTTGCACAGCTTTGTCAGGCAGGGCTGCCCCTCACCTGGCCACCCAGGCATCCAAATGCCCTTTCCCAGTGCTGTCCCTGGCTTTGGGAGACACTGGATTGCTGTGGAGATGCCCAGTGCACTGGCTGGCCCAGGGAAAACATTTTCATGCCATGAGTTTGTCATCCTTAATCCTGAAGCTCTGTGGCCCTGGGGCTAGGGCAAGTTTCCCCCCAGCTGCAGTGAACAGCATCCTCCAGACAACTCTTCTGTGCACACTCTACGTGGAGGCTAGCAAGGGTCCCAGTTCATTCCTGCTTCAAAGAGTAATGTGAATCAAACTCTTGAATATTTGTGCAACATTCTGTGTGGGAGAAAACTCTATTCTTAGTCCTAGGAGTTCTAGGGAAGGCTGTTTAGAGCTTGGATAGGAGCTACGAGATTGGGCTGTGCTCTGCCCCACCCCGTCCTTCCCATTGTTGTTCAGCATCTGCCTTAAAATGTGCCAGTGGTTGGGGAAACAGCACATTTCAGGGATGTGTGCCTGCATGTATCAGGTTTAGGAGGCTCAGTGTTGTGTGTGCTTGTTGGCCCTGGTGATTCCCTTTGAGTTAGAAGAATTTATCATTTCCCTCACAAAATGGACTCATGAGACCTCTTTCATACTTGTAATAAAAACCATCTATCTGACTACTGGTTGTAAAGAAAGGTTTCCTGTTGTGATTTTTGCATTATTGTCGTTTTTCAAATGCAATGAATCAGCCGTTTGTAGCTCCCTTTATATCACTGAAATCATGGAAAACATTTTCTGACATGAAAAGGTGTGTACATACACAATGGTCTCTACATTTTGCCTATAGACTTTGTCTATCTGTGGTTTTGTCTTCTGTCAAACAGCAATAGCATCCAGTCTCCTCCAGGAATGTTTGGCCAAACAGAATCTGATGCACTGATATGAAAAACCCAGTTTAGTAAATCACAGTGAGAGAAAGGTCAGCGGTGGGTGGGGACTAGCAGGAGAGACCAGGGGTATGGATGGGTCCAATACTGAGCAGAAAGCTGGAACTAGACAGATGTACAGATTTAGATTGTGCCAATTGACAATGTGCTTACCTGTGACTCAACTGAACATGTGGAAACTAATGAAATCTTAACTTAAAATTAAATTATCTTAGAATTTAATGTTTCAAAGAACTATAGTTTTAAGATTAGAAATGAAAACTGAGAAAAATAGAAGAGGCAAAGTGAACGGGAAATGAAGGGCTGGTACTTTGCAAGACTTGAGCCCTAAGTGGAGCTGAGGACACCTGCCATGGAGCCAGTGACAGACATGCCTTGGAATTCCACCAGACTGGGTATCTGACCTTGATTTTCAGATTGATCCCAGAGCTTGTTAGGTCATTGGAGGTGAGGCTGGCACAAGATCTATAAGGGGACCTTGAGTTCAGTCCGGTATCAGCCCTGCCTTAGAAAAATCCCCAACTGTCCTTGCTCCTTGAAAGCCCCATAGCCTCCCAGGGCCTTTCAGGGACAGCTCGGTGCACTAATGCACCCCAGGAAAACTTCCTATTTTGCCTCACTCCACTCACTTCTGCATACCTCTGTGTTGCAGGAGGCCCCATGTCTGACAGTCCTTCTCCCTCTAAAGTGTCCCATGTCCTCCTCAGAAACCAACAGACCCAGGCCAATTCCTTCTCACTGTAGTTCTCATTTTCAGTGAGCTAGGCTTGGCCCAACTCAATCAGATTTCGTTGGGCTGGTTGTCCCACCTTCCTCAGCAGCACCTGCCAGGAGCCAAGAAGGGAAACTCTGATCCTGAGGAGGACAGTTGTAAGCAGCACTACAGGTCTGGCCTCCCTCCCAAACTGCCCTCCCAGTGTATCCTGTGCACTAACCATAATCAGCCCTCACTTGCTGACAGAGTTCCCTGGATAGTGCTGTGACCACCTGTCCTCCACTCTTCAGGAAGCCTGAAATGCAACTCCCTGTATCACCCTTGTGGCATATTGCCTCTGTGAGAAAGAGACTGCAGTCTGCAGTGTTACTTTAATCATGGGGGCTCAACAGGGTGCTGCTCTATAACTATCTGAAAAGTGAGTGGACAGTGGGAGTGCTTCCTGCCTGCCTTTCCTCCACCTTCAGTTCATATATGGATGCATCGCCCCATTCTGTGTGCCTTCACTTGTCTCTCCTTCCCCTATTTTATGTCCATGTGTACAGAGGCCAAGAATTAGGGACACTCACAGTAAGGTGGGTGGTACCTGGTCAGTTCTCCAGGGTGACTGTGTGGCCTTCCCAATATGGAAGCACAAGAGACCAGCTTTTGCATCTGCTCTGGTCATTGCATCATGGTCAATGCCTGATACATTGATGGTTTAAGGCACCCACCAGCTCCCTCCATGACATCTGTGTGGAACTGGGTCATCTGGCATCACCCAGAGATTCTTGCTCTGGTAGCACATGGAATGACTGCCCACTGTCCTTCAGAGTGAAGACAACTGCTCCACCCAAGTGATGGATCCTTGGCAAGAGGCCAAGCTTTCCCATGGCAAAGGAAAAACCACAATGAATCCAAGGTCCCCAGTCTGAGCAGACCTAGTTTTAGACCCACTCCTCCTTCCTACTTCCCTTGTCAACTTAGACAAGACACCATGCCTCTCAGTTCCTTTCCAGTGTGTCCCCCGGAACTATGGCATCTGCTTCCTAGGGACATCATCAGAGGTGAGAGATGACACTTTTAAACCTTGTGGTCTGGTGTCATGTGTACACAGTATACAGAATTAGAGGTCACTTCCATGAAGGGATGGAAGGGAGGTGAACACAGTGCACACAGGCCTGGTTCCTGCTGTATGGTGGTGGAGATTACACTCACCTCCTGGACATGTTTCCCTGGTGGCATCATGAGGGGCAGAAGTTCATTAGATCAGCCATCATTATGTTCCCTAAGCATCTCAATTTCTTCTATGTACTGGTGTTGTGGCCTCAAGTCAGGAATTCACACAGGCTAAGAAAGCACTATGGATGCAGATGCACCCTCAAAACCTACCAGCACTGTGGCTACATTTGTGAGTCAGCACACCCATGGCAAGGGTGCTCAACTGCTGATAGCTAACCTTCTGATGGCCACCTCCTGAGTAGCTCATTCCTTGAGCGTGGTTTGTTCTGGTTTGTGTTAGCCAGGCTGAAATTGAGCCCAGGTCCTCAGGCATGGTAGGCAAGTGCTCTGTCTTGAGCTCTCTCCCCAATTCCTTACTTGTTCTTAATAACACAACATGGCAGATGTAATTTGGATGTGACTATCAAGGTTCACTCATAAAATGACTGTGACCAACCTCCTGCTCTCTCCCTTCTCTGTTCTTCCTTCCTTCCTCTCTGTTTCATTCTGTCTTCCTCTCTAAATCTCTGACTATCTCTGCATTTTCCCTGAGGAGAGGCTGACTCTTTGCAGAGAAAAAGGTTAACAGACAGAGGAGACATCAGTCCTCCAACCTAACTGAATTCCTGCCTGTCAGCAAGAGAGAGAGAGCCTGAGAACAGATTCTGCTACAGCAGTGTTTCCACTGAGCCTGCATCCTGGTCAGGAGAAAATATGGTGGATCCTGCAGCAGCACCTCCTGAATTCCTGACCCATAGAACCTGAGAGAACTGAAGTTTACATGTTGTACCTAAATTTGCAGCCATGCAATCATCAGTGGTCACTGGTGCGCTACAGCAGATGTGAGGTTCTTCCCCACCCCTGTCCCTCACCCACTCCTCCCCTCCCTTATTCTCACTAGGCCTTCTGTTCTCCCTTCTCATCTCTTTCTTGACTAAAAAAATTGACTTTGAATCTCTAAATGGTTGGTCCTCTATTCTGCCACACATACTCAACTCTGTACAGCATTAGGGCCTGCATGTCTCTGGTTTAGGCATCAGTTCCATCTCAGTGAGGCTGTTCAGATGCCCCCAGGTAGTGACCTTTACCTCTGTGTGCCCTTGCTTTATTGGGATATAGCTCTGGGTCTTCTCTTCCACTACATTCTTCAGTGATTTGTCCCTCTCCTCCAACCTTCCAGCTTCTGGGTGGCTAGTGACATATTGTCCTGTTCTGTGTTGGTGCCAGCCTAGTTCAGCCCAGGAACAAGGTGAGAATTTGAGGCATGTAGATTGAATGAATCATATCACTTTTCCTTTGAGCTACCCAGTGGGTGCCCATGGCATCACTGTGTGTTCGTGTGTGTGTGTGTGTGTGTGTGTGTGTGTGTGTGTGTGTGTATGTGTGTGTGTGTGCATGTGTGTGTATATCCCTTGGGATGCTGCTTGAAATCAGTCCTATATGTTTAGGCTCAGGTCCCAGGAGCTTGGGGGCTGCTTTTCTAATGTCTATGGGAGTGGGATGGGTCCTGTGCTAAGAGGTTTTTCTCTTTTGGACTTCTCCCCCATCCTCTTTACTCTGCCCATGTCCTGTGCCTTGGGCCTGGCATTGTCCCTCTCTGGGCACTGGTTGTGAAATGTCCATTGGGAATGAAATAACACACATAGTCCTTTACTGTGGAGATTCTAGCATGCTTCGGGGTGAGGCACTAGAGTGTCACGTGGGGTTCTCTTCACCTGGGCACTGTCCCCATCTACACATGCCTGTAATTTGATACCATCCCTCCTAAGGCCATCATCTTTGGGTTACCTCACGTTGTCATTGTCACATGCAGTCCTTTGGGCAGGGCAAGGCCTGGACTTAGAACTCACCACTCACTGTCACTGATGCCTTGCCCCAAGCCTATGACACATTATAGGCCTAATTGGTTCAAAGATCATGGGAAAACTTTCTACCATCCATCGAATACAGGACCTACACCTTAGCTCATACTGGGGCACCCACGTGCTCAGCTATTTCTTTGTGGGAAACCTAGTGGCTGCTGAATCAGTTATCTAAACTCTCCTGCTGCCCAGCCCCGAATGGCAGCACAGTGCAGCCAGGACTTGGGTGAATATCTTCAGCCTGGAGCATTTATAGCATGGAGCAACCAATCAGCTGGCCTCTGTGAAGGCTGCAGGGGTTTACACCATGACACAGCAGGTCTGTGATTGAAGACCGCACCCCAGCCCCTGAGGAGTCATGGAGAGTTCTTGGGTCCCCACCATCTACCCCAGCCTGGCCAGGAGCCTGGTGGATTCGAGTTCTGGGCTGGTTTTTACTACCTGGAGCTTGATGCCTCTGCTGTTTCCCAGTGCTCATTTCCCCAGCTTGTTTGCCTCACTGACCATTGTGTTTCTTTTCTTATGAACACAGCCCATTCTTAATTGGGCTGTGTTCATGTGTTTTGTTCTTTGAACTACTGGGTAAGAACTAAAACTTATAGGTGGTGACATGCTGAGACTGACTTTCTGTAAATTTACTCTGTCCAGAGAAGAGGACATAGGCAGCCATATTCATGACATTGCATGGAAATAAACCACAGGGGAATTCAATGGACATGCTGCCTGTGACACTGCACTTTCTATACTGGGTTATAGACTTTCCTTGGAACACACAGTGCCTCATATTTTAATGGTTGTATTACAACTACAATACTTTACTTTTGTGATTGTTTTCATGTGAAGCACTCATAAATTAAAATTAATAATTTATCATTGGAAATATCTAAAGAATAAACATGGGTTTGACACTCCCATGGTGCTGCTCTGTAACAAAATAAAGTGTGTTAGTCTCTTTCGTATGAAATGGATAGGAAATGACCTACACGTATTTAAACATGGAGCAGTTTTGATGTGTATATGGCTATAAAGCCAGGAACATAATTAACAAAACAAAGAATCATAAGAATTACAAAAAATTCCTGAATTATTTTTGTATGCCCTGCCAAGAATACATGCATGACAAATTAATGCAATCTGTCTGGATTTTCCTTTCTCAGACAAGGTGAGATTAAACAGTTACTTACAGCAGGGTAAGGCAGAGTAGAAACACAACTGCAGTGATATGGAAAAGGTAGGAAAGGTAAATTACAAGGACATAGGATGAGTGGTGACCAGGATATAGTAGGAAGCAAAATAAAAGAATATATATTTGCATAGTGAGTTGATGAAAATGTTCTGCAAGAGGACACTGGTGAAGGTTTCACAATATGGAGAATGCACTAAATCGTACCAAACTCATCAACTGAAACAAGAATAAACGCTTAAATTTCATTTACAATAATTCTATCACTCACATCCCAGAATAGAATAATAATAAATAGAATGATATGTAAATCTGGAAGAGAGGGGAATGGCAGGTGTGGGTCAAGAGCTGCCTGAAGGTAGAGGTAAAGAGATGACTCCTGCTGTTGAGCCACCAGGAGATCCAGCTCTGCAGCTGGTGAAAAAAGAAAAACATGTGCCTGCTCTTGCTGTGAGGCCACAGTTGGTGAGGGAGCTGTAGGTGGAGCTGGCATGAGCACTGCGGGTGCAAATTCAGCATGCACTGGAATTGCCTCTGCAGTTGCAGGGGAAGGAAACATCACTGACTTTCCAGGGACTTCTCAGGGCCAAACCTTCCCACTGCCTGTCAGAGGCAGCTGTGTGCATGAATACAGCCCAATGAAAGCCTCCCAGACTGCATCCCCACACTGACTGCTGAGGGGATCATGTTCCTGTGTCTCCCATCCTCTGGGCACATTGCTGAGTTCCCTAGCACATTCCTCCTCTCAGAGCCACAACCCACATTCCAGGGCTCCTTACCCTGTGACTTAAGCACCAGGGACTTAGGAGGCTCAAGCTGGTCCATGAGAAGCTTGGCCTGGGACGCCACCTTGGAGTTCAGCTCCAGTGAGGATTCAAGGACAGGAGATGCGGACCTGGAGCAAACAGGGAGGTAACAAAGCAAGAGGTCTGACCTCTCTTCTAACACTACCTATACAGGTTACCTTAGGGAGAGGCACATGGGCCTCTAGCCCAGCAAGTTCAGTGTCTACTTCCACCCTCTCCCAACTACAGTGTGGCAGTGCGGGCCTTGAGATCCCTGAGAGGCTGACAGAATGCTCCATTGGAGGCAGTCCTTGCTTATGGGTATGACACCACTCCCTTCTTTAGGGAAACATGAAAGTTTCTCCCTGCCCTTCCCCACTGCAGGTCAGCTCAACAAAGGCAAAGACTGATATCTGCCATGTCTTTGCACTCAAAGGTTCAGGGCTGGTGCTCCATGAATATCTGAGAAGTGAGGAGTCATCAATATCTATCCCGACTTTCTGCAGTGTCTAGGTCAGGCAAAGATCTGCCCAGTTTTCTTGGTCTCTGTAGAACTCCTCCTTACTTGGTCTGTAACCACTTCTAAGGTTGGCCTTGGACACAGAAAGACTTCCTTGATGTGAACAATATCTGTTCTGCTGCCAATTCTGACGCTGTGGCCTTCAAAGAACATCAAAACTCAAAAGGGCAGTGGTTGCACCTGTTCTGCTTACAAGATCATGGACAATACTTAGAAAAGTATCTTCACACAGGGTGTCTTCATGTGTACTTTGGCTTGATGACACCCACCCACTTTCCAGTGATACCTGTGGGCCATGGACACTTTGTCATTCCTAAGAATTCCTGCCCTGAGCATACCTTGAAACCCCTAGAATGACTCTCTAATCTCCTTTCCAAAGAACAGAACAGTTTTCCCCATGTGTGTGTGTCAGTGAGGTGGGTGGAAGGTCATCCCTGGGAATCAGGACAGCCTCCTTAGCAGGTCTTCATGGGGCCAAAGCCACAGCTAATCCCTTGCCATGGAGTCCCCATTACATCCTCAGTGACCCTGCACTCTGGATCCATTCAGCACCCCACAGTTCAGTGTTGTAATCCGAGACTGATGTGCTTGCACATGGCCAGGACTTGAATACACAGGGGGCCAAGTCTCATGGGGATGCTCAGGTGAGAATTTAACTTCCCTGTATCTGAACTAGTCATGGACTCATTGTCCCTGAGTGGCTGGTGGTTGAGTCTAGGATTATGTGTTCTGTGCTTCCTCTTGTCTCTGTGTGCCTCTGGGCACCTCTGTGTGCCAATGAGTCCTGGCCTGAGCTGCTGACAGCTGGTTGTTTCCAGTTGAGCTTCCTGAAGCATCTGGACCAAGTGAACCATCCTCTCCATATGTTCCCTCGTGGTTGCCTGACACGGGGTCTTGATGCTGGTGCCACTAGCCCTGGGAAAGCAGCGTAGCATGTTCCTTGTTCACTCTTTCAAGCCAGCCATCTATGAAGGCGAACTATCACCACACCACAGTGCATGGTGACCAGAGTATTCAGAGTTCTGTTTGGACATATCACCAAGGAAGTGAGGTCATATGCTGGGGTCCACAGTTGAAGCTCCCCCTCTGATGCCTCCTTTGTTTTTATTGTGAGCTAACCTGTATCCTCCTTAGAAACAGCAAGTTAAAAAACTAGCAAAATGTGTGTGTTATTAGACTTTTCCCTCCAAAAGATCCTTTCTCGTGAGGATGAGGTGCACAGTTTCTTCATTTAGAGATTTCTCAAATTTTATTTTGACTGTCTTTTCTGGACTTACGTTAGTTTCATTTCATTATCACTAAGGAGCATGGAGATGTTCCCATAATGCCCATAATAATTTTCCTTGAAGGATATGAAATGTTTCATGTTATAACACCCATGTGTCCAGGAAAGGAGGATTCATAGCAAGTTTCACTCACGTTTACTTCAACCACACCCTGCAGTGCTCCATACTCTGACCTACTTTGAGGAGGGAAAGCAGGTGGTGAGGGCAAGGGGACGCTTTGCAAGGCCGTGGACATCATAACCCTGTGCTGATGAGGACCCATGGGCATCCCTCCTGGGGAATTTGTCTCCACATACTGCAGCTTATTGGTAGTGGAGCCAACACACTCTCATGGGGCTGAACCCGCCAACTGCAACTTGTTCATGCATCTGTTACCCATCTACTGATTCCATTTGTTCTGTTGCCAGGTTGACCCTGGAAAGCCAGCTGCCACAGCCATTCTTATAAACGGTCTTGAGTGGACATAGACTTTTATTTCAAAGAAAATGTACTTGGATGTGAAATTGCCAGATGATATGTCTTGTGTATGATTAGCTTACAAACTATTAAGGTACACTTGCAAGCATTTTTTAGAATCACAGTTAGGTGGTTGTTTTCTTTTTGGTACTGAGGATTGAACTTACGACCTCAGGTTTGCCAAGTGGGCACTTATACTACTGAACCAAATCTCCAACCCTGTTTTCTTATTTTGTTTTGCTTTGTTTTTTTGTGTTTTTATGCTATAATATGTTATGTTATGTTATGTTATGTTACACTATGTTTAGTGTTGGTGAGGATTTTGAGTCTCCTTCACTGCATTTTCAGTGCTTTCTGATTTCATTTTGTATAATTCACCTGATAAACTATGACATACCACATAATCCTGGGTAATTTAATTTGGGAAAATATGTAAAAAGTAAGTGAGAGCCAGGTTTGGTAGTAACCATCTCTAATGCGAGAAGCTACAAGGCTCAGGCAGCAAGATTGCTGTGAGTTGAGGTCAGCCTGGGCTACAATGTGAGTTTAATGAAAGCCTAAACTTCATAGCAAAATCCTGTCTCAAAAATAAATACATAAATCAAAATAAAAGGTACATTTAAAAGGTTTTAAAAGACACAAACCGTCTATAAATCAACAAATTAAAGCTTGGTGAATTTTTCTTACATATGTACTTTAGTCAGCACACTGAGCATTAGGTTTACCCTGAGGCAGACATTGATCTACTGCCAAGAAGTGGAACTGTTTCAATTTTTTTGACCTTTTAACTGAGATGAATGTAGATATGTTACTGAATATACACTCTTAGGGTTAGGAGAGCATAGTATAAAGAGAATTTGATGGTTCTTTTTATTTTAGTACTAACTTTATATATGGAAGTAGGATTTGAGCAAAGGCTTACTGTTTTTTGGAAAGACTTTCTTGTCTTATTTTAATGTAACTCAAGTACATATTAATAAGGTCCACATAAAAGATGCTATTGATAAGTCTGTAAAAGAATAAAATACAGAAGAATAATGAGAGAATAACATTGGCTACTGTATTGTGCACAATGATTTCTTAATGATCTATATTTTCATACATTTGTAAAATTTGTTAATCTTTTTACAAATTTTAAGGCATGATCTCACTAAGATTGTGAGATTCCCAGGTGAGGCTTAAACCTTTCCTTATTCAATCTCGCTCCCTCTCCCAAAGTGCTAGGATTGCAAATGTACATTATCTTGAGTTGGTAATCAGCAGTAATTTTTTGCATTCATAGAATGAAATATTTGGCTTTGATCTTTAGACACTTTGCAGAAAGAGTGGGTCTAGTTAAGCTATCTATCAACCTCCTAAATGGCAGTTTTTTCAAAGTAAGTAAGATTGAAAATCCCATTAACACTATTTGTAGATTCTCTGTTTTGTAACTGTGGTCATCATGTGCTTCAGAATATCACTGCAAATGCCTTCAGCACTGGGACTGAGATTTGATGTCCTTGAAGCAATTTCTGTTTATTTTTTTTATCCCTCATGGATTTTGATGATTTTTTGAAGTCAAACCACATGAAAAGTGTGAAAGCTAATGCCACTTGGGGCACACTGCCCTCCAGAAAGCCAGGGCAGTGTAAAATACTGTTTTTTCTACTGTTGGACTTCCCAAGTTTTTTTGTTTTGCATTCAGTTTCTATGGATTGAATACTGAGATTTGCACTTAACTCCATGGCCTTCCATATTTAAAATTCTTTTCATTTTCTTCCAGGTTCTGGATAAGTGGCTATATTGCTGAGGCTGTCCTTAAATTTGTGATGTTTCTGCCTCAGCCTTCCAGACTGCTGGCATTACAAGCACACCACCAGACCTGGTTTCATCATAGTGTTGTTAAAAACTCATTGGCTGAGCATGGAATGTTGAAAATGCCTGCAATGCCTGCACTCAGGAGGCTGAGGCAGCAGGATTCCTGGGAGTTCCAGACAAGTCTGCAACACACTCTGAGTTCAGCTTAGGCCATAGGAAAAACTTGATCAAAAACTGAAAAAGAAAAAGAAAGAAAACTAAAGGAAAGGGAAATGAAGGGAAGCGGAGGGGGAGGGGGAGGGGAGGGAAGGGAAGGAAAAAGGAAGAACAAAACAAAATTCCTGATGACTGTATGAGTTTTTCTCTACTGGGCTGGCCTTTTTAATCTGTGGTCCCGTTCTTGCAGTATAGGAGCCTTTTGACTGTTGTCACTTTATTATATACCAGAAAACTATGTTTTTTGTTGCCTCTAACTTTAATGTTTTTTCAAAGGCTATAGGATGACTCTTTCTCCTTCCCTGTGCATTTTCATTTTGTTTTTTCTATCAGTGCCAAAATGGAACTGATATTTTGACAGGAATGGCATTTTAAACACCTGGTTGTTCTGGGTAGCCTGTACATTATAACAACATGAATTCTTCCCATCCACCATCACAATCTGTCTTTACTTCTCTTAGTGCAACTTCACTCATTGCTTCAATTTCTACAATTTTCCAAGAACAGGTGAGTTTGGTTTAAATTTTACATGAGTATTAATTCTTTTGGATGAATTATGAAATGAATTGTGCTCCTTGTATTTGAGGCTGCAGTTTGTTTGAAGCACATAGATATGAATTGATTATGACATATGGATATTGTACATTGAAACTGACGTTATTTGTCCATTTGTTCTAAAAGTTTTTCAGTGGAGTTTTAAGTTTCTTATATGAAATGCTGTGCCCTCAGGAAACAGAAACATCTCTTATTCTTCCTTTCTGACTTGGTAAACTTTTGGGTTCTTATTGTTGACTAAATTCTAGGAGTAAGACTTGAAGTTGTGTGTTGAAAAGAGTCCAAAACTTCATCTTGTTGCTGACCTGAGAAGCAAATTTTGCAGCTTGTAAGTCTCTGAGCATGATGTCAGTGCTAGGCTTGTCATGTCTGCGCTTTGCTGTGCTGAGATTCATTCCTCCTGCACATGGTGTGTGAATGGTTCTTATCATGAACGTATGGTGAACTTTTGATTTTCTCGAAGTGATTTTTCCAAATCTCTTGAGGGGTTAGCTGTGCCTCATGCTGTGAATGTGGCAAGTGACACTGAATGATTTGTGCAAGTGGAACCATTCTAGCACCACTGAGGGTGAACCCAGTATTCATTGTGGTATTTAAAATTTTCATGTGCTGGTGAATTTAGCTGATGAGCATTTAGTTGAATATTTTTGTGTATGTTCATTAAGAATATCAGCCATTAGAGCATTACCAATTTTTAATGCATTATCATCTGGCTTCATTATCAGGGTGACTTTGTCATCTAAAAGGAATTGGTGGTGGTTCCCTTCCCTTGAAAGATGTGAAAAATGATTAGCATTTATTCTTTTTCAAAATTTTATTTTGAAGATAGTAAAATACAACAGAGCAAACACAACAAAGAAAATCAAGACAATGCAGTGAAATTGGTACAGAACTTCACAGCAGGGCCCATGATAACAGTAATAGATACCATAGTATATCTCATTATCTTCACAGTTGGTCTCCATTCAATTAGTTATAGTGAAATCCAAACAAACACAGAACATTTTAACACCGGTCAAAAGATAATACTGAATAGAGCAAACAATTAATCAGAACACAGCAAAAAATTAAAGACATTTGTTTTCAAACACAAGATAGAAAGAAATCCCCTATAGTTTCTATGTTGCACACAGTCATCTTCCCAAGAGATGCTCAGAATTCTGCCTCTCCTTGCTAACCAAGGGTGGGGAAGTGAGATGTATGGCTCTCAGTCATGCACCTGTAGGCTCACGGGAGATGTTGACTGGTTCTCCTCCTGGCTTGCACCAGGGGTGCTGGCCAGGGAGGCAGGAGAATTGTTTTCTTGTTCAGCTGCCTAAGTCCCAACATGGTCAGATCCAGTATTTATGCTCTACTATACACTTCATACAATCATCAGGGCATTTGTCATATCCTGGAATTTGTTGTTATTATTAAGCAGTTATGATTGTTGACTCATTGCCTGTGTTTGTTAATGCTATGTCAAATGGTGTGTTTTCTTCTAAGGGTGTGGGTCAGGGACAACATAGGAGATCATGCACTGATTAAGGATCATGTCACATTTTACTTAGGTGTGTAGCAATTTACTTTTGTATCTTCAAACTACCCCTACAGCATATATTTTTGTGAGTAATCTGTTAAGTTATTTAGTTTTTAAAAGCACACTGTTGCAGGGTGCAGTTACTCCTGGAGGACACTGGGGCAGGCTAGGTCTAGGTCTCTTATTTCAGGCTTTGTACCATTACCTGCCTACAGTTTCCTCACCTTCTGACCTGCTGCCTAAAAACAAATGTCTTGCTCCACAGCTGTGGCGAATTCATATGTGGCAGTTGAGATCTCACCTGGGTGGAAGACATTCAGTCAAGGTAGGCTCTGAAACATGCTGATAGTCTTGTAAAGAGCTCCCCTTAGTGAGCTATGGGGCCTCAGGACTGCAGGGAGGAGCTTGAACAGCAGGGCCACAACAGCCCTCTCTTATCCAGCATGCAGAGTATGCTTTTTGCTGAGAAGCTGACTGATGGATCAAGAGTCCTGGACCTGAGACTTTCTTGCCCATGGTACACTAGTAGATGCCGTGGTGTCCTCCACATCTGCATGGTCCATCTTCCTCCTACTTTGAATTTCCACAGAGATCTGAGGAGCCTTAGGCTTCCCCTTCCAGGCTCCAACTCTATGGTGAGTTTTAGTGTGAATTTTATGATCAGGAAATTCAATTTATATACATTTAACCTGGAAATTCCACTTCTACGGCCTCATTATAAAAAATGAGATTGATAGACACCCATGAACACTTCTTATTCAGTTATGAGTATGGATAGTTAGAATTTATGAATGTACCACATCACAGCTGCTGAGTCAATTATACAATTATAGTCACAGAAAATGCTGAAAGAAGGACATGTGCTAAGCCATGTCCTGGATCCTACCTGACATGATAGAAGAGCTCAAAGCCTAGCCCTCTCTCCACCCAGGATTGAAGAGACCCAGGCCTGAATAGCAGGAGAGGACAGAAGAGAGGAGCTCCTGGAGAGCAGAGCACTGAACCTGGGGGGAAGCCTTTTTTGGTGTTTTTTCCAGTTTTCCATTCCACTGCATTATTTTTAGTGTTCTAGTCAATATTCCTTTTATTCAAATCCGTTAATATTTAATTGTGGCTAATTTCTTGAATAGGTAAGTGGAAATGGATGATTTAATTTCATTTTATATACTGAAAGTTATGTACAGTACAGACACTTTAAATTTCACTGTAAATATAAAATAAGGAGGCTTGGTATTCAGCAAGCCAACACATCACTCATGACTAACTTCTAAAAATCCCAACACATAAAGCCATGAGGATCCTGCTGTGGTGGGTGTCCCTGCCCTTCCTACCATAAAAGCCACCATGCTGACCTGTGACTGCTACTGCCATAGGACAACAAGAGATTTGCTTCAGTGTCTATTTTTCCAGCAAGCAAGTCCTGAATCTCCTGCTTTCAGGCAGCACAAGGACTGTGCAGCTTGCACAGGAGCCTAGCACTGCCTGCCTTACACCCTTTTCCCCCACCTCATCCATGCTGCAGCCCTGCAGGCAAGGAAAGGCAGAGCAGCCAGGATGCAGCAAAAACTCTGATTCCTGAGCCCCAGAGGCCTCAATTCCTGGGTCCTGATCTCAGCCTCCACCAGAATTCAGGTGCTATCCTGAATTCATCTGGCTTAGTGGGCAGGGCACCCACTCTGCACCTCTGAGGATGAAGACCACGAAGACCACTGTCTTCAGTGACCCTTCTACTCTGCAAGTTTTGCTCCTATCTTTGAGACTGAGGCAGTGGCATTGGAACAAATCACAATATTGTCATTACATTTATATTTGTTGTTATTTTTTTCTGGCTTCTTTGTTTATTTAAGCAGATATTTAGAACTGCATTTTGTCAAAAACATTTCCTTGTCTTTTCACTCCCAGTTAACAGAAGTTTTTACCGATTTCTACTGTAGTTCACACCCTATGTGCTCAAGTGGATTCTGAGAATCCACTCTCCAGCTTGGTAGAATGAGGGAAGCAAAGCAGAAACTGAAGTTGGGGACACTGCGTGCCTTCCTGCATTTTGTACAGCAATCCCTGACTCATGCCTGTTTACCCATAACATATGGGCTTCAATACCAACTGAATCTGCCACTGACAAATGAGTTTCCTACATTTACTTCAAACAATCTCATTTCCCCTCAAGTTGCTAAGCACATGGACTAAGGATTCTTACACCCAAACTTCAAAAATAATTTCCAGTAAACAAGAGACTGCTACCCATCCTGAAATCATGATGGAATTTTATGTAAAGACATAGTCTGATCCACACCCAGGCAATCATGAGCTGAGAGGGGTGGAGATGGCTTGTGCAGATAGAAACACCTTGAAATTGTCAACCAGCAGCAGCATCAAGCAGGGAGCACAGCATTGAACCCTCACATTTTGGGTGATGAAATCATCGGGTGGGTTTTGCCTTGGGTTTACTGAGGTGGCTCAGTAAATTTAGATTGCTGTAGTGCAGTGCCAAAGGGAAGTCATGTCCATGTAGCATTTATTTGGAGTTATTCTTTTGCAATTTTGAAACCTTCGTGCATGAGATTTCACACCTCTACCTTTGCAGAATCACCCACAGGCATTATTTCCATGATTTATAAAGGGTCAGTTTACTTACACAACATACAGAATTCTGTTCTCAGCCTTGTTTTTCTCAGACTTGTGCATTTTCAAACATTTCTTCAAAAGGAAGCTAAATGATTTAGTTTGAGCAAACTTCAATTGTGTTGCAGTGCTCCTGTGTGATGTCCTTGCTGACAGACCTGAAAAGGAAGTGAGGTGGACTTGCTGGGGGTTCAGCTCCAGAGGGATACTCTCCACTCAGGGTGTCAGTCAGAGCTGCCCCTCACCTGACTGGCCACTCTGGCATCCAAATGCCCTTGCTTGGTGTTGTCCCTGGTGTTGGGAAGAACTGGTTTGCAGTGTAGACTCCCAGTGCACTGGTTAACACATGAAAAACCTTGCTGTGCTATGAGTTTTTCACGCCTAGAACTGCACCTCAATGGCCCTGCCCAGAGTTCCCTCCAACAATCATGCATGGCCTTCTCCAAACAGCTCTCCTGTGCATGCCCTACGTGAAGGCTAGGGAGGGTCCCAGTTCCTTCCTGCTTCAAACAGTACTGTGAATCAAACTCTTGAAAAGAAATCTTGAAAATTTGTGTGGCATTCTGTGTTGGAGAAACCTCTCTTCTTAGTCATGTGAGGTCTAAGGATGGCTCTGTATATAGCTGTGATGGGAGCTATGGGACAGGACTCTGCTCTGTCCCCAATGTTCTCTTCAGTGCTGCTCAGCTCCTGCCTTAAAAATGTGTCATTGGATGGCGACACAGCACTTCTCAGTGATTTGTGCCTGGGTGAATCTACTTTGGGAGGCTGAATGTTTTCTGCACCTGTTGGCCACAAGTGGTGATTTCCTTTTGAATTACAAGACTTTCTCACTTCTCTCACATGGACTGGTGAGACCTCTTTTACTCTGATAATTCAAACCCCGGGAAGGTGAAACACTTTCATCACCAATCACAGCACTAAACATTGAACCAATCACAGATGCTAGGTTTAGCTGCCTCTGTGACTTCATGAGGCTTTGGTGGGGACACCCAGATACAAACCATAACACCATCGAAAGTAAATCCTCTGAAGATGCCCATGCTTTGGACTAGAAGATAATTCCTTGCCTTAGTCCAGGGTTTATCTTATTTTATTTTATTAATTCATTTTTATGACTCTCACTGTGTAGTTTAGGCTGGGCTTCAATTCACTATGTAAATTAGGTTGACCTAGAACTTGCAACAATCCTCCTGCCTCAGCTTCCTAAGTGCCAGGATTACACGCATGTACCATCACACCCAGCTATTGATTATTAAGCAGTATTTATTGATTTACTTGAGACAACTCAATTTAGTTAACTTTGTTATACTTAAGTATACAAAAATGCTAATAAATGTAATAAAATTCCAGCCCAATGTAAACAACTTAGCAACTTAGCAAGGCTCTGTCTGGGAATAAATTATGATAAAAGGACCAAGGCACTGGATTCAATCTTCAGCACAGCAAAAAATAAATAAATCTATAAATAAACAAAACTTTGTATAAAATAATCTATAAATAAACAAAACTGCTTAGAAATAAATCTATAAATAAAATTGCTTGTTAGTAAATCTATAAGTAAATAAACTTTTGTGGATAGCTGAGATGAGAAGTGATTTAAAAGCAATTTTATTTCATTATAATTGACATACAATGAACTTACAGGTTTAAATACAAAATTGGATGAATCTTGACATGGGCCAGGGATATATCTCAGTGGCAAAGTGCTCCCTGGCAAGCACAGGGTCCTGAATTTTGTTCATGGTGTCAAAAATAAACAAAACTAAAACTAAAAACAAACAAAAATCCTCTAGGAGTCTTGTCGTACATGAGCCCCTTGAAAATCGTCACCAAAGCAGTGATGTATACGTCACCTTCACATTTTCCTTATGGCTCCTTATAATTGCTTCCTTCCATTCTAAGCAATGTGTCTGCTTTTTGTCTCTGGGAAACACTTTGTATTTTCTAGAGGTGACAGGTCTGTAACCACACAGGATGCAGGAGGTTTTTGTTTTTGTTTTGGAGAGAGCTGCTAGGATTTATTCAATTCTCATAACCATGTTAGGTTTCCCAAGTGCTGCTCCTTGTCAGTGGCTGAGCCATGACATCCCACGGTGTGGATGAACCACAGATCCTCATGTGTCCATCAGCTGAGGCCCTGTGTGTTGTTTCCAGTTTTGATCTCAAAAATAAAGTTGCTGTAGTCATTCTTGTGTTTGTATAGCTGTAGCACTGATTTACAGGGGGAAGATACTCAGTGTGAAGTTGAATATTTCAGGTCTTGCATGTTTAACTTAGAACTTGTTTAACTGTCTTTCAAGTAGTGTTTCAAAGCAGAGTAAAGATTTTTGGCTCTTCCTGTGAGTATTTTTAAACCCTGTTCTTTTTAAAACTCTTGTTCATTTATTTTTCAGTCTTTTTCAGTTCATTTTATAAAATGTACCTAAGGAAAGTTTATTTCTGTTACATAAAATTCAGCATTTTTTTTACTTTGGATAGAATTTTAAAGGTGGAAAAAACCCAAAATACTATATATATATATATATATATATATATATATATATATATATGCACACATATAAATCACCTATAATTTTAACATCGCCAAAGTTCTGCTATGTTATGATTGACTTCATTGTCAACTTGATTGGCTTGAGAGCTGTCCAAGGGATTAGTAAAGTGTACTTCTGGGCTCATCTGTAGGGGTCATGGAGGAATGACGCTAAGTACTCCATCTGGTCTCTGGCTTCTTTCTCCCTGGTGCTGTCCCTCTGTTCTGCTTCTTGACCACCATGGACTGCTTAAGCAGTATACAAGAATGTAAATATGAGATAACAAACTGTAAGAATTATACAACAAAAACAGTGGTTCTCTGCTCTGTTCCACACTGACTACCACTATTGCTATTGTCTTGAACATGTACATTCTCTGACCTTGGGACCTCACCCCAGAATATCTTTCTTGAGTTCCCAAAGCAGGCCAACAAGTGTTCACACAGTGCCCATGAACAGTCCATGTAACCTTCAGCCAATTGTTCTGCATCTCCAAGGTGTACATGGCCCTTTTGTGTTCTCCCCATGACTCTGCAAATGGCCATTCTAATCTTACTTTGTAAATCCTTTATGTGTGACACATACACAGGTACACACACACACACACACACACACACACACACACACACAAATTAAAGCTGACTCTCTAGTGAACCCTGACACAAACTGCTTCTAGCAACCTGTGCAACCTCCCATGAACAACTTCATGCCTCACTCATGTGAAAAATCCAAAGCAGAACTGGAGCAGTGCTGTGCCAAGTATGGGTTAGTTAATGGAGGTGTTGGTATGAGGCCCACTGGGTTAAAATTCTGTCCACACGTTTGTCATTGGAAAAGGTATTAAATGTTGGTGTCTCGGCTCACACAGCTATGAAAATGAAAATAATTCATAACCCCTACTCTTGTAAGAATTAACATATGTCAAGCACCTCAGAGAAGCCCTGGCCTTACACCTGTGTTACATATGTTTGTTAGTGTGTTATATTAGCATGTAAACATATTTTTAAGTTATGAAGACATCATACTATTGATACCAAAAGCACTCATTTCTCTGTAATAAAAGAAGGGCAACAGTGCAAATAACAATGGCATCTGAGCACTTGCTATATGGTAAGAACCATGGGAAGAGCTCTGCAGGGTTTTCATTGGATCTTCACAGCAGTGCCAAGAGATGAGTATTCTTTCATCACAGTTTGTTTTTTTTAATAGAAAAAAACCACATAATATTTCAAAGCAAAATAATACAAGAATAAGAACAGTGGAAATTGAGGCTCCCAGAAGAGAGGCAGTGTACCTAAGGTGTCAGGCCTGGGAAGATTTGAGTCCAGACATCTATAAATTCCAAGCCTCAGACTCAGTCCACTCCTCTGCTTCTTCTCACAGCAAGCCTGGGGCTCAGTCTCCCTGAAGCTCAACCTGCAGCCACACCCAGCATCATAGAAACCCTAACCCCCACTGCCACGCCCACCGCCTCATTCTTGCCTCCTGGAGGGCTCTGCACCTCCTGCGTCCCAGCTTCTGGCCCCGCCACTCACATCGCTTGGCCCCACCCCCTGGCCGCCAGCGAAGATTACACTCCACCTGGACCAACCTGGAAGGCCCGCGCCCAGGGATGGTCCCTAGCCACTGGCCTCCGCATCCCACTCAGTCCCAACCCGCCCCCGGCCTCGTTTCACAGGGGATGCACGGAGTGGCCATTTTGCCACTAGCGACCCCTTCTGGAGACCTGAGCACTCTTCCTTCCTTCCTCCATCTAGGCTGTGCCTGGGCTGGGACTGGGGTCTGGGCCAGGTAGGTGGGCGGCAGGCAGTGTTGAGTGGCAGCGCAGCCCGGTGGCCTCGACTTTAGCAGCACAAGTGTTCTGGTCAGGGGTCCAGGGAGGCGGCGGGTGCGGCCCTGGGGCGACCTAGCCTCAGGTCTTCAGGGCCCTCCTTTCCTCCCTCCTCTCCGTCGGGGTCCCCTTGGCCAGGCCTGGCACGTGGCCCGAGATCCTTGCTCCCCTCCCCCAGGTGCTGTTGGAAGCCCAGCCCTGGTGTGGGACCTGTGGGCAGGGCAGCTGGGGGTCTCACATGGCCTCTGCTCTCAGTGAGCTTGAGCTGAGCTGCGGACATTTACCCCAATAGGACGATTTTATTCCACTTGGAGCTCCTCCCTGCAGAGACTGAGAGAGGACCTAGATGTTAAACTAAGACAGTTGTTATTCTACATGCATATGCTTTGTCTCCAGTCCATTCCATTGATAAGGGCTTTCTGCTTGTTTTCATATTGGTGCCTCTTGGTGTTTAAGCTTTGTGAGGAGTCTGGATGTGGCATGGGGCTTTGAGGGATGAGGAAGTGTGATCAGCAGTTTAAAAATTTAAATCCACAAAAAAATAATTCACCCACATTGTTGAACCTGATGCAGAATACCCATCTTGTCCGTATTCGGCTGTCTCTAACCATACTCCCCAGTTATGCTCATATCATTTATGTATTTGCATAGTGTTGAATATTTATATTATATGCATAGGTAGAGTTTTACTTAGTTATCCTGTTACTGACCATGTACACAAGTCTAGTTCCTCTTAGAAAAACTGCATTGAGCATATATCTTTTTTTCTTGGGATAAATTTCAGACATTGAAAATAGTAAATCAAAGTTCTGTGTTCTTTCCCTGGTACTTGATATGAATTGCTTCGTAGACAGGGCATGTTAACAATAGACACCTTGCAAAATTTAGGTATTTGCCCAATTATCTGGAGAAATTTGGAGTTCAGCAAGGTGTTGAGTCATTTTCTGTACCAGATGAGAGGCCACACAACCTCCTGTTGGATTTTATTTTTAACTGATGTACCATGTTCATCCTTTTGTATTGATTCTGTTTTATTTCATTTGGTTTTATCCTCTTTACAATTAAAAAAAACACACTTTCTGGCAAGGCATGGTGGTGCATGCCTGTAATCCCAGCACACAGGAGGGTTAGACACAAGGATCACAGGGAGTTGAAGGCTAGCCTGAAATATTTGTTGAGTCAAGGTCAGCCTGCAGTACATAGCAATACCTTGTCTCAAAGGTAAATAAAACAAGCAACCAATTTTTACTCTTTTTAATTTTAATGTAGCACAGGTAGATATTAATAAAGAATGAAAACACTTTTATCAATGGATTAATTTTTTTTGTAACAGAATAGTGGTTAATACACCGTGTTCAATGATCCCAGGGATTCCTGTATGAGCTATATGCCCAGGCACTTTAAAAATTCGTTGGTTTCTTTTTTTTTTTAATTTTGAGATAGTATGTAAATAATTTACTCAGCACTCCAAGTTGGGTTTAAACTTGTGGTCATCCTTCCTTCCCCTCCCAGAGTGCTGGGAGTACAGGTATAGGATATCCTCCTTTAGTAATTCACAATAATTATGAATGTTTGTGAGGTAACATGTGCTTTTGATCTATGGCTCCTTTGTAGAAAAAATCAATCTAGTTAATGTGTCTACCATGTGTCTACCACCTTACTATCCTACAAATACTTTCACAGTGACTGCAACTGCAAATCCCATTGTTTACCAGATTTGAAAGCTATCCTTATTAACTGTGGTCACCATGCAGTTTAGTAATCATTGAAAATTTCTTCTCCATTGTTAATGAGACTTTGTATTCTTGGATGAAAATCCTCCTTTCCCCATCCTTCATGGAACTGATCATTCTTTAAAATCAAAGTGCCCAAGAAAGATGTGGAGACTCAAAGCTGCTTGGGGCACACTGCTCTCCAGAACGACCAGGTGATGGTGTTCTGCAGCCCTTCAGCTTACTCCCATTTTTTCCTTAACTCAATTCTGGGAATTGAATGCAGGGCCTTCCACTGAACTACAGTAAATTCTTTTTTTAAATTTCTTTTTTATTTTGAATCAGGCTTTGCATAAGAGAGTACACTGCTGAGACCCCAGTCTTAGGCATACATACTTACATGTCTGTCTGTGGACACACATTGATGTAAGAGACATTTCCTTTTCAAAACCATGATCCTCCATGCACACATCCTTCTCTCATCAGTGTATTACTTCGTGATCAGATTCCTTTTCCTCTTTCCTTGTGGTCCCAGAGAGACTGAGCTCAGCATCCCTGCAGCTTTCCCTGGTTCTCATGACCCACTCTGATGCCTTGAACTCTCTATGTGGAGTGTAGCAAGGCTCCCAGTGTCCTCCTGCTTCAAACAGTGCTGTGAACCACAGTCTTAAACAGAAAGCTTTAAAAGTTATGCGGATCTCTGTGTGGGATAAATCTCTGTTCTGAGCACTGCAAGGTCCGGGGACACCTGTGTAGAGCTGTGATGGGAGCTACTGGACAGGGCTCTTCTCTGCACACCATGTTGTCCCCAGTGATGTTCAGCACTTGCCTTAAAACCCGCCATCAGATGGGGACCCAGCACATGTCAGGGATGTGTGCCTGCAGGAATCAGCTTTGGGACACTCGGCGTTTTCTACATTTGTTTACATGTTGTGATTCTCTCTTGAATTACAAGAAGTATTCATCTCTCACAGATGGACTCATGACACCTCTTTGTCACCTCTAATACAAATTAATTATCTGTCTGCTGCTTGTAAGTAAAGATTTCTTATTTGGATTCTACATTATTCTTGTTTCTGTTTTTCAAATGTAAGGAATCAGATCTTTCTCTTTCCCTTGTATCACTGAAATCATGGGAAAGCTTTTCCAACACGGAAAGATGAGTAAATACTCAATACATTTTACCTGTACACTTTGGTCTACCTGGGATTTTGTCTTCTATCAAAGAGCAAAGCAGCCAGTCTCTTCTAGGAATATTTGGTCAACATAATCTGATGCATGAATATTAAAGACCCACAGTACTAAATTAGAGAGTGAAAAAGTCAGAGTGGGTGGGGAGTAGCAAGAGAGAACAAGGATATGGAAGGGTCCCAAAGTGAGCAGAGTGCTGGAACTCAATGGATGTGGAAATTGTACAAATTAGTGATGGGATGACATGCTACTGAATTGAATATGTTGAAATGCATGATATCTTAACTTTTAATTAAAATTACCTTACAATTTGATGTTAAGAATAATTATAGACATAGGAATAAAAATCAAAACTGAAAGAAATACAAGGGGAGGGGTTTCAAGGGGATGGAAAGGTAAAAGCAGGTTCTTTGCAGGACTTGGCCCTAAGTAGAGTTCAAGACACCTGTCATGGTGCAGTAAAAGTGCCAGTTATGGAATTCCTTAAGACAGGGTGCCTGACCTTAGTTTTCACTTTGATCCCAGAGCTGGTGAAGTCACTGGAGGTGCAGATGACCAAAGCTCTGCAATTTGGACTTAGGGTTAGTCAGGTACCAGCCCTGCATCAGCAGAAGGAGAACAATCACCAACTGTCCTTGCTCCTTGCAGGCCCCAGAACTTCTCAGCAAAGTTTCTCATTCATGTTGGATCAAATCCACCCCAGCAAAGTTTCTCATTCATCTTCAATCAACTCATTTCTGCATGCCTCAGGGTTGCATGAGGTCCCAAGGCTGGCAGTCTTTTCTCCTTTTCAAATGTTCCATGCACTACCCAGAGGCCCACAGGCCAAAGTCAAAACCTTCTGAAGGCAGTGCTTAGTTTTGGTGAGCTCAGGTTGGTCCAATTCAGCTGAGACATCTTGTGGAATTTGACACCAGCCTCCTGCTCTAGTAGCAGAGAGCCCAGCCCAGTCTTCTCACTGCCTTGAATGGGACAGTGCTGGCCCAGGAAGCCTTCCCCTGCTGATAGCAGTCTCTAAAAGTGCTGTGACCCCCTGTCCTCCACTCTTTAGGAAAGCATGAAATCCATCTTCCTTTCCCACCACGTGGTGTTGTCTCTGTGAGAAAGAGAATGGTGTCTGCAGTGTTAATCTATTTGTGCTTACTCTACAGGGTTGGTGCACTGTAAATATCTGTGAAGTGAGTGGTCCGAGGGAGTGTGTTCTGCCTGCCATTCCTTCATCTTCAATTCATACAGTGATGCATCATTCCATTATGTGTGCCATCTGGGGACACCTCTTCCCCTATTATGTGTTCACATATACAGAGGCCAGGAAGTTAGGCACATTCACGGTAATGTGGGTAGTACCTGATCTGTTCTTTAGAGGGACTTGTGTCCTGGATAACATGGAATCACCAGAGAACACTGGCTACATTTGCTCTGGTCATTGCATCATGGTCACAGCCTAGTAAATTGGGGGTTAAAGGCACTCATCATCTCCTTTTATGATGTCTCTGTGAACCCATATCCTGTGGTATCCCCCCAGAGACTCCTGCTGTGGATACCATGGAAGAACATGAAACGACTCTCCAGTGTCCTTCAAAATGAAGAGAACAGCTTCACGCAAGTGACAGATCCATGGTAGCAGGCAAGGCTTCCCCAAGGCTAAGAAAAACCAGCAGTGCTGGCAGGGTCACAGCTCTGAGGGGAAAGCTCTGGGTTTAGAACCAAATCCTCCTTCTGACTTCCTAAGTAAACCTAGACAAGACACCAAGCCTCAAGTCTTTCACAGAGTGTCCCCATGCACTGTAGAGGTCATCCTGGCACCTACTTCCGAGGGACATTATCACCAGTCTGAGATGACAATTGTAATGCCTGTTGGCTAGTGTCTTGTGTACATAGTGTACAGAATTAGACGTTAAATCCAGGAATGGGTGCGATGAATTTGGAATACAGTGCTGCCTGGTGGTAGAAATGACACTGACCTATTGGACATATTCCCTGGTGGCATTGTGATGGGGCAGTTCTTCAATTCAATCATCTTTATGTTCCCTAAGCATCACAATTTCTTCTATGTACTGGTGCTATGGCTAGAGTCAGGACCTCAAACAGGCTATGCAAGCACTATGGATGGAGTTGCACCCACAAATCTTCTGGCATTGCTTCTACATTCACACCTGTGTGAAATAGCACTCCCATGACCTGACTCCTACTCAATAGCTGACAGATGACCTTCTGATGCCAAAAGCTGAGTGGCCATTCCCTACATTATGGGCCTCACTTAGTGAATTATTTTTATTATTATTATTATTTTAGTGTTGTTATTTTGCATTAGCAGAGCTGAAATTGAGCCCAGAGCCTCATGCATGGTAAACAAGTACTCTACACTGAGGTCTCCCCAGCTCCTGACTCACTCTTAAATAACTGAATATGGCAAACATCATGTGATGCGAATACTAAGGTTCAAGCATTAAAATAATTGTGATGCATCTTCTGTTCTTTCCCACTTATGTTCTCTCTTACATTCTAGTATTTATTTTTCTCTCTCTCTCTCTGCATCTCTGGGTGTGGTGAAGCCAATGCTGTCTCTGAAGCTTGCAAGAGGAGAGGCTGATGAGCTTTGAGTGAGAAAAGGGAAAACAGTCCAAAAGGCATCAGGCTTTTGCCTTGGGTCCTGCCTGTAAGCAAGGGACAGACCCTGAGAGCAAATTCTGCCATAGTGCCATCTCACCTAAGCCTGTCTTCACAGAGATATGATGGTAACAGACCCAGCAAATGCTCCTGGATTCCTGATACACAGCAACTCTGAGAGAACAGAGTTTATCTCTTATATGAACTGACCTGTCTTCTATCACATGTGTCTTGTCACATTTTCAAAATTTATGTAATGACTTGACAGAATTTGACCTCTCTGCCTTCTTTCAGCAATCATAATCATTAAAGATTATGTACAGTGCGATTACTGTACAGTGTTTTCCTATGGATTTTCTTTAGTAGCTTCTCACTTCATGGTTTTCTGTGGTTTGTTTATTCATTCAAATGTTATTGGATATTCACATTGCAGTTTTCAGTTGTTGGAAACAAAGTTCATGTGAATACCTTTTAAAATTCTCTTCATGACATAGAGAAGATTGTATGCACAGAATCCTAAGATAGTCAGATGAGTTAATCTGAAATTAACTGTCAAAATGATATCTGAAATGAATGTACCACAAACAAGAGAGAAGAAATTTCCTTTGTGCACTTCCTCACCAATACCAGTGTGTTTTGCCCAAAAAAAGAAAGTCTGCTTTTGTGCTCTTCAAAACATAAACAGGGTTTCTCTTGTGGAATGAATATTTGCTTACCTGATAATTGACAATGATAGGAGGCATGTAGAAACTGGGAAGCATTCATGTGACTGCCAAGGGCATGTTGAAGGTCTTAGAAGTGATAGAATTGTGAATCCCATGGAGGACTTGGAATCACAGCTAGCTCCTGTTGAAGTCACACCACATGACCCAGGGAGTACTGACTTCTCCTGAAGTTAAGGCCCAATGACTAGGATCGTCCCTGTGAGAGTTCCTTGGTATTGCATGACAGGCCTACTACTTGACAGAAGATGGAGGTGAAGGAGGCCATAACCCAAGGAGAGGGACTCAGGGGACTTTTCCTCTCTCTGCATAATACATGTGTACAATCCAGACAGCTTTGGAATATGGCAGCAGCTGAAAGAGTTAAAGCAAAATGTGAGTGAAACAGTCCCAACATGGGTGTTATACCTATTGGAAAATGACCAAAAGAAAAGGCAAAATGCAATCTTAAACATCTATTCCATCAGGAGCAAGACCAATCTACATTGAAATAGAGGACTTTAAAAGTCATAAATCAGAAATCTAAAAAGATAGCAAATGAAGTAAAGAAAGAAATCTATAATGCTATAGAGGAAATCGAATTAGAAATAATGTCTAATGTAAAGAAATAACAACTATAGTAAAGTAGTTGCTCAACATAGCTAGAGAAGAAATAGATAAAACAAAAATACAGGAGCATGGTAAATTGAAACTATGAATGAGCAATGTAGAAAACAAGCAGAATCTATGAAACATATGCAAAGAGATAGTCAAGCAACAAAAAAATATCTTGAAAGCTGGCAAAACCATTTAAATGAAGCAGAGGATATAATTTCATAATTTTAGGACATTATTGCAGTTAGTGATCATGAATGTGTAGAACGTATAAAAATAGCAAAGCATCATGAAATGACAATCCAGCAGCTTCAACATGATGCCAAGAGAAGCAATGTAAGACTAATAGACATCAGTGAAAATGCAGGAGTCAATGCAAATGACATAACTAAGATACTCACATAAATAATAACAGAAAAATTTCCAAACATGAGGAAAATTCTGATATACAAATAAGACAAACACAAAGTGCCAAACAGTCACAACAAACATGTCTATGCTCAAATATATAATAATTAAGATCCAAGACATACAGCATAAAAACAGAATACTAAAACTGTTAGAGAAAAGACACAACTCACCTGTCCAGGAAAGACTATGATTACTATTAAGGCAAACATTTCAGCACAAACCTTCAGGTAAAGATGATCTTGGAGTGAAAAATTTCAAGCCCTAAAAGAAAACAACTTTCAACCTAGACTGATGTACCTAGAAAAAGTGTCTTTCAAATTTAATGGAGAAACAAGATACTTCGATGACAAAGAACAACTGAAGAAATTCATGTCCACCAAATCAACCCTAGAAGGATTACTGAAAGAGATGCTAGATAGAGATAAAAATGACCACAATCTCCAGAACAACAGAAAGAAATGACCAGGCTCGGCAAGAAATTGAACAAGGGAGAAAAGCAGGAAATCAGCGACAGGAATACAACATGGCAAAGTCAAGTCAGTACATATCAGTGATATCTATAAAAGTAAATGGGCACAACTCACCTATAAAAAGAAACAGGTTGATAGAGTGGATCAAGAAACAGAACCCCACAATATGCTGTATAGAAGAAACACATTTTACTCAAAAAAAAAAACTTCATAGATTATAAGACAAAAGATGGAAAATATTTTTTCCATGAAACAGGAACCCAGAAAAAGGCAGGATAGCTATTCTGTTTGCAGAAAATGTGAACTTTAAACCTAAAATGTTTAAAGGAGATAAAGAAGGCCACTACATATGTGTAAGTGAGAAACTACAAGAGAAAGAGTTACATATATATATATATATATATATATATATATATATATATGCATCAAATACAGGAGCACCCAGCTATATAAGACAAATACTAATGGACATGAAAAACCAAACACAAGTATATAATTGCAATAGGAGACCTTAACACCTCACCGTTAGAGATAGATCAACGAGACAGAAAGTCAGCAAAGAAATAACATCACTGAATAATACCTGTGAGCAAATGGACTTGATGGATGTTTACAGA
This sequence comes from Cavia porcellus, assembly GCF_034190915.1. Classification (NCBI taxonomy): domain Eukaryota; kingdom Metazoa; phylum Chordata; class Mammalia; order Rodentia; family Caviidae; genus Cavia; species Cavia porcellus. The sequence goes on along the minus strand of NW_026947533.1, from coordinate 549,879 downwards.
GTGTTCCACCCAACCACATCATAATTTATATTAGAATATACATTCTTCTTAGCTGCACATGGGACCTTCTCTGAAATAAATCATATATTAACCCATACAGCATGCTTAACTAAATGCAAAAGGAACAAAATTATCCCATGCATAAAATCAGACCATATCTCAATAAAATTGGAAATCAATGGCAAAAAAGTGCAAAGCATTCATATACACGGAAATTAAATAACAATTTTCTGAATAACAAGTGGTTTACAGATGAAATTAAAGGGCAAACAAAACAATACTTACAATAGAATGAAAACACAGATACAACATACTGTAACCTATGGAACGCAATAAAAGCAGTCTTCTGAGTGAAATATATAGCAATAAATAGTCACATGAAGAAAACGGAATGAACAGAAATAAGTAACCTAATCCTACATCTCAAGTTTCTACAAAATGAGCAATTCAAACCCAACATTGATAGAAGAGAGGAAATTGTAAAGATTAGAGCAGAAATTAATGCAATTGAAATTAAAAAATGTTACAAAGAAGGAATCATCTGGGGTTTTTTTGAGAGAATAAACAAAATTGACAACCCCCTTGCCAGCCTTATCAAGAAAAAGAAAGAATAAACTGAAATCCACCCAATAATGACTGAGGAGAGGGAAATGACTACAGATTCCATGGAAATTGAGAAGATCATGAATATCTACTCAGAAAATTTCTATTCACTTAGAGTGGAAAACACAAAGGAAATGGACAGATTTCTAACAACATGAACTACCAAAGCTCAATGAAGAAGATAAAACAATTTTGAATAACCCAGCATCAGCTACTGAAATTGAAAAAGATTTAAAAATTTACCAACCACCAAAAGCCCAGGTTCTGATGGATTCATGGCTGAATTCCATACAAAGTTTAGAGAAGACCAATACTCCTTAAACTCTTCAATGAATTGAAAGAGAAGCAATCCTCCCTAACTTCATTCTTGGATGCAAGTATCCCTCTGATACCAAAAATCAGAAAAAGACCCAACTAATAAGGAAAACTATAGGCCAATCTCACTAATGAACATTTATGCAGAGATTCTCAATAAAATATTGGCATATAGAATGCAGCAAATCATCAAGAAGATTATACACCATGACCAAGTTGAAATACAGAAATGGTTCAAAATATGCAAATCAATAAATGAAATACTCCACATCAACAGAGCCAAAAATAAAAATCACATGATCATCTCAAAAGAGGCAGAAAACACTGTTGATAAAGTCCAAAACCTGTGCATGATGAAAAGCCTATGGAAAGTTGGAATAGATCGTATCTACCTTAATTTCATAAAGACCATTGATGACAAATCTACAGCCAACGTTATACTAAATAGACAAAAATTGAGAGCCTTCACACTAAAATCAGGAAGAAGACAAAGATGTCCACTATCAAAACTCCTATTCAATATAGTTCTGCAAGTATTATTCAGAGCAATTAGACAAGAGCATAAAATAAAAGGAATAAAAATAAGAAGTTAAATTATCATTCCTGCAGATGACATGATACTCTACATAAAAGACCCCAAAAACTCCATTAAAAGACTACTAAATGTAATGAACAAATTCAGCAGCATAGCTGGACACAAAATGAACACTCAAAAAATCAATAGCATTCCTGTACACAAACGCCATGAGAGAGAAATTATGGAAATATTGCCTTTCATAATAGCACCTAAAATAATGAAATACTTAGTAATCAACCTAGCCAAGAATATAAAAGGGTTATGTGCTGAAAATTATACTACGCTAAAAAAAGAGATTGAGGAGGACATTAGAAAATGGAAGCATATTCCTTGATTGTGGTTAGGAACAACCAACACTGTGAAAATGGCAATCCTCCCAAAACTGTTACACAAATTCAATTCAATCCCAATCAAAATACCATTAACATACCTTGCAGATCTAGAGAAAATATTCCTACAATTCATCTGGAAACAGAAGAAACCTAGAATAGCAAAGGCGATTTTGGGTAACAAAGGCAAGACAGGAGTCATCTCAATTCCTGACTTAAAACTATATTACAGAGCCACAGTAATAAAAATCAACATAGTACTGGCAGAGACCTGAGGATCAATGGAATAAATTAGAAGATGCAAACACTACCACAGAGACACTCAGCCACCTTACATTTGACAAACGAGCTAAATATGTTCCCTAGAAAAAAGATAGGCTCCATAATAAATGGTGTTGGAAAAATTGGCTTTCCACATGCCAAACACTGAAACTACACTCATGTTTATCACCATATACTAAACTAAAGCCCAAATGGGTTAAGGATCTAAATATTAAAAAAGAAACACTAAATCAACTGGAGAACAAGGTACGTAGAAATCTTGGGGACATTGGGGTTGGCAGAGAATTTGTGAATAAAATGCAAACCACATAGGAAATACTGCAAAGAATCAACAACTGGGATCTCATATTATTAAAACATTTTGGCACTTCAAAAGAAATCAACAACAAAGTGAAAAGAAAACTCACAAAATGGGAAAGAATTTTAGCAAACAGCCACTCAGACAAAGGACTTATATCCAGAACATATAAAGAACTGAAAAACATCAAGCCTCCAGGATTCGAAGACCATCTCCACAAATGGGCATCAAAAATAAACACACAGTTCTCAGACGAAGATATACAAATGGCAAATAAATATATGAAAAAATGTTCACCATTAATAATCATTTGAGAAATACACATTAAGACAGCAATGAGATTTCCTCTCACTCCTGAAAGAGTGGCTGCCATCAAGAAATCAACTGATAACAAATGTTTGTGAGGCTGCGGGTAAAAAGGAACATCAAGAATTACCCCTGTGTTCCTGTGGTAAAGCCCACTTGGTCATGGTGTATAATCTTCTTGATGATTTGGTGGGAGTGCAGACTGGTGCAACCACTGTGGAAATCAGTATTGAGATTCCTCAAAAAACTAGGATTTTGAAGTTCCATTCAATCCAGTTATTCGTTTCCTGGGTATTTTCACAGAAAATCTGAAAATGTCATGTCACTCTGATATATGTGCACCCATGTTCATAGCAGCACAATATGTGATAGCTAAATCTTGAAAACAACCAAAATGGTTATCAGCTGCAAAGTGGATGAAGTATGTATTTTTATAGAATGGAATACTACTCAGATATAGAAAAGGATGGTCTTGAGTTCTTTATAGATAAATGGAGGCAACTTGAGAATATCCTCATTAGTGAAATAAACAACACTCACAGTAGTAAATATCAAATTGTGTCTATGGTGTAAAACATACTAAAAATGACAAAGTAATATGATCCAAAATGTATAATAGATATTGTAAAGGAGAAAGGAAAGTGCTCTAAAGGATGTAACAATATGTATAGTGTGTAAGATAGATGTCCATATTACTAAATTTCTGTTAATCATTGATAAGAAGGGTTTGCACTGTAAATATTTGAGTGTTTAGCCAGTTTTTACCCTTTGGTTTTGTTACTTTAACAATTATTTTTAAGATGACAAGATGTAATGTATCAACTAGCGATTTGATGATGTTAATTATTTGAGATCTGTATGCTACTTTTTATTGTTTCTTTTAATTTTGTTTTCTTTCTTTAAAAAAAAAATTTTAAAGAAATGGATGTGGAGTTCTTTGCCATCCAGGCCTTGCAGCAAGACCTGCACATGCATTGGAGAGAATCCTTGGGATCCACTTCAGTTTGGGTGGCCATAAACTGCACTGCGGTGGGATTAGTGGTATTATGCTTTACATTTCCTGTGGTTTTGGTCATTGTGTGCATGAGTCCACCATATGGGTCACTTACAATAAGCATATTTCCCCTGATCTTTGAGGTGGTGGAATGTGGGAAACCCCTTCATGTCGTTTCAACCCAAAGGCTTTAAGGACCTGTATGGACCTGACACAACTGAATAGCATATGCACAGCATGGACACAAGTCTATAAGCATGACTTTGCATAGACAGCCATGGATGTGCTAAGGCTTGTGACAGAATGCAAGAATGTAATGCCTAATGATGAGTGATACATACAGGCTGGATAATAAAGATGCTTGCTTACTGCTGTTGTTAATGTTGGTTCCATGTGGTTTTTTTCTCCTTTTACCCACTAAAATATCCACTCACCACCCTATCTCTGAGAAAATCTCATACCACAGACACAGGGAAATTTAATACTATACAAACCTAAACCCTCTGTCCCCAGTTCAAAGGCACACATAACATCCTAAAGCCCAAATCTCTGTTGGGGTACAGCTTTAGAAAACAGATCAAGTTTCATGACTGCACCTTGAAGATCACTTCCTAAGCCCTGTGATGAACAACTGGCTCACTTCCATCCCTCCTCTATGCACAGAGCATTAAAGTTCTAAAACGTTCTGACCTTGACCTGGAACGCAGCTACCCAAGCAACATATGTGCAGCCTTCAAGCAGACTGGTCAGACAATGGACTCAGATGAGTAAGTCCCTAGGCTGAAGGCCAAGAACAGTGTTATCTGTTGACCCCACTGTCACACTGTGGAGCTACTTATCAGAATGTCTTAGCTTCCCTTGATTCCTGAACCCATGGGGACTCACTTTTCCTGTGGTTCATAGTGTGTTAAAACCAGGCACAGCATTAATGTGTGGTAGGGAGAACCCCTACTGAAATCACAACCCCTACTGAAATCAGCTCCTCATGTACTCTGCAAGGCACCTGTTCTTATCATGTCACATATAAAAGTGTGTTGATAAATGTATGTTGAATGCCCTGCTAGTCATCTCCACCCAGCCTGCTTGGCAGCAGCTTAGCCTTCGAACCTCCATTGGGCAGAGTGGAGGAAAGCAGAGGAAGACAAGGGGCTTTCTCTGCCAATACAGAAAATATAGAAGGACAAGGGGCACTTCCAGCTGTCAGTGTTACACCCACTTCTGAGCCTATATCCTGAGGCCAGAGAGGAGACAGCTATTTTGATCACTTTGCTAGAAATCAGGAGTCTGAGCAGAGCTACAAAGGCTGGACTTGGGAGCCCAACTGAGGGCTCCTCCAGAAGATTTGTCTGCATTTTGTTTTCCTTTCTGTTCCATGACTTGGTCATCACCAGCTGTTGGCAGTGTGGGTTCACTTGTCTTCCCAAGTGATCTGCTTCTGGGGATCTTGGGTAGTCAGCACACAGTGAGATCTCTGTGTCTCTGTTAGGTTTTGCACAGAGCAAAGTATAAAAGTGCAGTTCCCATGATAGTAAGGTTGGCCCCAAAGTTGCATTAGTGAGGTCTTAGTTTGAGGACAGCTGATGCTTCGATCTTCAGGTTTGCATGTGCATGAGGGACTGAGTGCTGACTAGGTAGAGTGTGTTCCTCTGGCGTGAGTTTTTTCATCAGTTGTGCTTTTATTCCCACATATCAGAAGTGGATTTTCTTGCTGTGTGTTTTGCTTATAAATTATCATACTTTTTATTAGTACCCATTTACAGTGTGTACTAATTATGTTTCTGATAGGTCCATGGCACATGTGATGCATAGAATGGAAATTATGCCCTACCTTGTGCACCACAGTGCGGCCCATTAACTTGTGACTGTTCTCAATGTTGCGGGCATTGAAAACCTAGCTCAGGACCAAGACATCACCAGCACAAAGCACTGCTTTGTCTGGATTGTCCTTTCTTTATGATCAATGCAGTGGCTATAATGTAATATTTGGAAGCTTAGTCCAGCCCTAACCCTAACTCTAACCTGAACCCTATATCTAACTAACAATAAAAGGCCATTACCACCATTCTCTGGGCAAAGAAAACTTGATGGCATTGATGTGGGAAATGTAACATAAGTTAATTATGAGGATGTAAGATCACTGGTGGCTGGGGTGGAGCAGGAGGGGAAAGTAAACAAAAGCATTGTGTAAAAATTTGAAGAACATTCTCCAATTGGACAGTGGGGATATCTGCACAACATTGAGAATACACTGAATGTCAGCAAGCTGATTACTTTAAACTTGATTAAAATGTTAAATTTTATTTATTTTGTTCTGTCACTAAAAAAATCTCTGAGAAATAAGAGTAGTGGTGAATACAATGATAAATAAAACAGGAAGAGAGGGGAATGGCAGGTGTGGGTCAAGAGCTGCCCACAGGTAGAACTCAAGAGATGACTCCTGCTGTGGAGTACCCAGGAGGTCCAGCTCTGCAGCTGATGGACAAGGGGATCCAGGTACTGGCTCTTGCTGTGGGGCCAAAGCTGGTGAGGGAGCTGCAGGTGGAGCTGACACAAGGTCAGGAGGTGAAACTTTTGCATGGACTGAAACTGGCCCTGTAATTTCAGGAAGAGAATATATCACCAACTGTCCATGGATTTCTTGGGGCAAAACCTTCCCACTGCCTGTCAGAGGCAGCTGTGTGCACCAGCTCAGCCCCAGCAAAGCCGCCCAGACTACATCCCCACACTGACTGCTGAGGATCTCATGCTCCTGGTTCACACAGCATCTGGGCACTTTGCTGAGTTCCAAGGCACATCCCCTCCCCACAAGCCCACAAACTCTGGAGCTCAGGCCTGGGAGGTTCAGGATGCTCTAGCTGTTCCTGAAGAAGCTTAGCCTGGGGATATACATGGAAGTACAGTTCCAATGAAGAGTCAAGCACAGAAGATGTGGACCTGGGGCCGAAGGGAGCCAGGTGAGTGAGAAACCTGATATACCTGGGCAACTCATCTGTGGGGTGGGTGTAGGCCTTCTGCCCAGTCTGTACAGCATCCAGCCACAGCCTCTCCCACCCACAGTGGGGCACTTTGGGCCCAAGAAGCCCTTAGTGTCTGAAAGAAGTGTCTGTGAGAGGCAGAACTTGCATAGTTGTATCACACTTGTACTTTCTGACACATTGTCTCCCTGCCCCTCTGCAGTGCAGTCAGCTTGGTGAAGGCAGTGACTGGTATCTGCCATGTCTTTGCACTCAATGGATCAGGGCTGCTGTTCCATAAATATCTGAGAAGTGAAAGGTCAGTCGGTATCGGTCTTGCCTCTCTGCAGTCTCTAGCTTAGGCAGTGATCCCTTGCTGTACCCACTTATGCATGGTCTGTATCCACACATGAGGGAGACCTGGGGTCCAGAAAAATGGCTTTTAGGTGAGCAATATCTGTTCTGCTGCAAATGGTGACTCTGTGGCCTCCAAAGAACATTGTAACTCAAAAGGGCAGGAGTTGCATCTGCTCTGCTTACAAGGTCATGGCCAATACCCAGAAATGTGTCTGCACGCAGTGTGTCTTCATGTGTATTTGTAGCATGATGACACCTATTTCCTCTTCCATGATATGTGACAGTCATGGATTCTTTGATGTCCTCAGGGTTTCCTGCATTGAACAAACCCTGAGGCCCACATAATGACTCTGCAATCTCCTTTCCAAAGAATAGAACAGCTTCCCCCAAGTGTTGGTCAGTAAAGAGAATGGAATATCATTCATGGGAATCAGCACAGCCTCTACTGTATGTCTTCATGGGGCCAAGGCCACAGCTAACCACTTTGCCTGGGGCCCCCATTTCATCTCGTGATCCTGAGTTCTCAATTCACTCAGTGCCTCATCATTCAGCATTGTAAACTGGGGTTGAGTGATCAACTTGCACATGACCAGGACCTGAATCTGCAGGTGGCCAAGTCTCACTGGGCTGCTAAGTTAAGAAGTCACCTTTTCAGCTTTGGTGCCTGTGGGGTTGAGATGTCAGCCATGGAGGAAGCCAGAGAGGAATGGCCAGAGCTGGGGCAGCTGTCCAGGAAGGCTAAGTCCAGAGTCACCTTCAGGCTGTGAGGTCCATCTGCCTGCACCTGGCTTGCTGTACAGACCTGTGCCAGGCTCCCTGCTGGCTGACTTCCAATCTGTGATGAGACAGTGGGGAGAAATGGAATGGTGTTGTGCACATGACTTCTCAGAAGGGCTGGAGCTTAAACATGGCCACTGCTCTTCTCCTCCTGACAGCCCTGTCCTAGATGGGAAGGTGAATGTGACAGTGGCCCAGGCTCAGTTTCCCTGTCCCTGCCCAGGGGCATCTGCCCTCAGTGCCTGTCCTCAGACCCCCTCACACTGATGACCTAGGGAGGGAAGTGATTATGCAGACTTACATTCTTGGCCAGGCCTAAATAGTCTTGTCCTGGAGTCTGTGTCTCTAAGTAGCTAGTGGTAGAGACTAGGGACATCTCGCCTAGGCTCTCTCTTCTGTCTGAGTGCCTGGGGACTGGGCCTGGTGAATCCTGTCCTGTGCTGCCTTTGATGGTTGGGCAGTTCGCGATGAGCATCCTGAAGTATCTTGGCTGAAAGAACCATCTTCTCACTTGTTCACAGGTAGTTTTCCCATGGCATGTCCTGAGGCTGGAATTTTGAGGTATGGGAAAGCAGCATAACATATTGACTGATCACTCTCTCTAACCAAGTGCATGTGAAGGCCAACTGTCACTAGACCAAGGTGCTTGGTGACCAGAGCCTTCAGAGTTCTGTTTAGATCTGTTGCCAAGCAAATGAGGTCACATGTTAGGGTCCATAGCTGGGCTGCCCCCTCTAATGCCCAATTTATTTTTATTGTGGAATAAATGTGTTCTCCTTAGAAACAGCAGGTGAAAAACTGGAAAACTGAGTGTGGTTTTACACTTTGCTACACTTTGAAAATTTAAATGCAGCAAACATGTAGATGCTTCAGATGTGGCAGGCACAATGCCAAGCACACAATTCCATCCAAAGGGTCCATTGTCTCTGATGATGAGGTGTTAGCAGTGTCTTCACTTAGAGATCTGTAACATTTTCAGGTGACTTGCTTTCTTGGGCATATGTTAGTTTCATTTCAATTCCATTAGGGAGCATGGAGATGTTCCCAGAATGCCCATAATATTTTTCCTTGATGGATGTGAATGTTTCATGTTAAAACCCTGACATGTCGAGGGAGGAGGATTCCTAGCAAGTCTTCCTCTTACTTGCCTATGAATGATTACTTATTAGTCTTTGGATGTTTACCTCAGCTACACACTGTAGTGTTCTGTACACTGAAAGCCTGTGGGGGGGGGGGCAGTAGGTGGTGAGAGCAAGGGAAGGCTTTGCAAGGCCATGAACATCATTGCCCCATGTGGATGAAGGACACATGCGCGTCAATCCTGGGGAACTTGTCTCCTAGCCAGTGCTATCACTTCCTGTCCTCCTGTCCCAAACAGACCATGAGCTTTGTGTCCCTGCTGGGTAGTTTGCCTTTACTAGAGGTGATGGTGCTGAGCCTGTTCAGTGGCAATGCTCTTTGGTTGGTCTCCTTCAAGCAGTGTTTCTGTGTTGGGCTCCCTCTGTGCTGTCACCACCTGCTATTATGATGCTGAACCAACCAACTGTGACTTGTTCATGCGTGTGTCGCCTATGTGCTGATGGTGGTTTTTTCTGTTTATGGCTTGGTTATTGAAAGTGGGGTGCCACAGACATTTTTATACATGTTCTTGTGTGTATATAGAGTTTTATTTCAAAGAAATGTGCTTGAATGTGAAATTACTGGATCATATTTCCATTGTATGGCTACCTTAGAAATTCTAAAAGTATCTTTGGAAGCAGTTGATTAAAGCAGAGTTAGTTGCTTTTAGTTTTGTTTTGTTTTATTATGCTATACTATGCCATGTTATGTTCCACTTGTTATGTGTTGGTTAGGAGTTTGAAACTCCTTCAGCAGGTTTCCAGTGCTTTCTGATTTGATTTTGAATAATCAACCTGAGAAAATATTAGAATATAACTTAGTTTTGTTTTGGAGAAAATTTAAAAAGGAGAACCCAGTCAGGGATGTTGGAGCACACCTGTCATTCCAATACTCAGAAGGTTGAGGCAGGGGGATTGTAGTGAGTTTGAGGTCATCCTAGGCTACAAGATAAGATGAAGACCAGCCTGAACTACATAGCAAAACTCTTTCTAAAAACAGAATAAAGAAATAAAGAATGAATGAAAGACAAAAGAAATAATATAAAAATGAAAAGTCCAGTCACCTGTCAATTCAGAAATCAAATTTTGTGAGGTTCTCTTGAATATGTACTTTAGTCAACACAACTAGCATAAGATTTAGCATCATGTACGCATTGATGCTCTGCCTGGTGTTTGCATTGTTTTAATATTTTAAGTTTTCACTAAAATGACTGGAGTTATGCTACTGAATATGCCCTCTTAGTATATGAGTAGCTCAGTATGAAGAGAATTTGATCATTCCTATTTTCTCTGTCCTAAATTTATGTTTCAAACCAGAATTTGATCAAGGGATTACTATCTTTTTTGAAATAGTAATAAGAATCATAAAAGATATGCTTTTTGAGTGTACAAAAGTGTAAAAATAATTACAGATTAATAGCGGTTAATGTACCTTGCACTGGGATTTCTGAAAGATTGATATTTTCATAGATTTGAAAAATTATTTACAAATTTTAACACATGGTCTCACTAATTTTCTAAGTTTCCCAGGCTAGGCTTAAATCATTCCTCATTCTTCCTCACCCTCCCAGAGTGCTGTGATTACAGGTGTACATTATCCTACATTGGCAATTGATAGCAATGTTGTGTATTCATGGACTAAAATGTTCAGCTTTGGTCTTTAGACACTTTGCAGGAAGAGTCCATCTAGTTAAACTATCTGCTCCCTTCCTAGCCTGCAGTTTCTTTCACAGAGAGTAAGACTGAAAACCCCATTAACACTGTTGTAGATTCTGTGCTTTTTAACTGTGGTCAGCACGTGCTTCAGAGCATCACTCCAAATGCCTTCTGCACAGGGAATGAGGCTTGGCGTCCTTGAATCACATTTTCTTTTTCTTTGATCACTCATGGAATTTGATAATTATTTGAATTCAGACCCCAGAAAAGTGTGAAAGTTAAAGCTACTTGGGGCATACTGCCCTCCCGAAGGCCGGGCCAGTGTAAAACATTATTTTTCCTTTAGTCCTACTTTCCAAGAGTTTGTTTTGGTTGTTTGGTTTTTGGATATTGATTTTTATTTCTACTTTTGTTCAGTTTCTAGGGATTTGAATACAGAGGTTTGCACTTGGTTCCTTTACCTTCTCCCTTTAAAACTTTTCTTACTTTAAGCCAGGATCTGAGTAAGTGGCTGAATAGCTGAGGCTCTCCTTAAATTTGTGATGTTTCCATGTTAGCATTTCAGACTGCTTGGCTGATGACTCCAGCAGACCTGGTTTCATCATAGTGATGTAAGAAACTCATTGGCTGAGCAAGGAATAGTGAAAATGCCTGCAATGCCTGCACTCAGCCCGCTGAGGCAGCAGGATTCCTGGGAGTTCCAGACAAGCCTGCAACACACTCTGAATTCAGCCCAGGCCTTAACCACACAGGGAGATCCTGAACAGAAAAAGAAATGAAAAAATATAGGAAAGGAAAGAAGAAACCAAAAAAACTCCTGGTGACTGAATGACTTGGTTTGTCTCTGTGCCAGATGCTTTAATCTGCAGCCCTGTTCTTGCATTATAAGACCCTTTTGAGTGTTGTCACTTTATAATAGACCAGAAAACCATGTACTTTGGTATCTCTACCTATAATGTTCTTTACATGGCTGCAGGAAGACTCCTTGTACTTTCTTGTGAATTTTCATATTGTTTTTCATTTCTAGGAAAATAGCATTGATATTTTGACAGCAATGGCATTGAAACACCTGGTTGCTCTGTGTAGCATGTACATTATAACAACATTAATCCTTCCCTCCCTCATCACTCTCTGTCATTTCTCCTGTTAGTGCTGCTTCACTCATTTTATCAATTTCTACAATTTTCAAAGTGTTTGATTAAATTTTATCTGAGCATTACCCAGTTTTGATGAATCATGAAATGAAATATATTCCTTGTAATTGGGACTGCCATTTGTTTGAATTGCATAGAAATGAATTGATTAGGACATGTGGATCTCGTACCCTGAAACTTAAAGGATTGGTGAGTTTGTTCTAAATGGTTTTCACTGGAGTTTTAAGTTTTTTATATGAAAAGATGCAGCCTCAGGAAATAGGGACAAAAGTCAACAATTCCTTTCTGTTTTGTAAGTATTTGATTTCTTATTCTTGTCTGAATTCTATGTCTAGGACTTCGAGTACTGTGTTGAAAAGAGTTGCAAGCTTTGTCTCTTTCCTGACCTGAGAAGAAAAGCTTGCAGCTTGTCAGCCTCTGAGCACCATGTCAGGGATGGGCTCAGCATTTTCTGTACTTGTTGCCATCTGTGTTGATTGCCTTTGAGTGACAAGAATTTGTCAATTCTCTCACAAAGTGGACTCTTGAGAAACCTTTCACACCTGTAATAACAATCATCTATCTGAATATTGGTTGTATGGAAAGGTTTCCTGCTGTGGTCTGTACATTAGTCTTGTTTCTGTTTTTCAAAAGCAGTGTATCAGAACTTTCAGTCTCACTTCTGTCACTGAAATCAATGGAAAGCTTTCCCAACATGAAAAGATAAGTATATACAAAATGGTCTTTACATTTTCCCTCTAGACTTTGTCTATCTGGTATTTTCTCTTCTATCAAAGAGCAATAATAGCCAGTCTCTTCCAGTAATGTTTGGCCAAACAGAAACTGATGCACTGATATGAAAGATTCAGAGTGGCAAATAACATCAAGCGAAATGTTAGAAGCACATGGGGACTAGCAGGAGAGTACAGGCCTATGGATGGGTCCAAAACTGAGCAGAAAGCTGAAACTTGACAGATGTGAAGATTGTACAAATTGGCGATGTGCTTATGGGCTACTGAATTGAATGTGTTGAAACTAATGAAATCTTAACTGTTAATTTAAATTAACTTAGAATGTAATGTTGAGAAGAATTACAGACATAAGAGTAGATATGAAATCTGAAAGAAGTACAAGGGGTACAAGGGGAGGGAAGGAAAAGGCAAGTACTTTGCAGGACTTGGCCCCATGCAGAGCTAAGGACATCTACCGTGGAGCCAGCAAAAACCCCAGCTCTGAAATTCATGAAGACCTGGTACTAAACTGGGCATAGCTTTCACATTGATACCAGAGCTGGTGAAGTCACTGGAGGTGGAGCTGGCCCAAGCTCAGCAAATAGGACTTGAACTCAATCAGATACTAGCCCTGTCTCAGAGGAGGGAAAAAAATCACCAACTGTCCTTGATCCTTGCAGGCGCCAAAGCCTCCCAGGGCCTCTCAGAGACAACTCTGTGCACAAATCCACCCCAGGCAAGCTTCATGTTCTGCCTCACCCCATTCACTTGTGCATGCCTCCGTTGCAGAAGAACTCAAGTTTGAGAGTCTTTCTCCATGTAAAGTGACACATGCCCTCCCCAGAGAATGATAGAACGAGGCCAAACCTTTCTCACTAGTTCATAGTTCTCAGCTTCAGTGAGCTCAGGTTGTTCCAAAAACCCAGGTTATTTTGGACTGGGTGTCCCAACTTGGCAAGCAGCACCTGCCAGAAGTCAGTAAAGGAAGCACTGGTCCTAGAGAGGACAATTGTAAGCAGCAGTACAGGTCTGGCCTCCCTCCCAAACTGCCCTCCCAAGGCATGCTGTGGAGTGGTACCAGCCACCTGCTCCAGCTACAGAGAGCCCAGCCCCAGCCATCACTGTGCCCTGAATGGAGCAGTGTTGACCCAGGCAGCCCTCAAGTGCTAATGGAAGTCCCTGGCCAATGCTGTGACCACCTGTTCTCCATTCTTTAGGAACCCTGAAATGCATCTCCCTTTCCCGACCTCATGGCATGTTGCCTCTGTGAGAAAGAGAGTGGTGTCTTCAGTGTTACTCTACTCATGGATACTCCACAGGGTGCTGCTCTCTAACTGTCTGAGAAGTGATCAAATGGATGTGTTCCGCCTGCCTTTCATTCATCTTCAGTTCATATACGGATGCATCATCACCCCATTCTGTGTGCCTTTCCATGACATCCCTCCTCTATTTTGTGTCCCCATGTACAGAGGCCAGGAACGTAGTCTATAATATTGGTAGCATTTGGTCCAAGTTGATTGTGTGCCCGGACAAAATGGGAAGCACAGGAGAGCAGTAGTTGCATCTGCTCTTGTCATTACATCATGGTCAGGGCGTGGCACACTCATGATTTAAGGCACCCTCCAGCTCCTTCCATGATGTCTGTGTGGACCTCAGTCCTCTGATATCCCCCAGAGATTACTGCTCTGCATATCACAGAAACCCATGGAATGACCCTCTGGTGTCCTTCACAGTGAAGAGAACAGCTTCACCAAAGCAAGGGCTGCTTGGTAGGAGGCAAAGCTTCTGCATAGGAAAGAAAAAACAGCAGTGTAGCCAGGGTTCCACTTAGGAGAAAGACCTGCCTTTAGACCTAACTCCTCCTTCTGACTTCCTGTGTAAACCTAGGTAAGACATCATGCACTCTGGAGGTCATACTGTCATCTGCTTCCTAGGGACATCATCAGAGGTGTGAGATGACATTTGTGAAAATTAGCAGCTGGTATCCCAGGTATATAGTGTATAGAAATAGAGGAGAAATCCAGGAAGGGTTTCTGATAGAGGTGAATACAGTGCACTCTGGGCTGGTTCCTCCTTCCTGGTGGAAATGACACTCACCTCTGGACATGTTTCCCTGGTGGCATCATGAGGAGACAGAAGTTCATCAGTTTGGCCATCCTTATGTTCCCTAAGCAATGCAATTGCTTCTATGTATTGGTATTGTAGCCTCAAGTGCAGAAAGTTATTGACATCTCATAGAATGACCCCTGGGTATAGCCTGGAGAGAGATAGCAATCAACCATGTTCTAAAGGTGGTCAGCCAGACTATAGCAGTAGATTTGGAGTTGGTTTTTAAAAAAAACTCCTAGAGAAACCAGTTGAGGTTTGAGTCTCTGTCATCCTCAGGCTCTACTGGAAAAGGGCAAGAAGGTCACATATTTGAGCCCAGACTGAACAACTTAGCTGCACAGTGAGACTCAGTGTCAAATTTAAATATCAAAAACTAAAAGGTCGCTCTGTGTGGAGGCCCTCAGTTCAACCCTGCTATATAAATACAAAACTTATTACCTTGTGAATAAGCTGAATCAAGAGGATTCTACAACTTCCTTGGGGCAATATGAAAGGAAATTCCCCTAGGAACCTTAAGCCCTGATTGTCCAAAATGGTCTGAGATTCAGTAATTTGTAAGAGAATGTGAGTCAAGTTGTAGGCAATGTTCATCCATCTTCAAGAAGCAGAGGTGAGGCCATGTCATGCTGTTGTGCTGTCTGCTAAGATGTCATGGGGATGCAGTGTCCCCATGGGAACACCACAGCTTGTAGAGCTGGATTTGCCAGAGGTCACCGTGAAGTTCTGTGCCTGGACACTGTACATGCAGACCCATGGACAGTAACTGGTCCTATCTGAGCTTCTATGACAGTGACAGAAAATTCCACTGCTAAGAATCTAACACACAAAATGAGATTTACAAAGGTGGCTGCTTCATATGGGATAGAGCCTGACAAGACTGTGTCTTCACATCCTAGATGCAATCTACGAGGAGCTGTTCCCTGAGACACATTCCCCACCCAACAGTTAAAACACTCAGACTGACCCTAAAATGAGACTGAAAGAGTAGCACCTAGGAGGGAGGCCACTGTTCCTGGATGGAACAACAGCCACTATGTCCTATATTAGTCACTCATATTGCATTGTGTATTTAAGCATAATATGTATTTCTTGCCCCAGAAAAGAATACTGGATAATTTATGGAATCTGTGATTGACTAATCAATGACATTAGCTTAAGATTCTGCCTTCTCACAAAAAAAGCAACATGAAAAAGTCACATCCAGCACCCTCTGGCTGAAGAGAATCTTGATGGCATTGATGGAAAACGTAGAAGACGTAAATTATGAGGACATAAGATGAGTGGTGGGTGGGATGGAATATGATGGTGAAAAAAACAAAACACTTTTCTGTACGAAATTGAGGAGGAAAATGTTCTGGAAGTGGACAGTGTTGAAATTTGCAATACCTTGAGAATGCACAGAATGCTACCAGGCTGATTATTTTAAACATGACTAAAATCTTAAACTTTATTTATATTAGTTCCATCACTGCCATACCTCTGGGAAATAAGGGTAGCAATGAATACACTGATAAGTAAATCTGTAAGAGAGGGGGATGGTAGGTGTGGGTCAAGGGTTCCCTGCAGGTAGAACTCAAGCGATGACTCCTGCTGGGGAGCCACCAGGAGGTCCAGCTCTGCAGCTGGTGGAAAACTGAATCCAGGTGACAGCTCTTGCTCTGGGGCCAGAGCTGGGGAGGGAGCTGCAGGTGGAGCTGGCACGAGTTCTGCAGTTGCAACTTCAGCATGCACTGGAATTGCCTCTGCAGTTGCAGGAGGAGAAAACATCACTGACATTCCAGGGACCTCTCAGGACCAAACCTTCACACTGCCCCTCATGCTGTGTGCATGAATACAGCCCCAGTAAAACCTCCCAGACTGCATCCCCAAAATTACTGCTGAGGGGCTCATGTTCCTGGGTCTCCCATCATTTGGACACATTGCTGAGTTCCCTAGCACATTCCCTGCCCTCAGGGCCACAGCCCACATCCCAGGGCTCCTTACCCTGTGACTTAGGCTTCAGGGCCTTAGGAAGCTCCAGATGGTCCATGAGAAGCTTGGCTTGGGGATCCACCTTGGAGTTCAGCTCCAGTTAGGAGTCAAGGACACTGCACTCTGCATCCACTCAGCACCCCATTGTTCAGTGTTGTAAACTGAGTCTGAGGTGCTTGCTCATGGCCATGACTTGAATGCACAGGTAGCCAAGTTTCACAGTGCTGCTCAGGTAAGAACTTACCTTCCCCATATCTGAACTTGTCCTGGACTCAGTGTCTCTGAGTGGCTGGTGAGTGAGCCTAGGGATAACTGTCCTGGGCTCCCTCTTGTCTCTCGGAGCCTCTGGTGTGGGGCTGGTGAGTTTTGGCCTGAGCTGCCCATGATGGTTGTGTGTTTTCAGGTGAGCTTCCTGAAGCATCTGGGCCAAGTGAACCATTCTCTCATACATTCCCTTGTGGTTCAGTGACACACAGTCCTGATGCTGGAGCTGCCAGGCCTGGGAAAGCAGCACAGCATGTTCCCTATTTACTCTCTCAAACCAATGGTCTGTGATGGCCAACTGTCACCAGAACAAGGTGCGTGGTGAACAGAACCTTCAGAGTTCTGTTTGGACCTGCTGCCAAGGAAGTTAGGTCACTGTTGATCCTCTCCCTCTGATGCCTCCTTTGTTTTTATTGTGAGCTCATCTTTGTCCTCCTTAGAAACAGCAAGTTAAAAGACTAGAAAATATGTGTGTTTTTAGACTTTTCTGCACTTTGAAGATTTTAATGCAACAACCATGTAGATGTTTCAGATGTGGCAGGCAGGGTGCCAAACACACTTTTCCATCCAAAAGATCCTTTCCCTTGAGGATGAGGTGCACAGTGTCTTCACTTAGAGATTTCACAAATTTTGTTTTGACTGTGTTTTCTGGGCTTATCTTTTTTTATGTCAATTTCATTAAGGAGCATGGAGATGTTTCCCAGAATGCCAACTATAATTTTCCTTGAAGGATATGAAATGTTTCATGTTATAACACCCATGTGTCCAGGGGAGGAGGATTCATAGCAAGTTTTACACTCACATGCCTATGAGTGATCACTTATTCATCCTTAGATGTTTCCCTCAGCCACACACTATAGTGCTCTGTACTCTGAAATTGTGTGAGGAATGACAGCAGGTGGTGAGTGCAAGGGGAGGCTTTGCAAGGTTGTGGACATCATCACCCCATGCTGATGAAGGACACATGAGCATCACTACTGGGGAACTTGTCTCCTAGCCACTGCTTTCACTTCCTGTCCTCCCATCCCAAACATACCATGCTGGGTAGTTTGTCTTTACTAGTGGTGATGGCGCTGTGCCTGTTCAGTGTCGATGCTCTTGGTTGGTCTCCTTCAAGCAGTGTCTCTGTGCTGGGCTCCCTCTGTGTGCTTCTTATTGGTTGTAGCTCCACCACACACTTTCATGTGGCTGAACCAACCAAGTGTGGCTTTTTCATGCATCTGTCACCCATCTGCTGAACCCATTTGTTTTGTTTCCAGGTTGGCCCTGGAAAGGCACCTGCCACAGCCTTCTTATGCATGGTCTTGAGTGGACACAGACTTTTATTTCAAAGAAAAATACTTAGATGTGAAATTGCCGGATTATATGTCTTGTGTATGGTTAACTTACAAAATGCTATGGTACCCTTGGGAGCATTTTTTAAAATCAGAGTTAGGTGGTTATTTTCAGTTTGGTGATGGGGATTGAATTTATGAACTCAGGTTTACTGAGTGGGCACTTACACTGCTGAATTAAACCTCTATCCCTGTTTTCTTATTTTGTTTTGCTTTGTTTTGTTGTGTTTTTTATGCTTTATTGTATTATGTTATGTTACACTGTGTTTTCTGTTGGTGAGGATTTTGAATTTCCTTCAGTGTATTTTCAGTGCTTTCTGATTTCATTTTGTAAAACTCACCTGATAAACTATGAGAATATCACATTATCCTGGGTAATTTTATTTAGGAGCTAATTTAAAAAGGAAACGAGAGCCAGGTTTGGTAGTAAACGTCTGTAATACCAGAAGTTACAAGGCTGAGGCAGCAAGATTGCTGTGACTTGAGGTCGGCTTGGGCAACAACGTGAGTTCAAGGCAGTCTGAACTTCATAGCAAAACGCTGTCTCAAAAATAAAAAAAAATCAAAATCAAAATACATTTAAAAAGGTTAAAAAAGAGACAAAAATCATCTCTCAATAGACACATCAAATCTCTGTGAATTTTTCTTACATTTGTACTTTAGTCAGCACACCAAGCATAAGGTTTACCACCTGGTAGACATTGATCTACTGTCAAGAAGTTGAACTGTTTTGATTTCTTTGACCTTTTAACTGAGATGAATGTAGATATGCTACTAAATATACCCTCTCAGGATTTGGAGAGCTTAGTGTGAAGAGAAATTGATGGTTCTTTTTATTTTTGAACTAAATTTTTATATGGAAGTAGTATTTGAGCAAAGTGTTACATTACTATTTTTTTGAAAGACTTCCTTGTCTTATTTTAATGTAATTCATGTACATATAACTAAGGACCACATAAAAGATGATATTTTTAGTCTATAAAAGGATAAAAAATTATACAGCATAATAATGAGAGAATAACATTAGCTAATGTATTGTGCACAATGATTTATTGGATTTCTTAATGATCTATTTTTTCATACATTTTTAAAATTGTTAATGTTTTTACAAATTTCAAAGCATGATCTCAATAAGATTGTGAGTTTCCCTGGCCAGGCTTAAATCTTTCCTTATTCAATCTCCTTCCCCCTCCCAGAGTGCTAAGACTGCAGGTGTACATTATCTTGAGTTGGCAATCAGCAATAATTTTGTGCATTCATAGAATGAAATAATTTGTTTGATCTTTAGACACTTTGCAAAAAGAGTGGATCTAGTTAAGCTCTCTACCACCTTCCTGACTGGCAGTTTCTCTCACCATGGGTAAGACTGAAAATCCCATTAACACTGTTAGTAGATTCTCTGGTTTGTAACTGTGGTCATCATGCACTTCAGAATATCACTGCAAATGCCTTCTGCACTGGGACTGAGGCTTGGTGTCCTTGAAGCACATTCAGTATTTTTTTTATCCTTCATGGATTTTGATATTGTTTGAAGTCAAACCCCAGGAAAGCTGAGAAAGTTAAAGCTACTTGGGTAACACTGCCCTCCAAAAGGCCAGGACAGTGTAAAATATTATTTCCCTACCATCGGGCTTTCCAAGTTTTTTTTGTTTTGCATTCAATTTCTACGGATTGAATACTGAGGTTTGCACTTAGCTCCATGACCTTCCACATTTAAACTTCTTTTTATTTTCATCCAGGTTCTGGATAAGTGGCTACATTGCTGAGGCTGTGCTTAAAGTTTGTGATGTTGCTGCCTCAGCCTTCCAGACTGCTGGCATTACAAGCACACCACCAGACCTTGTTTCATCATAGTGCTGTTAAAAACTTATTGGCTGAGCATGGAATGTTGAAAATGCCTGCAATGCCTGCACTCAGGAGACTGAAGCAGCAGGATTCCTGGGAGTTCCAGACAAGCCTTCAACACACTCTGAGTTTATCCCAGGACAGAGCTACACAGGAAAACCTTGACCAAAAAAAAAAAAAAAAAAAAAAAGAAAGAAAGAAAAGAAAAGAAAGAAAACTAAACAAAATGGAATCAAACTAAAGTGGAAGGAATGCAGGAAGGGAAGGGAGGAGAGGAGAGGAGAGGAGAGGAGAGGAGAGGAGAGGAGAGGAGAGGAGAGGAGAGGAGAGGAGAGGAGAGGAGAGGAGAGGAGAGGAGAGGAGAGGAGAGCAACCAAGAAACAAAGCTTGCAGCTTGTCAGCCTCTGAGCAGGATGTCCGTGATGGGCTTGTCATTTGTTTTTGTTTTTGTTTTTTTTGTCTTTTTCATTTTTATCGGTACCAGGGATCGAACTCACGACTGCCTGCTTGCAAGGCAGGTGCTTATGCCGCTGAGCTAAATCCCCAGCCCCATGGGCTTGTCATTTGTGTTCTTTACTGTGCTGAGATTCATTCCTACTACACATGGTTTATGAATGGTTCCTATCATGAAAGGATGGTGAACTTTGGAATTTCTCAAAAGGATTTTTGCAAATCTCTTGAGGGGTTCATTGTGCCTCATGCTGGGAATGTGGCAAGTGACACTGAATGATTTGTGCAAGTGGAACCATTCTAGCACCACTGAAGGTGAACCCAGTGTTTATTGTGGTGTTTGAATTTGCATGTGCTGGTGAATTAAGTTGATGAGCATTTAGTTGAATATTTTTGTGTATGTTAAGAATATTGGCCTTTACCACTTTTTTAATGCATTATGGTCTGGCTTTGTTATCAGGTGACTTCACCATCTACAAGGAGTTGGGGGTGGTTCTCTTCCCTTGAAAGATGTGAAAGATGATTAGTATTTATACTTTTTCAAAATTTTATTTTGATGGTAGTAAAATACAACAGAGCAAGAGAGAACAAACAAGTGGAAACAATGCAGTGAAATTGGTACAGAACTTCCCAACAGGGAACCATAACAAGTAAGAGGTACCATAGTATATCTCGTTATCTTCACAATGATTTTCCAATCAATAAGTTATAGCATAATCAAACAAAATTTTAAAAACCAGTCAAAAGAGAATATTCAACAGAGTAAAACAATTAATCATAACAAAGCAACAAATTAAAGACAACATTTGTTTTCACACAGAAGATAGAAGGAAATACCCCATATTTTCTATATTGGACACAGTCATATTTCCAAGAGAGGCTCAGAACTCAGCCTCCTGTTGCTAAACAGGGATGAGCACCAGGGATGTATGTTTCTCAGTCCATGCCCCAGTAGGCTCACTGGAAATGGTGGCTGGTTCTCCTCCTGGATCCCACCAGGGGTGCTTTCGAGGAAGGCCTCAAATTTTTTTTCAGCTGCCTAAGTCCCAACATGGTTAGTTCCATTATTTATTCTTTATTATACACTTGATTGAACTCAGCTGGGCTTTTATCGTATGCTGGCATTTGTTGTTTTTATTAAGCAGTTATGATTGTTGACCCATTGCCTGTGTTTGTTATAGCTCTGTGAAATGGTGTGTTTTCTCCTGAGGGTGTGGGTCAGGAACACCAAAGGAGATCATGTACCCATTAGGGGTCATGCCTCATTTTACTTAAGGACATAACCATTTACTTTTGTATCTTCAAACTTCCCCTAAAAGATATATATTTGTGAGTAATCTGTTAAGTTATTTAGTCTTTTAATGCTCATTGTTGCAGGGTGCAGTTACTCCTAGAGGACACTGGGTCAGGCTAGGTTCAGGTCTCTTATTTCAAGCTTTTTACACTTAACTGCCTGAGGAGTGTCCCCACCTCCTCACTTGCTCCCTGTAAACACCTGTCCGGCTTCACAGCTGTGGTGAGTTCACATGCAGCAGGTGAGATCTCAACTGGGTGGAAGACATTCAGTCAAGTTGGGCTGTGTAACAGGCTGAACTCATACAGAGCTCCACTGAGTGAGAAAGGGGGTCTCAGGCCTGCAGGGAGGAGCTCTGGCAGCAGGGCCATTCCCAGTCCTCTCTTATCCAGCAAGCAGTGTGTGCTGCTTTGCTGAGAAGCTGACTGATGGATCAGAAGGCCTGGACCTTGGCATTTCTTGCCCATGATTCTCTACTAGGTACCCTGGTGTCCTCCAACTCTGCCTGGTCCATCTTCCCTGGACATCAGATCTCCACAGAGACCTGAGCATCCCTGGGCTTCCCCTTCTAGGCTCCAACTCTGTGCTTAGGTCTAGTGTGAATTCTAAGACCAGAAATTTCAATTTACATACGTTTAACCTGGAAATTCCCCTTCTAATGCCTCATTATAATAAAATGAGATTGACAGACACCTGTAATCTCTTCTTCCTCAGTTATGAGTGTGGATAATTACAAGCCATGAATGTGTCAGAGCAGAGCTGCTGAGTCAATTATAAAATTACAGTCACAGAAAATGCTGAAAGAAGGTCTTGTCCTAGGCCACTGAAAATGTGGAAAGAAATCCTATTCCTGGGCCATTTCCCCATTCCTACCTGAGATGATAGAAGAGCTCATGGCCTGGCCTCTCTCCACCCAGCAGTGAAGAGACAGAAACCCAAATCACAGACGAGGACAAGAAAGAGGACCTCCTGGAGGGCAGCCCACTGATCCTGGGAGGGATGCCTTTGTGGAGTTTTTTCCATTTTCCATTCCATTGCATTATTTATAGTGTTCTATTCAATATTATTTTTATTCAATTCAGTTTGTATTTAATAGTGCCTAATTGCTTGAATAGGTTTGTGAAAATGGATGATTTAATTTCATTATATATAATGAAAGTTATGCACAATACAGACACTTCGAATACAACTGTATATATAAAATAAGGAGGCTTGATATTCAGCAAGCCAACACACCTTTCATGACTAACTTTTAAAAACTCCAACACATAAATCCATGAGCATCCCTCTGTGGTGTGTGTTGCTGCCCTCCCTACCTTAGAAGCCATCGTGCTCACCTGTGATTGCTACTGCAGAGGACAGAAAGAGTTTTTCTTCAGAGTGTATTTTTCCAGCAAGGAATTCCTGAACCTTCCTGCCTTCAGGCAGAGCAGGGAGTTTGCAGCGTGCAAAGGAGCCCAGCACTACCTGCCTTACACCCCTTAACCTCACCACATCCATGCTGCATCCCTGCAGGCACGGGAAGGCAGAGCAGCCAGGATGCATCAAAGATTCTGCCACCTCAAGCCCAGGGGCCTCAGTTATGGGGTCCTGGTCTCAGTCTCCACCAGGACTCAGGTGCTACCCTGCATTCATCTGGCTTAGTGGGCTAGGCACACACTCTGCCCCTTAGGAGAGGAAGACCACTCACACAGTGACCATTCCAGCCTGCAAATTTTGCTTCTCTCCTTTCTGACTGAGGCTGTGGCATTTTAACAAAACACAGCATTGTCATTACATTTCTTTTTCTTCTCCTTTTTTTCCCAGTTTCTCTGTTTATTTAAGCATATATTTAGAACTGCATTTTGCAAAAAATAACATATTTCCTTGTCTTTTCACTCCTCACTTAACAGAAAATTTTACAGGTTTCTACTGTAGTTCAAACTCGATGTGCTTGAATGTTGAGAATCCACTCTCCAGCTTGGTAGAATGAGGGAAGCAAAGCAGAAACTGAACTTGGGGACATTTCTGTTCATTCCAGCATTTTGTACAGCAATCCTTGACTCATGCCTGTTTACCCACAAAATATGGGCTTTCGAACTAACTGAATCTGTCAATGACAAATGAGTTTCCTGCATTTACTTCAAACAATCTCATTTGCCCTCAGCTGGCTAAGCACATTGTGTACAGTTTATTATGCCTAAACTTGAAAAATAATTTCCAGTAAAAAAGAGGCTGCCACCCCTCCTGAAATCATGATGGGATTTTATGTAAATACAGTCTGATCCACATCCTGGCAGCCATGAGCTGAGAGAGGTGGAGATGGCTTATGCAGATAGAAACACCTCAAAATTTTTAACCAGCAGCAGCATCAAGCAGGGAGAAGAGCTGCTGAGCCTTCACAGTTGCATGATGGAATCATCTGGTGGGTTTTGTGCTGGGTTTACTGAGGTGGTAGATCTAGGTTGCTGCTGGGATTTTCTTTCCTGTAGTGCAGTGCCAAAAGGAAGTCATGTACATGTAGCATTTATTTGGAGTTTTTCTTTTGCAGTTATGAAACCTGCATGCATGTGATTTCATACCTCTGTCATAGCAGATTGGGCATGATTTTGATAACTTGTGAAGGGTCAGTTTATTTATACAACATGCAGAATGCTGTTATCAGCCTTTTAGTTTTACTTAGACTTGTGTATTTTCAATCATTTCTTCAAAGGAAGCTAAACAATTTAGTCCGAGCAAAGTTCAGTTGGTTACTTTGCTTCTGTGTGAAGTTCTTGCTGAAAGACCTGAAGCAGGAAGTGAGGTGGACCTGCTGGAGGTTCAGCTCCACAGTGATACTCTTTGCTCAGCTGTGTCTGGCAGGGCTGACTCTCACCTGACTGGTGACTCTGGCATCCAAATGCCCTTGCCCAGTGCTGGCCCTGGTTTTGGGAAGCACTCATTTGCAGTATAGACTCACATTGGCTGAACCTTAGAAAACGTTGCTGTGCCATGAGCTTCTCACACCTAGATCTGCACCTCTATGACCTAGGGCATGGCTCCCTCCAACAGCCATGCACAGCATCCTCCAAGTAGCTCTCCTGTGCATGCTGTACATGGAGGCTAGGGAGGGTCCCAGTTCCTTCCTGCTTCAAACAGTACTGTGAATCAACCTCTTGAAAAGAAATCTTGAAAATTTTTGCAGCATTCTATGTTTGAGAAATCTCTCTTCTTAGTGCTATGAGGTCTAGGGACAGCTCTATATAGCTGTGATGGGAGATGCAGGACAGAACTCTGCTCTGTCCCCCATGTTCTCTCTAGTGCTGTTCAGCTCCTGCCTTAAAATGTGCCATTGGATGGGGACACAGCACATCTCAGTGATTTGTGCCTGTGTGAATCAACTTTGGGAGGCTGAATGTTTTCTGCACCTGTTGGCCACAGGTGGTGATTTCCTTTCAAATTACAAAATTTTCTCACTTCTCTCACAAAATGGACTGGTGAGACTCCAGTAATGCAAGACCTGGAAAGGTGAAGCACTTTCATCACCAATCACAGTACTAAACAATGAACCAATCACAGATGCTAGGTTTAGCTGCCTCTGTGACTTCATGAGGCTATGGGTGGGACACCCAGATACAAACCTTAACACCTTCTAAAGTAAATCCTCTAAAGATGCCCGGGCTCTGGACTAGAAGATAATAACTTGCCTTAGTCCAGGTTTTTATCTTATTTATTTTATTTTACTAATTTATTTTTTGAGACTCTCATTGTGTAGTTCAGACTGGCCTTCAATTCACTATGTAAACTTGGTTGGCCTAGAACCTGCAATGATCCTCCTGTCTCCTCCTAAGTGCTGGGATTACAGGCATGTACCATCACATCCAGCTATTGTTTGTTAAGTTGTATTTATTGATTTACTTGAGAATACTTAATTTATTTATCCTTGTTATACTTCATTGTACAAAAATCCTAAAAAATGCGATGAAATTCAAGAACAACCTAAACAACTTAGCAACTTAGCAAGGCCCTGTCTGGAAATAAATTATGATAAAAGGACCAAGGCACTGGATTCAATCTCCAGCACTGCCAAAAATAAATAAATCTATAAATAAAACTTCCTATAAATAAATCTATAGATAAACAAAACTGCTTAGAAATAAATTTATAAATAAATAAAATTGCTTGTAAGTAAATCTATCACTAAACAAAATCTATGATGGGTAGCTCAGATAAGAAGTGTTTTAAAAGCAATTTTCTTTCATTATAATTGACATACAATGAACTTTCAGGCTTAAAGTACAAAATTAGATGAATCTTGACATGGGCCTGGGATATAGCTCAGTGGCAAAGTGCTCCCTTGCAGCACAGGTTCCAGAATTTGGTTCCTAAATACCAAAAACAAAACGAAACTAAAATTGAAAAACCAACAAATATCCACTAGGAGTCTTGACATACGTGAGCCCCTTGAAAACCATTACCCAATGGTGAGGCCTATGTAATGTTCAACTTTTTCTTATGGCTCTTTTCAAATCCTTCCTTCTATCCTAAGCAATGCATCTGCCTGTTGTCTCTGGGAATCACTTTGTATTTTCTAGAGGTGACAGGTCTGTACCACCCAGTATACAGAGTGTTTTTGTTTTTGTTTGTGGGGAGCTGGTAGAGGTTTCTCAATAATCATAACTATGTTAGGTTTCCGGTGTGCTGCTCCTTGTCAGTGGCTGAGCCATCACATCCCACTGTGTGGATGAAACACTGACCCTCATGTGTCCATCAGCTGAGGCCCTGTGTATTGTTTCCAGTTTTGATCTTAAAAACAGTGGTGCTGCAGTCATTTTTGTGTTTGTATGGATACACCACTCATTTCCCTGGAGAAGATACTTGTTGTTCAAAGCAAAATTAAGACTTCTGGCTCTTCCTGTGAGTATTTTTAAACCCTGTTTTTATGTTTTTCAGTCTTTTTGAGGTGATTTTATAAAATTTACCTAAGGAAAGGTTATTTATATTACATAAAATTCAGCATTTTTTGACTTTGGATAGAATTTTAAAGGTGCAAAAAAGCCCAAAGTAAGGTATACATGCACATATGTAAATCACCTATAATTTTAACATCACAAAACTTCTGCTATGTGATGATTAACTTCATTGCCAACTTGATGGGCTTGAGAGCACTCCAAGGGATTAGTAAAGTACTTCTAGGCTCATCTGTACATGTCATAGAGGAGTGACCATAGGTACTCCATCTGGTATCTGGCCCCTTCCTCCCTGGCACTGTCCCTCCACTCTGCATACTGGACACCATGGACTGAGCAGCTTTGCTCCATCACACCATCCTGCTGTGGTGTCCCTGCCTTGCAACAAGTAGGACTGAGGCCCCTGAAACTATAAGGCAGATTAAACATCTCCTCTTCCCTGTGTGGGTCTTGGAGTCTGTGTCCTACTAATGGGAAAGCTTGACCAAGACAATTGTTTTTATGTTTACATGTGTGCTTCAACCTACACAGCTTTTGTAGAATTTACCATAATTTCACCCTTACTTTCAGGTCAGATGTGGGAATTGTTTTCATCTTTGTTTTACCCTTTTAAATGAGATGTGTACAAACATACTGTTAAGTGTATTCTTTCATGATTTAGAACTTTTGTGACTAATAATATGAAATTATTCTAAAATGTAAATATGTACTTCATTTTATGCTTCCATTTATATAAATATCCAGAACAGGCAAATCCTTAGAAAGCACAATAGTAGTCCAAGGCTGAGTGTGGGGAATGGAGAATGAGAGTTTAATGAACCTGGGTTACCAATGGGGATGGTGAAGGTATTCTTTACCAGGCATGGTGAGGGTCTCACAGCCCTTAGTGCATGAAATGCCACTGGTCTGTGTGTTCCAGGATGGATGCTGAATTTTAGATTGAATTTTGCCTTAATAAAGAAAGAAGAGCAGATGAGGAGTCTCCCTACCCTTACCACAGACCTGTAGAATGGGAGCCCACTGAGGACAGGACTGGTCATGGAGACCTTTCCCAAATGCTTCTTCTCCTCCTTCTGCGTAGAATGAAGCAATCAGAGACATGTTACTGAGTGTAGGTGAAGAATCAGATGTGCATGATCAGGAGACAAGAAGTTTTAACTGTAGGTTCTGTCTTTTCAGTGGTATATGGGATGTGTGTTGTGATCAGGACCCAGGAGAGTATTACTCCTCAAAAAGTGAACATGGTGTCACAAAATTGTCCCTAAATCCACTCATCTCTTCTGTCCAATTTATCAGGTCCTATCTACTATCTAAAATATGTTAAAATATGCACAACACAAAATCCACTAATTTTGTCAGTGACCAGTTCAGTGAGTTAAGAACATTTACCTTGTGCAGTTATAAGCACCATCCTGCTCCAAAACTCTACTTCCGAAATGAAACTGTGCACTCTCCCAACAACAGCATCATTTCCCTTCCTTCAACTCCTGGAAACACCATTCTACTGTCTGTCTCCAAGAATTGGACTCTTCTGGGCCATCACGTATTTGGAATCATATAACATTTTCCTTTTCTCTCTGTTTTGTTTCACTTAATATAGAATTGCAGGATACATACATACCACCTTTTGTTCATCCACCCTTTGGGGTTTGTTTCCATGTTTTGGCTCATAGGGATAGTGGGAATGCAAATATCTGCTTGAGCTCCTGATTTATGTTAAGCTGTATAAGCATATTTAGAATTGTTGAATCATAGGATAATTCTATAGAATTTAGAGAGGACAGCTATGTTGTTCCCTACAGCAGCCAGTCCATTTTACAACCCCACCAACAGCACACAAGGTTTGGGTTTCTCACTGAGACCCTCTGGACCAGGGAGTGGTCATAAAATCAAACTGCTGACACTGATTCTTGGTCTGGGGAGCCTCAGACTACACTACACCTGACGGATTTGTGTGGCACATGGGGCAGTAGGAACAAAGAGGGACTGGACCCACACCCAAGTTAAGGTTAGTTCTGCAGTGATGCAAACTCTTTAGGGGCTGTCCCTTTCTGCACCATGGAAACCAGTAGCCTGGTGACTCACACTTGCAGCTCCCCAATCCCCAATGAATCCCAGATGCCCCACAAAGCTGGCCTCTGCAGAGTGAGTGTGTGCACACTACACTTTCTGTATTTTAGCAGAAAGAGCTAGATGAATCAGCTGTTACCACTACAAGGGCAGCAGAGCTCTGATGGCTTTTTCCCAAAATTAGTTGACTCTCACATTTCCCAGGAAACTGATGTTCAGTTTGAGGTCTGCCTTGGGTGAGCTGGAGGAACCAGACCCTGGTTGAATGCCCTGTCCATGCGTGGCACCCCAGTGAGTGCCAGATTCCAGGCAGGAGAGCTGGGGTAGAAATCCCCACCGCAAAGGCCTCCTGGATCAGTTATGGGAAAACTTTCAGAGACCAAGGGCCCAAACTTCAACCCAAAACCCACTTATTTATTGCACTGCCAACACTGTAAATAGATCTTAATACTGAACTGAAGTTCTAGTTTAGAAAAAATCTACTCATCAATTGACATATTTTGTCTTGAGAGAAAAACACAATCACAAAACTTTCAATGATACAATCTTTTACTGAAAAGTGAAGATTTGCGTTTGGTATGCTTCCACACAATTAATGTTATCTTTGCTGTTGCATGCACACAGATAATTTGTCGAAGGTTGACTCATATTGCATTTGTTTCAGAGCAACATATGCAATACTCAAGCCACCTGTTGATCTGTTTCGTGTATCAGATTTAATAAAATTCAAAGCTGAATACAGCAGCCTACAAGCATAAGATGATCCACGGTAACAAAAGCAATCCCCAGTGCATTCATTGAGTTTTTGTCTTTTTGAGACAGAGTCTCACTATACAGTTCAAGATGGCAATCAACCTGTGAGTAGAAGAGACCAGTCAGGAAAAGAAACCAATGAAGGTAAGAAACACGAAGCCATGAGAAGAAATACACCTACAACTACATGAAACAGGTCATAAATGCAATGGCTTTTGAATGAATGTGTAAAACTCGCAAGCATAAGACAAATGAAAAAGTCAGACCCTCAAAAAACACAAACTATAAGAGAACATACTTGGGTATAAATGCACGTGCAGATGTATAACTGATAAAAGCAGGACAAATTAATCTCTGGATAGGATTTATCTTGGAGGAGGAGAGGAGAAGCAGCCAGAAAAGTGCATAAAAGGTGAATGTTCATTTTTATTTGTCATTTTTCTTTTTATCGATACCGGGGATCGAACCCACGACTGCTTGCTTGCAACGCAGGCGCTTATGCCACTGAGCTAAATCCCCAGCCCCATGAATGTTTATTTGATTTATGAAAATTCAGTGAGTTCAACATTTTCCTTTATTATTCCTTGTTACCAAAGCTTCACTTTCCTTGCTGCCCTCCTACAAACATGTCAAAGTTGACTCGCTGCTCCTCCTCCATCTCCTGGCCATTGTGTGAACTACAATGCTGGACTAGAGAGGGCTCCTGATGCAGCTGGGCTGAGTGAGAGGGATGCTGGTTAATACTTTGGACAGAAGAGAAAGCCAGCCAAGCAGTCAAGCTCTTTCAGTGTGCAAACACCACTTTAGGAGCCTTCTGCACACAGCATCTCTCAGACCCAAAACTGTATATGCACACAAATGTAGTGGGACAAACTCATCAATCTAGTGACCTCCCTCTGGTCTCCATCTCTCCTAGACACCCCAGATCTCAACTAAGGCTGTAATTTAGAGTCATCAATATGATAAGGTGTCTTTTTCACATACTATATCTCATAAAACCCTACACCCTTGGGAAAAGAAATGTATTTAATATACTGTGAGGTTAGCAATAATTAATTTCAATGCCATATAAAAACTTTGTGTGCATTTACTTAGATTTGACACTTAAGGCAAAATTTAGATTTTTTAACAGACACTTCTAGAAATTTAATAAATTTAGGATGCAGTGTTAATGACCATATACACATTATTAATCAATAGAAGTTTATCTAATTTATACAATAACTAAATGCTTATTTAATTAATTCCAGCAGATGTAGATCAAGCTTTAAGTACCATGACCAACTGTAAAGAGATGTCAAAATATTTTACTGCTTGGTTTAACCTTTAGATGTACACTGTGTGACAGAGAGCACTTGTTATTTTTGTATGCTCTAAACATATGTAGTCTTAACTCTGTGCCTGAGATTCTCCTGATCTCAACAAAAATTGTCCTGCAATGGGGACAGAACAACCAACCACTGAAGCAGTAGGCAGCTGCACCCAGGGCTTTTCTTGACTGAGTTCATTCAGGAAGTTGCCACAGTCTTCTTTGCCACCACTTTGGGCCTTGTTTGTGTTGTCAAGAATTTTCTCACAATATGGGGACTACCCTGAGAGAGGCAGGTGCCACTGTAAGGGGTTCAACAGTGGAGAACAGTGAACTCCACATGCATGTACTAAAATTAGGGATGAACAGCTGCAGGGCTGGGTCAGGTCAGGGATCTGACCACACTATGAGTAAGCTGCAGACGGAAGGGAGCTGTTTCCTGACCCAGCCTAACAGGATGCTTACAGAAGGCATGCCTGGCTGGACAGGCATGAGCTGCATGATGGTGGAGGATGAGGTGGCATTCAGATGGTAAGGGTGATCAGACATCAGGGATGGAGGCTTGTGGCCAACTGCCTTAGCAGGACACTTGCTAAAACTGGATAATGCAGATATGAACACAGAAGCCAAAAATGAACTCAGAGTGAGGAAGATGAAATAAATATAGGTGAAAAATTAAAACAACACTGAGATTGCAACTCACCCTGAAAAGAATATCTATATCAAGAAATGAACCATAAGAACTAGAGGGCCTGT
Organism: Cavia porcellus; assembly: GCF_034190915.1. Taxonomy (NCBI): domain Eukaryota; kingdom Metazoa; phylum Chordata; class Mammalia; order Rodentia; family Caviidae; genus Cavia; species Cavia porcellus. The sequence continues at coordinate 518,366 of NW_026947533.1, read as the reverse complement.
GGGGAAAAAGGAACCTTCTCCACTGCTGGTGGGAGCATAGACTGGTGCATCCACTGTGGAAATCAGTGTGGAGATTCCTCAAAAGACTAGGATTGCTGGTCCCATTTGACCCAGAATTGGATAACAGATTACCTTAAATTAGATTAACTTCTGGTCACCCCAGGTACTTTGTGCTATACTAGGCCATATGAATGTTTGCTTTGGAGGAAGTCTTACAAAAGCATTGTGTTTAAGGTAATGAATGCAGAGCCTGCAGTCTCAGTGGAATGCTGCTGGCACAGCAGCCCATGCTTTGCTAAGATGTGTGCAAAGGACTGGTAAATGTGAAGGCCAGGTAGAGCCAGAAATGGTGTCTGGGAAATCCCAGCTTCAGGATACAAATGTATCCAAAGTTACAATGATTTTTTCCCTTCGCAGAAACTCACTGAAAAAAAATTCAGTATTTTAAAGATAAAATAAGGCCTTAAACTGGGCCTTCTTTTGCCTTTTACCTAGAAAATGGGTCATTGCTTGTCACCTGTAACATGAGCCCCTGCTTTCTATAGATTCACAAATTTCACAGATTTCCATCCTCCAGAATATAGAAGCTCCCAGCCCTGGACCATAATGTACCTCATTCTCTGAGCACCTGCACTCTCTTCTGATTATTTGCCTCTTTGAGTCTGCTTACTAAATTTACCTGAGCCTTTAACAGGGATACACAGCAACTCTCCTCCATGACAAGACAGGAACCTCTGCACCAGGCACAGGATGAGTGGAGGTCCCCATCTCCTTTGTGGAAACACCTCAGACCCTGTCAGGTGACCAGAGGATCCTGACTAGGGTTTGGGCAAAGAGAGAATATTTGTCAGACACAAATGCAAGTGACACATGCCACTACCCACAAGAAGGCTTAAGAGTCAGGGCTGTGAAAGAAAATAAGATGAAATCAGGAAAGCTAAGACTGTGTGGAGTAAGTCAGGAAATGCCTGCAGGAGAGTACGCTAACCTGCTGAAGGTTAAACTGCAGAATGTTCCTAGACTTAGAGAACAACTGAAGATTTCACCTCCTCCTCCAACACCTTTCACTCAGAAAGATCCTTGTTAAGTAACAGTCAGATGCATGTGTGACTCAGGTGTCTGCCTGTCAGGGAACTGTCTCTGAAAATAACTGGGAATCCCCTACAACAAACTTTACCACATCTGCCTTATGGGGCTGTCTAGAGGCAGTGCACCTGTATTGCAACACTGTTTCCCATGTACTATTTCTTTTGACTTCTGTTGTTTTGTAGTTAACACTGAATAATTAGTACATTTCTGTTTCCTCTGCAGTAAGAAGAGCAGTGTCCCACTGAGGGGAACGAAGTGCAGGCGATATGAGTCAGACACCACTTTTGTCCCCTGAGGGAAGAACACATGAGAAATGCTTTTTGCTTGTATGTGTGATGGTTTGTATTGTAATTGTCCCCAAGATATCCTGTTGGTAGAGGAATGGTCATCAGCCTGTGGCACCACTTGGAGGCCAGCATGCAAGAAACATAATAACATATACAGAGGCTGGACAATAAAGACACAATTGTTCTCTCTGCTTGCTGTCTGCTGCTGCTATTGTTCTCATGTCTGCCTCGTTGCTGTCTCTGGGGACATCACCAGCAATTTACCCCTTAGGCTCCTCCACTCTGATAGATGCAAAGGACAAGAGAGTACACGTCCCACCAGCAAGGAGGGGGTTCTGCATAGGATACACATGAAGGAATCTTTGTCTAGAAGTTTTAATGGGTTTAGACAAGAGCTGCCCTATGGAAGACTACCTACTTTTCAGGGTTCAATCTAGGAAGTGTTGTGTGAAACCACTCTGACTGCTTCACAGTTCGGGGACATCTAAAGACAACTGAGGACATGACCATGCTTGTCTGCACAGGCACACAGTGGGGTATAGTTATGTAACCATGACTTAGCACAGGTGAACTCCCATGGGCTGGTTAGAGCACTACACAAGAATGTAAATATGAGATAACAACCTGTGTAAGAATTATATAACAAAAATTGGTCCTCTGTTCTGCTCCATACTGCCTACCACTGTTGCTGATGTCTTGAACATGTACATTCTCTAGCCTTGGGGCCTCACCCAAGAAAATCTTCCAAAACATGCCAAAAAGTGGTCACACAGTGCCCATGCACAGTCCATGTACCCTTCAGGCAATGGCCTGCCTGGTCATGTTCTGGAAAGTTCCTGAACAGCTGAAGCATATTCAGCAGATGTTTTTGTAAAGTCCCTGGAGGGGCACAACTCAGCAGGCTCCATTTTGGACATCCTGACTCCATTTGGGAGCTTCTGTCCTTAATGCCTGCAATAATCCTAATTCCCATTTCATTGATTCCTGTTACAATGCTGTAAACTAAATTAATCACACTGGAACCATGTCTGCAATAAATTGTTAACAGGAAAAGGGAGGCTAAAAATGTACCAATGGTAGTTACCTCTCTACATACAAAAAGAGCAAATATTTCTAATTTTCCCTCCTTGTTTGTTGGACCTTTTGAAATGTGTAAATATTATCATAATTACCAAAACAATGATAGAGGGGCAACAGAAAAAGTGAAATTAGAAGATGTGGAAAGGATTCAATGACAAAACACTGAAAGTCCCTTTGCAAGGGGACCTGATTTAGGCCTCTGCTGCCTCCCACTGCAGGAGAAGCCATTGTCCTCCTGTTATCCTTAGGGAAACACAAGAGCCTTGTCCATCCTTGATGGCCAGAGATGCAAAGCTGAAGAACAGCTGCAAAACACTCTGGCCACCTATGACTCATGAACACCATGGAAATGCTATTTCTCATCTGCATACTCTACATAGCTGCTAAAATAAGTGATCACTTTTAAGTGTGAAAACTAAGTGTGGAAAAGTAAGAGGATCTGTTTGAGATCATTTCTGCAATAGTAGAGTCAGCATGCAAACCCTGTTCCTGGAATCAGACAGCATCCCCCAACCCTCCCAACATCTGGAGTCAGGGAACCACTCTGGTACAATACATTGCTTGGGGGAAAATAAAAACACTTTTATCAAAGATAGAAAGATACTTAGCCTTGAACCTCTTGATTCATGTTCCACATGCAAGAGTCTGAGCCTTTAATATGGCCATTGATATTTTTCCAGCAATCTAGGCTCTCCTATATCTTGTGTTTGCCCCAAAGGGGCAAGGGTTACTAAGCAAAGTCTGCATTAGCCTGAAACTGCACACATGCTTTAAAATTTGTTCCATTTACTTTCCATTAAAAATATAATTATTGACACATACTAGTTGTACAGAGTAAGAATATTCATTATGATATTTTCATATATGCATATACTGTGCATTGATCAAGTTTGTCAATCCGTCTCCTACCTTCACCCTCTCTCCTAACTGTCCTTCCAGGCCTGTGTAGTCCTGTGTAGCCCCTCTTCTACTTTTTTTTTTTCTATTTTCCACATATGAGAGAAAACATGCACTATTGGTCTGTGTCTGAATTATTTTGTTAAACATGATATCCTCCACTTCCCTGAACTTTTCTGCATATGACTAGAATTCATTCTTCTTTATGGTTGAACAGGATGTGTGTGTGTGTGTGTGTGTGTGTGTGTGTGTGATGGTGTGTGTGTATGTCTGTGTGCACAAGTGCGTGCCATGTTTGCTTTGCCCATTCTCCTGTAGACAGACACCTAGACTGATTGCTTGCCTTGGTTATTGTGAATAGTGCCTCTCTTGCTCCTTTCTTGCTCATTAGCCATTGTTGTATAACAAAGCATTCCCAAACTCAGTGCCTTATTGCAAAATTTTATAATCATTAATCAATTTTCTGGTTTGACGAGGCTCAGTTGGGCAGTTCTTGATTACAGTAGACTGTCCTATAACTTCAGTCAGCTTGTGGCTAATACTGCAGTTCCCTGGTAAGTCATTTCTGTTGGAAATCCAGCACAGATGGTCTAAACTCCAGGAATAAGAAAGGGAGGGCTGGAATATGTCTTGAAGTAGAGCACTTGCCTCCTATGAAGGAAGTCCTTAGTTCCATGCCCAGCATAACACTGTATAACAGCTTACAATTGATTTCTAAGACCATAGGGAGAATGAAAACTGGATAGGGGAGCATTATTTGCTACAATAAAGCAAAAGAAATGACAAGCTTAGTGCCCTCAGAGAGGAAAACAGATGAGACCACATTTCACTGCAGAACCTTGGAAGTAGCGACATTCCATGTGATACAAATCTATAATTGTGTGCTACTGCTTGTTTTCTTTCTGTCAACAAAAGTGCACCATTCTTGTGTCAGGCATTGAGTTGGGTACTGAGATACAGTTATTCCCAGTTGTCTTACTTACTTTTCACTGATTATTGAGACAAAATACCTGATGCCCAACATGAAAGAAGGAGAGGTTTATTTCTTACAGGTAAGAGATTTGAGTCCACACTCAGTTGGCTCCAAAGCAAAATGAAATGGCTGAGGGGCAGCAGTTTGTGATGTCTACAAAACGCAAGCAAGAACAGCAAAAAGAAAGAAACACCTTCTTCTCCCAGGTACAATGTAGGCTAGCTCCACTCCACTGCACATGGAGCACACATAACACCAATCTAAGCACTAGACAATCAATCAGAAATACTGGATTTGGTCGCATCCATGATTGCATGAGGCTTGGGAGGGGCACTGACATTTATGTTTATTTATGTTTACCATGACATTAGTAGAGGCAAAGAGCCTCCTTTCATTCTCTCACCATGAAGTTTACAGTCCATTGAGGTAGGGACGATATTCATCATATCATTATTCAAATACATGCTAAGCATTCCTAATCCAAAGTCTGAAGTCTGTATGCTACAAAGTTTCCAAAACTTTTGAGTACAGATGTTTTATGCCAAAAGTTGAAAATTTCATAGCAACAAATTTTGCTTCAAATACAAAATGTTTTTTTTTAATTAAGATTATTGGTACATGTTAGGTGTAATTAACAATCATGTTAATCATGGGAAATTTCCAGCATACATGTTATGAATTATTTATTCTCCATTCTATTACTTTTGCTTCAACTCCCTTCCCCTCATTTATGAAAGTTTTGTTTCCTTCTTTTCTCATCATTTTTTCTTTTCCTTTCCTTCCTTTCTCCCTCCTCCATCCCTAATTCCCCATCTCATTAGATAATGTTCACAATATTTATTTTATTTTGCCTCTTATCTATATTTTCAGTTTCCCACACCAGAGAAACAACATAGTACACATGTCAAACACAAAATTATTAAAAATATATAAAATTGCCTTCAGGCTATGAGTTTGAATTATATATGAACTATAAATAAATTTCATATTTAAACTTGGGTCCCATCCTCAAGACAATATATTATGTCCTATGCAAGTTCTTCAATAAAAAAAAAATTCAGGAATTCCTAACACTTCTGGTCCGAATCATTTTCTATAAGGGATAGCGAATATGCAGATGTTTAATTAACAGCCTCAAGGAAGAAGTACAAAGGCTGATCAAAATATACAGCTAATATTCAAACTTTTAAAATTTACTAAAACAAAAGATACATGCCCATTAATCCTCCTTAAAAAACACCTCCTTAAAAATAAATTGAAGAAAATACATCTCCTTGCTTCAAACACACTTCTACATTTGTTCTTCGTTTTCTGAAGCAGTTTGGAAGTCCTCCTTTGTGAGTGTCCTTACAAATTGAGATAAAAAATGTAGTGAATGCAATTGCTGAATGCCATTCAATGGAAAGGAAGACTCATAAATACATTATGGTGCAGCCTCATCCACCGAATTCACCAGATCGCGACCCTTGTGACTTCAGATTCTTCTCCAAAATTAAAATGACCATGAAAGGAAAATAGTTTGAACTGATTCAAGACTTTGAGGCAGCCACAACCGCAAAACTGAAAAATCCAAAGCGGAACTGCAGCGGTGCTGTGCTAAGTATCGGTTTGTTAAGAGAGATGCTGGTGCAAGGCCCACTGGGTTAAAATTCTGTCCCTTGCTTTGTCATTGGAAAAGGTATTTAATGTTGGTGTCTAGGCTCACACAGCTATGAAAATGAAGATAATTCCTAATCCTACTCTTGTAAGAGTTAACATATGTAAAGTGCCTCAAAGAGGCCCTGGCCTGATATCCATAAGTGTTAAATATGCTTGTTAGTATGTTATATTCACATGTAAACATACTTATAAGTTATGAAGACATTCAACGACGGACACCTAAAGCACTCATTTCTCTGTAATAAAAGAAGGGCAACAATGTAAATAGCAATGATACCTGAGCACTCCCTATATGGTAGGAACCATGGGAAGAGCTCTGCAGGGTTTTCATCAGATCTTCACAGCAGTGCCCACAGATGAGTATTACCATTCCTCAGGTTTGTTTTTTAACAGAAAACACGCTCAATATTTCAAAGCAAAATAACAGCAGAGTAACAATAGTGGAAATTGAGGCTCCCAGAAGAGAAGCAGTGTGCCTAAGGTGTCAGGCCCGGGAAGATTTGAGTCCAGACATCTATAAATTCCAAGCCTCAGTCCACTCCTCTGCTTCCTCTCATAATGGGCCTGGGGCTGGGTCTCCCAGAAGCCTCATCAGAGACCTCCACCTGCAGCCAAACCCTGCCTCAGGGGGACCCTAAACCCCACTGCCATGCCCACTGCATCATTGTTGCCTCACAGGAGGACTCTGCACTTGTTGGGTCCCAGCTTCTGGGTCCCTCTTCTGGCCCCACCCCTTGCCCGCCCCTCACACAGCTTGACCCAACCCCCTGGCCTCAAAGGAAGATTACACTCCACCAGGCCCAACCTGGGCGGGCTGCGCCCATGGACCACCCTGAGCCACGCGCCTGCACATCCCAGCTCAGTCCCACCCCGCCCCGGCCTTGCTTTGCAGTGGATGCTGGTCTTATGCCTGGAGTCGCTATTTTGTGCTATCAACGCCATCTGGAGACCGGAGCGCTCTTCCTCAGGCGGCCTAGGCTGTAGCGGGGCCAGGGCTGGGGTCTGGGGCAGGTAGAAGTGCAGATCCCACGGTGAGTGGCGGCTCGGCCCGGTGGCCCTGCTGTTAGTGGCGCAAGTGCCCAGGGCGGTATGTCTCGGGTCGGGGGCCCAGGGCGGCAGCAGGCGCGGCTCTGGGACGACCTGGCCTGAGGTCTGCAGGACCCCTCTCTCCCTTCCTCTCTCTTCTGCGTAGGGGATCAGCATGGCCAGGCCTGACATGTCGCCCGGGATCCCCTGTCCCTCCTGACAGGCACTGCTGGGAGCCCAGCCCTGGTGTGGGACCTGTGGTGCAGCGGCTTGGGGTTTCACATGGCCTCTGCTGTCAGTGAGCTTGGCCATACTGAGCCACGGAATTTACCCCAAAAGGACGATTGGATTCTACTCAGAACTCCTCCCTGGAGAGACTGAGATAGGACCTAGATGTAACAGTAAGACAGCAGTTATTATTCTACCTGCACATGCATTGGCTCCAGTCCGTTCCATTGATAAGGGGGTTTCTGCTCCTTTTAATATTGGCAGCACTTGGATGTTTAGGTTTGGTGAGAATGAATGCGTGCTGGGGCTTTGAGGATGAGGAAGTATGATCAGTAGTAAAAATTTAAATCCACACATGAAAATAATTCACCCACATTGTTAAACCCTGCTGCGGAATACCCATCTTCTCCATATTCGGCTGTCTCTAATGATTACTACCCAGTTCTGCTCACATCATTTATATATTTGCATAATGTTGAATGTTTATATAACATGCATAGGTACACTTGTACTTAGTTATCCTGTTACTGACTGTGTACACAAGTCTAGTTTCTCTTAGAAAAACTGCGTTGAACATATATCTTTTTTTCTTGGGATAAATTCCAGAAATTAGAAATACTAAATCAAAGTTCTGTGTTCTTTCCCTGGCACTTGATATGAATGGCTCCTTAAACAAAGCATGTTTAAGACATCTTTCAAAATCTAGGTATTTGCCCAATTATCTGGACAAATTTGGAGTTCAGCAAGGTATTGAGTCATTTTCTGTGCAGGCTGAAAGACAGGCCACACAACCTACTGTTGGATTTTGTTTTTAAGTCATGTACCAGGTTCATCTTTTTGTTTTGATTGAGTCTAATCTGTTTTGTTTCGTTTGGTTTTATCCTCTTTAAAATAAAAAGATAAAAAAAAAAAAAAAACACTTTCCTGCAAGGCATGGTGGTGCAATCCCAGCACTCAGGTGGGTTAGACATGAGGATCACAGGGAGTTCGAGGCTAGCTTGAAATACTTGGTGAGTCACAGTCAGCCTGCAGTACATAGCAAGACCTTGTCTCAGAACAAAAAAAAAAAAATAACCCCTTTTTCATCTTTTCTTATTTTAATGTAGCACAAGTAGATATTAATAGAGAAAATATGAAAACACTTATAAGTAGATTAAAGTTTTCATCCTATGCAGTTTATATATATGAAACTATAGTATACTTTATATGCTATATAACTTTATATACTATGAAACTGCATAGTTTCATACTATGCAGTTTGTATACTATATTCAGTGATCCCGGGAATTTCTGCATGAGCTATATATGTATGCACTTTTAAAATTTGTTTTTGTTTTTGATACAATTTTTTTTTTTAATTTTTAGGACAGGGTCGAAATAATTTACTCAGTTCCCCAGGTTTGGTTTAAACTTGTGCTCCTCCTTCCTTAACCTCCCAGAGTACTGGGAGTACAGATACAGGCTATCCATTCTTAGAAATTCACAATGATTATGTATGTTTATGGGATAAAATGTGCTTTTGACCTATGGCTCCTTTTTAGAAAGGATCAGTCTAGATAAAGTATATACCACCTTCTTAACCTACTAATTCTTTCAGAGTTATTGGGACTATAATCCCATTGTGTAGCAGTTTTGAAAGCTATGCTTTTTATTAACTGTGGTCACCATGCAGTTTAGGAGAGAATGGAGAATTTCTTCTCCATTGTCACTAAGACTTTGCATTCTTGGGTGAACATCCTCCTTTCTCCATCCCTCATGGAATTAATCTTTTTTAAAATCAAAGTGCCCATGAAAGGTGTGGAGGTTCAAGCTACTTGGGGCATACAGCTCTTCAGAAAGACCAGGCAATGGTACTCTGAAGCCCCTCATGTGGCTCCCAGTTTTTTGTTTGTTTGTTTTTTCCTTAACAGAATTCTGGGAATTGAATGCAGGGATGTCTTTGTTACATTTTACTGGTTGCTGAGAAAAAATACCTGATACCAAAAGTTGGGAAAGGAAAGGTTTACTTCTTACAGATTTGGAGTTTTCAGTCCATACTCAGTTGGCTCCAAGGCAGGCTGGCCTGGCGGGGCCACAGTTCGTGGTGGCTGCAAACAGCAAGGAGGAAACAGGCAAAAGAGCAAGACAGGCCTATTTACTGCAATTATATTACATTTTGGCTCCATGCCTAGGCCTGTGTAGCACTCACACCCTTAATCCAAATGCTAAAAAATGAACTGGTCACAGATGCATAATAAACGCTTGAGGCCTGGGGGCCACAGACATAAACTATGACAAGGGCCTTACACTGAACAACGGTAAATTCTGTTTTTAAAATTATTTTATTTTGAGCCAGTGTCATCATAAGTAACTACACTGCTGAGACATCGTTCTTGGATGTAGATTCTTACATGTCTATGTGTGGATGCACACTGATATCAGAGACATTTCACTTTCAAAACCGAGTCTTTGTTCTCACATCCATGTATATTTCATGATCAGATTCCTTAGCTTCTTTCCATGGTTTTTGTGGCCCACACTGATGCCCCACACCCTTTACATGGAAGATAGGAATGGTCCCAATTCCTTCCTGCTTCAAACAGCTGTGACTCAAACTCTTGAAAAGAAATCTTTCAAAGTCGCGCAGCTCTCTGTGAGAGATAAACCTCTATTGTTAATCCCGCCAGATCCAGGGACACTTGTTGTAGTGCTCTGATGGGAGCTGCAAGACAGGGCTCTGCTCCACCCCCATATTCTCCCCAGTGCTGTTCAACACCTGCCTTAAAACCTGCCATCACATGGAGACAGAGCACATCTCAGGGATGTGTGCCTGCATGAATCAGTTTTGGGAGGCTTAGTGTTATCTGCATTTGTTGGCCACATGTGGTGATTCTCTTTTGGATTACAAGAATTTTTCATCTCTCACAGAATGGACTCATGAAACCTCTTTCACACCTGTATCACAAACTATCTTTCTGAATATGGCTTGTAAGGAAAGATTTCTTGTTGTGGTTTCTATATTATTCTTGTTTCTGCTTTTCAAATGCAATGAATCAGACCTTTCTAGCTCCCTTCTATCACTGAAATCATGGGAAAGCTTTTCCAACATGAAAAGATGAGTAGACACACAATGATCTCTATATTTTCCTGATAGATTTTGACTGTCTGGGGTTTTCTCTTCTATCAAAGAGCAATAGCAGCCAGTGTCATCTAATAAAATTTGACTGAACAGAATCTAATACTTGATTATTAAAGACCCAGAGTACTAAATCACAGTGAAAAAAGGTCAGAGGTGGGTGGGGCATAGCAGGAGAGGACAGGGGTATGGATGGGTCCAAAACTGAGCAGAAAGCTTCAACTCAACAGATGTGGAAATTGTACAAATTGATGATGTGCTTATATGTTACTGAATTGAACATGATGAAACGAATGGTATCTTAACCTTTATTTTATATTGTCCTAGAATTTAGTGTTTAAAAGTATTACAGACTTAGGAGTAGAAATGAAAACTGAAAATAAAACAAGGGGTGCAAGGAAAGAGGAAAGGAAAGGCAGGTGCTGTGCAGGACTTGGCCCTGAGTGGAGCTCAGGATGCTTGCTGTGGAGCCAGTAAAAGCCTCAGCTCTAGAATTCCTTAAGACAGAGTACCTGGCCTTAATTTTCACTTTGATCCCAAAGTTTGTGAGGTCACTGGAGGTGGATCTAGTATAAACTCTGTATGTTAGACTTGAGCTCAGTTAGGTACTACCCTGTGTCAGCAGAAAGAGAAAAATCACCAACTGTCCTTGTTCCTTGCAGGCCCTAGAACTTCCCAGTGCCTGTCACAAACAGTTCTGTGCACAAATCCACCCCAGGAAAGCTTCCCATTCTTCTTCAACCCACTCACTTGTGCATGCCTCAGTGTTGCAGGAGGTCTCAAGTCTTGGAGTCTTTGTCTGTGTAAAGTGTCCCATGCACTCCCTAGAAGGCCACAGACCCAGGCAAACCCTCCTGACTGCAGTTCTCATTTTCAGTGAGCTCAGGTTGGTCCAACTCAACTGGGCATCTTATAGAGTTGGACATCAACCTCCTGCTCCAGTGGCAGAGAGCCCTGCCCCAGCCTTTTCTTGGCCTTGAATGGGGCAGTGCTGGCCCAGGTGGTCCTCATGTGCTGATAGAAGTCCCTAATAATGCTGTGACCACCTTTCCTCCATTCTTTAGTGAAGCCTGACATACAGCTCCCTTTCCAACCTTTGTGGCCTGTCATCTCTGTGATCCAGGGTGGTATCTGCAGTGTTACTCTAGTCATGGTCACTCTAGAGCAGTGCTGTGCTATAAATATCTGCAAAGTGAGTTGTCAGAGAGTGTGGGTTCTGCCTGCCTTTCCTCCATCTTCAGTTTATATAATGATGCATCACCCCATTCTGTATGCCTTAGAGGAACTCCTCTTACCCTGTTATGTGTTCACATGTACAGAGGCCAGGAAGTTAGGCACATTCACAGTAGTGTGGGTATTACTTGTTCTGCTCTCCAGGGTGACTGTGTGGCCTGCACAACGTTGAAGCAAAAGAGAGCAGTGTGTATATTTAATCTGTTCATTACATCTGTCAGAGTCTAGTAAATTGATGATTAAAGGCACCCACCAGCTCTCTCCATGATTTCTCTGTGAACCTGGTTCCATGATAGCTCACAGAGATTCCTACTCTGGATAACATGGAAGCCCATAGAATGACTCCCCATTGTCCTTCACAATAAACAAAAGCTTCTTCAACCAAGTGATGGATCCTTGGCAGGATGCAAAGCTTTCTGAGGGCTGAGAAAAAACAGTGCAGTGCAGGCAGGGTCTCGATTTGAGGCAAAAGATGGGGTTTTGATTGAACTTGTCCTTCTGACTTCCTGTGAAATCCTAGACAAGACCCCATGTCTCTCAGGACCTTCCCAATGTGTTCCTCTGCTCTATGGAGGTCATCTGGGCATCTACTACCTGGGGATATCATCAGTGGTGTGAGATGACATTTGTAAAATCTGTGGGCTGGTGTCACATGTAGAGCACAGAATTAGAAGTGAAATCCAGCAAAGGGTTGGATAGAGGGAGAATACAGTGCACACTGTGCCTGGCTCCTGCTGTGTGGTGGTACAAATGAGACTTACCTCCTATACATGTTTCCCTGGGGCTTTCATGAGGGGGTGGAAGTACATTGATTCAGCTGTCCTTATTTTCCCCAAGCATCTCAATTTCTTCTATGTATTGGTGCTGGTGCCTCAAATCAGTACCTCACACACTGGCTAAGCAAGCATTATGGATGGAGCTATACCCCCAAATCGATGTCCATAGCTCCTGTATTCACACCTGTGTGAGCCACCAGGCCTATGACCTAGGTTCCTGCTCAATTGCTGAGAGCTCATCTTCTGGTGCCCATTTCCTGAAAGGCCTTTTCCCTATATTATGGGCCTAACTTACCAGCTTCTTATTAATTAGTGTTATTATTTTGCATTAGCAGTGCTGAAATTGAGCCCAGGGCCTCATGCATGGTAAGGAAGTGTATCCTGAGCTCTGTCCCCACTTCCTGACTCACTCTTAAAACCTCTGGGAGTCAGATGGGCCCTTCCCAGTCTGTACATGAATATGACAGAGGTTATGTGAGAGTCTAATAAGGTTCACACAAATAACTTTGACCAACCTCTCCTGATGTTTTCCTGTGTTCTCCTTAGGTATCCTAGGTTGTCTTTTTTGTTTGTTTGTTTCCTCTCTGGATCTCTGGCTTGGAAGAAGTCACTGTTATCTCTGCAGTTTCACTGAGGAGAGGCTGATGAACCTTGAGCAAGAAAAGTGGAAACAGACAGAGGAGACATCAGGCTTTTGTCCTGAGACTTGCCTGTAGGCAAGGGACAGAACCTGAGAGTATATTCTGCCCTAGTGGCATATTCACTGAGTATATAGCCATGTGCACCAAGCTACTATGGTAGCAGCCCCAGCAAAGCCTCCTGGATTCCTGATCACAGCAACTCTTGATAGAACAGAGAATTATCTCTTGTATCAGATAAGCACAGACTGACCTGCCCTCTATCATACATATGTGTTGTCATATTTTGAAAATATATGTAATGACTGAACAAAATTTGAACTCTCTGCCATCTTTCACCAATCAATCATTCTGAGGTTATTATATAGTGTTTTCATTTTCCTTTTTTTTTTTTAGCAAACTTTCAATGCATAGCTTGCTGTGGTTTGTTTATTAATTCAGGCGTTACTGGGTAGTCACATGGTAGTTTTTAGTTAATGAAAACAAAGTTGATTAGAATATCTTATAAAATTCTCTTCATGACATAGAGAGGATTAGATGCACGGAATGTTAAGGTAGTAGATGTGTTACTCTTAAATATACTATCAAAATGATTTCTGAAGTGAATATATGATTCATAAGGTAGAAGGAGTCTCCTTCCTGCACTTCCTCACAAACACCAGTGTACTTTGACCTAAAAATCAAAGTCTGCCCATAGTGCTCTCAAAACATAAGCAGGGTTTCTCCTTGTGTGATAAATATTCACTTACCTGATTACTGATAATGATGAGACATGTACAGACTGGGAAGGGTCCATCTGACTCCCAGGGGCAAGTTGAAAGCTTTAAAAGTGGTAGAAATGTGAATCCCATGTTGGCCTTGGAATCACTGCTGGTTCCTGCTGAAGTCATACTGCATGACCAAGGGAGTACCGCCTCCTTCTGTCCCATGACCAGGACAATCTCTGTGAGCGTTCCCTGGCATTGCATGACAGACCTGCTACTTGACAGAAGTTGGAGGAGGAGGAGCCCCTAGCCTGAAGATGGGGACTTGAGGGACTGCTCCTCTCTACCCATAATATGTGTATACAATCTGTTTAGCCCTGGAATAGGGTAGCTGGCAAAGCAGTTGAATTAAAATGTCAGTGAAACTGTCCCAACATAGGTGGTATAGCTATGGGAAAGTGGGGCTGATAAACCAAAGTTGAGCCCACAGGAGGTGTCCCAAATTTATTCCAGCCAGCACTCCCTCTATGTGGCAAGTTCTACAGAATGTACAAGGGACAGCCTGTGAGCAGTTGGCAGAATTTGATAAACTTGGTGATAGCAGCACCCTGGGATCAGAGATGCCAGGGCAGCAAGGTGCTGATTTGGAGAACATGACCACACTACAGGGACTGGGCCCTGTTATGTACAGTGTCTGGAGTTGGATAAGAAGCATAACTTGGTGCAGCCCCACTTTGTATTCAACAGGTAAATGCAGTATTGAGGAACCCCATTATGGAGTGGATACCACTTGACTTCTGTAACTGTGTATCACTGACAAATGTTACAAACATTTGGGGTGGCAACCAAGCTCTCCAGGGTGGTGCCCACCAATTGGCTTACTGTGGAAGCCTCATAGGTCTATGTCAGAATGGGCTGACAATAACTATCCACACAATGACCAGGACACTGCACCTGGGGATTCCCATATATCCAGGGCACCATCAAACGCATCATTATGGACACACCACAATATTCTGAAACAGTTCTACAGGTGCCACAATACTCAGCAGGTGCCACCATATTGTTCAGGTAGCTGGGTGGTTTTGTCTGGTGGTTGTGTTGGTACCAAACGCAGGAATCATGGGCCTAACCCTCCAGATTGAAACTATTGTCAATGAAGGACCCAAGCTGTGAGCCTCACTTGCTAGCCTTCATGTTGCTCATGGATGAAACTTCTCAAATGTGAAAGGTGGTTTTGCAAAACCACATGTGCCTTTATTTGTGAACAACAGCACAAGGAGGTCCTTGCATCCTCTTGCATGTACAATGTGACATTTATATCCCTGGCAAGCAGAGATAGAAACAAGAGGCCTTGCAACAAATGGATGTACATCTGAGAAGCCTGAATCGAACTGGCAACCTAGGAAAACCTGGACCACCACTCAGGCCCACTCCTTGCAGAACTCCACCACCTCCTGGACTCAGTATTGCAGTTGATCTTTGGGCCCAACCCTTTCTTCCAAAACCTTGGACTGTAGAGTATTACCATGCTGGCTCAATGAGAGATTCAGGAACCCATCATGCAAACGGAAACCATCATCAGACTGCAGTCAGTTTGGTGAGTTTATCCCTAAAATAGAGATTTGCAGTGGGTAGTAGGAGCAGAAATGATGCTCCCTCCAACTGTAAGCCCTTGGGAAACCTGGCAAGGGACTGAGTAACACTCCACACAGAGAACATCAGACAAATTGAGTAGTGTGCCAATAAGGCCTCCTCCAACTTAGAGAAAATTAAAAGAGCTCATAAAACACCCAACGGCACAGTAGGGCCTCAGCTGACACAAACACTGTGGACAAGGAGATCTGGTGACCTGCAAGAACCTGAAGACATAGGAATAGCAGGAACTGAGAGTGGACCTACATCAATACTTCTAGGCTAGTTAGCCCAAGAAGAATATAGGACTCACAAAACAGGCCCTGCTGGAGGAATACAGGTGACTGGCTCTCCTCTTCATTTTGGTACCCAGCAATTGCACAAATATCACCCACACAGTAGGACCCTAAAATTCACACTATGTTGGAACTGAAAGACCAAATATTTACCCAAAGAGTGAAAATGACAAAACAAATTGGCAAAATGCAATCTCAAACATCTAGTTCATCAGGAGCAAGTACAGGCAACACTTAGATAGAGGATCTTAAAGTCATACATCAGGAATCTCTGAAAAGATATCAACTAAAGTAAAGAAAGAAATCCATGAGGCTATAGCAGAAATCAAATTAGAAAGAATCACCCATGTAAAGACAGAAATATCAGCCCTATTAAACTAGTTTCTCAGCATAGCTAGAGAAAAAGTAGATTAAAAAATTAAGAGCATAGGAAATTGATTGAAATTTTGAATGAACAATGTAGAAAACAAGCAGAATCCATGAAACAAATTCAAAGAAATATCCAAAACAAAAAAATTCTATTGAAAGCTCACAAAACCATTTAAATGAAGCTGAGGATAGCTTGAGGATAGAGTCGCACATAGTGATTATGAAAGTTTAGAACTTATAAAAATAACAAAGTAACACAAAATGATAATTCAGTAGCTTTAATAGGATGCCAAGAGAAATATTATAAGAGTCATAGACACCGTGAAGATGCAGGAGTCAATACTAATGCCATCAGTAAACTATTAAAGAAGTCATAGTAGAAAATTTCCCAAAGGCAGGAAAAGTATGATATACAAATAAGTGAGACATACAGAATGCCAAACCATCACAACCAACATAAATCTGCACCCAGATATATAATAATTAAGATCTGAGATATACAGCATAAAAACAGAATACTGAAAGCTTTTAGAGAAAAGACACAACTCACACATCAAGAGAATACTATTAGAATCTCGGCAGAATTTTCAGCACAAGTCTTCAGGTTAAGACACACTTGGAGTGAAGTATTTCAAGCCCTAAAAGAAAACAACTTTCAACCTAGACTGGTTTACCCAGTAAAATTTTACTTCAAATTTAATGGAGAAACAAGATACTTCCATGACAAAGAACAACTGAAGCAATTCATGTCCACCAAACCAATCATAGAAAAAGTACTGAAAGACATGCTAGATAGAGATAAAAATGACCACAATCTCTAGAACAGAAAGAAACCACAAGAAATTTTTTTTTTGTCTTTTTCATTTTTATCGGTACCGGGGATCGAACTCACGACCGCCTGCTTGCAAGGCAGGTGCTTATGCCGCTGAGCTAAACCCCCAGCCCCGAAACCACAAGAAATTAAACAAGGGAGCAAAGCAGGAAACCAACAACAGAAACACAACATGGCAAAATCAAGCCAGTAAATATCAGTGATATCCATAAATGTAAATGTGCTCAACTCACCTATCAAAAGAAACAGGTTAACAGAATGGATCAAGAAATAAGATCCCACAGTATGCCATATACAAGAAACACATCTGACTCAAAAAAATTCAGATTAAAAGTCAAATCATGGAAAACAGTTTCCACACAACAGGAACCCAGAAAAGAGCAGAGCTAGATATACTGTTTTCAGACAAAGTGAACTTCAAACCTAAAATGATTAAAAGAGATAATGAAGGCCACTATAGACTTATACATGGAAAACTACAAAAGGAAGCACTAACAATTATAAATATATATGCACCAAATACAGGGGCACCCAACTGTGTAAGACAAATAATAATGGACATGAACACAATTGTAATAGGACACCTGAACACCCCACTGTCACAAAGAGATATGTCAACTGGGACAAAAAGTCAGCAAACAAATAACAGAAATGAATAATACCTGTGAGTGAATGGACTTAGTGCATGTTTACATAGTATTCCACCCAACCACATCAGAACATATAGTCTTCCCAGCTGCACATGGGACATTCTACAAAACAGACCATATATTATCCTATAAAACATTCTTAAGTAAATGCAAATGGAGCTAAATTATTCCATGCATATTATGTGACCATAGTGCACTAAAATTGGAAATCAGTGGCAAAAATTGCAAAACTTGCATAAATGCATGGAAATTAAATAATCTTCTGAACAACTAGTGGGTTACAGAAGAAATTAAAGAAGAAATAAATCAATTCCTACAATACAATGAAAATGCAGAAACAAAATATCACAACCTATGGGACACAATGAAAGCAGTCCTAAGTGGGAAATACATAGTAATAAGTAGTCACATCAAGAAAATTGAATGAGCACAAATAAATAATGTAATGGTACATCTCAAGCTTCTAGAAAAGGAAGAGTAAGTCAAACCCAAAGTTCCTAGAAAAGTGGAAATTCTAATGAGTAGAGCAGAAATAAAATCAATTGGAAGTATAAATACAATAGAAAGAATTAATGAATCAAAGAGCTGGATTTTTGAGAGAATAAAACTGATAAACCTCTAGCTTATCAAGAAAAAAACCTAAATAATAAGGATTGAAAAGAGAGAAAATGCTATAGATCGCATGGAAATTCAAAACATCATGAGCACCTACTTTGAAAATCTCTACTCACATAGGATGGAAAACAGAGGAAATAGATTTCTAGAAACACATGAACTATCCACACTCAATCAAGAAGATATTCCAATTTTGAATAACACAATATCAGCTATTTTAATAAAAAATGTGATTCAAAACTTACCAACAAACGAAGGCCAGATCCTGCTGGATTCAGAGCTGAATTCCATAGGAAATTCAGAGATCTGACTCCAGTACTCCTTAAACTCTTCAATGAAATTGAAAGAGAAGCAGTCCTCCCTATTTCATTCTTAGAAACAAGTGTCACTCTGATACCAAAACCAGAAAAAGATCCAACCAAAAAGCAGAACTATGCAAAGAATCTCATTAAAATATTGACAAGTAGAGTGCAGCAAGTCATCAAGAAGATTATACAACATAACCAAGTTGGATTTATTACAGGAATGTAGGGGTAGTTCAACATATACAAATCAATAAATGTAATACACTACATCAACAGAGCCAAAAATAAAAATCACTTGATCATCTCAATACATGCAAAAAAGCTTTTGATAACGTACAGAACCTGTTCATGATAAAAGCCCTACAGTAACTCAGAATAGACGCTATGTACCTCATATCATAAAGACCACTTATGACAAACTTACAGCCAATGTTATACTAAATACTAAATGGACAAAAACTGAAAACCTTCACACTAAAATTAGGAACAAGACAATGATGTCCACTATTACCATTCCTATTAGATATAGTTCTGCAAATGTTAGCCAGAGCAATCAGATAAGAGGGAGAAATTAAAGAAATAAAAATAAGAAAAGAAGAAGTTTAGTTATGATTATTTGCAGACGACATGATACTCTGCATACAAGATGACAAAAACCCCATTAAAAGACTAGGAGTGGTAATAAATAAATTCAGAAGCATAACTGCATGTAAAGTCAACACTCAAAAATCAATAGCAATCCTGTACACAAACAAAAACTCACTGAGAAGGAAATTATGGAAATGTAGCCTTTCACACTAGCATCTAAAAATGAAATACTTAGGAATCAACTTAAGAATGTAAAAGACCTATATGCTGAAAATTATACTACTCAGAAAATGGAGATTCAAGAGGATATTAGAAAATGGAGAGATATTTCTTGCTCTTGGTTAGGAAGAGCCAACATTGTAGAAATGGCCATACTCCCAAAACTGTTGCACAGATTCAGTGCAATTCCAATCAAAATATCATTGACATACATTCATATCTAGAGGAAATATTCCTACAATTCAGCTGTTAACAGAAGAAATCTAGAATAACAAAGGTGATTCTGGACAACAAAAGCAAGACAGGAGACATCTCAATTCCTGACTTGAAACTATACTACAAAGCCACAATAATAAAATCAGCATGATACTGGCAGAGAAATAGAACTAAGGATCAATAGAACAGATTAGAAGATGCAAACATTTTAGCCACCTTATATTTGTCAAAGGGGCTAAACATGATCACTGGAAAAAGATAGCTTCTTTAATAAATGGTGTTGGAAAAGTTGACTTTACATGCCGAAGACTGAAACTAGACCCATGCCTATCATCGTACACTAAACTAAAGTCAAAGTGGATCACAGATGTACATATTGAAAAAGGAACAAAAATCCACTGGAGGACAAGTTAGGTAGAAATCTTAGAGATATAAGGGTTGGCAGAGAATTCATGAATAAAATGCAAACCACATGTGAAATACTTCACAGAAACAACAACTGGGGTCTCGTGTTACTAAAAAGTTTTTGCACTTCAAAAGAAATCAAACAAAGTGAAAAAAACCTTACAGAGTGAGGAAGAATCTGGATATAAGGCAAAGAACTTATATCCAGAACATATAAAGAATTGAAAAACATCTAGCCCCCAAATTCAATGACCCTTTCCAAAAATGGGTGTCAGAGATGAGCACACAGTTCTCAGAGAAGATATACAAATGGCAAATAAATACATGAAGAAATGTTCACCATCACTGGACATTTGATAAATGCAAATTAAGACAGCACTGAGATTTCATCTTACTCCTGAAAGAACAGCTGCATTCAAGGAATCAACTGAAACAAATGTTGGCAAGCATGAAGAGGAAAAGGAACACTTGTCCATTGTTGGTGGGAATGCAGACTGGTGAAAGCACTGTGGAACTCAGTGTGGAAATTCCTCAAAAAACTAGATTTGGAAGATTCATTCCATCCAGCTGTTCCCCTCCTGGGTATTTTCCAAGAAAAATTGAAAATATCATGTTACAGTGATATTTATGCACCCATATGTGTAGCACAATTGAGATAGCTGAATCTTGGAAACATCCAAACTGCCTATCAACTGCAAGGGGTTGAAAAATTTGTGTTTTTACACAATGGAATACTACTCAAGTATAGTAAAGGATGATCTTGAGGCCTTTATAGGTAAATGAATGTAACTTGAGAATATCCTCATTAGTAAAATAAATAAGACTCACATTAGTAAATATCACATTGTCTCTCTAGTGTAAAAAATAATAAAAACTGACAAAGTAATGGGACCCAAAAAAGTATAGTAGATACTGTAAAAGAAAAAGGGAAGAAAAGTGGTTTAAATGATACAACAGTATATACAGTGTGTAAGATAGATGGCCATATTACTAAATTTCTGTTGGATCATTGAATGGAAGGGTTTGCACATCAATGTTTCAGTGTTCAACCATTTTTATGCTTTGTTTTTGTAAGGTTAACAACTAGTTTTAAGATGACAATAAGTAATGTATCAACTAGTCATTTTATGCTGTTAATTTTTTGAGTCCTATATTCTATACCTTTTTGCTGTTTTGTATTTTGTTTCTTTTAATTTTGCTTTATTTCTTTAAATAAAAAATTAAAAAAAGAAGAAAGAGAGGTGGAATTTTGTGCCCTTAATGCCTTGCACCAGGACCTAATCATGCAGTGGTGGGAATCCTTGGCATCCACCTCACTCTGGGTAGCCATAAGCTGCACTGCAGTGGGATTGGTGGTAGTATGCTTTACATTTATTGTTGTTGTGGTCTTTATGTGCACGAAGCCACTCTATGGGTCACTTACAATAAGCACATTTTCCCTGATCTTTGTTGTGGTGGAATGTGAGAAACCACTTCTCACTGCTTCAACACCAAAGGGTATGAGGACCTGTAGGACCTGACACTACTGATTAGACTATGCACACCATGGACATAGTTATATAAGCATGAGTTAACATGGACAGCTGTGGATGTGCTCAGGCTTGTGACACTATGCAAGAATGTAATGCATGATGATGGCTGATATATGCAGGTTGGATAATAAAGACCCTTGTTTACTACTGTTGCTAATGTTGGCTCAGTGTGGTTTCTTGTCACTTGGGATCTCATCCACTAAAATACTCAGTCACTGAAAGAGTTGCTGGCCCAGATGGAACACTGTAACCAGAAAAGGCTGCAGCTAAACTCCTCCCCCCCCGCCCCCTATGGACTTGATTGTAACCCTATATCCCCATCCTTAAGAACCTGTGTGCCAATGAGATACCTATGCATCTCTAATGGCCTTAGGGTGCTGCCCTAAGCTTAGGCTATTTAGATTCCCCCACGGCACGTGTCTGAGAGAGTTCGCCAGAGAGAGAGTTCGCCAGAGAGAGAGTTCGCCAGAGAGAGAGAGCTCGCCGGATTCCAGCGGCCAGTGCCGGCCAGCGCGCCAGTCTCCACTCCCCGTGTTCCCGGAGAGACCACCGGCCCCGGGTGCAGAGATGCTGCACCCCGGGGCCGGCAGCGGGGGGCCCCCTCCCTGCATTCCCAGAATAAAGTCACCGCTGCCCACTACTTTCACAGCCGTCCACTCCACTCCATCCCTCCCACGGACTTCTTCCTCTCTCCTCCTTTCCCTTCTCTCAGACCTAACATCATCTCCCTAACTCTGAGAAAATCTCATACCTCAGACAAAGGGCACTTTAATGCCCCCACAAAACTAAAGTCCCTCGGCCCTATTCCAAGCCATGCATCACATCCTAAAGCCCAAATCTGGGTTGGGGTACAGCTTTAGAAAGGAGACCGAGTTTTATGCCTGTACTTTGGTGATCACTTCCTAAGCACTAAGATGGACATTTGCCATACTCCCATCTCTCCTCTGTATGCCACAGGGCATTAAAGTTCTCAGATGATCGGACCTGGACCTGGAACACAGCTCCCCAAGCAGCAGACCTGCAGTCCTCAAGCAGACTGGTCAGACTATGGTCTGAGGTGAGTCAGTCCCAGGCTGTACGCCAAGGACTACAGTGTCTGTTGGCCCCACTCTCACACAGTGGAGCTTCTTACCAGAATATCTTAGCCTCCCTTGATCCCTGCACCCATGGGGACTCACTTTTCCTGTGTGTCATAGTGTGTTAAAACCAGGCACAGCATTAATGTGTGTTAGGGAGAACCCATGCCCAGCACAATCCCTCCTGAAGGTGGCTTCCCATGTACTTTGCAAGCCATCATTCTTAACATGTGGCACCATGTTGGAACTGATTGCTATGAGGAAGAGTGCAGAACAAGGGCAGGAGCAGGTGCTATGGAACCCACAGAGGTGGGCAGGCCTTCTCAGATGAGTGTGGACCCCCATGCCTGTCAAGATATCAAGATTGTCTCTTAATTTGAGCTAGGGCAATCTCTGGCTGGTGATTTTTGGTCAGGGTGGTTTTGAGTCAGTGTACACTGGCTGTGTCTGGCAGCCACGTTGGGCAACACAGAGTGTGTACCACTGCCACATGCCCAGGACATCCCCCCAAACTGTCATTGTTTTGTTGTTCCCCTACAAGATTTGTCTGCCCAGGTCTCCCCTTGTCCACTCCAATCTACCCTGGACCTTTGAATAGAATCACAGCAGGAGGTACTGCATGTGTAGCTGCCCAAAGTCCAGTGTAACTGTTGTCTGGAGTCACCCAAAAAGTATGGGGAGTAACAAAATCAGGTGTCCTTCACTGAGTTAATTGGGGCCTTTTTGTACTCTTCTTCCATCTTCCATTCCCACCTTCCTCAGGCATCTCTCCCTCCTCCAGCTATACTCTGTTCTCCTAAGAGCACACAGCTGGGCTTGTGCTAGCCTTGGCTGGCCTGGGGGCTTCTCTGTGCCACTCCCATCCCTTTCTGTCCCAGAGATAATCCTTTCCCACAGGTATGGCTGATTGGATATCACCTAGAAAAAACTTAATCCAACCTGTGTTGCACTTAGGCCAGGGCCTGGGATTGCAGTTACTAGGAGCCCCTAATTTTAGCTCCCAGCTCTAGAAGTTCCTCTCAGAACATGGTGCTTAGAACTGACATCTCAAGGTCAGTCTGGAAACCCCCATCTATGGAGCATCTAAAGGAGCTGATCTAAGCTATGGGTTACCATGTGATGCATGTGTATCTGGATATGTGGGGAGAAAAATTCAGATGCTCCTTTCTGGCACAATCCAAGTAGAAACAGTAACTTTGAAATGGCTTCTGTGGGATGGGCAGAATTGGATCTGGTGAGGGAACAAAGGCTATGTGCACCAGACTTTGAAGAAGGGCCCTCAGATCTGGACCACACATTGGAAGAAAGGGAAATAAGGGTGCCCCAGGTCAAATGTGTCTGGGGACAAATTCTTCCCAACTGTTACTATGCACCTCTGCTCTGTCCGAAGACCAACTGACTGTGTTATAAGACCTGGAAATTTCATCACCTTGCTATTCGTATGTCTCTGGGCCCCTCAGGGGTGAACAGCACCTGGAAAGGAAATGGACCAAGGCTCACCTGTGCATAATGTGCCACTGTGTCAGTGACCAACCCGCAGGTAAGGTCATCATGGCCACTGTCATTTCCATTTTAAGTCTGGTCAGCTAGTTGCCAGGTGCCTCTGTGTTCTCACTTTCCTCCCCATTGGCTCCAGAGGCAAATACGTAGTGTTCAGGTCCTGGTGTCAGTGAGGCTTTAGCCTAATGTGATGGGGTGAGTCAAGAGTCCTTGCGATCAGCAATGGGCCAGCAGTGTTTTGAGTGGCTATGGAGTGGGGCAAGAATCCCATAAATTTCCTTCCCCACCACATTGATGTTGGCATCTTGATGTATAGAGGAGGGTTCCTTCCACTTAGCTGTCACATTTTACTACATCTTTCCATCTCATGACCATTTTCTGGAAAGCAGTCAGAATATTACATACTAAAGTATGTTGAAGGCCCTGCTGAGCTTCTTCACTGAGACCATGGGACAGCAGCTCAGCATTTGAAATTTAGTGGGAGAGGCAGGGGAGGAAAGTGGAGGAAGACAAAGGCTTTCTCCTCAAAACAGCAGTTACAGAGGAGCAAAGAGCATGTCCAGCTGTCACTGTTAGACCCACTTATGAGTCTGTATCCAGAGGCCGGACAGGGGACAGCACTTTTGATCACTTTGCTAGAAATCAGGGGTCTGAGCAGAACTACAAAGGCAAGGCTTGGGAGCCAGACTGAGGGCACCTCCAGAAGATTTGCCTGTGTCTCTGTTAGGATTGGGTAGAGCAAAGTATAAAAGTGGTGCTCCTCTGATAGAAAAACTGGTCCTAGAAATTCCACTAGAGAGGCCTTAGATTGAAGACAGCTGATGCTTTGCTCTTCAGGTTTGTGTCTGCATGAAGGACCCATTGCTGGCCAGGTAGAGCGTGTCCTTTCTGTGTGAGTTTTTTAATCATTTGCTTTTCTCTCCCCACATGTTAGAATTAGGTTTTCTTTCTTTGTGTTTTGTTGACAGATTATTGAATGTTTTATATTAGTAGCTATTTACTATTTATTAATAGCTGTATACTGATTATGTTGGTGATATGTCCATGGCACATGAGATGCATAGAATGGAAACTGGGCCCTATATCATGCACAATGGTGCATTCCAACAACCAGTGATTGTTCTCAAAGTTTTCTGGATTGAGCACACAGATCAGGGCCAAGACATTGCCCGCACAAGGTGCTGCATTGTCCTGATTGTCCTTTCTTTATGACCAATACAATGGATAATGATGCAATATTTGGGAGCTTAGCCCAACCCTAACCCTAACAATAAGGTTAACCCCTAAACCTAACTCTAATCCTAAAAGTCACTACCAACATTCTCTGGCCAAAGAAAACTTTATGACATTGATGTGGAAAATGTAACATAGGTTACTTTTGAGAACATTCAATCAGTGGTTGCTGGGATGGAGCAAGAGAGGAAAGGAAAGGAAAGAAAACACTGTTGTGTAAAAATGTGAGGAATGTATTCTTGAAGTGGACTTTGGGAAATTTGCTCAACATTAAGAATGCACTGAATGCCAGCAAGCTGATTATTTTAAACAACACTAAAATCTTAAATTTTATCTATATTTGTTCTATCACTAACATATTTCTGGTAAGTAAGTGTAGCAGTCAATACAATAATAAGTAAATCTGGAAGAGAGGGGAATGGCAGGTGTGGGTCAAGTGCTGCCTGCAGGTAGAGCTCAAGAGAGGACTCCTGGGTGGAGACACCAGGAGGCTCTGATCTCCAGCTGCTGGACAAAGGAATCCAGGTGCTGGCTCTTGCTCTGAGATCATAGATGGTGATGGAGCTGCAGGTGGAGCTGGCACAAGGTAAAACTTCTCCATGGGCTGAACCTGGCCCTGCAGTTGTAGTAAGTGAAAAGATCACCAGCTCTCCATGGGCTTCTGGGGCAGAACCTTCCCCCTGCCTGTCAGAGGTGGCTATGTGCACCAATACAGCTCCAGAAAAGCCTCCCAGAGTGCATCCCCACACTAACTGCTGGGGGTCTCATGCTCCTGAGTCACCCAGCATTTGGGCACGTTGCTGAATACCAAGTCAATCACCTCCCCACAAGACCACATCACATACTCCAGGGATACTTACCCTGGGGCTCGGTCTCTGGGGCTCCAGCTGGTCCAGGAGAAGCTCATCCTGGGGATCCACATGGGCATAAATTTCCAATGTGGCACCAAGCACAGAAGACCTGGGGTAGAAAGGGAGACAGAAGAGTGAGGTCTCCCACAATGCCTTCACTGTTCACTTGTAGAGAGGGTGTCCTGGACCTCCTTCCCACTCTCTACAATGCCCAGGGCCAACCTCACCCACCACAATTGGGCAATGAGGGCCCAAGGAGCCCTTATAGGCTGAAAGAAGTCTCAGTGGGAGGGAGACCTTGCTTAGTTGTATCACACCTCTGCCTTCTTCAGGGAATCCTGACACAGTATTTCCCTGCCCCTCCCCAGTGCAAGTCAGCTTGGAGAAGGCAGAGACTGGAATCTGCCCTGTCTTTGCCCTCAAGGGCTCAGGGCTGCCACTCCATGAATATCTGAGAAGTGAGGGATCAATCAGTGTCTGTCCTGTGTCTGTGCAGTCTCTAGCTCAGGCAATGATGCATTGCACAGTCCTCTTTGCCTCTGCATAACTCCTTGTGCATGGTCTGTCCCCACATCTAGGGAGGGATTAGGACCACAACAATGGCCTTGAGGTGAGCTATATTTTTTCTTCTGCCAAGGGTGACACTGTTGCCTCCAAAGAATATTGAAACTCAAAAGGGCAGTGGTTGCACTGGCTCTGCTTACAGGATCATGGTCAATACCCAGTAAAGTATCTGCACACAGTGTGTCTTCATGTATGTTTGTGGGTTTATGACACCTATCTGCTCTTCCATTACATCTGACAGCCATGGACAATTTGCTATTCTGCAGATTTCCTGTGTTGAACAAACCCTGAATTCCACAGAGTGACTCTCCCATCTCCTTTCCAATGAACAGAACTGCTTTCACAAAGTGTTGGTCAGTGAGCAGGATCGAAGATCATCCACCAGAATCATCCAGGCCTCTACAGTAGTTCTTCATGGGGCCAAGGACACAGCTAACCATTTGGCATGGAACCCCCATTTCATCCTCAGTGATCATAAGTTCTCAATCCACTCAGTCTCAACCCATTCAGCAATGTAAACTAGGGTTGAGTGAGGCCCTTGTATATGGCCAGGACCTGAATACACAGGTGGCCAAGTCCCACTGGGCTAAGATAAAACTCCCCTTCTCAGCTATGGTGTCTATAGAGTAGAGATTTCATCCCTGGAGGAGTCCAGGGAGGAGTGGCTGTGCCTGGGGGAGCTATCCAGAAGGCCGGCTCCATAGGCTCTTTCAGGCTGTGTGGTCCATCTGCCTGTACTGTGCTTCCTGTATAGACCTCTGCCAAGCTCTCTGCTGCCTGACTTCTGAGACTGTGTGTAGACATGGAATTGGTGTCCTTCACATGGCTTCTCAGGAGGGTTTTGGGGCTGAAGCAAAGCCCACACTCCAATTGGCCCAAGGAGGCTCATGGCAATGGGCTCACAGGAGGCCCCCTGCAGAAAATGAATTCTCATACTAAAAGTTACATTTCACAAGGGACACTTAGGAATACTAGCACGCTCAGATATCCTCAATAGAGAGATTGAATAGAAGCCTATTCATGAACAAAACCTATTAGTCCTAAGACAGCCCCCCATTTTAGAGGTGAGAAAAGGGGGCTCATTCTGGCTGTCCAGGTCCATTAATGAGGCACTGAGAATGTTCCCAGGCTTCTGATGAAAAGTCCTTGGAAGGAATTAAGTTCCTCTTCCATAGCCATGGAAGGCTGAGCCGCTGTGTTCATTGCTCTCTTCTTGTGCTCAGCTACCCCAGAAGCTCCTGCAATAGGAACTGCAGTACCTGAAAAACTCCTGTGAGACAAGTGCCAGAGAAATGGACAGAGTGGACTGACATTTGAGGTGAGCACATCTCTGGTGAGGTGATGTTGTGTAGTAGCTGGGGACAGCGGGGAAAGATAGCTCACCAACGGTCCTAGACACAAGGCCCAGTACTGACAATGAGGTACAATGGAGGATTTCAATCATGACAAGAAATGAAATGACTTTGTGTCTGTTCCCTTTCCCCTTCTCCCACCAATATGTGTATAGTGATCTCACCTATGACAAGGTAGAGGCTTAGTAGAGAGAATATGGTAGTTTAGCACTTGCAGTCCAGATTCCTTTGGAGCAAGACCATGGGCCAAATGTCTGACAAGCCCTGGAGGGAGGTGCTGGAAGGGTTAATCAGACCCAAAGTTCCTCTCAGTCATGTGTGGACCTCCATACAGTCCCTTCTGCTGACACACCCTGCAACAGAGCCAATACCTATTGTTATTGTGGGTCCATTCCCTGGAGCAGGGATGTGGTACACAGGGCCCAGCATCCACCTCCACACCAATGTCCTGTGTGCAGCATGCTTGGGGCAGTGCCCAGCAGCCAACAGGAAGCCTGAGACTCTGAGACACCACAGGTTTCACTTTGTGAACTCAGATAACCTTATGTTCCTCAAAGACTAACAGCTATGTCCCAGACTTCTACCCAGGAGGACAGGAGATGACTCTGGAGGCTTTGGATACACATGAGCACTGCCCTTCTCCTCCTGCCAGCCCTGTACTCGGTTGGAACATGACAGGAGCACAGGCTCACCCTTCTCAGCACCTGCCCCTGTCCCAGAGCATCTGCCCTCCCTGCCTGTCCTCAGAGCCCTTACACTGATGATTTAGGATGGGATTTGTTTAGGAGAACTTACAGAGGTGGCCAGGCCTTAATGTACTGTCCTCTAGTTGGTGTCTCTGAATGGCTGGTGGCTGAACATAGGGACACCTGTCTTGGGGTCCCTCTTGTTTCTGGTCTCTTGGGGGTTGGGGCTCATGAGCCCTGCCCTGTGCTGCCCTTGACTTTAAGTGGTTCCTTGTGAGCATCCTGAAGTATCTTGGCCCAGTGAATATTCCTTTCAATCATTCCCATGTGGTTTTCCCATACAGGATCTTGAGTCAGGGGCTTCAAGTCCTCAGAAAGCAGCACAGCATATTGACTGCTCACTCCCCTGAGCCAAGTGCCTGTGAAGGTGAACTGTTACCAGACAAAGGTGCCTGGTGACCAAAACCTTCATCAAAGTTCTGTTTCGATCTGTTGCCAAGGAAGTTGTGTCATGTGCTGGGGTCCATAGCTGGGCTGCCCCCTCCGATGCCCCCTTTTTATTGTGGAACAAGTTTGTATTCCTAAGAAATGTCAAGTGGGTGCTGGGGATTTAGCTCAGCGGCATAAGCACCTGCCTTGCAAACAGGCGGTCATGAGTTCAATCCCTGGTAGCGATAAAAATGAAAAAGACACCTACACACACATAAAAAAGAAATGACAAGTGAAAACTAGAAAATGGAGTGTGTTTTTACACTTTTCTTCACTTTGAAATTTTTCATACAACAAACATGTAGATGCTTAAGAAGTGGCAGGCTGGTTGTCAAGTGCACATTTCCATCCAAAAAGTTCTTTTCATTGAGAATTAGGCTTTACTTAGAGATGTGTCAAATCTTAGGATGAGTTTCTTTCCTGGTCTTATGGTAGTTTTGTTTCAATTCCATTAGGAAGTATGGAGATGTTCCCATAATAATTTTCCTTGAAGGATGTGAATGTTTCATTTTATAACCTCCTCATGTCCTGGGAATGAGGATTCCTAACAAGTTGTCCTCTCATGGGCCTATGAGTGATTACTTATTCATCCTTAGATGTTTAACTCAGCCACATACTGTAGCTCCATACTCTGACATCCTGTGGAGGGGAGAGCAGATGGTGATTGCAAGGGGAGGCTTTCCAAGGCCATGGACATCATCACCCCATGCTGAGGAAGGACACACATCACTCCTGGGGAACTTGTCTCATAACCATTGCTATCACTTCCTGTCCTCCCATCCCAAATGGACCTTCAGGGTTTTGTGTCCCTGCTGGGTAGTTTGCCTTTCCTAGAGCTGATGGCCCTGAGGCTGATCAGGTAAAATGCTCTTTGGTTGGTCTCCTTCAAGCAGAGTCTCCATGCTGGGCTCCCACTGTGCTGCCACCACATGCCATTGGTGCCCGAATGAAATCAATTGTGACTTGTTCATGCATCCCTCACCCATCTGCTGATGGCCATTTCTTCTGTTTCTGGGTCAACCCTTGAAAGCAAGCTGCCACAGCCATTCTTTTACATGGGCTTGAGTGGATGCAGACTTTCATTTTAAAGAAAATCTACTTAAATGTGACATTACTGGATCATATTACTGGTTTATGGATAAGTTAGAAATTCTTAAAGTATCTGTGGAAGCAGTTGTTTAAAGCAGAGTTAGGTGGTTGCTTTTTGTTTTGTTTTATTGTGGTATACTGTGCTATGCTATGTTATGTTACATTGTGATATATGTTGGTGAGAATTTTGAAACTGTATTTTCTGTGGTTTCTGATTTGATTTTGTATATTCAACCTGAGAAAATATAAGAATATGATATAACTCTGAGTAAGTTTTTTTAGGAGAAAATTTAAAAAGAAAAACACAGTCAGCGGTAATGCTACACACCTGTCATTTCAGTACTCAGAGGTTGAGGCAAGGGATTGTTGTAAATTTGAGGTCATCCTGGGCTGCAAGGGAAAATCAAGGCCAGCCTCAACTGCATAGCAGAACCCAATCTCAAGAAAAAAAGAATGAAATAAAGAGAGAAAGAAAAGAAGAGGAAAAGAAAAAAGATTAAAAATACAAAGTCAAATATCATCTGTGAATTCAGAATAAAAACATATGTGAGTTTTTCTTGCAAGTGTACTTTAGTCAGCGCACCTAGCATAAGGTTTACTATCATGTAGACATTGAAGTGCTGCCAGGTTTGCATTGTTTCATTTTTTTCAAATGTTTTACCGAGATGACTGCAGATATGCTACTGAATATACCTTCTTAGGATTTGGGTAGTTCAGTATGAAAAAAAAATGTGATCCTTGCTTTCTTTTTAGCTCTCCTATATTTATATTTAGTTTTGATTAAGGGATTACTATTATTTTAAAAATAATTATAAGGACCATACAAAAGATACTCTTCTTAAGTCTATGGAAAGATAAAAATAATTGTAGAATAACAGTGGTTAATGTGCCTTGCACTGTGATATCTAGGATTACTTAATGATCAATAAATTCATACATTTGTAATTTATTTTTACAGATTTTAAGACATGGTCTCATCAATTTTCTCCATTTCCCATGCTAGGCATAAATCCTTCATCATCCTTCTTCACCCTCTCAGAGGGCTGGGATTACAGGTGTACATATTATCCTGAGTCAGCAATTGGCAGTAATTTTGTGTATTTATGGAATAAAATATTTGAATTTCATCTTTAAACTCTCTGTAGAAAGAATCCATCTAGTTAAGCTATTTACAACCTTCCTAATCTGTAGTTTCTTTTACAATGAGTAGGACTGAAAATCCTATTAACAATATTGGTAGAGTCACTGCTTTTTAACTGTAACTGTGGTCACCATGTGCTTCAGAAGATCACTCCAAATGCCTTCTTCTGGGGGACTGAGGCTTGGTATCCCCGAAGCACTTTCTCTTTTTCTCGGATCACTC
The DNA here is from genome assembly GCF_034190915.1 of Cavia porcellus. NCBI lineage: Eukaryota > Metazoa > Chordata > Mammalia > Rodentia > Caviidae > Cavia > Cavia porcellus. The sequence goes on along the minus strand of NW_026947533.1, from coordinate 486,796 downwards.
ATGGAAATTGATGATTGGTGTCAAATCCCAAGAAAGATGTGAAGATTAAAGCTACTTGGGGCGCACTGCCCTCCAGAAGGCCAGGCCAGGATAAAACATTGTTGCCTTCCCTTCTACTTTTCAAGGTTTTGTTTTGGGTATGGTTTAGGTTTTCCATTCAGTTTCTAGAGACTGAATACAGAGCTTTTGCATTTAGCTCCATTACATTCCACTTTTAAAAGTCTTCCTTTTGGTCTTTTTTGTTTTTATTGGTAACAGGGATCAAACTCATGATGGCTTGCTTGCAAGGCAAGTGCTTATGCCACTGAGCAAAATCCCCAGCCCCAAAAGTCTTCCTTTTTTGAGGAGTTTCTCAATAAGGTGCTAAGTTGGTGAGTCTATCCTTGAATTTAAGATGTTCCTGCCTCAGCCTTCCAGAGTGATAGGATTACAAGACACACCAAGAGATGTGGTTTCATTACGGTGTTATTAAAAACTCATTGGCTGAGCAAGGAATGGTGAAAATACCTGCAATGTCAGGATTCAGGCTGCTGAGGCTGCAAGATTACTGGGAGTTCCAAACAAGCCTGCAATACACTCTGATTTCAGCTCAGGGCAGATCAACAGAGGGAGAACCTGAAAAGAAAATGCAAAGGAAAATATAGGAAAGGACAGGAATGGAATGAAGAAACAAATCCAAATTCCTGGTGACTCTATGAGTTGGTTTGTCTCTGGGCTAGTCACTTTAATCTTCGATCCTATTCTTTCAGTATAAGATGCTTTTGAATGCTGTCACTTTATAATATATTTGGAAACCAGGTATTTTGTGCTTCTATGTTTAATGTACTTTACAAGGCTAGAGGATGACACTTTGTACTTCCTTGTGAATTTTCATATTGTGTTTTCGATTTCTAGGAAAATACCAGTGGTATTTTGATTTCTAGGAAAATATCAGTGGTATTTTGACAAGAATGCTTTGAAAGGGCTTTTTGATCTGGGTAGCATGTACATTATAACAACATGAATTCTTCCCATCTGCCATCATGGTATGTGTTTTATTCTGTTAGTGCTATTGCACTGCTTGCACCAATTTCTACAAATTTTAAAGAACATGTGAGTTTAGTTAAATTTTTCCTAAGCATTAATTCTTTTTGATGAATTGTGAAATGAATTGTATTATTTGTATTGGAGGCTGCAGTTTGTTTGAAGCACATAGATATGAATTGTTTAGGACATGTGGATCTTGTACCCTGCATCTTATGTGATTTTTGAATTTGTTCTAAAAGGTTTTCAGTGGAGAGGTAAGTTTCTTATATGAAAGGTTGTGTCCTCAGGAAACAGAAGCAGTGCTTAATTCTTTCTGGTTTGGAAGCCTTTCATTTCTTATTCTTGAGTAAATTCTAGGGCCACAACTTGGAGTACTGTGTTGAAAGTTGCTGCAAGTCTTGTCTGGTTCCTGATCTGAGAAGAAAATCTTGCAGCTTGTCAGCCTCTGAGCATGATGTCAGGGATGGGCTTCTCATGTATGATCTTTGCTGTGCTGAGGTCCATTCTTCCTATACATGGTGTGTGAGTAGTTCTTACCATGACAAAATGTTGAACTTTGGAATTTCTCAAAGCTATTTTTCCCAATCTATTGAAGGGTTAGCTCTGTCTCATTCTGTGAAAGCGGCAAGTGATGCTCAATGGTTTTTATAGTGGGATGGTAGTTGCATCACTGAGTTTGAGCCGAGTGTTGATCATGGTGCTTAAATTTTGCATGTGCTTGCAAATTTAGCTGACAAGCATTTAGCTGAATAATCTTGCTTATGTTCATTTGGAATATTGATCATTAGGGTGTTTTCAATTGTTTTTTATTTTATTTTTCAATACATTATTGTCTGTCTTCATTCTCAGGGTGACTCTGTCATCTAAAAGAAGTTGGTGTTGGTTCTTTCCCTTCAATTTCTAGGAAGAATCCAAAAGTGATTACTATTTATTCTTTATTATACACTTGAAAAAAATTACTAGGTCATTTATCTTATCATGGTTTTTGTTGTTGTTATTAATGAGTTTTTATTGTTGACCCATTGCCAAATTCATTTTTGCTCTGTTCACCAGTGTGTTTGTTTCTTATGCGTGTGGTTCAGTGACATTAAAGGAGACCACATTCCCATTAAGGGTCATGTCTCTGTTTTTCTTTTGGAAGCAACATCTTGCTATGAAGTTCAGGTTGGCTTTAAGATCACTTTATAACCCAGAGGGTTCTCAAACAACTCACATGCCTCAGCCTCACAAGTACGTGGCTTACACACACATGCCATCAGGCCCAGTTTAGATTTGGTATGTTAAATGCATATTCAGTATTTTTTTCAACTGTTTTGGTTGTTAAAGTATTTCCACTTTTTACCTCCAGCATATATAACCACTGTGAACTTATTGAGGTGGTGATGTGCATATGACAAGCCTCATGACATTCTCTCCTGGGTTCAGTGCTTTCAGTGTACTGCAGTGAGACTTATGTGTACAAATGTATATAACTGCTTGTTTTTCTACTTTCCTTCAAAAAGATTTTAAAATTGCCTTATTCAGTCAATAACCTTGTCTACAGTTTGATGCAAATGCCCACAGTTAAGCAGAGTGTAGCACACACACACAAACACACACACACACACACACACACTCACACACACACACACACACACACAGGAAAGAGACCACATAGTTCCCATGAGAGTTTTGTCAAGGCAAATGAGGAGACAACTCTCTGGAGGTATTTGTTCCTTATTATTACATTTGAGTGATCCTCAGGTTTTCTCACTGTTGTTTATGTGAGGTAGACCCGATGACTACTTTAAGATATGGAGTTATATAATGTCCTTTTTTCGTACAGAGGATCAAACTCATGACCTTGACCTTGCTAAGCAGATGCTTATGCCACTGAGATCACTCCTCAGCACCCTATAAAGTCTGTTTTGAAATTTAAGTACCTAAAGATCTGCTTTGGTGATGTGGCCCACTTAGTAATGTCAACTTGGATCACCCAGTGAACTGTGGCACCATGGTTTTGGACATAGAGCATCCATTGAAAGGTTTTGCAAACACCATCAAAGGAGAAATGGAGGGGAATGTGCCGGGCTGTTGATTCTCATGGAGAAGCTGGTATCACAGTTTTCCAGATATGAACACAGACATCATCATCATCAGAGGAGGAGTAGGATCTAAGGACATCATTAATACTGTGCATCGCTACTGTTTTCTTTTGCAGATCTCTGGCCCTCAACTTGAGCTTTTTGTCTTTGCTCCAGTACTGATCATTCAGCCTGATGGCACACATGCTGAGCCCAAATGCACAGACTTTGTAGCTTCCAACACTGAACTTTGACTCTTCCTAGTACACAACCTTGATAGAGACTTGCATGATACATTGGCAGTTCCTCCTGGTCTCCAGGTAAACTTGTTGTGGTCCTTGCCATGGGCTTTAGGTGTTCAGCAGGACCTAAGAAGTATATTGTCATAGGATTCAGATTCTCAGCTGGATTCTTTAGGTATCTAGTATGTGGACAGATCTACACCTCTCTAAATCTTACTTTTTGGGAGTAATATTTTAATATAATCTTATCAATTGTAAGTTGCATATTAAATCTCTTTCCTTGCAAACCCTGACTACAACAGATGGGAAAGGGTAAGAGGTGACATTTTTCAGAGGTGACAAAGTTCTTTAGTTAGCTAATGTCCCATGCAACTTTTCTCATGTGGAGAAGCCCAGCTATATCAATAGCTTGGTTTTGAATACTGTTGAGAGATTCTCTACGGATTTTAAGCCATTATGTTCTGTGTTGCATGATCAAGAAGCACATGGGTTAGGAACCTACATGGTGCTTCTTGTCACCTGAACCTAGCCTTTTAGCCCATGCTGTCTGGCCTCTGTGTACCTTAATTGCCAAAAAGGATCCACTCACAGATGCAGTCATTTTATATTGATAATTAACTTGTGAGTCTATTGACATGTTATATCCTGCTGTTGCACATTTAACTTTCATGACAAAGAACGTCTAAAGAAATTTATGACCACCAAGCCAACCCTGCAAATAATACTGAAAGACAGTTTAGATACTCATAGAATAAAACTACTAAGCAAGTCAGACAATTAACCAGTATGGAAAGATAACATGTCAACAGTAAACCAATATATAACAGTTATAAACATTAATGTGAGTGGGCTCAATTCACCAATTAAAAGAAACAGACTGGTACAATGGACCAAGAAACAATGACCAATCACATGCTGTCTATAAAAAACCCATCTAAACCAAAATGAAACTCACAGACAGAAAATCAAAGGATGGAAAACAATGCATCGTGCAACAGAAAGTGAAAAAAAAAAAAACAAGGGTAGCTATTTTGTTTGCAGACAATGTGAATTTCAAATGAGGAATGATTCTAAGACATAAAGAAGACACTGCATACTGGTTTGGGGAAAAATTCAAGAGGAGGAGATAGCTATCTTAAAAATATATGCACCAAATTCCAGAACACAAAGTTATCCAAAGCAAGTATATATAGAAATGAAAAATCAAATAAGTAATAACACAATTCTAACAGAAGAATGTAACACACCATGGACACCAATAGACAGATCAACCAGTCATAAGTCAGCAAAGAAATGACAGAACTGAATCACACCTGTAAACTAATGGATCTGATGGACATATACAGAGTGTTCCTCACAACAATATCAGAATACATATTCTTCTCAGCATTATATGGGATATTCTCTAAAATAGATCATATACTAAGCCACAGAATATTTTTAAATAAATGTAAAATGTTGAAATTATCTCATGCATATTATAAGATCATAGTGCCATAAATCTAAGAACTAATGATAAAAGAAACTGCAAAATTCACACAAACACATGGAAATTGAATAACACACTCTTGAGCAATCCGTGTGTCACAGTGAAAATTAAAGAACAAATTAAACAATTCCTAAAAGCAAACAAAAATACAGATACAACTTACTGGTATGTGTGGGATGCAATAAAGCAGTCCGCAGAGGAAAATTTATTGCACTGACTTCCCACATCAGGAAAACAGAAAGAATACAAATAAACAACCTGATGGCACACCTCAAATATCTAGAAAGACAAGGGCAAGTGCAGGCCAAAGTCGAAAGAAGGGAGGAAATTATAAAAATCAGAACACAAATTAATGCTATACAGACTAAGACCACAATCCAAAGAATCAATGAATGAAATAGTTGGTTCTGTGAAAGAATAAATAAAATTGATAAGCACCTCACCTACCCTATTTTAAAAAGGAAAGAAAAAGCTCAAATTCATGAAATAAGGAATGCAAATGACAAAATCACAACAGACTCTTGTGAAATACAGAAGATCATCAACACCTATTTTAAAATTGTCTATTTTCATTGGTTTAATAACACAGAAGCAATGGAGTACCAAAGCTTGATCAAGAAGACGTAAAACTACTTCCGGGAGAACATGGCAGTCAGATAACAGCAACTACAGGAGCCTCTCTGAAAGGCTCGGCTCAGAAGTCAGGAATGATGTGGACTAAGGAGACATGAGCTGGTAGAGATATGCTCTGCTGACTCAGGAACGAACTGGGCTGAGAGAAACCAACTTGGAATGCAGTCCTGGTGCTAAAATAGGAACAGAAAAGACTCGGTGTGGAGGCTGGACCCCGCGCCATTGGAAACCGAGATTTGGGTTTCCCGCCGCTCAGCAGCTGGCTGCCTCCACAGCAGCTCGGCAAGGAGAGACGCGCAGAAGCTCTGGGAATGGGAGTCTGTGAACGGAATCAAAAACAGGACAGACAAGGAGGCGTACACTGACTTGTGGCGAGGTGAGTCAGAGAAACTGACACTCTACCACAGTTTGACTCCAGTGGAGGACTTTCTGGGCTCGGGCAGTCCTGTAAGATCAGGGCGCGGTGGCAACTCCAGGCACACATTCCCCTCTCAGACGGGATTGGTGAAAAGTGCCTGGCCTGCGTGACGCTGTGGGCGGACTTGGTAGGCTGGCCTAACCCAGATCCCAGAGCCTGACGGTGGCCCGGAGGGGGGACTGACTCCCGCGTAGACTGCCTAGTCCATAACTCCCTGGTGCGCAGCAGTGGGCGGGAACACCTAGCCAGCGCAATTTGATGAGGCTGTGACTGACAGGCAGGGAAGCTGGGCCTCCTATGTAAGCTTGCATATATATAAGGAACAGAGAATATGGGGAAGGGAAGCAACAAGAATGGCTCCTCGGCCCCCAATTCTGAGAAACAGGCAATAGCGGACACCACACCAATAGACATTAAGCACCATATAGAGAGCCTCATAGACCAATTCAGGAATGAATTTATCAACAACCTGAAGCTAGAAGTATGCAGAATAGTTAGAGAAATGCTAAGCACCACCCAGGAAAAAACAGATGGTGGAATGGAAGAACAGAAAAAGAGGGGAGAATTGTTTGATGGAGAAAACAGAGAAAGCATAGAGTATGTGAAGCAGGTTCAAAGGGACTATCAAGAAATTAAGAAGTCTATCCAAAACTGGCATAACAGCTTGAAAGAAACTAAGGACAGACTATCTGAACTGGAGGGCAGACTTGTAATATGGGAGAATGAAATGAAAAACTTCTTAAAAATAACAAAGAAACAAACAGCAATAATACAAAGACAAGAAGATGATAAGAGGATCCATAACTTAAGGATTAAGAACATAAAAGAAGAAGTAGGGACACAAACAAGTGAATTACAAAAGCTACTCACAGAAATAATCCAGGAGAATTTTCCTAATTTAGCAAAAGGTAAAGATACTCAGATGTATGAGGCATACAGGACCCCAGCTACCTACAACCCTAACAGAGAAACACCCAGGCATATAATAATAAAAATTCCAGAAATTCAATACAAGAACAGAATATTAAAAGCTGTAAGAGACAAGAAACAGACCACTTACAAGGGAACACCCATCAGAATTACAGCAGATTTCTCTGCACAAACCATCAAATCATGAAGAGCATGGGGGGAAACAATTCAAGCTTTGAAAGATAATAATCTCCAGCCAAGATTGAGATATCCTGCACAACTGTCCCTGGAAATTGATGGAAAAACAAGGTGTTTCCAGGATAAAGAGGAACTGGGGGAATTTGCAGCCACCAATTCAACCCTACAGAAAGTATTGCAGGATATTCTAAAAAAAGAAAAATACAAAGAACCCAGAAATAGTGGCGGGGAGGCCACAACGAATGGAGCAGAGAAGAAAATGAAGAAGACAAACTGACAGCTACTGACAGAAAAAGAGCTCAACAGAAATGAGACAGAGAAGATTGGATGATAGGAACAGCTATTTTGGAGAAAATGACATCTTAATAGGTAATACTGATTTAGTATCATCTTGTTTTGAAGTCTCATCTAGCTTTTGTTCTTCTGTCTCCAATGGTCTAAACAGGTTGTATCTTATTGGATTTTATTATGTACGATAGTATAAGCAAAAACCTTTTAAAGACAAGGAGATTATACAGAAACCATTGTTCATTTTCTGTTAGTTGATTCTAAATACTCTGTAATGCTGTCATTCTCTTAAATGGTTTTACATTGTTTTGATATACTTAATGCTACAGTATATGAAGTTGTACTCAAGGTCTTCAAGGAAAGAGTCAATATGGTAACTACTTTTGGGTCTGAATTATCTGGTGGTGAAACACTATTCTGCTTAAATGGTTATGTTTTGATCTGTGCTGTTTCGCTGTTATGCCCTCTTTTTTTCTCAATCTCCACTCCATTATTTAATTTTTTATTTTTATCTGTTTAATTAAAGGGAAAAAATAGCAGGACATAATATAGTAACCCACTTTGACTTTCTATTATCTCAATTTGAACCCCTGTATTACTCTCACCATCTTGTTTTTGACTGATGTTCCCCTATTCTGTTTTGCTGGATAGTATCAGGTTCGAAAGTCTAGGCATCAGCTGTGAAGATAATGAGATTCACTATAATGCCCATTCTCGTTGACTTTTATCTACTTTTGAAGACCTACAATGTCTCCAATGTTTTGGTTTTTTCGGTTTTGTTCTTTACTGTTTTGTTTAATTGTATTATAACTAATGATATAGGCAATTCTATTAGAGATAGAGGGGGGCATTATGGTAACCATTGTTGATCACCTTGTATTATGTTTTTATATTATCTATTATGTCCACCCTTTTGACTTGACCGATTCTGTTCTGTTATGTCACATTTGGTTTTACTCTCTTCCAAAAAAGCAATAAGAACCGTGGGAGCAATGAAACCCAAAATGTGTAATAGTCATTGTACAAAAGAGAGAGAAAGAAAGTGCTCTAAACTATATAACTGCATGTATATTTAAGTGTATAAGATAGAAAATGATATCACAGAGTTTTATTGGATCATTGAACAGAACTGTTTGCAGTATCATTGTTGGAATGTCCACTCTACAAGCTTTAATTTTGTGACTTGAACAATTATTTCTAAGATGGCAATATGTAATCCATTAACTAATGATTTCCTACTGTTCATTTTTTTCTTCTGTAAATCTATATAACTTGTACCCTTTCACTGTTGTTTTCTTTTCTCCTTAAATAAAAAAAAATTTAAAAAAATGTAAAACTACTCAAATACTCAATCTCTGTTAATGAAATTAAAAATATAATAATTCTCCTTATGAACAAAAAAGAGCCCAGGCCCAGCTGGATTCACTGTGGAATTCTATAAAAAATACAAAGAAGTTTAATCCCAGCACTCCTCAAACACTTCCATGAAATTGAAAGGAAAGCAATTCTTCCTTAAAGATTCCTGGAAGCAAATATTATTCTAGTTGCAAAACCTGAGAAAGATCCAAAAAAAAGAGAACTACAGGCCAACTTCCCTAATGAACACAGATGCAAAAATCCTCAATAAAATATTGCAAACAGGATGCAGCAAATCATCAAGATGATACACCACAACCAAGTGTGATTCATCACGGCATGTTGGGATGTTTCACCATATGTAAATCAATCAATGTAATTCACCATATCAATAAAACCAAAGATAAGAATCACATGAGCATTTCTATTGATGCAGAATAAGCTTTTCATAAGGTGCAACGTCCATTCATGAAAAGAACTTTACAGAAAATTGGAATAGATGATCTTTACCTCAATATGATAAAGGTCATCTATGACAACCCCACAGCCAGCATCATATTAAATGGTCAAAAGCTGAAGGCCTTTACCTTAATATAAGGCACAAGAGAAGGATGGCCCTCATTACTGATCCTATTCAAAATAGTACTGGAAATACGAGCCAGAGCAGTGAGATAATAGACAGAAATTAAAGGGGTCAAGACATGAAAAGAGGAAGATAAATTATTATTGTTTGCAGATGACATGATACTCTACATAGAAGACCCTCAAAATTCCATTGGAAGTCTCCTAGATACAATAAATTCAGCGAAGTAGCTGGATACAAAGTCAATACTCAAAAATCAATAGCATTCCTATACACTAACAACAAAATCATTGAGAGAGAAATAGGAGAAGCCACACCCTTCACCTTACCACGCCAAAAAATGAAATACTTTGGAATTAAATCTCACAAAAGAAGTAAAAAATAATCTATGTAAGGAAAATTAATATCCTGAAAAATACATCGAAGAGAATCTCAGAAAATGGAAAGACATTGCTTGTTCAATGCATGTTAAGAATATATATTTTGAAAATGGCCTTTCTCTCAAAACTGTTTTAGAGATTCACTGCAATCCCAAAGAACATAGCATCAACATACCTCACAGATCTAGTGAAATCAATCTTAAAATTATTCTGGAACCACAAGAAACCTACAATAGCAAAGATAATTCTAAACAGCAAAGTAAAGGCAGGAGGCATCACAATCCCTGAGTAGAACTTATGTTACTAAGCGATTATAATAAAATCAACATGGTATTGGAATAAAAACAGTTCTGAAGATCAATGGAAACAATTAGAGAATATGACCACAACTACAAACAAACTCAACCATCTTATATTTGATAAAGGGGCCAAACATGTTCACTGGAAGAACCACAGTCTCTTTAATCAATTGTGCTTGAAAAACTGGCTCACCATAGGCCAAAAACTAAAAATAGACCCATGCCTATCACCATGTACTAAACTAAAATGTAAGTGGATCCAAGATATGAATAGTATAACAGAAACACTAAATCTGTTGGAAGATAAATAGGGTACAATTCTTGAAGATATAGGAGTTGGTAGAGAATTCATGAACAGTAATCAAACCACATGGGTAATATTTCCCAGAATCAACAACTGGGATCACATCTTATTAAAAAGTTTGTGCATGTCAAAAGAAATCTCCATCATAGTGAAAAAAAAAAAAAAAAGAAACCACAAACTGGGAAAAAATCTTAGTGAACCATCCCTCAGACAAAGGATTTCTGTCTAAAACATATAAAGAATTAAAAAAATAAGACTCCCAAAATTCAAAGATCTAATCCAAAAATAGCATTTGAGATGAATATACAATTCTCAGATGAAGAAATACAATTGGCAAATAAATACATGAAAAAAATGTTCATCATGATTACTCATTAGAGAAATGCAAATTAAAACCACACTGTGATTCCAGAAAGAATGGCCAGGATCAAGAAAATTACCAACAACAAATGCTGGAGAGGCTGTGGGGAAAATGGAACTCTCCTGCACTGTTCATGGGAGTTTAAACTGGTGAAACCATTTTGGGTCAGTATGGAGATTTCTCAAAAAACTGAGACAGGAAGTCATACTTGATCCAGCTATTCCCCTTCTAGGCCTATTCCCAGAAGAACTGAAAGCATCATACCTCAGTAATATATGTACATCCATTTTTATAGCAGCACAAATTTTATAGCAGCCGGATCTTGGAAACAACCTAAGTGATTGTAAACTGAGGAATGGATAAAAATCTGTGGTATTTTAATTCAATGGAGTCCTACTCAGCTATAAAGAATGATCACATTGAGATATTTATAAATAAGTGGATGGAACTTGAAACCTTACTCATAGTGAAATAAATCAAACTCGCATGAACAAATACTGTATACTCTCCCTAGTGTAAGAACCAATGAGTGCATAAGAGTTTATGGTAATCATGATTCCCTGTTACATTGCTTTGGACACTTATAATGTTCCCATTGATTAGTTGTAATGATTTTATCCTGGTTTGTTGGATTTTATTATTTGTGATGGTATGAACAGCTATATTTAAGAACATAAGACATTATAATAACCAATGCTAATTTAATATCATCATGCTTTGAAGTGCTACCATGTTTTGTTCTTCTGTTTCCATTGGTTACATCATGTTTTATTTTATTGGATTTTATTATGCATGATTTTGTTATGTTTGATATTATTGTATATGAAGGTATACTCAACTATTTCAAGGAAAGGGAAATTATGGTAGCTACTGATATATGGGGTTGTCTTGTGGTGAAATACTGTGTTGCTTAAATTGTTCTGTTCTGAAAAAAATATAATTTGAGGTCTCCCATATTTTTTCTGGTTTTGTTGATGTGAAAAAAATGTAGGATGCACAATCTGAGTTCCCAATAATCAATTATTACAACTCTATAGACCTATCTGAACTCATGGAAATTCAACTATAGGATCCCCTTATTCCATCTAGAATCAACCTTGAACCTAAGTGATTCTGCAACATGTTACTAACTTTTACAAACACAAGAGGGATAAGTTTCTCAGAGCATCTCTTCTCCTTTTTAGTTTACATTTATACAGTGTGTAACAATGCCATGTCTCTATGGTCAGCAGACCCTCAGCTTTGCTTCAAACTACTGTTTCTGCCATCAATGCTATTTTTACATTGTCTGGGTAACCTATTTGTGTTATTCAAGCAACTCTAGGTAAAATGCAATTTTACTTTTCATTTGCGCTAGTGAGTTTCACACTGCTTTTTCTCATTTTCTTACAGCATCTTCCATTTAAAATTTTTCCTTATTATCACCACTGTGAGTTTCATACTCACTTGGTCTAAAAGTACTATGCATGCTGAGAAATAGTATTGATCAAAAAAAGTGTTACTCTGTCCTCAGCATCTCATGGCTCAGACTGACAAATTCTCTCCTGTTGAGCATGGTGACTAAGCATAAATGTGATGAAATAGGGCAAATGTCTATCAGTATGCTGTAAAACTGAAAGGCCACATCTGTGAGTGAGAGAAAGTGGCAGTGATGAATGAGACCTGAGTGATTTGCACTTGTGATTGATGTAATTATATGGAAAATGTTGGAGCCATTGAAGCTGAATACATATGCAAGCCTGTGGCATGGCCTGGGCATGACTGAACTGAGAATTAGGAGACATCACAGGGGGACAGAAAGGGCAAGATAGTTCACCTAAATTACCATCATTTGTTGCTCTGAGGGATCCTTGAACCCCTCCCAAGATCCTGCTCAGGTTTCCTCCATTGTCCACTAAACTCCTTTCTGGTTCTCATTAAATACTTGCCACCCAGCATCATTCACCCAGGTGGCTAGCAGACTTATGAGCTCTGCCAAGAATTTTACTTCTCCTGCAGCCCTAAAGATTGTATCACTTGTTTCATTGTTATGGGCCTTTGCCATGAACCTTTTTGAGGAGCTGGGGATCCAGGAATGGAACCCAAAATCTTGGTGCCTCAACAGGGACTCTAGAGTGGAGAAGTCTGATGAAGAGTGTAACTTACTTTTGCTGAATTCCTGGAGTGGAATACAGCCCCCAGAGCATGTCTATTTCACTTTCTTTAGAAAATCCTTTCTTTAAGGTTTGGCTCAGAGGCCAGAAATAATGCGGACTAGGGAGACACGAATCAGTAGAGATATGCTCTGCTGACTCAGGAACGAACTGGGCTGAGAGAATCCAACTTGGAATACAGTCCTGGCGCTAAAATAGGAACAGAAAAATCTCGGGGTGGAGGCTCGACTCCGCGCCATTGGAAACCGGTTTGGATTTCCCGCCGTGCGGCGGTCGGCTATCTCCACAGCGGCTCAGCAAGGAGAGACGCGCCGAGCTCTGGGAGCGCCGAGCTCTGGGAACGGGAGAACGGAGTCGAAAAAAAAAAGGACGGACAGAGGTGTACACGAAAACTGACTGGTGGCGAGGTGAGAGAGAATCTGACCCCCCACCACAGTTTGACTCTAGCGGAGATCTCTCTGGGCGCCATTCCCCTCTCGGACGGGATTGGAGAAAAGTGCCTGACCTGAGTGACGCTGCTGGCGGACTCTCTAGGCTAGACTAGCCTAACCCAGATCCCAGAGCCGGACGATGGCCCGGAGGAGCGACTGACTTCCGCGTAGGCTGCCTCCTCCGACTCCCTGGTGCGCAGCGGTGGGCGGGAACAACTAGCCAGCGCAATTTGATCAGGCTGTGGCTGACAGGCAGGGAAGCCGGGCCTCCTTTGTAAGATTGCATTTTATAAGGAACAAAAAATATGGGGAAGGGAAGCAACAAAAAAAGCTCCTTGGCCCCCAATCCTGAGAAACAGGCAATAATGGACGCCGCACCAGTATACATTAAACACCATATTGAGAGCCTCATAGACCAATTCAGGAATGAAGTTATCAATGATCTGAAGCTAGAAGTATGCAGAATAGTTAGAGAAATGCTAAACACCACCCAGGAAAAAACAGATGGTGGAATGGAAGAACAGAAAAAGAGGGGAGAATTGCTTGATGGAGAAAACAGAGAAAGCATTGAGTATGTGAAGCAGGTTCAAAGGGACTATCAAGAAATTAATAAGTCTATACAAGACTGGCATAACAGCTTGAAAGAAACTAAGGACAGACTATCTGAACTGGAGGGCAGACTTGAAATATGGGAGAATGAAATGAAAAACTTCTTAAAAATAACAAAGAAACAAACAGCAATAATACAAAGACAAGAAGATGATAAGAGGAGCCACAACTTAAGGATTAAAAACATAGAAGAAGAAGTAGGGACACAAACAAGTGAACTACAAAAGCTACTCACAGAAATAATCCAGGAGAATTTTCCTAATTTAGCAAAAGGTAAAGATACTCAGCTGTATGAGGCATACAGGACCCCAGCTACCTACAACCCTAACAGAGAAACACCCAGGCATATAATAATAAAAATCCCAGAAATTCAATACAAGAACAGAATATTAAAAGCTGTAAGAGACAAGAAACAGATCACTTACAAAGGAACACCCATCAGAATTACAGCAGATTTCTCTTCACAAACCATCAAATCACGAAGAGCATGGGGGGAAATAATTCAAGCTTTGAAAGATAATAATCTCCAGCCAAGATTGAGATATCCTGCACAACTGTCCCTGGAAATTGATGGAAAAACGAGGTGCTTCCAGGATAAAGAGGAACTGGGGGAATTTGCAACCACCAATTCAACTCTACAGAAAGTATTGCAGGATATTCTAAAAAAAGAAAAATACAAAGAACCCAGAAATAGTGGCAGGGAGGCCACAACGAATGGAGCAGAGAACAAAATGAAGAAGACAAACTGACAGCTACTGACAGAAAAAGAGCTCAACAGAAATGAGACAGAGAAGATTGGATGATAGGAACAGCTATTTTTGAGAAAATGACATCTTAATAGGTAATGCTGATTCAGTACCATCTTGTTTTGAAGTCTCATCTAGCTTTTGTTCTTCTGTCTCCAATGGTCTAACCAGGTTGTATCTTATTGGATTTTGTTATGTACGTTAGTATAAGCAAAAACCTTTTAAAGACAAGGAGATTATACAGAGACCATTGTTCATTTTCTGTTAGTCAATTCCAAATACTCTATAATGCTGTCATTCTCTTAAATGGTTTTACATTGTTTTGATATACTTAATGCTACAGTATATGAAGTTGTACTCAAGGACTTCAGGGAGGGAGTCAATATGGTAACTATTTTTAAGTCGGAAATATCTGGTGGTGAAACACTATTCTGCTTAAAAGGTTATGTTTTGATCTGCCCTGTTTCGCTGTTATGCCCTCTTTTTCTTTTTCTCAATCTCCACTCCATTATATACTTTTTTATTGTTATCCATTTAATTAAAGGGAAAAATATAGCACGATATAATATAGTAACCCACTTTGACTTTCTATTTTCTCGATTTGAAGCCCTGTGTTACTCTCACCATCTTGTTTTTGACTGAGGTTCCTCTATTCTGTTTTGCTGAATAGTATCAGGTTCGAAAGTTTAGGCATCAGCTGAGAAGATAATGAGATTCATTATAACGCCCATTCTCGTTGACTTCTATCTACTTTTGAAGACCTACAATATCTCCAATGTTTTGGTTTTGTCGGTTTTATCCTTTACGGTTTTGCTCAATAGTATTACAACTAATGATATAGGCAATTCTATTAGAAATAGCGGGAGGCATTAGGGTAACCATTGTTGATCACCTTGTATTATGTTTTTATATTATCTATTATATCCACCCTTTTGACTTGACCGATTCTGTTCTGTTATGTCACATTTGGTTTTACTCTCTTCCAAAAAAGCAATAAGAACAGTGGGAGCAATGAAACCCAAAATGTGTAATAGTCACTGTACAAAAGAGAGGAAAAGAAAATGCTCTAAACTATATAACTGCATGTATATTTAAATGTATAAGACAGAAAATGATATCACAGAGTTCTAATGGATCATTGAACAGAACTGTTTGCAGTATCTTTGCTGGAATGTCCACTCTACAAACTTTAATTCTGTGACTTGAACAATTATTTCTAAGATGGCAATATGTAATCTATTAACTAGTGATTTCCTACTGCGCATTTTTTTCTTCTGTAAATCTGTATAACTTGTACCCTTCACTGTTTTTTTTTTCTTTTCTTTTCTCCTTAAATAAAAATTAAAAAAAAAAAATTAAAAAAAAAAAAAAAAAAAAAAAAAAAAAAGAAAATCCTTTCTTTTATTTGAAAAAATCACTTCCCCCATTAAATCATGGAGAATTCTGTGTCTGAAGTGCAACAGAAACAAAATACAGAAGTGCATTTCCTTAGGACGGTGGGCCATGTTACTTCCAAGGATAGTTTGGTGCACCTCTTCTGGGAAATTCATGATCATTCTCTTTGTTATTCTGAGGATGGTGTGGTCACTGTGGCAGATTGGGAGAAACACACATAAACTGCTTCATTGAGGAACCTTGAGCTCTGTTCTCTGTCTTGCACGCTTGATATCTTGGCTGGAATGTGGTGACATTTGGCAGGCAGACACATGGAACAACACACAGTTGACTTCCCAGTTTTCCTGGATGCCTCACTTGTGCTGCTTCTCACCTCCTCTTGCTGCTGCCTCCAAAATATGCAAACCCTGTAAAACATCTGGGCAACTCTTCACCTCTTGGACCTCCCAGGAAAAGATGGTGCAAGAAGGTAAACAACATGGCAAATTAATTGCTTGACCTGTCTTGTATCAATAGGAAAACAGCCCCACTTTGAAAGATTGCAGTACTCTATTTAAAGAGTTAAAAGGAGCAGGGGGTAATCTCAGTGGCCTAAGTAGCTGCCTGGCACACTCAAGTTTGTGAGTTCAATCCCATGTTTCAAAAAAACAAAAACAAGAAAGATCAAGAGTTTAAATGGCTGTCATGGAATATGGATTTAAAAGTGCTTTTGTAATTGACATTATTGAAGGTATCGTTCATGGTTGTGAAATGACACCTTTGGATTGGAAAGTCTCAGTGTGTACTGTTATCACTCCAGCCCAATATCAGGTGTGGCTTAAGAACATACTAGTGCTGAGGACATGCAAGCTATTGTTAATTTTGATTGCTATATTCCTGTAGGAGCTGCTGAATTATGAGGGGAGAGAGAGTTTTCAGACATTTGTCAACAAGTTCATTGCCACCCTCAGGCTATTATCCTCAAATTGCTTTAAAAGCTTAAAAAAGAATCCCTGAAGCAGTGGACACACAAGGTTTTTAGTACTATCAAACAGGAGGATACTCAACCTTGCCTTGCCTTTATAGAAGTTTAAATAAAGCTATTGAATGCCAGGTGGACAACAAGACAGTAGCCTCTATCTTTTTTTTTTTTTTTGTCTTTTGCCTTTTTATCAATACTAGGGATCAAACTCACAACTACCTGCTTGCAAGGCAGGTGTTTATGCCGCTGAGCTAAACCGACAGCCCCAGTAGCCTCTATCTTGTTAAAGCAATTAACATACAGAAATGCAAACCAAGGCTCCAAAAATGCTTTAAAAGATGTTTCTATGATACTTGACACTAGCTTGGAATTCCCTGGAATGTTTTAGAAGCTTCCTACTACTTTTCATGGCCCTTTACCTCCTGGGAAAGCTGGCCAGTTCTTTCCTTGTTCACCTGCATCAAAAAAGAGGCACTTTTGTTATACTTGGCCTCACTGATGCTGGTTATATGGGCATATTGTTGCTTCAGTTGTGATCTCTCTTACCCATTCAACTAATTTTTTTGAATCTGTAGCCCAACTAATTGTCTTGCCTTGTCTCCTCTAAAACTTGTGATGCTATTCATGGAAATCAAGCATTTGGCTCTACTGTGGTGGATACTGCTATTCCCCCGGTAGATGAATGCTGAAGCCTCTCTGTAACTATTGACAACCTTTCCTTTTCAGGTTTGTTACACACTGGAGATGATGGTTTTGTTTTACTGCACTCACCAGGCAATACTTTATTTCCCATTGCCAATGCTATTCCCTCTCATCTCTTGAGGATGTACTGGAACACCTATAGTCCTTGGAATTGATTTAATCATTATTGTCTTACCACTTACCAAAGCTGACTTTTCCTTTTTGCTGTCCTCTGCTGTTTACTCAGCAAGATGCAGGCCTGGGAATTTAGCTCAGTGGCATGAGTGCCTGCCTTACAATGCAATGTCATGAGTTTGATCACTGGGACCAAAAAAAAATCCTCTGCAAGTGACATTGGCTGTCTATGTTGGTTCCATTTTTATTGATATGACCCATGATCACTTTTTGTCTCTATTTACCCTTCTTCCCTTTTCTCTTCAAACTTTTTTGGTTAGCACCACTTTAAATAGTGCCCTCACTGTCTTCACTGATGGGACCCTCCATCATGAAGCTGTAACATATGTTTTTATAATACTTGGAAACACCTGTGTCCACTACCACACACCTCTTGTCAATGCAGTAAGCTCTCTGTGTTATCCTTGCTTTGCAAATTTTTTCATACCAAGTCCTTAACTTAGTTACTGCCTCTTTTTGTGTACATAATGCTATCCCACACTGATCTTCTCTTGTTATCTCTCCTGTAGCAATAGACTCACACTTAATGTCTCATTTTTGCATCTACAGGCTCCCCTTTGCCTTCCCCATGCCCCTCTTTTTCTTTGACATATAGGTAGTCATTAAGCCCTACCTGTTGTTTGATATGATAATTCTATTACTTATTATCAAGCACTGAATAATCTGTTACCTCTTTTTTTGGGCAAAGCCTTTTTGACACAGAGTCTCTATATGCAGCTCAGGCTGCTCTTGAGATTAATTTGTAGTCTACCCTCATTTGATAACACTAAAGAAAGCCTTGCCTTTTATCACCAATCAGCATGTTCCTTGCACAAATTGTTTCACATTCCACCTTTTGCAGCTAGAGCTTTTATTTCCACTGGTTTCCATTGTGCTGCCATGCCTCACCCTTTTCCCTGTGATGCTGTCAACTCTCATGGCCTCTGCTCTAATGACTCATGGTAACATGCTACACACAGTGTTCCTCCTTAAAACTTTTTCATTTCTTCAAGTTTTTGTTGATACATTTTCTGTTTTTATTTGTGCTTCAGTACTGCTTGTTGAATCTGCCTGGCATATAACTCAACATCTCCTGGCTACATTAGCTGTCAAGGGTGTATCTTCCCCTTTTAAACTGACAATGGTCCAGCCTACACCTCATAGCCTTTTGTTCCACATAGCAAATTTGTTATGTCACTTGTATCCCCTCTAATCCCAGTGGCCACACTATCATTGAACAAGCCCCTTATTCACTCAAATCTCTTCTCTTGAAACAATTAAAGGAGAAAAATGCTCTTCCTGCACAAGTTTTACTATTCTGTCCATGGTGCTATTTACTTTCAGTTACTTGTCTTTCCCTCCAAGGCTTTCTTCTCTGATTCAAATACATTTTCACCAGGGTATACCTCTAACAAAGCATTTTATATTATATAAAACACCCCAAGTGCCACGTAGGCAGGGTCAGCTGCCCCTACTGAACTGGGTAAGATGGGATGCTTCTATGTTATTGCCTTGTGTGGATTTCTGCTTGTTGTGTTTTCCCTGCATGGAATGAGTTGGTACCACAGGCTACTCAGCATAATTCCACCATTTCACCTCTCCCTGAATCAAGCCTTGGATCCTTTTATACCAGATCTTTGCTAGTTGGTGTATAACAAATCCAACTGGTTTATTTGTAGTTGTAAATTCTAAATTTGTAAGATGGTATTATAATTTGGCTTGATTAATGATATGCTCAAGTTTACTCTGATTTTATATTTGTCAGTCTGTCCACATATCAGTTGCCTGTATGTCCAGTCAGCTTGTAAGAAGGTGCTGAAAGTTGCTGAGCTTGTGATTGTTCATACATGTAAACAGAAAGCAAAAATGCCCATACAGGAGTGCTCAAGGTGCACAGAACATCTGGGAAATGTCCTGAGGGCATGGAGTGCTGGAGGTGAACAGGTGTTCCAGCACTGGGGCACGGATTTTAAGAAGTGAGCTAGTTTTCTTCTGTTTTCATCTAAGTTATCTTCTGTTTTTATCTCTTCTGTGGCAATGGACTCCCACTTAGTGTCTTTTTTTACATTTACAGATTCTTCTTTGCCCTCACAATGCTGCTCTTTTTCCTTTACATATGTGTAGTCATTTACACCTACCTGGCTTTTTACAAGATAATGCTATTTCTGATCAAGGATTGCATATACTATACAGCCCCCACTCTTTTTTTTTTTTTGGCCTTTTTGAGGCAGGTTCTCTCTATGCAGTTCAGTCTGGCCTTGGGCTTACTCTGTAGTCTACACTCTTTTTGATAACACTAAGCAAAGCCATGCCTTTTTTCAACAATAAGCTTGTCCCTTGCATAAAATGTTTCACATTCCAATTTCTGAAGATAAAGCTTTTATTTCCACTGGTTTCCATTGTGCTGCCATGCCTCACCATTTTCCCTGTAATGCTATCAACTCTCATGGCCTCTGTTCCAATGACCCGTGGTAAACATGCCACACACTGTTTCTTGATTTCTTTTTCATTTCTTCACGTTTCTGTTGATACAATTTCTGGTTTTATTTGGGCTTCACCACTGCACGGTGCATCTGCTCAACATGTAGTTCAACATCTCCTGACTACATTTGCAGTCATGGGTGTATCTTCCTTCCTTAAAACTGTCAATGATCCAGCGTATATCTCACAGGCTTTGGCTTCCTTTTGTTCCACATGGAACGTTTCTCATGTAATTTGTATCCCCTATAATGCCACTGGACAAGCAATCATTGAACAAGCTCATTATACTCTCAAATAAGCTTACTGCCTCTAATATACTGTGTTGTTATCAATCTTTTCTTCTGGATGTCCAACAGCTAAGGTTTAGAGACCAAAAATGAGAGACACAGATGGGCTAAATGGATAGCAAATATTTTGGCCCCAGAGCTTAAAGCTTAGAGGAGACCCAAGATGTAAAAGAAATTCTGCTTGTCCTGCTTGCCCTATCAAAAGATACTCAGTGAGTACCTAGTATTCTGATCAGGAAGATGATGAGACCACAGGGGAAAGTGAACTTTCATGCAAGGTGTGCCTAAAGAGAGTCATGAGTCACCAGAAAAATCTCCTAAGCTTTCCCAGAAATCAATGTGATTAAGCAATGACCCTAATTCTTGCAGGTAGCTGACACTGACAGAAGATATATGAGGAGCTATGCGTGGTTATAAGATTGTTCTTGAGTAGACCTAACTGGCCTTGATAGGAAGTAATGAACCAATTGTCCTTAGTGCAGTCCTTATGTTAGCTTGGCCTTGAACCTTCTGCAGAAAAGTCTGGCCTCTGGAGGTACAGTGCAATGTAAAATATTGTCTGTGCATGAATCTCGGATCACCCACATCCTCTTACAATTGCTGGCTATGCTGGTAACTGACTACCATTATGAACATATAGACTGTGCAGTGGTGGGAGCTCTAACACAGCCTCTCCATCTTCTGCTGGTGACCCATCTGTGTATCAACCAAACAAAAAGGAGGAATATGTTGGAGCCATTGAAGCTGAATACTCAAACAGGGCTGTGATGTGGCACAGGCATGATTGAACTGAGAATGAAGAGATGCCTCAGGGGGCATGATAGGCCACAGCTGAGGCCACCTAGACACTTTCTGTGGGATAGTTCTCTACAGTTACCATCATCTGTTGCTCTGAGGGGGTCTTGAACCTCTCCCAAGATCCTGATCAGGTTTCCTCCACTGTCCACTCAACTCCTGCCAGCCTGAGTTGGCCAGCTGGCTAGCAGAGTGATGAGATCTGCCAACGGATCTCTCTCATCCTGCAACCCTGAAGAACATGCTGTGTTTCTCATTTCTTAGAGCCTTTTTGGTACACCATTTTGGTGTCTTGGTTTCTAGGAAAAGACCCAAACATAAATCATAAAATGTATCTGTTTTAAAGACTCACCACTGAAATATGGTATTGATGACAGGATCAGGTATCAAACCTGTTTAAGACAATTTAAGTATACAGACGCTGTTCTATTCCATTGTATTTTTTTGGTTCACCAATGCCAAATCCTCTTACATGACACAACTTTCCTCAAGACATTTCCACTCCAATCAATGACCTACATATGAATTATTTTCTGTACCACACACATAAATATGCATGTTTTATGATATGTCTCCACTAAGTCATGCTGATGACAAAATTAACAATCCTGTGCCATTCCAGGCCTGAGAGGAAAAATAGACAGCTAATCTGCCCTTCCTGTGAGCTGGTGGAAGTCATGTGGGGAATAGTAGGGGAAACTAGCCAATGTGTCCATGTTGTGATTCTGTGGAAGCTGTTCTTGTTCTCAGAAGAAAAGCAAGAAAATAACTTACACTTCCTGTGAACCACTGCATTGGCTGGGAGAGGAGCACCACAATCACCTCCTCCCACCATCAACCATCTGACTGGCTTAGAGGACATGCTGAGTTAATAGCAATAGAGATATAAAAACATCTTAATCCTTGTATTACTTGATTGAGTTTTCAGCCTAAGGCTAGTATTCTTAAGCATGTATTTAAATTGGGAAATAATGGTAAAAGAAGTTACAAAAACTTCATAAGTATATGGAAATTAAATAAAACACTCCTAAACAACCAATGGGTGTCAGGTGAAATAAAGGAAGAAACTTAAAAATACCTACAACCTAACAAGAATATAGATGCAAAATCTGTACCTTATGGGATTCAATAAAAGCAGTCCAAATAGGGAAATTTATAGTAGTCAAATCTCACATCAGGAAATAGAAAGAACACAAACAAATAATGAAATGATGCATCTCAATCTTCCAGAAGAAGAATGGCAAGACAAACACAAATCCCATACAAGGGAGGAAATTATAAGACCAGGCAAGAAATTCATGCAAAGAAAACAATTCAAAGAATTAATGAATCAAAGAGGTGGTTCACTGAAAGAATAAACAAAATTCATAAACCCTCAGACAATCATATCATAAAAGAAAAAAATAAAGACTGAAACCATGCATTGATGAATCAGAAGAATAAAATAACTACAGATCCTGTGAAAATTCAGAAGAGCATCAATATCTACTTGAAAAGCTTATACTTTCATAGGTTAGAAAATATAGAAATGCACTGATTCCTTGATACATATGAAATGCCAAATCTGATTCAAGAAGATAAAAAATTCTAGAAAACAAAGTATCAGTTAATGAGAATGAAGATCTAATTACAAATGTATCAGCTGTTGGGCATGGTGGTGCACTGCTCTAATCCCAGAACTTTGGAGGCTGAGGTACAAGGATTGTTGTGTTTGAGACTAAACAAGGCTACAAAGTGAGCTCATGGCCAGCCTGACCTGAATAATGAGAGCCTCTCTCATGAGCACATTAAAAAAAAAAGAAAAACAATGTCAACAGAAAAGCAAATGACCAACATAAAAAAAAGTCTAGTTCCTGATGGATTTACTGCTGAATTCTACAATAAATGTAGAAAAAAATTTAAGGCCACTGCTGTTTAATGATTTTGAAAGAGAAGCTGTTCTCCCTAACACATTCCTGGAGGCAAGTATTACCCTGATACTAACACCAGAGAAAGACCCAACCAGAAAAACAAAACTATAGGACAGTTTTCCTAATAAACATAGATGCAAAATCCTTAACAAGATACTAGCAAAGTGAATGTAGCAAATCATCAAGATTTTAAAACCTGAACAACTTAGATTCATCCCAGGAAGGCAGGGATGTTTCAGTACATGCAAATCAACAAATTTAAATGTCTTATCAACTCAGGGAAAGCAAAAGTCACATGGTGATCATCTCAATAAATGCACAATAAGCTTTTGATAAAGTCAAGCACTGATTTGTGATAAAAACCCTACACTAAATAACAACAAATGACTTTTATCTCAAGCTGATAAAATCAAAAAATGACAGGGTTGGGGATTTAGCTCAGTGGAATAAGCACCTGCCTTGCAATTGTGTGGTCATGAGTAGGATCACCAGTACCGATAAAAAGAAAACAACAACAACAACAACAACAAAATCAGACAATGACAATGAAAATCCAGCATCATACTAAATGTAGAATAACTGACAACTTTCATTCTACAGTTATGAAAAGGACATGGATGACTACTATGACCACTCCTATTCAATATAGCTCTGGAAACATTTAGACAAAGGAGAGAAATAAGAATAAGTATATAATAGAAATTAGTTAAATTATCATTGTTTACAGATGATATGACATTCTAAATAGAAGATGCCAAAAACTCCACCAAAACTGTCCTAGAATTAATAACCAAATTCAATAATGTACCTGGAGACAAAGTTGACAATCAAAAATCAATAGCATTTCTGTATACAATCAACATACTCACCAAGAGAGAAGTTACACAAACCAGACCCTTTGCAACAGCCTCCAAGAAAATGAAATACTTGGAAAGAACCTAACAAAGAAAGTAAAGGGCTTACATATTGAAATTTATAGTACATTGGAAAAGGATATTGAAGAGATTATCAGAAAATAGAAAAATATCCCTTGCCCATTCTGTGCATTGTGTTTTCACTCTGTTAGTAATTTCTTTTGATGTACAAATATTTTTAATAAGATGGGGTCCCAGTGGTTGATTCTTTAAAATGTGTATTTTGTTCATGAAGTCTCATTAGTGTTTCTGTTCTAATATTTAGATCTTTCATTTACTTTGACTTATATTTATTTCATGGTGATAGACGTGTCCAGTTTAAGTCTTAAGTATGAGGAAAGTCATTTTCTTCAGCACAATTTATGGAAGAGGCTATTTGTCTTCCACTGAAAGTATTTGGCTCTTTTGTCAAAGACAAGGTAGCAGAATGTATTTGTAGTTCTATTTGCCTTTCCTAGTCTTTTTGGATGATTCTCAGGTCTGTTTTTCTGCCAGAACAATGCTAATTTTCTGATAGTAGCTTTCTAGTATTATAGAAAGTCAGGAATTATGATGCTTCTTGAATTGCCTATGTTGCCAAGCAATTACTTTGGCGATCTAGAGCATTTCTGTTTCCAAATGAATTTCAGAAAAGTTTTCTTTACATTTGTGAGCTATCCTAATGGCATTTTGGTGGGCAATGCATTACATCTATATGACAGTTTGCAACAAGATTTTTTGAGTTTTCTCCATAACCTTGAAAGTAGTTTTACTGGTCTCTTATACTCACCAGATGAAACCTAATATGTATCATCCTAAGAGTTTCAAACTGTTGAGTTCTTCTTCCCAAGGATATCAACAATAATATGATATTTTTTGTTTGTTTCAGGCAGGATTTCCCTATGCAGTTCAGGCTGACTGTGGACTCATTTCTTAGTCCTGTAAATTCAAATTGATTGTCCTACTTCAGCCTCTTAAGTCCTGGGATTACAGGTGTGCACCTAACACTTGAAAGAATTAATGCTGTTATTTGAAACATGAAGATACAGTCATGAGATACACATGTATTCATTAACTGCTATTCCCTTTAAGGAAAAGTGTTTAATTTAACACATAATATCATTGGGGTGTAGGGAATCACAAGATGTGTTTCTATCTCTTATGGGCTGGTGATCCCAGACCAGAGTACCAGCAGAAACAGGAGATGTCACAGGTAGGAATATGAATCAAATGTGAGCATTAGTATTTAGAACTCAGAGAGTATTGTATTTAATGATGATGAGGAAAAGACCAGTGGAAAGCAATGAGAGACCTGGTGGGCTTAGCTTTGTCCTGACTATAGATCATTCTTTATTATAAGAATGAATATCACAAATTTTGAAATATGCAAACTATGTACTTTGTACCCTTGAAAATATTGAGGCTTAGCACTGTAGCTCAGCTGTTTTGTAGCTTGACACAACAGATGCCATCTTGTGCCCTGCATTTGTCTCATGCTATGTATTTGACCCAGGAAAATTAAAAATCACTCATGATATAAGTTCCATGAGGAAAGCCAAAGGAGCTGTACCCAAAGAAAAAAAGTAACCTGCTAAAAAAAGAAGCAGGATACAGGTGTCAAATAAAAATTCATTTAAGATTCTAGCTAGATTGTTTCCAAACAGAATGTCTTTTGTGATTCTCTCTTTTAAAAATGCTTAACTTTCCAGTTCAGGGCGACTTGTTTTGATTCTGAAATGGGGAAGGTGGTCTGTATATAAGTGGTTCATCTATAAATTCCAAATTTATACTTTGGATGCTTGAATTCCTATACTGTTGTTCACAAACTCACCTCAAGATGCAGAAAGATTTACTGACACAAGCAAACATCAGGATTAAATGTCAGTGCCCCTGAAATGAACCAATAATAGTGAAAAGGAGGGAAAAAATTATAAACACCATGTGTTATGATGCCCAATCTTTTCCACAGCACTAAAGAGGCAGAAACAGGAGAATGGTCATGTATGCAAGACAATCTAACCTACATGGTGAGTGAAAGGCCAGCCAGAACTACAAGGTGAGACTATGTCTTTAAAAACAAAAATAAAAATGAAAAATGTAAAAACCCAAAGGAGAGAGAAAGACTATTAAAGGAAAACAAAAACAATAGAGCTGAATGAAAGCTGACCTAAATTGGCAATTATGGAATGATGTTGTGGAAGAAAGCTGGCCATGTAGTAGCATCTGGGCAGCAGTGACAAATACAGAGTTAGAAATGGTGCCTCTGGTGCCACAGGACAACAGTGACCTCCTTCCTCCAATAAATGTGCAATTTGCTAGAATGAAGAGGTCCAAAAGCTCATGGAAATCTTAAACTCACAGCAAGCAAGTAACTTCACACAAAGGCTTTGGAACATGGCCTTTAGCAGATATTTCATGTTCAAATTGAAATAGGACAAATATAATGCTGCCCTGTTTGATGTCAAATGCACCAAGTTGGTTGACTCACAACACTGAGGAATGAAGTCACAAATCAAAAGAAGTTCAGAAAGTTTTCTGGGAAAAAGAGAGAAGAATAGCCCTGGATTTTCAGGAATGTTCTTCAGTGTTTAAGGCACAGAAAAATTATCAGGGGTCATTTTACAGGAAAGTTACAATGCGGGTACATTGTGGGTCTCTAACTACAATCGACCTATAAACTTGTGGTGGCTTAACTAATATTATTCAACCCTTGGAAGAAGTCACCCAGAAAAAGTATGTTGAAAGATCCAAGGCATTTTGTGGGAACAATAATCCAGTTGTCATTGAGTATGGTAACTGATGCCTCTCTGGACTTCCTGGATGAGGTGGTGGTAACTGTAGTACATTTCAAGCTATTGTTTGTCTCTCCAGGAGGCATGTAGACATGGTCACTGCATCTTCACCTTCTGGCTTTCTTCAGTTGTACCTCTAGCAGGGATGGTTGTGTTTAGGTTTTTATACTGACTCCTTTGAGTTTCCATTTCCCCTCTGACTGTATATCAATTCCTCTATACTTTGACCTCCTCTAGTAAAATAACAATACTATTTGAATGGATAAAGTAATGTTTAAACGTTTAATGAAATGTTATTTAATGTGTGCCTGGGATTTAACTCAGCCAGCAGAAGCACCTGCCTGAGAAATGCTAGGTTGTGAGTTTCATCCCTGGTACCTAAAAAAAAGTGTTTTAAACTGCAATGAAAGAAAATAATTTCATTGAAGATGTAGATTAACAAGATTTTTAATTAAATATGTCAATGGCAAATTAAACATTGGTAATAATCATATTTAGAATCTAAAGATGTGAGGCTGCATATTGAGCTCAGTGGTCAAAGCACCTGCCTGGCAAGCACAAGGTCAGGAGTTCAATCCCTGGTACCAAAGAAAAATCTACAGTTGTCAACCCTGTAGTGCTATGAGCACAACTATTGAAATTGATAGTTGTTCATTAAAAAGCTCAATGTTTCTTTTGTTGTCTATGAAGTACCTATGAAGGACCAGAAATTTAAAGGTTAAAACCAAGATGCTGTTTCTCAGCTAGAAACAGCACTGGGCCTCATGACTCAGTCCTAACTCAGCCCTGCAGGAAGATCAAAGAAAACATCTGCAGCTGTGATATGCTCGGGCTATGCTGTGCCAGGGAACTCAGAGATAGAGCCTGCTGATTACACTAATCAGGGTTGTGAAACATGTCAAACTCGAACCATACAGAAACCAGGTGCCCTAAAGATAAGTTGTGCAGAACAAGACAGTTAATTAACTCTGACCCGCTGGTCATCCCTGCTGAGCTAACCAACCACAAATGGACAGACTGCCAACTATCCCGCTCTAACTGCTGTGATAGGCTTCTGTAAATAAACGCTTACATTGTGGTTTTTTCCCCCTTAAAAGCACCAGCCTTGCCCCAACTCGGGGTTCTCCATTTCCACCTGTTTAGAGGACCCCGTGTGCATGGAATAATAAAGACCCCTTTGTTCTTACATGAGGACGGAGCCCTTAGAGTCTGCTTTGCGACACCGGTCATACACCTACAAATAACATGATAACTACAGTGAATAATACACTGTGCACTATACCACTGCTATTTGCTAAGAGCTGCTCTTATTTTTCCCCATATAGTTGAAAGATGAAAATGACTGGTGATGATAGAGAAACTGTGATAATATTTTTTTCCAATTTTATTGGATATTTCACTATATCCACTAAGTACATTTTATTTGCTACAATTATGCTAAGTGAAATAAATAAATAATTCTTAATGTTACAGTAGGCTGTGTTAGTCAGAAATATAGGCAGTTAGATAGTTATATAATGGAATGAAACTCCTGACCTACTATGTCTGGTAGGAGTTTGTGTTCTATAAAATAGAAGAATGAATTTTAGGAACAAAGGAGGTAAAGAGCAGAATATACTACTGAGAGAAAAAAATGAAAGGTTTTTGCTCTAGATAGGATATTACCACAGTGGGAAGCAGGCCAGGGGACATTTACCCTGAGGTCACTTACCTCTCCCTTAGGCAACTTACTTGTGGCAGGAAAAGAGTCCCAATCAGCTACTGGCACATCAGCAATGACACCTTTAAGCACCACCACAGTCAAACTACAGTATACGAAGTTGTACTCAAGGATTTCAAGGAAAGAGACAATATGGTAACTACTTTTATGTCAGGATTATCTGATGGTGAAACACTATTCTGCTTAAATGGTTGTTTTGATCTGCGCTGCTTTGCTGTTATGCCCTCTTTTATCTCAAGCTCCACTCCATTATTTACTTTTTTATTTTTATCCTTTTAATTAAGGGAAAAATAAATAAAAATAGCAGGATATATTACAGTAACCCACTTTGACTTTCCATTATCTCGATTTAAAGCCCTGTATTACTCTCAACATCTTGTTTTTGACTGATATTGCCCTATTCTGTTTTACTGGATAGTATCAGGTTCGAAAGTTTAGGCATCAGCTGTGAAGATAATGAGATTCATTATAATGCCCATTCTCATTGACTTTTATCTACTTTTGAAGACCTACAATGTCTCCAATGTTTTGGTTTTGTTGGTTTTGTTCTTTACTGTTTTGTTCAATTTTATTATAACTAATGATATAGGAAATTCTATTAGAGATAGCAGGAGGCATTATGGTAACCATTGTTGATTACCTTGTATTATGTTTTTACATTATCTATTATGTCCACCCTTTTGATTTGACCGATTCTGTTCTGTTATGTCACATTTGGTTTTACTCTCTTCCAAAAAAGTAATTAGAACCGTGGGAGCAATGAAACCCAAAAGGTGTAATAGTCATTATACAAAAGAGAGGAAAAGAAAGTGCTCTAAACTATATAACTGCATGTATATTTAAGTGTATAAGATAGAAAATGATATCACAGAGTTTTATTGGATCATTGAACAGAATTGTTTGCAGTATCATTGTTGGAATGTCCACTTTACAAGCTTTAATTTTGTGACTTGAACAATTATTTCTAACATGACAATATGTAATCCATTAACTAGTGATTTCCTACTGTTTTTTTTTCTGTAAATCTATATAACTTGTACCCTTTCTCTGCTTTTTTTCTCCTTAAATAAATTTTTTTTTAAAAAGTAGATATAAGCCCCCTCACCATGTATCCAGCAGAAAAAGGCAGACATCTAGTGGTCATGTGATCCACCTTCTTAGAATAAAGGCCATTTTTGCTTTATATTCTCTCCTTTACCACAGTGAAAACCCTATCAGAAAGCTTCTGTCTGAGAGAACAGGAGGGGTCATAAATGGCTTGTCAAGGACTTTGTATCTTCTAAGGACTTTATAGAATAAAATCATGGGGTGAGATGGGTTTAATGTGGGGGAAATTGGGAACTCACAAGGCAGATGGGCATAACTTTGGACAGAGCTACGTTTAGCCAGTATAATTAATAGTTCGGGCAAAATCATTTACACTGCAGACAAATGGGGAAGCGAGGTCATAGAAATCAGGCATTTTACAAAGCAGTAACTCTCCTCTATGGGATTGCAAGGATGACTCTTGACTTCAGCAGGGTGACAGGGAACTATTTAGAAAATCAATTATTAGAACATGGATGCATTTGCTTGGTATTTTCTCTTGAGGCCTGTCCCATAATAGGAGGTATCTGTCTTCACATAGCTGCAAGGTATGTGGGCTTCTGAGCTGGCTACATCTAGGACCTGATCCTGTCTCCCTGACTATATATTTCTAACTAACTCAGCTGCCTGTAAAAACAAGGCTTGCCCCTCAAAGGAGCCAGAAAATAAGTTCAGATTGCTTGCAGGATTGGAAGAGACAATCACCTCCTGCTGTGGGCCAAATCTCAAAACAAAAGGTAAATTAAATACAACCAAGTGCTAAGGAGCAACATTCCAAATAGTTCTCTGATCACCCTGAGGAACTCAAGAGCCCCCATCCCAACCCTCTAAAAGAAGAGTCTCTGCTCTTAAACCTGTCCACTTACTATGACTTCCTCTCCCATTTGCTCCCAATTTAATCAATTTTACCTGAGCAATTAGCCTTATTGGTTGACCACATTTCTATCCTGCCTTATGCTTAACTTTCAGATTCCCATTTTTCCCCTCCCCTGGACCCATCTAACCCCATGGTTTAACTCTATACAAGTTTCTCAAAAAGACAGAGTCTTTAGCAAACCACTCAGAACTTTCCTGTGTCTCAGACAGAAGCTTTCCTTCTCCCAATAAATATATTCCACTCTTAAACTCCATCATTTCTAAAATTCATTCTTCAATTTTAGGGAACACAAACTTATACCAGATATATAGTAGGTAAGGAGTTTCATTCCCCTCGACCATTAACATGAGCCAAATTAACATGACTATACTTTTATAATGTCTGAAATTTATTTCTTTTCCTGCAGTTTCAAGTGATTAATACAATTCACAGTGATTATAGTGGTGGCAATATCTAAAATTATATACAACAGTCATTATAAGTGTAAAATACTTGCTTCGATTGTATTATTTAGCAAGAGATAGACTTTGCCATGGCATTAGTTTATATCTTACAAAATAGAAGGTTCACCTATAATTGTTCAGAAAAAATTTCTACATTATTGGCTGATTGAACAACTTTTAATTAGATAAACTGTGTATTCTTTCAGTTTCTAGAAGGCTTCTATTATATTATTGAAAGCTGTCTGTAGGCCTCTTGGACCTTGACTATATATATTTTGATGAATAATTCTATTTTGAAACTTGTATGAAGATTTATTTTTATCTTAGGATTAAATTCACTGCATTGACACTGATACAGTGAAGCAAAACCCCACTGCATTAATTTCCATTGGATACTCACGGCATAGAGCATGTGAATTACTGAGGAGGTAAATTAGCTTCATACATAGACAAGAACCAGTACTGTTAGAATTTTGTGGCCCAATAGAGAAACCCAATGATAGGATTATTTCCAAAAGATGAGAAGTATAAAACAAAAAGAGGCCTTTATTCTGAGAACATAGAGAGAGACGTCTGGCACCCCCCCCCACTACTGGAGTCCAGTGATCTTTCTGGTGGATACGTGGGATGGGGGTGTGTAAGCAGCCTCGGTTTTGGTTGGAACCTAAGGAGAGCATTAGTGATGCACAGGTAGCCCACTGGTCATAGACTGGGCACCATAGGTAAATTTCCAGGTGCAGGAAGACGGCGTCACAGCTAAATTCCTAGGGGTGGGGGAGATAGGGTCTTCCTGCTTCTGGTTGAGGCTTTCCCAGCTACAGAGTCCTGTCTGGGCCAAAACCCCTTCACAGAATATAAGAAAAAGTAGCAGTGTCCTTTCTATTTAAAGAATGTGGAGAGGAGCCTAAAGCCAACAAGCGTTTGCCTTATTTTCTGATGGATTATGGGATTATAGGGTTTATCTGAAATTTGGTAGTGCTGGCACTGACATTGATATCATGTAAGGAGCTGATTGGAATTTTTTTTGGCCCCTGGGAAAGGAATGAGGAAGTTGTATTCAGGGAAAAGCGAGGAAGTAGCCATATGGGTAAGCATCCCTGATTTGACCTTTCACACTGAACTACCACCATGATGTTCTGTAATTTATTCTAGGGCAAAACTCTTTAAAGGACATCCTTCAGTTTAAATTAAGAAATGAAAATAAAGAATTTTTGCTATGTGTCTTCTCCCATGGTTAGTGGTAAACAATTCATAAGGAAAATTTCCAGTCATTTCCTTAATGCACTGTAGATAGCATAAACAAAACTACAGATCAGTTCACATTCAGAAAACAAAAGCAGAACTAAAAGGCAGGGATAAAGCCTTTAAATGCAAATGTCCCTTAAGAGGTGAGATCAACATTTAAGAATACAATCATTTACTGATTTCTCTGACTTCAAGAAAGAGAAAAATTTACACTGTTATTGCTATAGGGTAATGAAACTCCAGGTCTACTATGTGTGGTATGAGTTTGTGTTCTCTGAAGTAAAAAAATGAATTTTAGAAAAAACAGAAGTCAAGATAATATAATTATTGGAAGAAAGAAAGCTGTGTGAGAAAGAGAGCAAATATGTCCTGACTGGGTGGGCAAAGACTGTATTTTCCAAGGACTTTTATAAAGTAAAATCATGTGGTGAGGTGGTTTAAAGGGTGGGAAAACTGGGAACTCACAATGCAGATGGGCATAAGATGGGACACAGCTAGTGTAGCCAATAAGATAAATAGTTCAGGTAAAGATGATTAAATTGATAGCAAAAGGGGAAGGGAGTCACACAGGAAGCAGGCATTGTTAGGCAACAGTGAATCTTCCCTTAGGGGTTGGGGAGGATGACTACTGAGGTCATCAGGATAATAGGAACTATTTAAAATGTCCGTCTTTATGAGGATACATTTCTTTGAATGGTGACTCCTGACTTCCTCATTGTGCTAAGGAACTATTTAGAATATCAGTCCTTAGGATATGGATGAAGTTGTTGATATTCTGTCTTGAGGCTTAGCCCATAGCAGGAGTTGTCCATCTTCTCCATAGTTGCAAGGTATCTGGGTTTCTGGATGGGCTCCTCAGAGGACCCAGCCCTGTCTCATTGCTAATCATAATTAACTAACTCAGCTCCACCTAACAGTACTTTTAGGAAAATTGAATACAGATGTCTTGTGCTCTGGGCGAATGATCTGGGATGACAGTGTGCAACGTATATAGCAGTGTTGCCCCACAATTCATATGTTTTGAAATTTAGTTTTATTTTTTCTTTTCATCCTTGAAATGAAATGGATTTGGAAATGAAAATCCTGAGGTAAGGCACTTTGGTACACATATTCCTCTGTGTACTTGAGATCAACACTGTTGAAGACAACCAGCTTCAGAAGTCTCTGACTACTTTCTAACATTTGGGATCCTCTCTTGCAGGAAGGAGTTCCTTTCCCTGTTTATTTTGGACTCAGAAAGAAGACAGTAGTGCAGCAGTCAATCAGTGATGAAGAGGCGGGCTATATGAAATGTCCAATCAGGCGAGCTGTGGCAGGAGGTCTCTTGGGTCTTTTCCGGTGTGTAGACATTTTTTACCTGTTTGGGCTACAAAACTGGGAGCAGAATGCTTGCTGGATCTCATTTACTGGTTTCGAAGTCCTGTGGCCTGATTAGCAAAGAATCTGGGAGACCCTCTAGCCACGGAATGGTGAGGCTTTGGATGGGAGCCCATAAATAGGGTGGAATTGGGAGAAACCAGTTACAAGTGGTTAGAAGCAGTTCTGGTGTGTGTAGACTCAGGTATTTAGTTAGCTTCAGCTCCTGAGCTCTTCTAGCATTGGCCTTGGGTCGTCCACTTTCCCTTTTTCTCCTGCTTGGAACAAGGATGATTCTGTGTCCCCAGAACCCTGAATTAACTATGATAGCACCAGACTGGAGTATCATCTTTGAAATTTTCTACTGTCCTGGCACCTCCATCATAAGGAGCAGAGGAAGCAGCTTGGGAAGCCCCTGACTCTGATGCATTTTGTAGCTGGGGCAGCATTACTGAGCTTGGTCTCTGCTCTCATTCCAGGGATAAGCAATCTTGATGTTCTAAAGTTTATAAATGTATGTAATGCAGGGCCTCATATCCACAAAGGCACTCCTCAAACCTGTACTTTTTTGTATTTATAGGGATTGCCTAAATTTCTGGTATGTTCTTGCATTTCCAACCTCATGACAGGTGTTGGCAAATCAAGAGAATTCAGAGATGTATAGTGATGTACTTCAGTGCAGGAAGGCTTTCCAAACACCTGGTGAACTCCTGTGTATGATAAATAATAGTGCAAAGAATTTCTGAACATACTT
This sequence comes from Cavia porcellus, assembly GCF_034190915.1. Taxonomy (NCBI): domain Eukaryota; kingdom Metazoa; phylum Chordata; class Mammalia; order Rodentia; family Caviidae; genus Cavia; species Cavia porcellus. The sequence continues at coordinate 452,458 of NW_026947533.1, read as the reverse complement.
CATGTGACACATGTGCTCATAGACGATGTTTGTGAGAACAGCCATAGAGGTTTGAATTTTGAGAAAAAAAAGCAGATATAAAAGTGTCATCAAGGGCAGGGTAAAGTGTGCTTGCTAAGGACAAATTTCAGAAAGGGGTGCCTGTTAAATTCTCACTGAAAAATGCCTAAATGTATTCATTTGCATGAGCATATAAATACATGATATCCTTCTGAATGGAAAGGAATATGGGTGTTATCTCTGAGTTAAGAGCTAATTTAATAGCTTGGTTGATCATATACATTGTTTAAATATGGAAATGCTCTGTAATGGACTTTACTAATTCCTGTAAAGGAGATGCCCTAAATTGAAATTGTGCAGGGATATCAATAGTTTAGGCATGAAGGGTTTTCTGCTTAGGGTGGATCAGACGAACATGGAAAGGATGTGGAAGTGACCAGCAGGACACTGTGTGCAAATAGCAGGACATACAACAGAGAGGGTCTTGACTGAAAGTCAGGTAGTTCTTAGGGTAAGCATGCAGTTCAAATTGAATTATGATTTCTTCCTTGAGGTGAATAACACCAGCTCTGCTAACAATCAGTATTCCACTCCCTGTCAACCCATGAATTCTGTGTTCTTCACTTGAGATCTAGTTTTGATTATCTCAAATTATGACCCAGTATAATGAAGATGAAATTTTAATTTTTTTTGTACCAAGGATGGAACTCATGATCTCAAGCTTGCAAGTTAGGTTTTCATGCTGCTAGTTAAATACCCAGCTCTGAAAGTGTTTTCTGTATATTATGGATGATATCAACCTTTTTTCTCAGAAAATGTTGAACATTGTGGAATTTTTCTATATTGCATGGCTAAATTTTTTAAAGCAAACCAAAAGTGTCTTATGCAGTCACTTTTCAAGTTTCACATTGTCTGTGGGGTATCTCAGTCAGGGTTTATCTATTTCAGACAGCTCTGTAACTTAGGCTAGCCCCAAACTCAAGGAAGTTCTCCTGCATCAGCCTCCCAAGATATATTTCTTCTATCTGAGTGGAAAGTGATCACTTGTTGACACTGAGGTATAATTGGAAGCTTGCACTTGGTTTCATTGTTTATATGTTTTTTACATACAGCAGTTTTCCGTGAACATTTGAGTTATTACTTATGTACCATATTTGATGTTATTTATGTTTTGTTCTGTGAAACCAAATTCAAATATCAAAATGCTGCTTAAGTATATTAAGAACAAAGGACTTAGGGGCCTAATTGAGATTTGAAGAGATATCATTGGTAGTACATCAGAGTGATTGATGAGATATTTGTCTGCCTCTGTGCTTTATGGATGCTGGGCCTATAGGTTCTCATTATAAGCTCTGCATTAGAGACAGTGCACAGAGACTCTTGCAGTGACTCAGCACAAGAATCTGTGCTCCTATTTGGCTGTTACATTAGCTGTGAGTTGCAATATAGTATCAAATTTGCTGTCTCAAAAATGTGTATATACAAAAAATGAATCCCCAAGATATGGAATTAAGATTTGAAGAAATCAGTCTCCATTCAGCTGTTTTCTTTGGTTTTATTTGTTTAGTTTAGTTTTGTTTTATTGAGACAGGTTTTCTCTATGGATGTCAGCTAGATTTGAACCCCTTATGGAGTGCAGAATTGCCCTAACCTCAAAGCAGCACTCCTGTGTCAGGCTCTTGAGTGCTGGGATTATAGATATGTGTGTTTTTACCCTAGATTATATTGAGGCTTGTAATTTTAGCTGTGTTGTACCTTGTCATAATAGATGCCATCTTGAGCATTGCGTTTAACTAGTGCCCTGTATTTTACCCTGAAAAATGGAAAATCACTCAGGGTAGAAGTCCCAGGAGAAAAGAAAAATGAGCTATACCCAAAGAAATAAACTGACCTGCTCAACAGAAGAAGCAGAATACAGTTGTCATCCAAAAATTATTATAAGATTCTAGCTAAATGATTTCCAACAGGATCTTTTTGTGATTCTATCTTTTAAAACATCTGTAACTTTCCAGTTCAAAGCCTCTTGTTTAGATCTTGAAATAGGTGTGGGGGTTCTGTGTACAAGTAGTCCTGAGACCATCTAATGAAATTCCACATTTCTCAATTGGGTTGCTTGGATTCCTGTATTGTTGTTCACAAACTCAACGCAAGCTTCAGAAACCTTTACTGACACAAGCAAACACCAAGATTAAATGACAGTGCCACTGAAATGAAAGAATCGTAGTTTAAAGGAGAGGAGAATAAGACAAATGCCATGTGCTATGATGCCCACCTCTTTTCCCCAGCAATGAAGAGGCTGGAACAGGAGAATGGCCATGTATTCAAAGACAGCCTAACCTACATAGTGAGTGCAAGGCTGGCCAGAACTCCAAAGTGAGACTATGTCTTTAAAGCAAAAACTAAAATGAAAATAATAAACAACCAAGGTGATAGAAAGACTATTTAAAAAGATCAATAATAGAGCTGAGTGAAAGTTGACTTATGCAAAATGGGAATTATTGAATGATGATGCAGAAGAAGAAAGGCCATGTAGTGGCATGCAGGAGGCAGTGACAAACACAGATTTAGGAATGACACCTATAGTGCTACAGCACAACAGTGACCTCCTTCCTCCAATACATTTGCAGTTCACTAAATGGAGGACTTATAAAAGCTCATGGAAATGTTAAGCTCAAGGCAAACAAGCAGCTTGAAATCCAGGCTTTGGAACATGGCCTTTAACAGACATTTCATATTTAGATTGAAATAAGAGAAATATAATTCTGCCCTGTTTGATGGCAAATGCACCAAATTTAATGGCTCACAACATTGAGAAGTGAGGAAGTTACAAACCAAAAGAAGATAAAAAATTTTCTTAGAAAAAAATGAGACAAGAATATCCCTGGATTTTCAGGAGTGGCCTTCAGTGTTTTGGCCACAGACCTATTGTCAGGGGTCATTTATACAGGAAAGTCACAATGTGGGTACAGTGTGTGTCTCAGACTACAATCAACCTATAAGCTTATAGCTGCTTAATTAATATTGTTCATCAGGGGAACAAATAAGCCAGAAAAGTTATGTGGAAAGAGCCAAGGCATTTTGTGGGAACAACAGTCCAGTTGTTCTGCTCATTGAGTATGGTAATTGATGCCTATCTGAACTTCCTGGAGGAGGTTGTGGTAACTGTAGTACATTTCAAGCTGTTGTTTTCTCTGCAGGAGCATGTAGACCTGGTCACTGCATCTTCATCTTCAGTTCTGGCTTTCTTCAGCTGGGCCTGTAGCAGTGATTGTTGTATTTAGTTTTTTGCATTGACTCTTTGAAGTTCCAGTTCCTCTCTCGTTGTATATCAATTTCTTTCTACATTGACATCCTGTGCTAAAATCACAATAGTATTTGAGTGAATTAACTGATGTTTATACATTTAAAAATATTAATACAGGCCAGGGATTTAGCTCAGCAGACAGAAATGCCTGCCTGGAAAGTGCTAGGTTGTAACTTTGATCCTTGGTACCTAAAAAAAAATGTAATTTAAACTGCAAGGAAAGAACATAATTTCATTCGTGAAAATGTAGGTTTACAAAATTTATAATTAAATATGTCAATGGCAAATTAAACATTGTTAATAGTCATATTTAGTATCTAAAGTTGTTTGGGCTGGGGATTGAGCTCAGTGATACAAGGAGCTGCCTGGAGAGTACAAGGTCATGAGTTCAATCTCTCATACAAAAAAAAAAATTCACAGTTGTCAACAATGCAGTGCTATGAGCACATTTATTGAAACTTATGCTTGTTAATTAAGAGGCTCAATGTTTCTTTTTTGGTCTATGAAATACCTGCAGATAACATGGCAATTACAATGAATGATGTACTGTCCCCTAAAGGATTGCTATTTTCTGAGTTGTTTTTAGTTTTTGTTTTCCCACATATTTGAAAGTTGAAAATGTTGGCTGATGCTAGCTAGAAAAACTGTGATAAACATTTTTTCAATTTAATGATATATTTCCCTATATCCATTAAGAACATTTATTTGCTACAATTACTCCAAGTCAAATAGATAAACAATTCTTAAAGTTACAGACAGCTGAGTTACTTAGAAATACAGGCAACCATACCGTGATAAAGTGGAATGCAATTCCTGACCTTCTATGTCTGGTATGAGTTTGTGTTCTCTAAAGTGCAAGAATGAATTTTAGGAACAACAGAGTTGAAGAGCAGAATATATTTAGTGAGAGAGAGAAAGTGAAAGTATTTTGCTCTAAATAGGATATTTTGGGAGTGGGAGGTGGAACCAGGGGACTTTTACCTGGAAGTCACTTTCCTTTTCCCTATTCAACTTACCTGTGGCCAGAAAAGAATCTCAATCAGCTACTTGCATATCAGCAATGCCACCTTTAATCACCACCCAAGTCAAAAACTATATGTATGCCACCCACACACTTCCAAAAGAAAAAGTGAGACCCCCAGTGGTCATGGGGTTCTCTCCATATATTTAGAATAAAGGCCATTTTGACTTTATATTCTCTTCTTTACTACACCAAAAATCCTATCAGAAAGCTTCTGTCTGAGAGAAACAGGAGGGATTCTGAGCAGATAGCAAAGGACTTTGCTTTTATAGGGACTTTATAGAATAAAATCATGTGGTGAAAATGGTTTAAAGTGGGTTAGATTACTGATATTACTCAGGAGGTAGCTTAGCACAATAGAAAAGCTGAATATAAGAATGTAAAAGTGGCCTTTTATTTAAAGAATGTGGAGACAAGCCCACAGCCACTAAGGGCTTGGCTTTTATTTTTTTCTGACTGACTATGGGGTTATGGGGTATATGTGACTTTTGACTGGATGTGGTGCTTGGAGGGGACATTGATGTCATGCTAGGAGCTAATGGGAATTTTCTTTAGGCCCCTGGGAAAGAAAGAGGATGTTGTAATCAAGGAGAAAAGAGGAAGTGGCCATGTGAGTAAGCATCCCTGAGTTCACCTTCTTCCACCTTGAACTACCACTATGAGGTCTGGTAATTTTTCTAGGGCAAAACTCTTTCAAGTACATCCTTTGGATTGAATGAAGAAATCAAAACAAAGAATTTTTGCTATCTGTCTTCCACCATGGCTGGAGATAAGCCATTCATAAGAAATATTTTGATTCAATTCCTTAATGCATTGTCGATACCATAACCAAAATTACAGATCAGTTCACTTTCAAAAAAAGAAGCAGCACTTAAAGGCAGGGATAAAGGCCTTCAATGCAAGTATCCCTGGCAAGGTGAGTTCAACATTGTGTAATATAAACTACAACTGATTTCTCTGACTTCCAGAAAGAGAAAAGTTTATACTGATATTGCTATAGCAAAATCAATCTCCAGGTATGCTATGTCTGATATGAGGTTTTTGTTCTGTAAAGTCAAAGACTGAATTTTAGGAACAACAGAAATTAACAGAAGAATATACTTATTGAGAGAAACAAAGCTGCCTGAGACAGAGAAGGGGTCCTGAGCAGGTTGCCAAATACTGTCCTTTCTAGGGATCTTTATAGAGTAAAATCATGTGGTGAAATTAGTTTAAGGAGGGGAAAACTAGGAACTCACAATGCAGATGGGCATAAGATGGGACAGAGCTAAGGTAGCCAGTAAGATTATAAGTTCAGGTAAAGTTGATTAAATTGGGAACAAAGAGGGAAGGGAGTCACATAGAAAGCAGGCATTCTTAGGCAGCTGTGACTTCCCTTAGGGGTTTGGGAGGGTGACTACTGAGGTCATCAGGATGACAGGAACTATGTAGAAAGTCAGTCTTTAACAGGAAACATTCCTTTCAATGGTGACTTCTGACTTCCTCAGAGTGCTAGGGAACTATTTAGAATATCAATCCTTAGGATATGGATGTATTTGCTTTTCATTTGTCTTCAGCCTTGGCCCATAGCATGAGGTGTCAGTCTTCCCCATAGTTGCAAGGTATCTGGTCTCCTGCATGGGCTCCTTAGGGGACCTAGCCCTGTCTCCTGCGAATACTATTTAAATAACTCAGGTTCCCTGTAACAGTACTGTTTGGAAAATTGATTACAGATGTCTTGTGCTCTATGTGAATGACAATGGGGATGACAATGTGCAACGTATATACCAGTGTTGCCCCCTTATTAACATGTTTTGACGTTTAATTTTAGTTGATGTGTTCTTTTTTCCTTGAAATCAAATGGATTTGAAAATTAAAAGCCTGAGGTAAAGCTCTTCAGTACAAACAGTCCTCTGTTGAGCTGAGTTCACCACTGTAGAAGAATGGCAGCTCAAGAAGCTTCTGCACTACAGTCTATCATTTTGGATTCTCTGTTGCAGGGAGGGGTTCCTTTCCCTGTTTATTCTTGACTCAGAAGGAGGGCAGTAGAGCAGGAGTCAATCAGTGATGAAGGGGCAGGCTATATGAACTGTCCAATCCGACGGCTATTGCTGGCTGTGACTTCTGTCTCTTCTGATGTCTCATCATGATTTACCTGTCCTGAGTACAATACTGGTAGCAAAATGCTTTTTGGATCTCATTTAGTACTTTTGATGTCCTGTGGCCTGATTAGCAAAGAAGCTGAGAGATCTTGGAGCCATGGAATGGTGAGGTTGTGGATGGTAGCCCAGAGATAGGGTGGATTGGGTGAAACCAGTTACAAGTATTTAGGAGTAGTTCTGGTGTCTGGAGCCTCAGGTATTTAGTTAGCTTCAGCTCCTGAGGTCTTCAAGCATTGGCCATGGGTCATTCACTGTCCCTTTTGCCCCTTGCTGTTGGCAAGAGTGATTTGGGGTCACCAGAACCCTGGCTCCACTATGACAGCAGCAGATTCAAGTATCATCTTTGAAATTCACTGCTGGCCAGGTAACTCCACAATCTTAGGCATTGGAAAGAGCTTGGGAAGACCCTGACTATGATGCTTTTTGTAGCTTGTAGAGCAGTAATGAGCTAGGTCTGTGCTCTCTTTCCCCAGAGTAGCTGATCTGGAATGTCCAAAGTTCATTAATGCCTGTAATGCAGGGCCTTATAGTCACAATGGCTCAAATTAAACTTTGGCTTTTTTGTATTTATAGTGGTCTCCTATATTTATAGTATGTTCTCATATTTCCATCATCATGACAGGTAGTGGCAAAGGTCCTGGGAATTCAGAGATGTGCAGTAATGTGCCTCAGTAGAGGAAGGCTTCCCAAACACCTGGTAAACTCCTGTGTAGTATACAGAACAGTGCAAAATAATTTCTGAACATACTTAATTATTTATGTGGCACCCCTGCTCACAGACTAGGTTTGTGAGCACAGCCATAGAGTTTTGAAGTTTGAGAACAATGAAGCAAATATGAAAGTGTTATCAAGGACAGGGTAAAAATTTGTTAATAACAAATTCCACAAAGGGCTACCTGTTAAATTATCATCAAAAATGCCAAAATTTAGACATTTGCAGGGACATATACACATCACACCGTTCTAAACGGAAAGGAATAGGGGTGTCATCTGAATTAAGACCTGATTTAGTAGTTTGGTTGTTCATAGACAGTTTAAATATGGAAATGCTCTGCAATGGACTTTACTAAGTGGTGTAAAGGAGATGCTCTAAATAGAAATTTTGCAGTGATATCAATTGTTTGGCATGAAGGGTTTCCTGCTGAGGATGGATCAGAGGAGCATGGAAAGGATGTGCAAGTGACTGACAGGATGCAGGAAGCCAATAGCAGGGCATACAACAGAGAGGGTCTTCACTGAAATTCAGGTAGTTCTTAGAGTAAGTATGAAGTTAAAGTTGGGTTCTGATTGCTTCCTTGAGGTGATCAACACCAGCTGTGGCAACAATCAGTATTTCACATCCTTGCCAACCCATGAATTTTCTGTTCCATACTTGAGATCTAACTTGGATTATCTCTAATTATGCCCCAGTGTCATGAAGGTAAAATGTGGATTTTTTTGTACCAAGGATCGAACTCATGACCTATGCTTTCCAGGCAGGCGTTCATGCCACTGAGCTAAATACCCAACTATGCAAGTGTTTTCTTTGTTGTATGGCAGATATCCACATTGTTTCTCAGAAAGTGTCAATATTGTTGGAATTTTTCCATATTGTATGGCTATAATTCTTAAAAACAAACCAAAGGTGTCTTATGCAGTCTCTTTTCAAGTTTCACTTTGTCTGTGGGGTGTCACAGTCAGGGTTTCTCTATTTTATACAGCTCTGTAACTTAGGATAGCCCAAAATTTAAGGAAGAACTCCTTCACCAGCCTCCCAAGATATATTTCTTATATCTGAATTGAAAGTGATCGCTTGGTGACAGTGAGCTGTAAGTTACAGCTTGGGCCTGGTTCCATTTTATATACTTATTTTTTAAAAACAGTATTTTCCACTAACATTTGAGTTATTATTTGTGTACCATATTGGATGTTATTTATGTTTTGTTCTATGAAACCAAATTCATGTTTCAAAATGCTGCTGAAGTATATTAAGAACAAAATACTCACTGGCCTAAATGAGATTTGAAGAGACATTATCTGTAGCCTATCAAAGTGATTGATGAGATTTTTTATTTCTTTTTTTAAATTTTGAAAGTGGTAAATTACAACAGAACAAGGCATAAAAAGGCCGAATAAGATCATACAGAGAAATTGGTACACTACTTCACGACAGGTTACTGGGATAACAGTAATATGTATCACAGCATATTTTATTATCTTTATAATAGTTGTTCTTTTAAACACGTATATTAAAATGAGATGAAATACAGAACATTATAGTACTTATCAAAACAGAATATTGAATAGAGCAATACCATTAATCAGAATAGAGCAAAACAGTAATAAAAAAAATATTTGCCTTCAAAGAGATAGTACAAGGAAGTCCCCCTTATTTGTTATAGTCTGCTTCCCAGGAGAAGCTCAGATTTCTGGTTCCCTTTGCTAACAGGGGGTGACAGGAGAAGAGGGGTAGGCAAAGGGAATGTTATATTTTAGACCTTCCATCAGTAGGTTCACTATTGCTTAGTAGGGAAACAGGCTGCTTCTTTGGTTTCACAGCATCCTAAGTTCCCACATGGTGTGGCTCTCAGGAGCTGCTGCTGGTTCTCCCTCTGGAAGGGCCACATTCTGCCAGACTGCTTCCGCTTATCAGGGAGAAGTGGTGCTTGCTTGCCTTCCAAGTGTCCTAAATTCCAGCACGGTATGGATCTCAGGAACTGCTGATGGTTTGCCCCTGGATGGGCCATAGTCTGCCACATTGCCACCACTTATCAGGGAAGGGAGGTCCTTGCTTGGCTTCCCAGTTGACTGATGGGATATTTATCTGCCTCTGTGCTTTGTGGATGCTGGTCCTGCAGGCTTCTCACTGTGAGCTCTGCTTTAGAGACAGTATACAGGGAATCTTGCCATGACTCAGCACAAGAATCAGTGCTCTTATTTCACTGTTACATTAGCAGTGAGTTGCAATCTATCATCAAACTTGCTGTCTTCAAAAATGTGTATATATACAAAATTAATGAGCAAAACATGGATTTAAATTTGAAGAAATCAGTCTTCATTCAGCTGTTTTGTTTGGTTGTATTTGTTTAGTTTGGTTTTGTTTTATTGAGACAAGCTTTCTATATGTACATCAGCTAAATTTTAACACCCTATGGAGCCTAGAATTGCCCTGAACTCACTGAAACCATCCTGCCTCAGCATTTTGAGTGCTGGCATTATAGATATATACCACCACACTTTGCTTTTGATTCAGATTTGTAGGAGAGAATTTACGATATCCCAAACCTGGTGTCTCAACCTTCATGTGAGAAATATATGTATGATCCTTTAGGAGGTGGTGACCTTTGAGGATGTGGTTGTGAACTTCAGCAATGAGGAGTGGACTTTGCTGAGTCCATCCCAAAAGAACCTCTACAGAGATGTAATGGGTGAAACCTTTAGGAACATGACTGCAATAGGTAAGGACAAAATACTTTTGTCATTCATGCTGTCAGAATGTTGTATGTCGCTGTTTCATTAAAAACAATGTGAAAATATTTTTAAAAATAGCTCAGACTTGGACACATTATATCATAACTCTAAACAAAATCTATTAATATGTATGTATTATTCTAATGAGCACTGGTAATTCTATGTCTACAATTCAGGAGGACTTGGGGATATCCAGGAAGCTGAAAACGAATGCAAAATTTACTGGAGATACTTAAGGTAATTCGCACTCATAAGGAGAAGGAATGTTCCTGAGTAATTAGTGAGTCAGCAGAAAAATACCACCAAATAAATGAGGCACCATTCAATTTATTGTCAGTAATATTCTCCAAAGACGTATAAGCTAGGGTATATATAATGAGTGGATTAAATCAAGAAAATGTATGGCATTGCATATAGATGTGTATGAAAGGCATACACTTTGAGTTATGACATTCTCTCTTCAGTTTTTCTACCCATATATATATGTGAATACAACACATTCATCATCTAAAAATTGCTAAGATTGCAATAGAATTTGAAATAAAACAGAGTTTTTGTGTTTCCAAGCCATGCTCTGAAGAATCAGCCATTCTGACTAAAATTCTTAGAAGGCTGGTAGAATGTTAATTGCACTCATACTGAATATCAGTGTGCAGTTGTCTCTAGAAATTGATCCCCTCATACTTGTCCTGGATATATTTTTAAAAATTCAAAATTCACATAAAATACTGATACATGCTTACTCATATACAAAGCAGATCAAGTTATAATAGATCAGGCCTTGAAGAAGCTTAGCTATCTATCACTGGATTTGTGGAGAAGGAAAATGTTAATAGACTCTTTGTGATTGTGCATTCTTGTAAACCCAGCACACTAGGAATCAGAATTTGCAGAATTGCAAATTCAAGTTCAAATGTCACAGCTTAATGATCAGTGAAAACCTCTTAAAACACATTTAAAAAGCTATAGATTTTATGGTAATAGCTGTTGTTCATTCCCAGCATGGAAAAGAAAAAAATGCATTATATAATGTCAAAAAATAAAGAATATAATGTCATTTGCCATGAGAAATAGTTGGTTCTTTCTCCCATCATTTCGGTGAAATAGCTCAGCTATGAAACCTAAAAGTTCACAGGGTTTCTCTTAGATGAAAAACCAAAATATAAATTGTGGAATGAAAAGAAAGAGTTAATAGAGAAAAGTAAGACTGACCATATGGAAAAGGGAACTACAGGTTAAGGGCGGAAGGGAGATTGTGATGGGGAAACATATCATAATGATCTGTGTGTGATACACATATATACCCATGCCCAAAGTGAAGATAAAGATTCTGCATTTCAAAAGGTACCAAATTTTAAGATTTCTAAATGTGTACCAGTCTTTTGGGAATGTTTGTTTTCAACATGTCTTACAAGGCCATTCTGTTACTTCATGGTCAGAGTTTCTTAGCAGTCTTTAAAAACAGAACTTTACATTAATGCAATCATTAAACTGAGACCCATTTCACTGTGAACGTTTCTTTTTTTATTTAATGTAAGGAAAGACTAAAAAAACAAAGTAAGTAGAAATGATACCACTTTCAAAGTGAAAATAAACAGTAAGAAATCTAAAGACAGTGATGACATATGATGCTCATAGAAATAGTTAATGAAATAGCACATGGGCAAATTGTAAAATACAAAAGTGAAACATATGTTGTGGGGATTCAAACAGCGAGACTGCAAACAATTTTGTTCAAATCTCCAATAAAAACTTAGTAATATGTTTATCAATCCGATATGTGATTTTTTTTTTTTTTTACAGAAATGACAAGGTAGGGAAATCCTATGGACATACATGTTGGAATCAGTGTAAAGAAGTATTCCTTCGTACTGCAGAAGGTAATGTAAATGTGAAAGAAGCAGAAACACACCACAATGTTCAGATCCATGAAAAATATGGCAGTGAGGAGAAAGCCTATGTATGTCAGCAATGTGGAAAAGGGTTCACCAAATCTCGACATTGTAAGCAACATGAAATAATTCACACTGGAGTGAAACCATATGTATGTAAGAAATGTGGGAAAGCTTTTAACACACGGACAAATTGTAAAGTACATGAAAGGATTCACACTGGAGACAAACCCTATGTATGTAAGCAATGTGGGAAAGCTTTTACCAGACCTGGATGTTGTAAGGAACATGAAAGAATTCACACTGGAGAGAAACCATATGTATGTAAGCAATGTGGGAAAGCTTTTAACACACGGGCAAATTGTCAAATACATGAAAGAATTCACACTGGAGAGAAACCCTATGTATGTAAGCAATGTGGGAAAGCTTTTAACACACAGACAAACTGTAAAATACATGAAAGAATTCACACTGGAGAGAAACCCTATATATGTAAGCAATGTGGGAAAGGTTTTACCCAGCATGGAGCTTGTAAGCAACATGAAAGAATTCACAGTGGAGACAAACCATATGTATGTGAGCAATGTGGGAAAGCTTTTAACGCACGTGCATATTGTAGGGTTCATGAAAGAATTCACACTGGAGTGAAACCATATGTATGTAAGCAATGTGGGAAAGCTTTTAACACATGGGCAAATTGTAAAATACATGAAAGAATTCACACTGGAGAGAAACCCTATGTATGTAAGCAATGTGGGAAAGCTTTTAACACACGGGCAAACTGTAAAATACATGAAAGAATTCACACTGGAGAGAAACCCTATGTATGTAAGCAATGGTAGAACCAGTGTATATAAGCATCATGAGAATTTTTTGAGCACAAGTACATATTGCATAATGCATGAAAAACTTCACACTGGGCAGAAAACTTATATATGTAAGGAATGTGGGAAAGGTTTCGGCAGAAATGCTCATTGTCCAATACATGAAAAAATTTACAATGTTGAGAAACCCTGTTTATGTGAAGAATGTGGGAAAGCTTTCACCACACATGGATTTTGTAAAATACATCAATGACTCCACTCTGGTGAGAAAACCTATGTATATAACAATGTGGCAAAGCTTTTACCACAGTCATTGCAAAACACATGAAAGAATTCACACTGGGAAGAACTACTGGCTACGTAAGCAAGTGGAGACACTTTCAGTAGCCAGATTGCAAGTGAAATACGTGAACAAGCTCACACAAGAGATAAATCCTATGTGTTATGAAAATACTCTCAGCACACATGATCATTGTTACATATCTGAAAGAGCTCACTTTATCCTATGGGCATTAACAATGTGAGAAATATGGCCATCCGTGTTTGTTGTTAAATACATAGAAAAATCAGCACAATTCAGACAGTTTAAATCTAAGTTTACTTTAAAAATTCCAAGTAAACCTGAAGAAATAATCAATACAGAAGTTTGATGTCAATATTTCTTCACAAATTTTCCAGAAATGACAAATTTGAAATGGTGCTCTACTCAAGTACATATTTTGTATGGTTTGCAGTTAATCACTTATACCTCTTTAGATTTTTTAAAGTGTCTTTGTGCTTCAACATGACATCTTGTAATTAAACATGGTAAACTGAAATGGGCTTTTCACTTTCAAGTATGGATAGTGTCTATGTACTTAATATTTTGTCTTTAAACCTTAATTTTTATATTTTTGTGAATTATTTTTATTTAAAGAAAAAAACCAAAAAGTGTAGAAATAATACAGAATTTCTGAAAAATAAACAATAAGAAATCACTAGTTGATTAGTTACATATTGTCATCTTAGAAGTAAATGTTCAAGTTACAAAATTAAAGCATACAAAGTGATATTCAAATAATGACACTGCAAACTGTTCACCTCAGTGATCCAACAAAAACTTATTAATATGCTTATCTGTTCTACAAACTTGTTTTTTCTTCTTAAAGATGGTAAGATTAAACATGACAAAACAGAACAGTTCATAAAGAAACAAGTTAAGGAAACACAGGTTTCAAAGCAAGTCCACTGAGATGTTCATTTTTTATCTTACTGTCTCTAGTTTTCTTCAAAATAGTTGTTCCATCTTCACAAGCATTGAATATATACTGAACATTATAGAACTAATCAAATAATTACAGGATGATGCAGGCTTTTTTGATCTTCAAGACTGATTTTGGGGAAGTTGATAATGATTACCATAATGTGTCTCATTCTCTTCGTAGTAGACATCTTTATTTTTATGTATGCTGAAATTGAACATAAGAGACTAAACTAATATCACTCTGAACAGTGAATAACAGTATCCTGAGAAGGAGAAAGGTGAGGAATTGCCTTTAAAAAAAGAAGGCAGAGCACATTGTTAAAAGTGTATTAGGATGTAAAAGCTACAGTATTTCTGTTGCTCTGTTTAGTTTGATTATATTTTGTTCTGGTCTGTCTACTCATATTAGATTTGAGGGCACAGAGAGATAACCCAAAAATGGCAGGTTATACCATGATGGTAATTGTCCTTAATTTCCTATTAGCTAAAACTGAAACCCTGTATTAGTAACATTGTCTTACTCTGACTGATCTTATTTTAAGCTGGTTTGTTTGAATGTTATTTGGCCTTGAATGATTTTATTCACACTTGGTATGATTGCTGGTATCAAGTCCAAGAGTAGCGGCAACTACTCTGAAGATGATAAGATGTGAAAGATATATATTGGGGGGCTGGGTATTTAGCTCAGTGGCTTAAGCCCCTGCCTGGAAAGTGTGAGGTCATCAGTTTGATCCCCAGTACCAAAAAATAAATAAATAAAAGATATAAATTCCAGGTTTAATTTTTTTATTTAAGGAGAAAAAAATAACATAAAAAAGCAAAGCAGTAAAAGGGTACAAATAATACAGAATTTCAAGAATAAAATACAGTAAGAAACCACTAGTTAATAGGATACTTGTTGTCTTCTTAGAAACAGTTGTCCAAATTATAAAAATTAAAGCATATAAAGTGAACATTCCTACAGCAAGACTGCAGACAATTCTGTTCAATGATCCAACAAAAGCTCAGTAATATGATTTTCCTTCCTACACACTCAAACAGGCACTTAGATCCCTTAGACCACCTTCCTTTCCTCTCTTCCTCACAATAATAATTACACTTCTGTGTTTTCTTTAACTCCCATAGTTCTTATTAGTTTTTTGAAGAGAACAAAACCTGAAGTCAGTTAACAAAACAGAGTTGGTTAGAACATAAGGATGGGCATAGTACTTGATGCAAAAATAGAATATCAGGTGATCAAAAATGGTTACCACTGTGCCTCTTGCTATTTTTAGACAGTTCCTTATATCATCAGGTATAATAGAATTGATCAAAACAGTACAGAATAAGACCAATAAAATCTACACTGGAAACCTACAGAATTTCAAAAGAAGATAATAGTCAAACCATAATGGGCATCATAGTAAATCTTATTGCCTACAAAGTGGTTCCCTATACTCTCAAACTTGATACTACCAAACAAAATAGAATATAGTAAAATCAGGCAGAACAAGATGGGGAGAGCAATACTGGGGTTAAAATCAGATTAATAGGAAAACAAAAAAAGTTACTATAATATATCCCACTATTTTTTAATTTAGTTTTCCTTTAATTGAAGAAAAATAGAATAATTTTTTTAAAAAGGGTGGAAATCGAGATAAAAGAGACATTGTAATAGAACAACACAGGTCAGTACTGAACAATTAAAGCATCATTTGGTTTCACCACCAGGTAATCTAACATAATAGTAGTCACCATAGTGCCTCTTTCATTGAATTATTTGAGTATAATTTTGTATACTATAGAATCAATCACATCAAGACAGTGTGAAGCCATTCAAGACAATGAAAGAATTACAGGGTATTTAGAGCCAGTTAACAGAAAATGAACAACGATTTCTATATTATCTCTTTGCCTGTAAAAAATTGTTTTGTACTATCACAGTAAAATATATTAAGATACAACATGTTAAATCCAGTGAAAACATGTACAACAATTTGATGGGAGTTCCAAAGGAGATGATATTAAATCAGCACTAGCTTTTATGATGTGTTATTTTCTTCAAAACAGCTATTTTTGGTACTAAAATAGAAAAACCCAGGGTAAAACCATTGCACTTAATGAGTGAAAACATTATATGGATTCAAACCAATATGACTGGGTATCATGATTACCACATACTTCTATGTATTATCATTTCTTATACTAGGGAATATATTTGGTATTTATACATGTGAGTTTGATTCATTTCACTTATGAGTATGGTCTCAGTCTGTGTCCATTTATTTATATGTCAATGTGATCATTCTTTATAGCTGAGTAGTTATCCATTGTATAAAAACACCATAACTGTTTTATCCATTCCTCAGTTGATGGACACTTAGGTTGTTTCCAAGATCTGGCTATTACAAACTGTGCTGCTATAAAAATGGGTGCACATATATCACTGTGGAATGATGCTTTCAGTTCTTCTGTGAATATGCCTAGAAGTAGAATAGCTGGGTCAAAAGGTGCTTCCAGTCCCAGCTTTCTGAGAAATCTCCAGACTGACCTCCACAATGGTTGTAGCAGTCTACACTCCCACCAAATGTGCAGGAGAGTTCCTTTGTACCAAGAGCGTCTCCAACATTTGTTGTTGGTGGTTTTCTTGATCTTGGCGATTCTTTCAGGAGTGAGATGAAATCTCAGTGTGGCTTTAATTTGCATTTCTCTAATGACCATTGATGGTGAACATTTTTTCATGTATTTAATTGTCATTTGTATTTCTTCATCTCAAAATTGTTTATTTATTTCAGATGCTCATATTTGGATTGGGTCTTTGAATTTTGGTGATCTCCTTTTTTAAAATGCTTTATATGTTTTAGACAGAAGTCCTCTGTCTGAGGGGCAGTTCACTAAGATTTTTTCCCAGTTTGTGGGTTTTCTTTTCACTACACTGGAGATTTCATTTGATGTGCAGAAACTTTTGAATAAGAGGCGATCCCAATTACTGATTCGGGGAAGCATTTCCCATGCGGTTTGAGTCCTGTTCATCAATTCTCTACCTACTCCTATGTCTTCAAGGTTTTTACCTAATTATTTTCCAATAGATTTAGTGTTTCTGTTTTAATATTTAGATCTTTGATCCATTTAGATTTTATTTTCGAACATGGTGATAAGCATGGGTCTAGTTTTAGTTTTAGGCATATGGAGAGCCAGTTTTTCACCACCATTTATTAAAGAGAATGCCATTCTTCGAGTGAACATGTTTGCCCCCTTTATCAAAATAAGGTAGTTGAGTGTGTTCAAGTCAGGGATTGTGGTGCCTCCTCCCTTGCTTTTGCTGCCTCTAACTGTCCTTGCTATTCTAGGTTTCTTCTCATTCCAGATGAATTTTAGGAGTGATTTCTTAAGTTCTATGAAGTATGTTCATGGTATATTTATCGGGATTGCATTGCATCTGTATAAAAGTTTTGGGAGAATGGCCATTTTCACAATATTTATTCTTCCTATCCATGAGCAAGGGATGTCTTTCCATTCTTTGAGATAATCTTCAATTTCATTTTTCAATGTGTTATAATTTTCCCTGTATAGGTCTTTCACTTCTTTCATGAGAGTAATTCCTAAATATTTCATTTTCTTGGTTGCTAGTGTGAAGGGTGTGGCCTCTCTTATTTTTGTCTCTGTGACTTTGCTGTTAGTGTATAGGAATGCTATTGATTTTTGAGTATTGATTCTGTATCCAGCTACATTACTGAATTTATTTATTATATCTAGGAGTCTTTCAATGGAACTTCGGGGATCTTCTATATAAAGTATCATGTCATCTGCAAATAATCATAATTTAACTTCTTCTTTTCCTATCTTTACGCCTTTTATTTCTCTCTCTTTTCTAATTGCCCTGGCCAGTATTTCCAGTGCTATATTAAATAGGAGCTGTGATAAGGGACATCCTTTTCTTGTGCCTGATTTTAAAGTAAAGGCCTTCAGATTTTGATCATTTAATATGGTACTGGCTGTTGTTTTGTCATTGCCGGTCTTAATTATATTGAGGTAAGGACCATCTATTCCAATTTTCTGCATGGTTCTTATCATAAATGAATGTTGGACCTTATCAAAAGCTGTTTCTGCATCTATAGTAATGATCATGTTATTATAACTTTTGGCTCTATTGCTATGGTGTAGTACATTTATTGATTTACATATATTAAACAATCTCTACATGCCTGGGATTAATCTCACTTGGTAATGGTATATGATCTTCTTGTTAATATGGTGCATCCTATTTGGCAATATTTTATTGAGGATTTTTGCATCTTTGTTTATTAGGGAGATTGGTCTGTAGTTCTCTTTTTCAGTTGGGTCCTCCTCCGGTTTTGGTACTAGAGTGATATTTGCTTCTAGGAACAATTTATGAAGGAATGCTTGCCTTTGCATTTCAATGAAGAGTTTGAGGAGTGTTGGCATTAGGTCTTCTTTGTATTTCTTGTAGAATTCTTCAGTGAATCCCTCTGGGCCTGGGCTCTTCTTTGTAGGTAATGATTTTATTACGTTTTCAATTTCATTGATAGAATTTGGGTTATTCAGTAGTTTTACATCTTCATGACCTAGCTTTGGTACTTCATATGCTTTAGGAATCTGTCTATTTCTTCTGTGTTATAAAACCTTTGAGAGTAGATGTTTTTGAAATAGGTGTTGATGATCTTCTGTATTTCAATAGGGTCTGCAGTAATTTCACATCTTTTATTCCTTATTGCATAGATTTGAACTTTTTCTTCCATTTTTAAAATAAGGTTGGCTAGGGGCTTTTCGATTTTATTTATTCTTTCAAAGAACCAGGTCTTTGCTTCATTGATTTTTTGGATTTTTTTTTTTTTTTTTTTTAGTCTCTATTGCATTGATTTCTGCTCAGATTTTTATAAATTCTTCTCTTCTTTTGGCTTTGGGCTTGACTTGCTCTTCTTTTTCTAGATGTTTGAGGTATAACATCAGGTTATTTATTTGTATTCATTCTGTTTTCCTAATGTGGAAACTCGTGCAATAAATTTTCCTCAGAGGACAGCTTTGATTGCATCACACAGATTCTGGTACATTGTATATGTGTTTCCATTTGTTTGTAGGTATTGTTTAATTTCTTCTTTAATTTCCTCTGTGACTCACTGATTACTCAAGAGTGTTATTCAGTTTCCATGTGTTTGTGAGATTTTTGCAATATCTTATCATTAATTTCTAATTTCATAATGGTATGGTCTGATAGCATGCAAGGGATAATTTCAACCCTTTTGCATTTATTTAAATATGCTCTGTGAATTAATATATTGTCTATTTTAGAGAATGACCCATGTAATACTGAGAAGAATGTGTATGCTGTTGTTGTTGGGTGGAATACTCTGTATATGTGTTAAGTCCATTTGTTCACAGGTTCAATTCTGTTCTTTTTTTTCTTTGTCATTTTCTGTCTGGTTGATCTGCCAATTGGTGTCAATGGTGTGTTAAGATCTCCTGTTAGAATTGTGTTAATGGTAATTTGATTTTTCATTTTTGTTAGTACTTGTTTTATATAACTGGGTGCTCTGGAGTTTGGTGCATATAAATTTAAGATAGCTTTCTCTTCCTCTTGGGGTTTTCCCCTAACCAGTATGTATTGACCTTCTTTATCCCTTCTGATCATTATTGGCTTGAAGTTCACATTGTCTGCAAACAAAATAGCTACCCCCCTTTTTTTTTGGTTCCTGTTGCATGAAGTATTGTTTTCCATCCTTTGACTTTCAGTCTGTGAATATCCTTTTGGGTTTAGATGGATTTCTTGTAGACAGCATATGTTTGGATTTTGTTTCTTAATCCATTCTGCCAGTCGGTTTCTTCTAATTGGTCCATTGAGACCATTTACATTAATGGTTAGAACTGTTATATATTGGTTTGTTGTTGACATGTTATCTTTCTGCTGTTGTGTCCTTATCTTTCTGCTCTTTTTAACTGTCTGTTTTGTTTAGTGCTTTTTCCCTAAATGTATCTAGGCTGTCTTTCAGTATTCTTTGCAGAGTTGGCTTGTTGATCATGAAGTTTTTCAGCTTTTCTTTGTCATATAAGTATCTTATTTCTCCATCGAGTTTGAAGGACAGTTTTTCAGGGTACATCAGTCTAGGTTGGAAATCATTTTCCGTTAGGATCTGAAATACTTTGCTGTATGCTCTTCTTGACTTCATTGTTTGTGCTGAGAAGTCTGCTGTGCTTCTGATACTTTGCCTTTATAGGTGATCTGTCTCTTCTCTCTGACAGCTTTTAGTATTCTATTCATTTGCTCAATTTCTGGGATGGTCATTATTATATGTCTGGGTGTAGATTTATTCCGGTTATGGCTATTTGGATTTCTATATGCTTCATTGATCTTCATATCAGTTTCCAATCTCATGTTTGGGAAATTTTCAGCTATTACTTCTCTAAATATCCTCTTGACATCCTTTACATTGTCCCCTTCTTTTTCATTTATCCCTATCAACCTTATGTTGTCCTGCTTTGCATCATCTTGCAGGTGTTGAATAGTTATTTCCTGATTTCTTGTTATTTTTAAAAGATCTTTCCTTTCCTGTTCACTGGCTGCAATCTTGTCTTCGAGGTCTGAGATTCTATCTTCATATTCATTGAGGCAGTTTTTACAACTTTCAGTGGAGTTTTTTATTTCCTGTATATCACTTTGCATCTGCTTTATGTATTCTGTTTGTTTCTTATAGAGTTCATCCAGGGATTCTATCTTTTTGTTTAGTTCCTCCAATTTTTTAACTGTGGCTTCTTCTGATATGTTCAGAATCTCCTTCATTTCTTTTGACATTTCTTTTTTTACCTATGAGATTATTTCTAGTTTGAATTTCTTTAATGCTTCCCAAAGTTGCTTCTTTACTTCAGTTACTATTATTTCAGGTATTTCAGTTATGTGGAATGTGTTTTATTCTATGCACATGGCTCCTAGGCTTTTTTGCGATGGGATGGATATTTGAAATTGCATTTTGGTCTTTCATTTTGTCATTTTGCTGTATTTTCAAGCTTCAAGTATTGTTCCAAGTGAGGGAGCGAGTTCACCCAGATTGGGATGGGATTCCATGCCTCGGCTGAACTTGCTGGCAAGGTAGGGAGTTCCCCCAGACTGGAATTGGAATCTGTTCCTTGGCCCCACTCTCTGGTCCGGGCAGGAATCTGTGGGCTTATCCCCAGGTGAGGAAGAGAGTTTCCCCAGTCTCAAAAAGGATTCTGTGCCTTTGCCCGACTCCCTGGTTCTGACTTGCTGGTCCCAACTCACTGGTCACAGAGGGCAACCACCTGGTCCCCAGGTGAGGAAGGGAGTTCCTCCAGACTGGGATGGGATTCCATGCCTTGGCCTGACTCACTGGTACTGGCAGGAAACCACGGGTTCTGCATCAGGTTTGATTATTAACTGCTTTCACATCCTACAATGTCTTCAAAGTTGTGTTTTTATAAAAAGAGCTATATAATGTTATGCTTAATTATATAGTCCCTGATGATGTGGACAATTCTATTGAAAATAACAAGAGAAAGCATAGAAGGTACTGTATATCACCTAATATTGTGGTCTTATATGTCTCTTTCATATCATGATTTTCTAGGAATTTGTTTTGTTGTCTACTTTTGATCTGTTTTCCCCCATAACACAGAAAGCATAGATATACACATAGAGATTCACACATGGGAAGAATTTATAACCTATTTATTGGAACAAATAATATAATGCATAATGTAATGAACAGATACTCTGAAGAAGAAGTGACACTAAGAAACCCAATGCTAATTCTGTAGCATTATGATACAAAATTGAGCAATTCTATTATTCACTGTTCAGAGTGATATTAGTCTAGTCTCTTATTTTTTGGGGGGGAATTGTAATATTAACATGGCTTTGTTTTAATCTTTTGATGCACATGCTTCATTTTCTCTTTCATAAATGATGTTTCTGAAGTGGATGCAATATTTGGCATTAAGATATACATTTATAGAAGCTTGGAGCATGTGTTTTTGAAAAAGTTGTGTTCTTTTCACATAACTTGTACATAAATGAATGTTACGTTTTCCAAGTTGTGACAAGACATCTGTTGATTTCCTAGCATCACTGGATATCATACCATGTAAATTATGTTGCCTGATTTTGTTTCTCAGTGGAGCCAATATTTGTCATTTAAGTAAACCTTTGTTTTTCTAACCATCAGAATTTTACTTGTTATGTTTATATTACATCTTTATTTGCTAGTAAGGTTTCCCCACATGTACCAAATGTAAACCATACTACTGTGAATTTCTGATTGTGCCATACTGACAGAATCATAACTTGTCTCCCATAGCACATCACAATATATATATATATATATATATATATATATATGTATATATATATATATATATACATATATATCAATATCTCAAGAAATTATAAAATTTGGCATGATTTATGAGTAACCATACTTTGAAATCAATTTTTCTTAAATATGGAGTTGTTTGGGGGGTAAAGGTTGTTTTTGGTTGTATCATGCAAATGCCTTTATTTTATTCCTTGATGCTGTGAAAGCATTATATATTTTGTAATTATTACTGTTTTTTCCTAAAATACTGAAGTAATGGCATGAAGGGAAACCTAAATTTTGAGCTGTCACCAAAATAAAAAGTAAATTTGCTAAATTAAGATTCAGATTGTGTTCTGTTTTACTGAATTGTGAATTTATACAATGGCATATCACTTTGTTTATAAGGACCAGTGTATGACGTTTGTGGTGTGTACTGATTATCTTTAAACACATACACTGGGCCATGAGTCCCAGTTGGTTTCCTGTGGCCTGTGGTTTTCACTTCCGTTTTAATATTCATGTAATTCGTAACGTGTTTAATGCAGTGTTGTTGAATACAAAATCTGCTTAGGAATTACATTGTTAAAAACTGTGGTGTCATGAAAACACAAGTGAACATTGCATAAATACCCCTAATCCAGTGAAGATAGCTTGCCCAAGTCTCAATTATTCTTGGGAAAATAAATTACTCACCTCTTATGTAATCACCACTAAAACTATATCTATTTTGTACCTGAAGAACCTGATATATTTCACAAAGTAAAAGACACTGTGAAGTACATTGTTAGCCTCCATGCACTACAGCATGTGGCCAGATCCCCTGCAGCATATTTCTGCTTACCATCAATGGGAATATTTGGAGTTTGTATTACAGATAATAATAGAATACTGAATCTATAAGAATATATCCCGAGTACATGCACTTTCTCATTTTACCATGACAGTAAATCTTGCTGGCCCTATTGATACATGCTTGTAATGCTAGCACCTCAGCGGGCTTAAATTAGTGGAAGAGGAAGTTGAGTCTAACCTACACAATTAGAGTGACCTTGTCTCAAATATATCTTCAAGTTCTGCAGATGTTGCTTAATGCTTTAAATCTCTTCCCTTTCTTCCCCAGCATTAACGTTTTTTAATACTCACAATTGCACATCAGTAGTTGTCTTTTTATCAGTTGGCCATATGCAGTTATTCCGGAGAATCACTTGTGAAACACATTTGTTTTCGCAGTGACCATCCTGAGCATCATTTGGGCAGTTGTCAGTTTAACACATTCATTCTTGTATTGAATACAGTAGAATTGTAACTTTTATATTCCTTGTTATTTTATAAGAACTAACAAAAAGTATGCACTTTTTGGTCATTTTGTATTTAAATAATTGCATTGGTAAGGAGTTACCTATAAAGATTAGGCTAAAGATGATTTCTTTAGTTCAAGCATCAGGAGAGAATGAGATGGGATGATAATGGCTTTGAAGCTGACTTTGGGAGGCAATTGCTATATGGTTTAGCAGAGTGTGAAACAGTTCTTTTTATGCCTGCATTTGAAGTTTAAGAAACAAGTACGTTGAGGTCAAGAATATAAATGTACGATAGGGTAAAATAATCACTACTGCAAATTGTGATTTTTCTTTTACTCGGGAAGTGTACTTTTTTGGTAATTTGTGCAGCAGTCTCAAATATGCCTCTATTGGAGTAAAACATAGTGAAACATGAAAGAGCCAGACATTCCATGTTTTGAATATAGAGGTATTAAAATACATTTTTAAAATACTATTCCTGCTGTTTTGTGTAGAAAATAAGATAGGGTGACGAAAGAAGCAAAAAGGACCTTGTAAGATTTTAATCCTCTTGCATAAGCATACAAGCCACAAAAAAGTCAAACCAAAAGGATGAAGAAATAAACTACAGAATGAGAGAAATTTTGCCTATTACTCCCTGACAGCTGACATGTAAAACCAATAGGAACATGAAAGGAATGCACATTTTTCAGAATATGTACAAAGTGCGAAGAAATACTTGAAGAACTACTGAGCATTTTTGCACAATAGAGAAATGCAAATAAGGACATCATTTCATTGCAGAGAGAACCCCTCACCATAAGATCTAAAGAACATTCAGGAGACTACAGGAGAAAAGGAATTATTTAATCTTTTTGATGGAAATGTAGGTAAGTAGTTCAACTACTACTGAATTCAGCTTTAAAGTATTCAAAAGACTAAAATTAGTAATTCTCATTAGTGCAGTGCTTCCTTTAGTGGGTCTCCTCCCCAAAGAGTTAAGGACATATTGCAGTGATTCATGCAGATTCCTGTTACTGCAGCAATAGTCACTTTTCTGTGGAGAGCAGCAGCAAGCACTGCTCCATCACCACCAAATACCAATGACGAACAACAAATACTCAATAGTGTACTCCATTTGATATATGACGTGAAATTTTATTGTGAAGTCAGCTGTGACTTAGGTTTTCCAGTAGACTACAGGTCAGTGCAAATATGATAGTCATGCTAATGTCACAAGGCCATCACTAGTACACTATTACGTTCATTAGATTTGATGTTTTATCTTTTTGAGGAAGCATGTTGTTATGAAGTTCAGGCTGGCTTTTAGGTCACATTGTAACCCAGAGTGGTCTCAAACAATTCTCCTTTCTTAGTGTCTCAAGTACTGGGCTCCACCCAAGAGCCACCACGCCTAGTTTATGTTTGGTATATTAAGTGCATATTCAGGATATTTTATTTCAACTGTTTATGTTGTTAAAGTATTTCCATATTTTACCTCCAGCATTTGTAGAAACTTTGGCATTATTGAGGTGGTGATGTGCATATCCCCAGCCCCATGACATTGTCTGCTGGGTTCAGAGCTGTCAGTGTACTGCAGTGAAACATAGCTGTACATAACTGTTTCCTCTTCTACTTTCCTTAGAAAACATTTTTAAAATTTCCATGGATAATCAGAGAGTCAATAACCCTGGCTAGAGTTTCATGCAAATGCTGACAGTTAAGTACAGTGTAGCACTGACCCAAAGATAACTTTCTGTCATCTGAGAGTCTCTATAGTCCTTTCTGTACACACACTTTGTGCCTGGGCCAGCACCTGTTGTGGGTTCCAGAGTCTGCTGCAAAGCCATGGAACACATAGCTTTGTGACCGCCTCTAGACTGTTCTCCTCTATGCCACTCTTATGAGGCAGAGTACAGCTTCTGGCAGGAAGCCAGAGACTCTGAGGCTCTGAGACAACACTGGTTTTTCTTTGTGAACATAGATAATATTATATTTCTGTAAGACAGACAGCTCTGTCCCATATTTCTACCCAGGAAGACAGAAGATGAATCTGAAGACTGTGGATTAGACAGGGGTGCTGCTCTTCTGCTCTGCCAGCCCAGTCTTGGGTGGGAACCTGACAGTGGCCCAGGCTTGCATCCTCCCAGGACCTGCACCAGCCCACAAGGATCTGCCCTCAGGGCTTGTCAGACCCAGTCACACTTGACTTAGGGCAGGAATTGTGTAGGGGGATTCACAGTGGTAGTCAGGCCTTAATGTTACTCTGCTGGACTCAGTGAGTCTGAGTGGCTTGTGGATGAGTCTTGTGACACCTGTCCTGGTCTCTCTCCTGCCTCTGGGTGCCAGAAGGCTGCGGACAGTGAGCCCTGTCTTTTAATGCCCTTGTCATTTGGCATTTGCCCGCAATCATCCTGAAGGCTCTGGGATGAGTGAACCATTTTTTCAGCCATTCCCACATGGTCTACCTATGCGGGATCCTGAGGCTGGGGTCCCGTGTCCTGGGAAAGCAGCATAACCTGCTCCCTGTTCACTGTCTTGAGCCAACTGTCTGTAAAGACCAACTGTCACCAGACCAAGGTGCCTGGTGACCTGAGCCTTCAGAGTTCTGTTTGGACCTGTCACCAAGGAAGTGAGGTCATGCACTGGGGTCCACAATTTGGCCTTCCTCTGTGATATCACCTTTATTTTTGTTGTGGAACAAATCTATGTCCTCCTTAGAAACAACAAGTTAAAATGCTAGAAAACTGTGTATACATTTAGACTTTGCTGCACTTTGAACATTTTAATGCAGCAAACATGTAGATGCTTCAGATGTGTCAGGCTGGGTGCCAAACACAAATGTCCATCCAAAGGATCCATTGTCTCAGAGGATGAAAGACACATTGTCTTCTGTTAAAGATTCGTCAAATGTTAGGATGACTTCCTTTCTTGGGCTTATATTAGTTTCATTTCAGTTCTATTAGGAAGCAGAATACCCATAATAATTTTGCCAAACAATGTGAAGGTCTCATGTTATAAACCCCATATATCCAGGGGAGGAGGATTCATAGCCAGTTTTACTCTCACGTGCTTAGGAATGATTATTTATTCATCCTTAGATGTTCAAATCAGCTATACATTGTAATGCTCCAAACTCTGACCACCAGGGAGGGAGGACAGCAGGTGGTGAGTACAAGGGGAGGTGACATCATTACCCCATACTGATGAAGGACACATGTGCCTCACTCCTGGGGAACTTGTCTCCTAGCTGCTGCTGTCACTTCCTTTCCTCCCATGCCAATCAGACATGGGCTTTGTGTCCCTGATGGGTAGTTTCCCTTTCCTAGTGGGGATGTTGCTGAGCCTTTTCAGTTGTAATACTCTTTGGTTGGTCTCCTTGAAGCAGTGTTTCCATGCTGGACTCTCTCTGTGCTGCCACCACCCACTATTATGTGGTTGAACCAAGCACATGCACCTGTCACCATCTTGTGATGGCCATTTTTTATGTTTTTGGATCGGACTTCAAAAGGAAGTTGCCACACTCATTCTTACACAAGCATTTGAGTGGATACTGACATTTATTTCAAAGAAAATGTATCATATTGCTGGTGTATGGATAACTTAGAAATTCTTGCTGTATCTTTCGAAGCAGATGTTTAAAGCAGAGTTATGTGGTTCCTTTTTTATTTTGTTTTGTGTTATTTTGCTATACTATATTATGCTCTGTTATGTTATATTATGTTATATGTTGGTGAGGATTTTGAAAGTCCTTCAGGGTGTTTTCAGTACTTTCTGATTTGGTTTTGTATAACCAACCTGATGAACTTTGAGAATATCAAAAACTTTGAGGAGTTTTGTTTTGGAGAAAATTTAAAGAGGAAAACACAATCAGGGAGGTTGTTGTACACCTGTCATTCCAGACCTCTGAGGCAGAAAGTTTGTGGTGAGTTTTAGGTCATCCTGGGCTACAAGGGAAGATCAAGGTCAGACTGAACTGCATAGCAAAACCCTGTCTGAAGAAAAAAGGAAAGAAGAAAGAGAGCAAAAAAAGATAAAAATGAAAAGTCCAAAATTGACTTTCTAGTGAGAAATCTTTTTGAAGTTCTCTTGCATGTGTACTTTAGTCAGCACACCTAGCATAAGGTTTCCATCATGGAGACATTGATGTGCTTCCAGGTGTTTGTACTCTTTCAATTTTTTAAAGGCTTTTTACTTAGATGACTGTAGATATGCTGCTGAATATATCCTCTTAGGATTTGGGTAGTTCAGTATGAAGAGATTTTGATCATTCTGGTTTATTTTTTTTTTTCTGTCATAAATTTATATTTAGTACCAGAATTTGAGCAAGGGATTACTATTTTTATTTTGAAATAATAATAAGAATCATATAAAGATACACTTTTTAAGTCTATAAAAAGATAAAATATGTATAGATTAATAGTGATTAATGTACCTTGTTCAGTGATTTCTGAGATTTCTTAAAGATCAATATTTTCATACATTTGTAAAAGCTTTGGTTTGGTACAAATTTTAAGACATGGTCTCACTAATTTTCTAAATGTCCCAGGCTAGGCTTAAACCTTTCCTCCCATCATTCCTCCCTCTCCCAGAGTGCTGGGAGGTGTACAGGTGTATATTATCCTGAGTTGGCAATTGGTAGCAGTGTTGTGTATTCATGCAATAAAATATTTGGCATTCGTCTTCAGACACTTTGTAGATGGAGTCACTCTAGTTAAGCTGTCCACCACTTTCCAGGTCTGCAGCTTCTTTCACAGTGAATAGGACTGAAAATCCCATTAACACTGTTAGTAGATTCTCTGCTTTTCTAACTGTGGTCAGCAGGCACTTCAGAAGATTACTCCAAATGCCTTCTGCACTAGGATTGAGGCTTGGTGTCTTTGAAGCACATTCTCTTTCTTTCTTTTTTTTTTTTTTGATTCCTCATGGAATTTGATGATTGTTTGAAGTCAAATCACAAGAAAGGTGGGAAGGTTAAAGCTACTTGGGGCACACTCCCCTCCCAGAAGGCCAGCCCAGTGTAAAAATTTATTTTCCCTCCTAGTGTCAGTTGCAAGTTTTTTTTGTTGTTGTTGTTTTTGTTTTTGTTGCTGTTCAATTTCTAGGACTTGAATACAGAGCTTTGCATTGGCTTCTTTGTCTTCACCTTTTAACACTTTTCTTGTTTTGAGCCAGGTCCTTAATAAATAGCTAAATTGCTGAGGCTCACCTTGAATTTGTGATGCTCCTGACTCAGCCTTCCAGACTGCTAGGATTACAAGCCACACCACCAGACCCGGTCTCATCATAGTGTTGTTAAAAACTTATTGGCTGAGCAAGGAATGGTGAAAATGCCTGTAATGCCTGTACTCAAGTGGCTGAGGCAGCAGGGTTTCTGGGAGTTCCAGACAAGCCTGCAACATATTCTGAGTTCAGCTCAGGCTACAATGCCACAGGGAGACCCTGTCTATAAAAAGAAAATGAAAAAATAGGGAAGAAAAGGAAAGGAAAGGAAAGGAAAGGAAAGGAAAGGAAAGGAAAGGAAAGGAAAGAAGAAATAAATAAAATTCCTAGTGATTTTGTCACTTGGTGTGCATCTGGGCAAGCTGTTTTAGTCTGTGGTCCTTTTCTTCCAGTGTAAAACCCTTTTGACTACTGTTACTTTATAGTACCTGGAAACTAGTATTTTGATGCCTCTACTTTTAATGTTCTTTCTATGGCTATAGGATGACTCTTTGTACTTCCTTGTGAATTTTCATATTTTTTTATGTTTCTAGGAAAATGGCACTGATACTTTGACAGGAATGGCACTGAAACACCTGGTTGCTCTGGGTAGCATGTACATTATAACATGAATTCTTCCCATCCCTCATCACAGTATGGCTTTTCTTCTGTTAGTGCTCTTCTACTTATTGTATTCCAAGAAGATGTGAGTTTGCTTCAATTTAACCTAATCATTAGTTATTTTTGATTATTTGTGAAATGAATTGAGTTCTTTGTATTTGAGGATACAATTTGTTTGTAGTACATAGTAATGAATTGATTAGGGCATGTTGCTCATGTATCCTGAAATTTAAGTGATTTGTGAATTTGTTCTATAAGGTTGTCAATGGAGTTTAAATTTCTTATATACAATGCTGCACCCTCAGGAGAACTGCAACAACAATTAATTCTTCCTTTCTGATTTGGAAGGCTTTGCTTTCTCTTTCTGGATTAAATTCTATGGCCAGTACTTCGAGTACTGTATGTTGAAAAGAGTTGCAAGCCTTGTCTCCTTCCTGACCCTAGAAGCTAAGCTTGCAGCTTGTCAGCCCCTGAGCACCATGTCAAGGATGGAGCTTGTCATGCTGTGCTGAGGTCCATTCCTCCTACTTACAGTTTATGAATGATTTTTATCATGAAAAAATGGTGGCCTTTTCAGGTTCTCAAAGCTGTTTTTCCAAATCTCTTCAGGGGTTAGCTGTGCCTTATGCTGTGAATGTGGTAAGCGACATTAAATAGTTTGTGCGAGAGGGGACATTCTTGCACCACTGAGATTGAGCCCAGTGTGGATCGTGTTGGTTAATTTTGAACATGCTGGTGAGTTAATGTGGCAAACATTTAGCTGAATACTTTTGTATATGTTCATTAGGAATATTAGCTAACAGAGTGTTTTCATTTATTTTATTTTTAACACATTATTGTCTGGCTTCATTCTCAGGATGACTTGTCACTTAAAAGAAGTTGGTGGTGGTTTTTTCTTCAACTTGATGGAAGAATTGAAAAACAATCAGTATTCATTCTTTATCACATACTGTATAAAATTCACCAGTGCACGTGTTGTATCCTGGCTTTGTTGTTGTTATTAAGCAGCTGTGATGTTTACCCATTGCCTGTCCTCCTTATTGCTCTGTTCATCAGACTGTTTCCTTCTGATGCGTGTGCTTTGGGGACATCAATGGACACCACATATCCTTTAAGGGTCACATCTCATTTTATTTACAGATGCTACCATTTACTTTTGTATCTTCAAACTATCTCCATAATATATAATATTGTGAGTAACTCCTTTCACTGACTTAGTTTTTAATGCACACTCTTGCAGGGTTTGGTTAATGCTGGAGGAAACTGGGGCTGGTGAGGGCCTGGTCTCTTATTTAAGGCTTTGTACCCTGACATGCCTGTAGTGCCTCCATCTCCTGGCCTGCACCCTGTAAACACCTGTCCTGTTCCACAGCTATGGGGAGTCGACATGTGGCAGTTCAGATCTGCAATCAGGTGGAAAACATTCAGTGAATTTGAGCTCTGTAATGGACTGACCTTCTCATACAGAGCTCCCCTGAGTGAGATAGGGGGCCTCAGTCATGTAGAGAGGAGCTCTGGAACCATTCCAGCTCTCTCCTGTCCAGTGTGGAGTGTATGATGCTTTCCTTAGAACTCACTAATGGATGAGGCAGCCTGGACTGGGCCCTTTTTAGCCATGGTTCCTGCTAGGTGCCATGGTGTCCTGCACCTTTGCCTGGACCATCTCTCTGACTTCAGATATCCACAGAGATATGAGCAGTCTCAGTCTTCCTCTACCAGGCTATAACTCTATGCTGAAGCTTCAGTGAAATATCTGTGTCCCTAAAATTCATCTTATATATATTTAACCTGAAAATTCCACTTCTAAGGATCATTATAAAAAATGAGATTGATAGACACCATATTCTCTTCTTAGTCAGTTAAGGTGTGGACAGTTAGAAACCATGAATGTTCCACAGCACAGCTGCTGAGTTAATTTTAAATGACATCCACTCAAAATGCTGAAAGAAGGCCATGTCCCTGATCTTTCCTGAGATGGAAGTGAGCTTGTGTCCTGGCCACTCTACACCAGCAGTGAAGAGACACAGGCCTGCACAGCAGGTGAGGACAGGAGAGAGGAGCTGGTCAATGGCAGACCTCTCATCCTGGGAGGGATGCCTTTGGGGTTTTTCCATTGCATTATTTATAGTGCTCCACTCAATATTACTTCTCTCCTGTTCAATTCACTTAAGAATAAATAGTTGGTATTTTCTTGAATAGGTGAGTGGAAATGGATGACTTAATTTTCTTTTATCTGTAATGTAGGATAAGCATATAGAAGAACATTCAAGCGTCACTTTATAGATATATAAAATAAGGAGTCTTTTTATTCAGAAAGGCAACACATCATTCATGACTAACTTTTAAACCGCCACCACATAAAGCCATGTGGATCCCGCTGGGGTGTGTGTCCTGCGCTCCCTACCTGAGAAGTCACTGTGCTCATCTGTTTCTGGCAGAGGACACCCAGAATCTTCTTCAGAGTTTCTTTTTCCAGCAAGGATGTCTTGAATCTTTCTGTGTTCAGGCCAAGCAGGGAGTGTGCAGCATGCAGAGGAGCCAGCACCTCCTGCCTTACACCCATTTCCACCACTGCATCCATGCTGCAGCCCTGCAGGCCCAAAAGGCAGAGCCACGAGGGTGCAGCAAAGACTCTGCCACCTCAGCCCCAGGGGCATCAACTCCTGGGTCCGGGCCTCAGCCTCCACCAGGCTCCAGGCTCTGCACTGGGATGGACTTACATAGTGGGCCAGACACACCATCAGTGCCTTGGGACTAAGTCCGTTTTCCATAGTGAGCCTTCCATTCTGCAAATTTTGATCCTTTCCTTTCTAAATGAGGCTGCAGCATTGGAGACAAAACCCCACACATTAGCATTACTTTTTGTTTTTCTTTCTTTTTCCTGCTTTTCTCCTCCTTCTCCTTCTCCTTCTCCTTCTCCTTCTCCTTCTCCTTCTCCTTCTCCTTCTCCTTCTCCTTCTCCTTCTCCTTCTCCTTCTCCTTCTCCTTCTTCTTCTTCTTCTTCTTCTTCTTCTTCTTCTTCTTCTTCTTCTTCTCCTTCTTCTTCTTCCTCTTCCTCTTCCTCTTCCTCTCTCTCTTCTTCTCTTCATCTTTGTCTTGGTCCTTGTCTTGGACTTCTTAGTCTTCTTGGTTTCTTTGATGCTTTAAGCATATATTTAGAGGTGCATTTTGCCAAAAACCTTTCTTTGTCTTTTCACTTTCCAGTTAGCCGAAGTTTTTACAGATTTCTACTGCAGTTCTAATTCTATGTGTTTGAATGCTCAGAATCCACTCTGCGGCTTGGTAGAATGAGGGAAATAAAGCAGAAGCTGCACTTGGGGAAGATTCTGTGCATTTTAGCATATCATACAACAACCCCTGACTCATGGCTTTTTACCTCGAAAATATGGACTTCAGCAGCAAGTGAGTCTGCCACAGACAAAATGAGTTTTCTGTATGTATTTCAAACAATCTCATTTCCCCTCAACTTGTGAAGCACATGGTATAGGTTTCTTATGGCCAAACTTGAAAAATTATTTCTAGTACATGAAAGGATGCCACTGATCCTCAAATCATGACAGAACTTTCTTGTAAACATATAGTCTGATCCACACTCTGGCAGACAGAAGCTAAGAGAGTCAGAGATGGCTGGCACAGATAGAAACACCTCAGAATTGTCAACTACCAGTTGCAACAAGCAGGAACCACGTTGCTGAGCTTTCCCTGTTGAGTGATGGAATTGTGTGGTGGGTTTTGCACTAGGTTTTCTGAGGCAGCTCAGTAAATCTAGGTTGCTGCCTGGATCCCCCTTCCTGCAATGCAATACAAACAGAAAGTCATGAACATGCATCATTTATTTGAAAATTTCTATCACAGTTATGAAACATGTATGCATAAGAGGCCACATCTCTGCCATAGCAGACCTACCCACATGTATTACCACCATATCTTGTAAAGGGTCAGTTTATTTATACAAAATGCAGAGTGATGTTCTCAGCCTTGATTTTCCAGACTGGTGCATTTCTTGAAGGGAAATCATTTCTTGAAGGGAAGTCAGCAGTCATTCTTGAAGGGAAGCTAAATGATTTAGTTTGAGTAAACTTCAAGTATATTGCTCTGCTTCTGTGTGACATCCTCGCTGCCAGACATGAGGAAGGCAATGAGTGGGATCTGCTCGAGAT
This sequence comes from Cavia porcellus, assembly GCF_034190915.1. Lineage (NCBI taxonomy): Eukaryota > Metazoa > Chordata > Mammalia > Rodentia > Caviidae > Cavia > Cavia porcellus. Next base: position 419,014 of record NW_026947533.1, on the reverse strand, counting down.
TTAGCTCCAGAGGGACACATTTTGCACAGCTGTGTCAGGCAGGGCTCTCCATCACCTGACTGGCCACCATTTCCCAGTGCTGTCTCTGGCTCTGGGAGGTGCTGGATTGCAGTGAAGTTTCCCAGTGTACTGGCTGGCCCTGGGGAAACCTTGTCATGCCATGAGTTTGTCATCCTTAGCCCTGCACATCTGTGGCCCAGGGGCCAGGGCAAGGTTCCCCCCAGCTGCAGTGAACAGCATCATCCAGACAGCTTTCCTGTGCGTACTCTATGTGGAGGCTAGCAAGGGTCCCAGTTCATTCCTCCTTCAAAGAGTACTGTGAATCCAACTCTTGAAAATTTGTGCAGCATTCTGTGTGGGAGAAAACTCTATTCTTAGTCCTAGGAGTTTTGGGGAAGGCTGTTTAGAGCTCTGATGGGAGCTGCAAGATAGGGCTGTGCTCTGCCCCCCATGTCCTTCCCATTGTTGTTCAGCACCTGCCTTAAAATATGTCATTGGATGGGGAAAACAACACATTTCAGGGATGTGTGCCTGCATGAAACCTGTTTTTGAGGCTCAGTGTTTTGTGTGCTTGTTGGCCATGTCTGGTGATTCACTTTGAGTTAGAAGAATTTGCCATTTCCCTCACAAAATGGACTCATGAAACCTCTTTCAAACTTGTAATAAAAACCATCTATCTGACTATTGGCTGTAAAGAAAGGTTTCCTGTTTTGGCTTTTACATTATTGTTGTTTTTCAAATGCAATGAATCTGCCCTTGTAGCTCCCTTTGTATCACTTAAATTCGAGAAAACATTTTTAGAAATGAAAAGATCAGTACATACACAATGCTGTCTACATTTTCCCTGTAGACTTTTTTTTTTTTTTTTTAGGATTTTCTCTTCTTTCAAAGAGCAGTAGCAGCCAGTCTCATCCAGGAATGTTTGGCCAAACAGAATCTGATGTACTGATATGAAAGACCAAGGGTAGTAAATTACAGTGAGAGAAAAGTCAGCACAGGGTGGGGACTAGCAGGAGAGAACAGGGGTATGGATGGGTCCAACACTGAGCTGAAAGCTGGAACTCAACAGATGTAAAGATTGTACCAATTGACGATGTGCTTACGTTTGACTCAACTTAACATGTAGAAACTAATGAAATCTTAACTTAAAATTATCTTAGAATTTAATGTTTTAAAGAACTATAGATTTGAGAGTAGAAATGAAAATTGAGAAATAGAAGAGGTAAACGGAAGGGGAAGTGAAGGGCAAGTGCTTTGCAGGACTTGAGCCCTAAGTGGAGCTCAGGACACCTGTCATGGAGCCAGTGAGAGACCTGCCTTGGAATTCCACCAGACCGGGTATCTGACCTTGATTTTCAGATTGATCCCAGAGCTGGTGAGGTCACTGGAGGTGAGGCTGGCACAAGATCTGTAAGTAGACCTTGAGCTCAGTCCGGTACCAGCCCTGTTTTAGAAAAATCCCCAACTGTCCTTGCTCCTTGCAAGCCCCAAAGCCTCCCAGGGCCTGTCAGGGACAGCTCTGTGCACAAATGCACCCCAGGAAAACTTCTCATTCTCCCTCACCCCACTCACTTCTGCATGCCTCTGTGTTGCAGGAGGCCCCAAGTCTGAGAGTCTTTCTCCCTCTAAAGTGCCCCGTGTCCTCCTCAGAAACCAACAGACCCAGGCCAATTCCTTCTCACTGTAGTTCTCATTTTCAGTGAGCTAGGCTTGGCCCAACTCAATCAGATTAGGTTGGGCTGAATGAACCACCTTGCTTAGCAGCACCTGCCAGGACCCAAGAAGAGAAACTCTGATCCTGAGGAGGATAGTTGTAAGCAGCACTACAGGTCTGGCCTCCCTCCCAAACTGCCCTCCCAGTGTATCCTGTGCACTAACCATAATCAGCCCTTGCTCACAGAGGTCTCTGGACAGTGATGTGACCACCTGTCCTCCACTCTTCAGGAAGCCTCAAATGCAACTCCCTTTTTCACCCTTGTGGCCTGTTGCCTCTGTGAGAAAGAGGGTGCAGTCTGCAGTGTTACTTTAATCATGGGTGCTCAACAGGGTGCTGCTCTATAGCTATCTGAAAAGTGAGTGGATGGTGAGAGTGCGTCCTGCCTGCTTTTTCTCCACCTTCAGTTCATATACGGATGCATGACCCCATTCTGTGGGCCTTCACGGGACTCTGCTTCCCCTATTTAATGTCCATGTGTACAGAGGCCAAGAATTAGGGACACTCACCGTAATGTGGGTAGTACCTGGTCTGCTCTCCAGGGTGACTGTGTGGCCTTCATAATATGGAAGCAAAAGAGACCAGTGTTTGCATCTGCTCTGGTCATTGCATCATGGTCAGTGCCTGGTACATTGATGATTTAAGGCACCCACCAGCTCCCTCCATGATGTCTGTGTGGAACTGGGTCATCTGGCATCACCCAGAGATTCTTGCTCTGGATACCATGGAAGCATATGTAATGACTGCCCAGTGTCCTTCAGAGTGAAGACAACAGCTCCACCCAAGTGATGGGTCCCTGGTAAGAGGCAAAACTTTCCCTTGGGAAAGGAAAAACTGCAATGAAGCCAGGGTCCCTGGTCTGAGCAGACCTAGTTTTAGACCCAACTCCTCCTTCCTACTTCCCTTGTCAAGTTAGACAAGACACAATGCCTCTCAGTTCCTTTCCAATGTGTCCCCCTGAACTATGGCATCTGCTTCCCTGGGACATCATCAGTAGTGAGAGATGACACTTTCAAACCTTGTGGGCTGGTGTCATGTGTACACAGGATACAGAATTAGAGGTGAATTCCATGAAGCGGTGGAGGGGAGGAGAACACAGTGCACACAAGCCTGGTTCCTGCTGTATGGTGGTGGAAATTACACTCACCTCTTGGACATGTTTCCCTGGTGGCATCATCAGGGGGCAGAAGTTCATCAGATCAGCCATCATTATGTTCCCTAAGCATCTCAATTTCTTCTATGTATTGGTGTTGTGGCCTATGTCAGGACCTCACACAGGCTAAGCAAGCACTATGGATGCAGATGCACCCCCAAATCTACCAGCACTGTGCCTATATTCACACCTGTGTGAGTCACCACACCCATGGCAAGGGTGCTCAACTGCTGACAGCTCACCATCTGATGGCCACCTCCTGAGTAGCCCATTCCTTGAGAGTGGGTCACACATAGTGACTTTTGTTCTGGTTTGTATTAACAGGGCTGAAATTGAGCCCAGTTCCTCACACATGGTAGGCAAGTGCTCTCTCTCTTGAGATCTCTCCCCAATGCCTTACTTGTTCTTAATAACAGAACATGGCAGAAGTAATGGGATGTAACTATCAAGGTTCACACATAAAATGACTGTGACCAGCCTCTTGCTCTCTCACTCCTCTATTCTTCCTTCCTTCCTCTCTGTTTCATTCTGTCTTCCTCTCTAAATCTATGACTATCTCTGCATTTTCCCTGAGGAGAGGCTGACTCTTTGCAGAGAAAAAGGGTAACAGACAGAGGAGACATCAGACCTCCATCCTAACTGAGTTCCTGCCTGTTAGCAAGAGAGAGAGAGCCTGAGAACAGATTCTGCCACAGCAGTGTTTCCGCTGAGACTGCAGCCTGGTCAGGAGAAACTATGGTGGATCCCGCAGCAGGACCTCCTGAATGCCTGACCCATAGAACCTGAGAGAACGGAAGTTTACATGTTGTACCTAAGTCTGCAGCCATGCAATCATCAGTGGTCACTGGTGCGCTACAGCAGATGTGAGGTTCTGCCCCCACCCCTGTCCCTCGCCCACTCCTCCCCTCCCTTATTCTCGCCAGGCCTTCTGTTCTCACTTCTCATCTCTTTCTTGACTAAAAAAAAATTTGACATTGAATCTAAATTGTTGGTCCTTTGTCTTCTGCCACTCAGACTCAACTCTTTACAGCATTAGGGCCCGCATGTCTCAGGTTCAGGCATCAGTTCCATCTCAGTGAGGCTGTTCAGATGCCCCCATGTAGTGACTTTGACCTCTGTGTGCCCTTGCTTTATTGGGATATAGCGCTGGGTCTTCTCTTCCACTACATTCTGCAGTGGTTTGTCCCTCTCCTCCAGCCTTCCAGCTTCTGGGTGGCCAGTGACATATTGTCCTGTTCTGTGTTGGTGCCAGCTTAGTTCAGCCCAGGAATAAGGTGAAAATTTGAGGCATGTAGATTGAATAAATCAGATCACTTTTCCTCTGAGCAAACCAGTGCGTGCCCATGGCATCACTGTGTGTTCGTGAGTGTGTGTGTGTGTGTGCACATGTGTGTGTATCCCTTGGGATGCTGCTTGAAATCAGTCCCACATGTTCAGGCTCAGGTCCCAAGAGCCTGGGGGCTGCTTTTCTAATGCCTTTGGGAGTGGGCTGGGTCCTGTGCTAGGAGGTTTTTCTCCTTTGTACTTCTCCCCCGTCCTCTTCACTCTGCTCATGTCCTGTGCCTTGGGCCTGGCATTGTCCCTCTCTGGGCACTGGTTCTGAAATGTCCATCAGGAGTGGAATAACACACATAGTCCTTTACTGTGGAGTTCCAGGCATGCTCAGGGGTGAGGCACTAGAGTGTCACATGGGGTTCCCTTCACCTGGGCACTGTCCCCATGCACACCTGCCTGTAATTTGATACCATCCCTACAAAGGCCATCATCTTAGGTTACCTCACATTGCCATTGTCACATGCAGTCCATTGGGTAGGGCAAGGCCTGGACTTAGAACTCACCACTCACTGTCAATGATGCCTTGCCCCAAGCTTGTGAAACTTTATAGGCCCACTTGGTTCAAAGGCCATGGAAAAACTTTCTATCATCTATTGAATTCAGGAGCTACACCTTAGCTCACACTGGGGCACCCACATGCACAGCTATTTCTTTGTGGGAAACCCAGTGCTGCTGAATCAGTGACCTAACCTCTGCTTCTGCCCAGCCCCCAATGGCAGCACAGTGCAGCCAGGACTTGGGGGAATAACTTCAGCCTGGAGCATTTATAGCATGGAGCAACCAATCAGCTGGCCTCTATGAAGGCTGCAGGGGTTTACACCATGACACACCAGATCTGTGACTGAAGACAGCACCCCAGCTCCTGAGGAGTCATGTAGAGCTCTTGGGTCACCACCATCTACCCCAGCATGGCCAGGAGCCTGGTGGATTTGAGTTCTGGGCTGCTTTTTACTGCCTGGGACCTAATGACACTGCTGTTTCCCAGTGCTCATTTCTCCAGCTTGTTTGCCTTGTTGACCATTATGTTTCTTTTCTTTTTTTTTTTTTTTTTTGTTTTGTTTTGTCTTTTTCTATCAGTACCAGGGATCGAACTCACGACTGCCTGCTTGCAAGGCAGGCGCTTATGCTGCTGAGCTAAATCCCCAGCCCTCTATGTTTCTTTTCTTATGAACACAGCCCATTCTTAATTGGGCTGTGTTCATGTGTCTTGTTCTTTGACTGAACTACTGGGTAAGAACTAAAACTTATAGGTGGTGACATGCTGAGCCAGACTTTATGCAAATTTACTCTGTCCAGAGAAGAGGACATAGGCAGCCATATTCACGACATTGCATGGAAATAAACCACAGGGGAATTCAATGGACATGCTGCCTGCGACACTGCACTTTCCATACTGGGTTACAGACTTTCCTTGGAACACACAGTGCCTCACATTTTAGTGGTTATATTACAACTACAATACTTTACTTTTGTGATTGTTTTCATGTTAAGCACTCAAATTAAAATTAATAATTTATCATTGGAAATATCTAAAGTATAAATATGGGTGTGACACTCACATGGTGCTGCTCTGTAATGAAAGAAAGTGTGTTAGTCTTCTTCATATGAAATACATATGAAATGACCTGCACGTAATTAAATGTGGAGAAATTTTGATGTGTATTTGTTTATAAAGCCATGAACGTAATTAAGAAAACAAAGAATCCTAAGAATTACAAAAAATTCCTGAATTCTTTTTCTATGCCCTGCCAAGAGTTCATGAATACATGAATGAGAGATTGATGCAGTCTGTCTGGATTTTCCCTTCTCAGACAAGGCGAGATTAAACAGTTACTTACAGCAGGGTAAGGCAGAGGAGAAACACAACTGCAGTGATGTGGAAAAGGTAGGACAGGTAAATTACAAGGACCTAGAATGAGTGGTGGCCAGGATCTAGTACGAAGGAAAAGAAAAGAAAATATATTTGCATAGCTAGTTGACGAAAATATTCTGGAAGAGGATACTGGTGAAGGTTTCACAATATGGAGAATGCACTAAATTGTACCAAACTCATCAACTGAAACAAGAATAAACCCTTAAATTTCATTTACACTGATTCTGTCACTGCCAGCCCAGAATAGAATAATAATAAATAGAATAATAAGTAAATCTGGAAGAGAGGGGAATGGCAGGTGTGGGTCAAGAGCTGCCTGCAGGTAGAGGTCAAGAGATGCCTCCTGCTGGGGAGCCAACAGGAGATCCAGCTCTGCAGCTGGTTGAGAAAGGAAAACATGTGCCGGCTCTTGCTGTGGTGCCAGAGCTGGTGAGGGAGCTGCAGGTGGACCTGGCACGAGTTCTGCAGGTGCAAATTCAGCATGCACTGGAATTGCCTCTGCAGGTGCAGGAGAAGGAAACATCACTGACTTTACAGGGACTTCTCAGGGCCAGAACTTCCCACTGCCTGTCAAAGCAGCTGTGTGCATGAACACAGCCCCAGTAAAGCCTTCCAGTTTGCATCCCCACACTGACTGCTGAGGGGATCATGTTCCTGTGTCTCCCATCATCTGGGCACATTGCTGAGTTCAATAGCACATTCCATCCTCTCAAGGCTACAACCCACATCCCAGGGCTCCTTACCTTGTGACTTAGACACTAGGGACTTAGGAGGCTCCAGATGGCCCATGAGAAGCTTGGCCTGGGGATACACCTTGGAGTTCAGCTCCAGTGAGGAGTCAAGCATGAGAGATGGAGATCTGGAGCTAAAAGGGAGATAGCAAAGCAAGAGGTCTGGCCTCTCTTCTAACACTACTTACACAGGTTACCTTAGCAAGAGGCACATGGGTCTCTAGCCCAGCAAGTTCAGTGTCCACTCTCACCCTCTACCAACTACAGTGTGGCAGTGTGGGCCTTTGGATCCCTGAGAGGCTGAAAGAATGCTCCATGGGAGGCAGTCCTTGCTTACTGGTATGACACCACTCCCTTCTTTAGGGAAGCGTGACAGTTTCTCCCTACTCTTACCCACTGCAGGTCAGCTCAACAAAGGCAAAGGCTGATATCTGCCATGTCTTTCCACTCAAGGCCTCAGTGCTGGTGCTCCATGAATATCTGAGAAGTGAGGAGTCATCGATGCCTATCCCGACTTTCTCCAGTGTCTAGATCAGACAAAGATCTGCTGCCCAGTTCTCTTGGTCTCTGTAGAACTCCTCCTACATTGTCTGTAACCACTTCTAAGGTTGGCCTTGGACATAGAAAGACTTCCTTGAGGTGAATAATATCTGTTCTTCTGCCGATTCTGACTCTGTGGCCTCCAAAGAACATCAAAACTCAAAAGCACAGTGGTTGCACCTGTTCTGCTTAGAAGATCATGGACAATACTCAGAAAAGTGTCCTCACACAGCGTGTCTTCATGTGTATTTTGGCTTGATGACACCCACCCACTTTGCAATGATACATGTAGGCCATGGACACTTTGCCATCCCTAAGAATTCCTGCCCTGAGTATACCCTGAATCACCTTGAGTGACTCTCCAATCTCCTTTCCAACGAATAGAACAGTTTTCCCCATATGTGTGTGTCAGTGAGGGGGGTGGAAGGTCATCCCTGGGAATCAGGACAGCCTCTGTAGCAAGTCTTCATGGGGCCAAGGCCACAGCTAATCCCTTGCCATGGAACCCCTATTTCATCCTCAGTGAGCCTGCACTCTGGATCCACTCAGCACCCCACAGTTCAGTGTTGTAAACTGAGACTGAGGTGCTTGCACATGGCCAGGACTTGAATACACAGGTGGCCACATCCTGCGGGGTTGCTCAGATGAGAACTTAACTTCCCTGTATCTGAACTAGTCCTGGACTCAGTGTTTATGAGTGACTGGTGGTTGAGCCTAAGGATATGTGTTCTGGGCTTCCTCTTGTCTCTGGGTGCCTCTGGGAACCTCTGTGTGCCAATGAGTACTGACCTGAGTTGCTGGCAGCTGGGTGTTTCCAGTTGGGCTTCCTGAAGCATCTGCACCAAGTGAACCATCCTCTCCATATGTTTCCTCGTGGTTCCCTGACACAGGGTCCTGATGCTGGGCCACTAGCCCTGGGAAAGCAGCGTAGCATGTTCCTTGTTTACTCTCTCAAGCCAGCCATCTATGCAGGGCAACTATCACCAGATCACAGTGCCTGGTGATCAGAGCCTTCAGAGTTCTGTTTGGACTTATCACCAAGGAAGTGTGGTCATCTGCTGGGGTCCACACTTGAGGCTGCCCCTCTGATGCCTCCTTTGTTTTTATTGTGAGCTAATCTGTGTCCTCCTTAGAAACAGCAAGTTAAAAAACTAGCAAAATGTGTGTGTTTTTAGACTTTTCCATCTAAATGACCTTTTCCCTTGAGGATGAGGTGCACAGTTTCTTCATTTAGAGATTCCTCAAATTTTATTTTGACTGTCTTTTCTGGACTTATGTTAGTTTCATTTCATTATCACCAAGGAGCATGGAGATGTTCCCAGAAGGCCCATAATAATTTTCCTTGAAGGATATGAAATGTTTCATGTTTAACACCCATCTGTGCAGGAAAGGAGGATTCATAGCAAGTTTTACTCTCACATGCCTATGAATGATCATTTCATCCTGAGATGTTTACCTCAGCCACACACTGTAGTGCTCCGTACTCTGACCTCCTTTGTGTGGGACAGCAGGTGGTGAGGGCAAGGGGAGGCTTTGCAAGGCCATGGACATCATCATCCCTTGCTGATGAAGGACTCATGGGCACCCCTCCTGGGGAATTTGTCTCCTAGTCACTGTTTTCACTTCCTGTTCTCTCATCCTAAACAGACCATGGGCTTTGTGTCCCTGCTGGGTAGTTTGCCTTTCCTAGAGGTGATGGCACTGAGCCTGTTCAGTCTGGATGCTCTTGGTTGGTCTCCTTCAAGTAGCATCTCTGTGCTGGGCTCTCCACGTACTGCTAATTATTGGTGGTGGAGCCACCACACACTCTCATGGGGCTGAACCTGCCAACTGCAACTTGTTCATGCATCTGTCACTCACCTACTGATCCCATTTGTTCTGTTTCTGGGTTGGCCCTGGAAAGCCAGCTGCCACAGCCATTCTTATACACAGTCTTGAGTGGACATAGACTTTTATTTAAAAGAAAAAGTACTTAGATGTGAAATTTCCAGATTATATGTCTTGTGTATGGTTAACTTAGAAACTGTTAAGGTACCCTTGGAAGGATTATTTAAAATCAGAGTTAGGTGGTTGTTATGTTATGTTATGTTACAGTATGTTTAGTCTTGGTGAGGATTTTGAGTCTCCTTCAGTGCATTTTCAGTGCTTTCTGATTTCATTTTGTAAAACTCACTGGATAAACTATGACACATCACATAATCCTTGGGTAATTTTATTTTGGAAAAAATTTAGAAAGTAAATGAAAGCCATCCTTGGTAGTAAACATTTCTAACATGAGAAGTTACAAGGCTGAGACAGCAAGATTGCTGTGAGTTGAGGTCAGCCTGGGCTACAATGTGAGTTCAATGAAAGTCTAAACTTCTTAGCAAAATCATGTCTCAAAAATAAATAAATAAATCAAAACAAAAGATACATTTAAAAAGGTTTAAAAAGACACAAAACCATCTATAAATCAACAAATCAAATCTTGGTGAATTTTTCTTACATATGTACTTTATTCAGCACACTGAGCATTAGGTTTACCATGAGGTAGACATTGATCTACTGCCAAGAAGTTGAACTGTTTCAACTTTTTTGATCTTTGAACTGAGATGAATGTAGATATGCTACTGAATATATACTCTTAGGATTTGGAGAGCTTAGTATAAAGAGAATTTGATGGTTCTTTTTATTTTTGTACTAACTTTATATATGGAAGTAGGATTTGAGCAAAGGATTACTGTTTTTTGAAAAGACTTTCTTGTCTTATTTTAGTGTAACTCAAGTACATATTAATAAGGACCACATAAAAGATGCTATTGTTAAGTCTATAAAAAGATAAAATACAGAATAATAATGAGAGAATAACATTGGCTACTATATTGTGCACAATGATTTCTTAATGATCTATATTTTCATACATTTGTAAAATTTGTTATTCTCTTTACAAATTTTAAAGCATGATCTCACTACGATTGTGAGTTTCCCAGGCCATGCTTAAACCTTTTCTTATTCAATCTCCCTCCCTCTCCCAGAGTGCTAGAATTGCAGGTATTATCTTGAGTTGGTAATCAGCAATAATTTTGTGCATTGATACAAAGAAATATTTGGCTTTGATCTTTAGACACTTTGCAGAAAGAGTGGATCTAGTTAAGCCATCTCCCAACTTCCTAACTGGCAGTTTTTTCAAAGTAAGTAGGATTGAAAATCCCATTAACAATCTTTGTAGATTCTCTATTTTGTAACTGTGGTCATCATGTTCTTCAGAATATCACTGCAAATGCCTTCTACACTGGGACTGAGGCTTGGTGTCCTTGAAGCACATTCTCTCTTTTTTTTTCCCCTAATGGATTTTGATGATTGTTTGAAGTCAAACCACAAGAAAAGTGTGAAACCTAATGCACTTGGGGCACACTGCCCTCCAGAAGGCCAGGACAGTGTAAAATATTATTTTTTCTACCGTTGGACTTTCCAAGTTGTTTTGTTTTGCATTCAGTTTCTATGGATTGAATACTGAGATTTGCGCTTAGCTCCATGGCCTTTCACATTTAAAATTCTTTTTATTTTCATCCAGGTTCCGGATAAGTGGCTATATTGCTGAGGCTCTCCTTAAGTTGGTGATGTTTCTGCCTCAGCCTTCCAGACTGCTGAAATTACAAACACACCACCAGACCTGGTTTCATCACAGTGTTGTTAAAAACTCATTGGCTGAGCATGGAATGTTGAAAATGCCTGCAATGCCTGCACTCAGGAGGCTGAGGCAGCAGGATTCCTGGGAGTTCCAGACAAGTCTGCAACACACTCTGAGTTCAGCTTAGGCCAGAGGAAAAACTTGACCAAAAACTGAAAAAGAAAAAGAAAGAAAACTAAAGGAAAGGGAAATGAAGGGAAGCAGAGGGGGAGGGGGAGGGGAGGGAAGGGAAGGAAAAGGAGAAACAAAACAAAATTCTTGGTGACTGTATGAGTTTTTCTCTACTCGGCAGGCCTTTTTAATCTGTGGTCCAGTTCTTGCAATATAGGACCCTTTTGACTGTTGTCACATTATTATATACCAGGAAACTATGTATTTTGTTGCCTCTACTTTAATGTTTTTTCCATGGCTATATGATGACTCTTTGTCCTTCCCTGTGCATTTTCATTTTGTTTTTTCTATCAGTGCCAAAATGGAACTGGTATTTTGACAGGAATGGCATTTAAACACCTGGTTGCTCTGGGTAGCATGTACATTACAACAACATGAATTCTTCCCATCCACCATCACAGTCTGTCTTTTCTTCTCTTAGTGCCACTTCACTCATTGCTTCAATTTCTACAATTTTCCAAGAACAGGTGAGTTTGGTTTAAATTTTACATGAGTATTAATTCTTTTGGATGAATTATGAAATGAATTGTGCTCCTTGTATTTGAGTCTGCAGTTTGTTTTTAAGCACATAGATATGAATTGATTATGGCATATGGATATTGTACCTTGAAACTGAATTTATTTTTCCATTTGTTCTAAAAGTTTTTCAGTGTAGTTTTAAGTTTCTTATATGAAATGTTGTGTCCTCAGGAAACTGAGACACCTCTTAATTCTTCCTTTCTGATTTGGTAAACTTTTGGTTCTTATTGTTGACTCAATTCTAGGACTAGGACTTCAAGTAGTGTGTTGAAAAGAGTCCAAAGCCTGGTCGTGTTCCTGGCCTGAGAAGCAAATCTTGCAGCTTGTCAGCCTCTGAGCATGATGTCAGCGATGGGCTTGTCATGTCTGTTCTTTGCTGTACTGAGATTCATTCCTCCTACACATGGTGTGTGAATGGTTCTTATCATGAAAGGATGGTGAACTTTTGAATTTCTCAAAGTGATTTTTCCAAATCTCTTGAGGGTTTAGCTGTGCCTCATACTGTGAATGTGGCAAGTGACACTGAATGATTTGTGCAAGTGGAACCATTCTAGCACCACTGAGCGTGAATCCAGTGTTTATTGTGGTGTTTAAATTTTGCATGTGCTGGTGAATTTAGCTGATGAGCATTTAGTTGAATATTTTTGTGTATGTTCATTAAGAATATTTGCCATTAGAACATTACCATTTTTTTTTTAGCATTATGGTCTGGCTTCATTTTCAGGGTGACTTCGTCACTTGAAAGGAATTGGTGGTGGTTCCCTTCCCTTGAAAGACATGAAAATAATTAGTATTTATTCTTTTTCAAAATTTTATTTTGATATAGTAAAATACAACAGAGCAAACAGAACAAAGCACATGAAGACAATGCAGTGAAATTGATACAAAACTTCACAACAGGGTCCATGATAACAGTAATATGTACCATAGTACATCTCATTATCTTCACAATTGGTTTCCATTCAGTTAGTTATAGTGAAATCCAAACAAACACAGAACATTTTAAAACCAGTCAAAAGATAATATTGAATAGAGAAAAGCAATTAATCAGAACACAGCAAAAAATTAAAGACAACATTTCTTTTCAAACACAAGATAGAAAGAAATCCCCCATATTTTCTATATTGCACACAGTCATCTTCCCAAGAGATGCTCTCCTTGCTAACCAAAGGTGGGCAAGTGAGATGTATGGCTCTCAGTCCATGCACCAGTAGGCTCACTGGAGATGCTGCCTGGTTCTCTTCCTGGCTTGCATCAGGGGTGCTTTCCAAGGAAGGCAGGAGAATTGTTTTCTTGTTCAGCTGTGTAAATCCCAACATGGCCAGATCCAGTATTTATTCTGTACTATACACTTCATACAAGTCAGCAGGACATTTATCATATTCTGGCATTTGTTGTTGTTATTAAGCCGTTATGATTGTTGATTGATTGCCCGTGTTTGTTAAAGCTATGTCAAATGGTGTGTTTTTTTCTGAGGGTGTGGGTCAGGGACAACATGGGAGATCATGTACCGATTAAGGATCACATCACATTTTACTTAGCGATGTAGCCATTTACTTTTGTATCTTCAAACTTCCCCTACAGTATATATTTTTGTGAGTAATCTGTTAAGTTATTTAGTCTTTTAAAGCACATTGTTGCAGGTGCAGTTACTCCTGGAGGACACTGGGGCAGGCTAGGGCCAGGTCTCTTATTTCAGGCTTTGTACCATTACCTGCCTGCAGTGTTCCCACCTCCTGACCTGCTGCCTAAAAACAAATGTCTTGCTCCACAGCTGTGGTGAATTCACATGTGGCAGTTGAGATCTCACCTGGGTGGAAGACATTCAGTCAAGGTAGGCTCTGAAACATGCTGATCTTCTTGTACAGAGTTCCAGTGAGTGAGACATGGGGACTCAGGACTGCAGGGACGAACTTGGACAGCAGGGCCACAACAGCCCTCTCTTTTCCAGCATGCAGTGTATGCTGTTTGTTGAGAAGCTGACTGATGGATGAGGAGTCCTGACCTGAGACTTTCTTGCCCATGGTACACTACTAGATGCCGTGGTGTCCTCCACATCTACATGGTCCATCTTCCTCCTACTTCGAAATTCCACAGAGATCTGAGGAGCCCTGGGCTTCCCCTTCAAGGCTCCAAATCTATGGTGAGTTTTAGTGTGAATTTTATGATCAGGAAATTCAATTTGTATACATTTAACCTGGACATTCCACTTCTATGGCCTCATTATAAAAAATGAGATTGAGAGATACCCGTGATCTCTTCTTATTCAGTTAGGAGTGTGGACAGTTGGAAACCATGAATGTACCACAGCAGAGCTGCTCAGTCAATTATACAATTATAGTCACAGAAAATGCTGAAAGAAGGCCATGTCCTAGGCCATGTCCTGGATGCTACCTGAGATGATAGAAGAGCTCATAGCCTGGCCCTCTCTCCACCCAGCAATGAAAAGACCCAGGCCTGAATAGCAGGTGAGGACAGAAGAGAGGAGCTCCTGGAGAGCAGAGCACTGAACCTGGGGGGAAGCCTTTTTAGTGTTTTTTCCATTCCATTGCATTATTTATGGTGTTCTATTCAATATTCCTTTTATTCAAATAAGTTAATATTTAATTGTGGCTAACTTCTTGAATAGGTATGTAAACATGGATGATTTAATTTCATTATATATACTGAAAGTTATGCACAATACAGACACTTCAAATATCACTATAAATATAAAATAAGGAGGCTTGGTATTCAGCAAGCCAACACATCGCTCATAACTAACTTCTAAAAATTCTAACACAGAAAGCCATGAGGATCCTGCTGTGGTGGGTGTCCTTGCCCTTCCTACCATAAAAGCCACTGAGCTGACCTATGCCTACTACTGCCAGAGGACAGCAAGAGTTTTTCTTCAGTGTCTTTTTCCAGCAAGGAAGTCCTGACTCTTCCTGCTTTCAGGCAGCACAGGGAATGTGCAGCTTGTCCAGGAGCCCAGCAGTGCCTGCCTTACAACCTTTTCCCCCACCTCATCCATGCTGCAGCCCTGCAGGCAAGGGAAGGCAGAGCAGCCAGGATGCAGCAAAACCTCTGATTCCTCAGCCCCAGGGGCCTCAGTTCCTGCATCCTGGTCTGAGCCTCCTGAATCTCAGGATTCAGGTGCTATCCTGAATTCGTCTGGCTTAGTGGGCAGGGCACCCAATCTGCACCTCTGGAGATCAAGACCACGAAGGCCACTGTCTTCAATGACCCTTCTACTCTGCAAATTTTGCTTCTATCTTTGCAACTGAGGCAGTGGCATTGGAACAAAACACAATATTTTCATTACATTTCTCTTTGTTGTTATTTTTTCTGGCTTCTTTGTTTTTTAAAGCATATATTTAGAACTGCATTTTGCCAAAAAAAAAAAAAAAAACAGTTCTTTGCCTTTTCACTTCCCAGATAACTGAAGTTTTTACAGATTTCTACTGTAGTTCAAACCCTATGTGCCTGAATGCTGAGAATCCACTCTCAAGTTGGTAGAATGAGGGAAGCAAAGAAGAAACTGAAATTGGCGACACTGCTGTGCCTTCCAGCATTTTGTACAGCAAACCCTGAATCATGCCTTTTTACCCATAACATATGGGCTTCAATACCAAGTGAATCTGCCACTGACAAATGAGTTTCCTACATTTACTTCAAACAATCTCATTTCCCCTCAACTTGGTAAGCACATGGTCTAAGGATTCTTACATCCAAACTTCAAAAATAATTTCCAGTAAACAAGAGACTGCTACCCATCCTGAAATTATGGTGGGGTTGTATGTAAAGACATAATCTGATCCACATCGAGGCATTCATGAGCTAAGGGGGCAGAGATGGCTTGTGCAGATAGAAACACTTTGAAATTGTCAATCAGCAGCAGCATCAAGGAGGGAGTAGAGCTGCCAAACCCTCACATTTGGGTGATGGAATCATTTGGTGGGTTTTGCCTTGGGTTTACTGAGGTGGCTCAGTAAATCTAGGTTGCTGTAGTGCAGTGCCAAAGGGAAGTCATGTCCATGTAGCATTTATTTGGAGTTATTCTTTTGCAATTGTGAAACCTGCATGCATGAGGTTTTACACCTCTGCCACTGAAGAATCATCCACAGGCATTATTTCCATGACTTGTAAAGGATCAGTTTATTTACACAACATGCAGAATGCTGTTCTCAGCCTTGTTTTTCTCACACTTGTGCATTTTCAATCATTTCTTCAAAAGGAAGCTAAACGATTTAGTTTGAGCAAACTTCAATTGTGTTGCCGTGCTCCTGTGTGATGTCCTTGTTGACAGACCTGAAGAGGAAGTGAGGTGGACCTTCTGGGGGTTCAGCTCCAGAGGGATACTCTGCTCAGGGTATCAGTCAGGGCTGTCTCAGCTGACTGGCCACTCTGGCATCCAAATGCCCTTGCTCAGTGTTGTCCCTGGTGTTTGGAAGAACTGGTTTGCAGTGTAGACTCCCAGTGCACTGGTTAGCCCATGAAAAACCTTGCTGTGCTGAGTTTTTCACCGCTAGACCTGCACCTCAAAGCCCCTGGCCAGAGTTCCCTCCAAAAATCATGCATGGCTTCTCCAAACAGCTCTCCTGTGCATGCCCTACGTGAAGGCTAGGGAGGTTCCCAGTTCCTTCCTGCTTCAAACAGTACTGTGAATCAATCTCTTGAAAAGAAATCTTGAAAATTTGTGTAGCATTCTATGTTGGAGAAACCTCTCTTCTTAGTCCTGTGAGGTCTAGTGACGGCTCTGTATATAGCTGTGATGGGAGCGATGGTACAGGACTCTGTCCCCCATGTTCTCTTCATCGCTGTTCAGCTCCTGCCTTAAAATGTGCCATTGGATGGGGAGACAGCACATCTCAGTGATTTGTGCCTGTGCTTATCAACTTAGGGAGGCTGAATGTTTTCTGCACCTGTTGGCCACAGGTGGTGATTTCCTTTTGAATTACAAGACTTTCTCACTTCTCTCACAAAATGAACTGGTGAGACCTCTTTTACTCCGATAATTCAAACCCTGGGAAGGTGAAGCACTTTCATCACCAATCACAGCACTACACAATGAACCAATCACAAATGCTAGGTTTAGCTGCCTCTTTGACTTCAGGAGGCTTTGGTGGGGACACCCAGATACAAACAATAACACCTTCGAAAGTAAATCCTCTGAAGATGCCCATGCTCTGGACTAGAAGATAATTCCCTGCCTTAGTCCAGGGTTTATCTTATTTTATTTTATTAATTTATTTTTTAAATCTCTCACTGTGTAGTTCAGGCTGGCCTTCAATTCACTATGTAAATTAGGCTGACCTAGACATTGGAATAATCCTCCTGCCTCAGCTTCCTAAGTGCCAGGATTACACGCATGTACAATCACACCCAGCTATTGTTTGTTAAGCTGTATTTATTGATTTACTTGAGATTACTCAATTCAATTATATTTGTTATACTTAAGTATACAAAAATGCTAATAAATGTAATAAAATTCCAGCCCAATGTAAACAACTTAGCAACTTAGCAAGGCCCTGTCTGGGAATAAATTATGATAAAAGGACCAAGGCACTGGATTCAATCTTCAGCACAGCAAAATTAAATAAATCTATAAATAACAGACTTTGTATAAAATAATCTATAAATAAACAATACTTCTTAGAAATAAATCTATAAAAAACAAAATTGCTTGTCAGTAAATCTGTAAGTAAATAAAGCTTTTGTGGATAGCTCAGATCAGAAGTGTTTTAAAAGCAATTTTATTTCATTATAATTGACATACAATGAACTAACAGGGTTAAATACAAAATTGGATGAAACTTGACATGGGTCAGATATGTAGCTCATTGGCAAAGTGCTCCCTGGCAATCACAGGGTACAGAATATGGATCCTGGTACCAAAAATAAACAAATCTGAAATTAAAAACAAACAAACCTCTAGGAATCTTGTCATACATGAGCCCCTTGAAAATCATCACTGAAGTGGTGATGTATACGTCACCTTCACATTTTCCTTATGGTTCCTTATAATTGCTTCCTTCCATCCTAAGCAATGTGTCTACTTTTTGTCTCTGGGAAACACTTTGTATTTTCTAGAGTTGACAGGCCTGTAACTACACAGGATGCTGGTATACTAAGATGCTAAAAATTAAAATAATTGATTAAAAGATAATTAACAAAACAGTTACTTAAAAATATAGTTATTAGTAATATTGTCATGATGTACTAAACTCATTACCCTAGTAACCAAGCACCAACCACATAGTTATAAATTAACTGACTGCATAGTTCTGCTGTTCTGTAATGCGTCACCCCTCCCCCCACCTTAGTGACCTGTGTGCTATGTCAACATTTGTTCCCCTTGTAAGAGACAAATGATCTTGTGTCAACCATTATTCCCTTTATGAGAGACAAATGTTCCTGGAATTGGCAGCCCAAGTGCTATGAATTGGCTAACCACCCACTGTGAAATGCCTCTTACCTCTGCAAAGGGGAACAAAGGCCCACCTTATTTCTGTTTCTCATCACTATGTACTTAATGATCAATGAGCTAATCATAAATGAACTATAAAAATCAGTCAAAACTCTAACTCAGTTGCAAAGCTTTGCAAATTCCATCTGCACTGTGTCGCTGGGCCAGCTAAAATAAAAGCGATTCTTTTAAAAAAGACATCTTATGCCATTTGTCATCTTGGGGTCTTGCCTGTTTTTCATCATGGGGGCCCTGTTTTTTGAGCAGAGTACAACATTTGGGGGCAATCTGGGATTACATGGGGACCCCTCCCCACATTTTTTCACCAATCGATCGGCTTGAAACATCTGTAAGTATTTGGATCTTTTATTCTTTGTAATTTGAGTGCGCACCTTTGAAGTTGCAGAGAGCTTGGCTGGTTCCTTCTGCACCCGAGCGGGATGCCCTCCGGGACAGGGCTTCTAGGCCATTTATGATTTGGGATTTTTTTTATCCGTTTGGTTTTGTGCTTGGCATATTTTTACGGTGGAGCCATTTGTTCATTTGAATCTGTTACCTCAGTACAAACATTTAGATTTCTTTTTTCTCTTAAACTACTGTTGCACGTTCCATGCGGCTTATTGGACTTAAGGGTCATAATGAAAATTTATTTCCCTTTAGGTCACCGAACCATGGACAGAAAATCCTTTGTTTTTGTCTTTAATGTTGGTCTTGTCTTTTGTGGCACCTTGTTTAATGTTTTAGTTCTCAACTGATTGTGTACAACCTTGGCATGTCTTTAAAAGTGTTTTTCTGGTTAAAATGTAAATATATAACAATACATATATATTTACACAGACACAGACACAGATATATATATATATATATATATATATATATATATATGGCTTTTAAAATCCTATTGGCATTACCAAATAAAGCCAGGTCATACTGTTATTGAGCCAGTTTAAAAAGTTACAGTTTTTAAAGTGTAACATTTTAAGATGGTAAAAAGACATAAAATGATTTAATATATTTTAGACTACTAAGAAAGTCACTTCAAGGATTTTGTTAAAATTTTTAATGTTGTCTAAAAAGCTAGAAAAAAGGTAATTGGTAATAAACAGAAACAGAAAAACAAATGTGTTCAGAATTTGACAGTATTGGATCAGTAAAACCTTACTGCAAAATGTTTCCATTAAAATGAGATTGTATTCTAAAAAGGGGAGGACAAACTAGAGCCCTTTGTCATCTCAAGTTTATATAATGATAAAAAGTCAGTGTTGACCATATATAAAATATATTTGCCTATGAAAATAAAAATTAAAAAGGACTGTGATTCTCAGTCCCATCCGGACTAGAAGCCATCAGCGTTCAGAATTCCTGTACTCCTCTTCCTCACCCCCCTTTTTCTAAGGACCCTCGTGGCCTTATTTCTCTTTTGAAATTTGTCTTCTCCATTCATCACCCCACTTGGGATGACTGCCAGCAGATTTTACAGGTTTTGTTTACAGTAAAAGAGAGAGAGAAAAAAAAAACCTTCATGTTGTGGGATAAAAAGCAGTGTGCATTCCAAATAAAAACCTGTCCTCTGATCCCAAATGCCAGAACCAAGTTTCCCTTTGTCCTGCCCCAATGGGACAACCAGAGGTAAGAAGGCTCTCGTTCAGTATTGCCAGTTGTTCTCAGAAGCCTTTAAGGGCTGCTAGAAAACCCACCAATTTGTCCAAGGTAACAGAGGTGAGACAATTAGATGATGAGTCTTCGTCAGGGTTTCTAGAGAGATTGCTAGAGGCCTATTACATTTATACACCTGTAGATCTGGTAGCACCTAAAAAGGCAAGGGCCATTAATATTACCTTTGTAACTGTCAGCACCTGATATTAAGCAAAAGTTGCAAAGAATTAAGAGATTTTAAAAAATGTCCCTCAGTTAGTTATTAGAGTTTTCTTAAAACTGACTCTTTCCTCCAGCTGGTGCAAGCCATTCAACAGATTCCAGTTCCTGTGACTAAAAAACAAATATAAAAATTTCTAGGAGCCATAGGATATTGCCTGCTTTAGATTACAGACTCACAAGACCAGGCTTTTCAGCAATTGAAATCAGCCTTAACAGAAGCTCCAGTTCTGGCTGTGTCAAAGTTGCAAAAACCTCTTTCCCTCTATGTTGATAAAAAACAAGGGACAGCAAAAGGAGTACTGACCCAGAGTTTAGGACCATGGCAAAAGCCTATTGCCTATCTTTCCAAGAGACTTGATAATGTGGCAGCCCAATGTCTGCCTTGCCTGCAGATGATTGCCTCGGTGGCCCTCCTGGTGAAAATGACCCACAAGGTGACATTTGAACAAAAACTTCTAATTATCTCCTCTCATTCACTGGAGACTCTCATCAAAGCTTCACCAGACGGATGGCTGCCTATCAGGCATTACTTCTAGATCTGACTACCATCAGTTTCAAGGGGACAGTGTCTTTAAACCCAGATACTCAGCTGCCTGATGATGACCTCTCCTTGCCCCTCTGATCATTTCATGGGGCTTTGACCAGACTTGACAGATGAGCCACTGTCCGGAGTTCCATCATATTTCTCTGATGAAAGCAGTCACATATATCAAAGTAAGCAGGTCGTGGGAGCCACTGTCACAGACTCTCAGATTCTATGGGAACAAACCTTAGAGCCAAAAACATCAGCCCAATGGGCTGAACACATTGCACTCACTGAGGCCCTCAAGTTGTCAGACAGATAGCAGATATGCATTTGCTACTGCCCATGTTCATGGAGCCATTTATCAGGAATGAGGTTCACTGACTTAAGGGGGCCAAAAGATAAAAATGCTCCCCAAGTTTTGGATTTGTTAGCTGCCATTTGGATGCCAAGGAATATGGCTATTAAATAATCTAACAGATGCAGCTCCCCAAAAAGCAGCCACAAAATCAGTGGGGATTGAGACAATCCCGGCATTGCTACTGATTCCACCCACTCTGTCAGAGCCCCTTTGCACTCAAAAAGACTTACATTTGGCAGCTCAACTCCAAGCAAAGTCTGATATCCCTGGGGGCTGGTACCAACTGCCTCATACTCAAGTCCTCCTCTGCGAGGCCTTGAGATAAAAACACATCCAACAAGCTCATCAGTCCACTCAAATGGGAGGATCAAAACTCGCTGC
Organism: Cavia porcellus; assembly: GCF_034190915.1. Lineage (NCBI taxonomy): Eukaryota > Metazoa > Chordata > Mammalia > Rodentia > Caviidae > Cavia > Cavia porcellus. Next base: position 397,717 of record NW_026947533.1, on the reverse strand, counting down.
CCTTTTTGAGATCATTTCTTTATCCCTCAGTTATCAAAGCTTACTCAGTCTGTGAGCCTTAGAGGCCCTGTGTGCCAGTTGGTAAATCTTAAGCAACCACAACAAATGAAAACCACTTGGTATCATGGGACTGTGCCTGAAAAACATTGAGAATTAGATTTTACAAAAAAAAAAAAAAACCTGGACTTCAAGGGAATGAGTACTGGTAGATAGCTTTTCCCAATAAGTCTTGAGTCAGCCCTGATAGCAGTTTTTCCAATTTGGCCTCCCTTTATCCATGGGGTCTGACAATGGCCCGGGTTTTATAGCCCAGATAACTGAAAAACTAACCCAAGCTTTGCAGATTGATTAAAAACTCCATTGTGCTTACCGGCCTTAAAGTTGAGGACAAATAAAAAGTATAAACCAGACTTTAAAAATGGTAGTAACTAAGATGACATTCAAAATTGACGAGAACTGGGTGAGTCTCCTTCCTTTTTCCCTCTTGCGTGCACAACGTACCCCCTATGTTACAGTTGTTTCCCCTTTAATGTTCTATGTGGGAGACCTCCTCCTCTTATTCCTAAGATTTCTGAAAAAAAAATTAGCTGAGCTGGCTAATCAAGATCTTGCTAAGTTCCTCCAGGCCCTTCAACTTGCTCTGACTTCCATCCATCAGTTATTCCGAGAACAACAACCTCTGCCTACAGCCCATCCTGAAGACAAACGTCCTGCCGTGAAACCTAGGACACTACTCATCAAGAGACATCACCGTGAGTCCCTCAAACCATGGTGAGAAGACCCTTACACAGTGGTCCTCAGCACTCTGACTGTCTTCAAAGTCATAAAAAAGCCTGCCTCAATTCATCATTGCTACCTCAAGCCAGTTCTGGCCTCTGACAGCAATCAACCTACAGGTAAGTGGACTGTTGTTCCCTCCAAGGATTCTTTAAAGCTTAAGATTGCCAAATGTATCTGATAATCTTGTTCTTAGGTGTTTTTCCTTATGGAGACCCCAAGGAGATACCTTGTAACCCACTGTTTAAAACTTACAATTACTGACTATTTCACTGGTAAATTATTGGAAGCCAATGCTACTGTCTATAAGATAATTAAGATAAATTTATGTTCCCTATTAGATAACATCCCAGCAAAAATTAGACAAAAAAAATTGTTGTTGGGTGTGCATGTCATGCTGCCTGATTGGTTGCTAATCGAGATGTACAGGGACCTATGTATTCAAAAAAATTTACCGTCCACTTGCTGGTATCTTTGTCCCCAAAAGCAACAGCCAGCCTCTGATTATAGGTGTTCACAATCCATAGAGACAAAATATTTTGTAGACATTGGGGTTGTAAATTTGTATCTCCTTGACAGGGAAGTAAATGGGGTCTTTAACTTTTTCCTCACTTTTGAGACCCAATCTTCTGTTCTCCTCCACTAGACTTCCTGCTCCTGAGACCTTTTTGCCCTCTGCGATTTCTGTGACATCTTGAGCCCCTTCTTGCCTCTGGACATTGCTTATGGCAAATCAACTTTTAAATTCCTGTACAGATGACAACTTTGTTGGTGGGATGCTAAGCCCCTGCTCACACTGGACAATGTACAGGGTGCTCCAGGAATCCGTGTTTACTCTGCCTCCTACTCCTTGCACACTTCCCCTAATGCTGCACTCTGTAATCCTACCTCTTCAGCTTTGATTTATACTTTTTCCTATCCTGCTAATCAACACCTTGTTGCTCCCAATGGAGCCTGGTTTGCCTGTAGTTCTAATATAACTCCTTGTTCCATGCATCACCTGTTTACCCAGTGCTCTGAGCTTTACATATTAGTCCATATCTTTCCCCAAGTGTATTGGTACCCTAGAGATAATGGTAAGAGTCACTTGTTCCCTAGCTTTGACTTAAAGAGTCCAGTAAGAGCAAAAAAAAATCCTGCATTATTACCTGTATTACTAAAAATTGAGATAACAAGGTCAATAGGTTTAAGAGTGTCCAGCCTAATAGTCAAAAGACCAAAATTATAGACACTTATGTGTACTCATTGACCAAGATTTAGCAGCCCTTAGTGATTCTGTCTCCAAATTAGAGGATTCTTTAAGTTCACTGACTGAGATGGTTTTACAAAACTGGCGGGGTCTAGATCTCCTGTTCCTAAAGGAAGGAGGCTTTTGTCTGACATTAGGAAAATATTGTTGTTTGTATGCCAATCATTCTGGGGTTATCAGACAAAGTATGGTCAGCCTTAAAGGGCAGCTACAGGATCAAGAACAAGCCAGACAAACGGAACAGAATTGGCTTGAGGGATGGTTTTCTCTATCTCCCTGGTTGACAACATTAATCATAGCAGCCTCCAGACCTCTGTTAATCTTACTTACTTGTTTAACAATTGGACCTTGCATATAAACAGATTAGTAATGTTATACTAAGATGCTAAAAATTAAAATAATTGATTAAAAGATAATTAACAAAAATATTTACTTAAACATGTAGTTATTAGTAATATTGTCATTCTATACTGAGCTCAATACCCTAGTAACCAAACACCAACCACATAGTTATAAATTAACTGACCACGTGGTTCTGCTGTGCTGTAATGCGTCATCCCCCCACCTTAGTGACCTGTGTGCTATGTCAACTTTTGTTCCCCTTGTAAGAGACAAATGATGCTGTGTCAACCACTGTTCCCTTTATGAGAGACAAATGTTCCTGGAATTGGCAGACCAAGGGCTATGAATTGTCTAACCACCCACTGTGAAATGTCTCTTACCTCTGCAAAGGGGAACAAAGGCCCACCTTATTTCTGTTTCTCATCACTATGTACTTAATGATCAATGAGCTAATCATAAATGAACTATAAAAATCAGTCAAAACTCTAACTCAGTTGCACAGTTTGCAAATTCCATCTGCACTGTGTCGCTGGGCCAACTAAAATAAAAGCACTTCTTTTAAAAAAGACGTTTTGCACCATTTGTCATCTTGGGGTCTTGCCCCGTTTTTTCATCATGGGGCCCTATTTTATTTGAGTAGAGTACAACAAAGAGCTGAGTGCCAATTAGTGACAAGGGAACTATGTGGCAAGGGGAACTTAGAGTGTGAAGTCCTCGGGTGTCCCTGCCTCACCAGAAGGAAATGTTTAATTGGATTAGGAATTTGGTTCCATTTCAGCAATAATTGTCACACCCATGCTTGGCAATATGATCACTTTCAGAATTCAGAAATTATATGAGTCTGAATGAGTAGCAAGCTTGTCTTGGAGAACTGATGCTAGCTTTTATTTCATCCTTACTCTGTTGCAGACCATTACTATCATTTAAATGTAATGTCTTCACTTTACACGGTAACTATGCTCCTTTTGTTTTCACATACTGGGTTTCTAGGTGGAAAATTAATAGAAAGGAGTGAAAATCATTAAGATGAAGTCTGCTGCCTCTAACACAGACTTCCGACTCTCTGTTCTGTTGTGTCCTGTCCTGGCCTGTTCTCAGAATATTTTCTGACATCAGTGGATTTTTTATTCCTGGAGGATTGAACCTTAATCCTGAAAATATTTGCAGCCCATTATGGAAAGAGTCCACTGATCCTTGAAAGAAAGCAGGGGTAGCCATGAAATGGCAGGGATAAATAAGAAATTTAGAGAAGACCTAACACCACCACTTCTCAAAATTCAATGAAATTGAATGGTAAATTGTTCTTCCCAATTCATTCCTGGAAGCAAGCATTACCCTGATACCAAAACCAGAGAACAATCCAAATAAGAAAGAGAATTACAGACCATTCTGCCTAGTGAAAATTGAAGCAATATCCTCAGTAACATACTGGCAAACAGACTGCAGAATATCATCGAGAAGATTGTACAACATGATCAAGTGGAATTATTCCCTGGGACGCAAGGGTGGTTCAACATACATAAATCCATACATATAATACACCGTATTGACAAATCCAAAAGCAAAAATCATTTGATCATTTCAATAGATGCAGAAAAAGATTTTGACAAAGTCCATCACCTATTCATAATAAAAAACCTACAAAAATCAGGAGAGATGATCTTTGTCTCAATCTGATAAAAGCCTTTTATTACAAACCAACATTCAACCTCATACTAAGTGGACAAAAACTGAATTCTTTCACTCTAAAATGAGGAACAAAACAAGGATGTCTACTGCCTCCGCTCTTATTCAATATAGTCCTGGAAACTAGCTGGAGGAATTAGACAAGAGAAAGAAATAAAAGGAATAAAGATAGAAATGAAAATGTTAAACTATCATTATTTGCAGAAGACATGATACTCTACTTAGAAGACCATAAAAATTCCACCAAAAGAATTCTAGTTAAAGAAGAAAATTCAGTAATATAGCTTGTTAAAAAGACAACACTCAACAATCACTAGATTTCATAAACAAGAATAAAAAACTCATGGAAAGAGAAATCAAGCAAACAATAACTTTTACAATAGCATCCAACAAAATGAAATACTTAGGAATCAATCTAACAAAGGATGTAAAGGATCTCTATACTGTAAACCACAGTACTCTCAAAAAGGAGATTGAAGACGATATTCTAAAATGAAGAGCTATCCCATAGTCTTGGGTAGGGAAATTCAATATAGTGAAAATGACCATACTTCCAAAGCTATTGTACAGATTTAGTGCAATCCCAATCAAAACCCTGTAGCATATTTCAAAGAATAACACAAAATAATTCCAAAAATTCATCTGGAACTAGAAGAGACCTAGAGTAGCAAAGGTGATGCTTTGAAACAAAGGAAAGATAGGGTTCATCAAAATCCCTGACTTGAAATTATACTATAAAGGTAACGTGATTAAAAAAATAAGATGTGGTACTGACAACAAAACAAACAAAACCAGACCCAAAGATCAAAGGAACAAATTAGAAGATGGAAAAACAACCCCAGACCACTAAACCATCTTATCTTTGACAAAGGTGCCAAACAAAGTCATTGGAAGAAAAGCAGCCTCTTTAATAAATGGTGCTGGAAAACCTGGCTCTATACGTTATGAATATTATCTTTCAACGTGTATTAAGCTAAGATCAGAATAGATCAAAGATCTTATATTAAAACAGAAACATTAAATCTGCTGCAAGTTAGAGTAAGTAAAACTCTTGCAGACATTGATGTACGAAAAGACTTTATGAAGAAAACTTGGATTGAACAGCAAAAATCAAAGAGAATTAAGTGAGAATCTCACCCTACTGAAAAACTTTTTAACAGCAAGAGAAATCACTAACAGAGTGAAAAGACAACCCACAATGTGGGAGAAAATATTTGCCAACTCTTCCTCAGACAAAGTATTACTATTGAGAGCACGGAAAACTAAAAAATTACAGTCTTCCCAGATTTAAAGACCCAATCCAAAAATGTGCATCTGAGGTGAAATTCACAGTTCTCAGATGAAAAAATAGAAACAGCAAATAAATACGTGATAAAATATTCTGCATCACTCGACATTTAACAATTGCAAACTAAATAACACTGATATGTCACCTTGCTCCAGAAAAAAAAATGCCTACTGTCAAGAAATCAAGCAATAACGAATGCTGGAGAGGTTGTGGGGGAAAAAGGAATCCTTCTCCATTGTTGGTGGTAAGGCAACCACTGTGGAAATCAGTGTGGAGATTCCACACAAACTAGGTCTACAGGTCCCACTCAACTCAGTTATTCTCCTTCTGGGTATCTACCCAAAAGAATAAAAATCATCATACCACAATGATATATGTGCACCCACGTTTATAGTAGCACAGTTTGTGGTAGCCAGATCTTGGATGGAATGCAGGACCTCTAGCTTGCCAGCCAGGCGATTAAGCTAAATCCCTGGACCCTTTTTTTACTTTTTAACTTTCAAATAAAATGCATTTGGGAGAAAAAACAAGGACTGAGGTAAAGACTTTCAGTGCAAATACCCATCAGACGAGCTGAGGTCAACATTCCAGAAGACAGCCAGCTCCAGGAGCCTCCACCATCTTTCATTGGGGATCCACAGTTCCAGGGTGGGTTTTTTTTTCTGTAATTATTCTTGGTGGGGAAGGCAGGCAGGAGAGCAGGAGCCAATCAGTGATGAAGAGGCTGGCTGTAAGAACTGTCCAATCAGGCGGGCCAAGGTAGGCGGTCTCTTCCGTGTCATGGCGTCAATTGCAAAGCCAGGGCAAAAAAGAGAGCGCTAGATGTTTGCTAGACCACTATTTTTTGCTTCTATTCACTGTGGACTGCTTAGAAAGAACCTGGGAGACCTCCAAACAATGCAATGGTGATGTTATGGGATGGGAGCAGTTAAATGGGGTGGAATCTTGTTGAGACCAGTTAGAAGTGGTTTGAAGGGGCTGGGGTTTAGCTCAGCTGCATAAGTGCCTGCCATAAAAGCAGGCAGTCATAAGTTCGATCCCCGGTACCAATAAAAAGGAAAAAGACAAAAAAAAAAAAAAAAGTGGCGAGAAGCAGCTGTGCTGTCTAGAGCCTGTGTGCTTAGCCTCAGACCCTAAGGTCGTCTAGTGCTAGCAGTGAGTCATCCTCTGTCTCTTTTACCTCTCACTGGGGCCAGGAGAGTTCTGGGTCCCTAGAACGCTGTCACCACTGTGATACAACCAGGCCACAAGGCCATTTTTGAAATCGCCTGCTGCCCTTGCTCCTCCAAGTCTGGGCCCAGGACGGGGCATGAGGAGAGCCTGATTCCGATGTGGTTTCAAGCTGGGTGCAGCTGTAATAAGCCAGGTCTCTGCTCTCATTCCTGTCAGCAACAGATCTGAAAGCCAGAAGTTTATAATTGTCTGTGCTGCAGGACCTCATAGCCACAACTGCTCTCCTTAAAGTTATGCATTTATGTATTTTGTGATCACCTAAATTTATACTATGTTCTCACATTTTCAACCCCATGACAGGTGTTGGCAAAGATTATGAGAATTCAGAGATGTGTAGTGATATACTTCAGTGGAGGAAGGCTTTCCAAACACCTGGTGAACTCCTGTGTATGATAAATAACAGTGCAAAGAATTTCTGAGCATTCTTTATGTGACACATGTGCTCATAATGTATGTTTGTGAGAACAGCCATAGAGGTTTGAATTTTGAGAAAAATGAAGCAGATATAAAAGTGTCATCAAGGCCAGGGTAAAGTGTGCTTGCTAAGGATAAATTCCAGAAAGGGCTGCGTGTTAAATTCTCTTTGAAAAATGCCTAAATTTAGTCATTTGCATGAACATATACACGTGATTTCCTTCTGAATGGAAAGGAATATGGGTGTCATCTCTGAATGAAGAGGTGATTTAATAGCGTGGTTGATCATATACATTGTTTAAATATGGAAATGCTCTGTAATGGACTTTACTAATTCGTGTAAAGAGATGCCCTAAATTGAAATTGTGCAGGGATATCAGTAGTTATGTCATGAAGGGTTTTCTGCTTAGGGTGGATCAGATGAGCATGGAAAGGATGTGGAAGTGACTGGCAGGACACAGTGTGCAAATAGCAGGACATACAACAGAGAGGGTCTTCACTGAAAGTCAGGTAGTTCTTAGGGTAAGCATGAAGTTAAAGTTAAATTATGATACCTTCCTTGAGGTGAATAGCACAAGCTCTGGTAAGAATCAGTATTCCACATCCCTGTCAACCCATGAATTCTGTGTTGTTCACTTGAGATCTAGTTTTGATTATCTTGAATTATGACCCAGTATCATGAAGGTGAAATTTGAATGTTTTTTGTACCAAGGATCGAACTCATGATCTCAAGCTTGCAGGTTAGGTTTTCATGCTGCTAGCTAAATACCCAGCTCTGAAACTGTTTTCTGTATGTTATAGATGATATCAACCTTGTTCCTCAGAAAATGTTGAATATTGTGCAATTTTTCTATATTGTATTGCTATAACTTTTTAAAGCAAACCAAAGGTGTCTTATGCAGTCACTTTTCAAGTTTCACATTGTCTGTGCAGTATCTCAGTGAGGGTTTCTCTATTTCAGACAGCTCTGTAACTTATGCTAGCCCCAAACTCAAGACAGTTGTCCTGCATCAGCCTCCCAAGATATATTTCTTATTTATGAATGGAAAGTGATCATTTATTGACCCTGAGCTATAATTTGAAGCTTGCACCTGGTTTCATTGTTTATACGTTTTTTACGTACAGCAGTTTTCCATGAACATTTGAGTTACTATTTATGTACCATATTTGATGTTATTTATGTTTTGTTCTGTGAAACCAAATTCAAATATCAAAATGCTGCTTAAGTATATTAAGAACAAAGGACTGTTGCCTAATTGAGATTTGAAGAGATATCATTGGTCTTACATCAAAGTGATTGATGAGATATTTGTCTGCCTCTGTGCTTCAAGGATGCTGGTCCTGCAGGCTCTCACTATGAGCTCTGCATTAGAGACAATGCACAGCGACTCTTTTTTTTTTTTTTTTTTGTCTTTTTTTGAGACAGCGTCTCACTATGCAGTTCAGGCTGGCCTTGAGCTCACTTTGCAGCCCAGGCTGGTCTCAAACTCGCAAGGATCCTCCCACCTCAGCCTCTGGAGTGCTGGGATGACAGGCGTGAACCGCCAAACCCAGCACACAGTGACACTTGCAGTGACTCAGCAAAAGAATCAGTGCTCTTATTTGGCTGTTACATTAGCTGTGAGTTGCATTATGGCATCAAATTTGCTGTCTCAAAATATGTGTATGTACAAGCAATTAATCCCCAAGATTTGGAATTAAGATTTTAAGAAATCAGTCTCCATTCAGCTGTTATGTGGGTTTTATTTGTTTAGTTTGTTTTATTGAGACAGGTTTTCTCTACGTACATCAGCTAGATTTGAACACTTTATGGAGTGCAGAATTGCCCTAAGCTCAAAGCAGCCATCCTGCATCAGCCTCTTGAGTGCTGGGATGATAGATATGTGTGGTTTTACCCTAGAAAATATTGAGGCTTGTAACTTAGCTGTGTTGTAGATTGGCATAATAGATGCCATCTTGAGCTTTGCATTTAACTAGTGCCCTGTATTTCACCCAGAAAAATGGAAAAATCACTCAGGGTAGAAGACCCAGGAGAAAAGCAAAATGAGCTGTACCCAAAGAAAAAAATTAACCTGCTCAACAAAAGAAGCAGAATACAGTTGTCATCCAAAAATTATTATAAGATTCTAGCTAAATGATTTCCAACAGGATCTTTTTGTGATTCTATCTTTTAAAATATCTGTAACTTTCCAGTTCAAAGCCTCTTCTTTAGATCCTGAAATGGGGATGGGGGTTTTTTATACAAGTGGTCCTGAGACCAGCTAATGAAATTCCACATTTCTCAATTGGTTTGCTTGTCTTCCTATATTGTTGTTCACAAACTCAACTCAAGCTGCAGAAACCTTTACTGACACAAGCAAACAACAGGATTAAATGACATTGCCACTGAAATGAAAGAATAATAGTGAAAAGGAGAGGAGAAAAAAGACAACTGCCATGTGTTATAATGCCCACCTCTTTTCCCTAGTGATGAAGAGACTGAAACAGGAGAATGGCCATGTATTCAAAGACAGGCTAACCTACATAGTGAGGAGGCTGGCCAGAACTCCTAAGTGAGACTATGTCTTTAAATTAAAAAACTAAAATGAAAAACATAAACAACCAAGGTGACAGAAAGACTACGAAAAAAATTATAGAGCTGAGTGAAAGTTGACTTATGCAAAATGGGATTTATTGAATGATGCTGCAGAAGAAGGAAGGCTATGTAGTGGCATCCAGGAGGCAGTGACAAAAACAGATTTAGGAATGGCACCTACTGTGCTACAGCACAACAATGACCTCCTTCCTCCAATACATTTGCAGTTCACTAGAATGAGGACTTTTAAAAGCTCGTGGAAGGGCTGGGGATTTAGCTCAGCGGCATAAGCACCTGCCTTGCAAGCAGGCGGTCGTGAGTTCGATCCCTGGTACCAATAAAAAAAAACGAAAAAGACAAAAAAAAAAAAAAAAAAAAAAAAAAAAAGCTCATGGAAATCTTAAATTCATGGCAAACAAGCAGCTTGAAATCCAGGCTTTGGAACATGGCCTTTAGCAGAATTTCATATTTAAATTGAAATAAGAAAAATATAATCCTGCCCTGTTTGATGTCAAATGCACCAAGTTTTATGGCTCACAACATTGAGAAAGGAAGTCACAAACCAAAAGAGGTTCAAAAATTTTCTTAGAAAAAAGAGAGAAGAATAGCCTTGAATTTTCAGGAGTGGTCTTCAGTGTTTTGTCCACAGACCTATTGTCAGGGGTCATTTATACAGGAAAGCCACAATGTGGGTACAGTGTGGGTCTCAGACTACATTCAACCTATAAACTTATGGCTGCTTAACTAATATTATTCATCAGGAGAACAAGTCAGCCAGAAAAGGTATGTGGGAAGAGCCAAGGCATTTTGTGGGAACAATAGTCCAGTTGTTCTGGTCATTGACTATGGTGATTGATGCCCATCTGAACTTCCTGGAGGAGGTGGTGGTAACTATAGTACATTTCAAGCTGTTGTTTCTCTCTTCAGGAGCATGTAGACCTGGTCACTTCATCTTCACCTTCAGGTCTGGCTTTCTTCAACTGTGCCTGTAGCAGTGATTGTTGTATTAGTTTTTTGCATTGACTCTTGAAGGTTCCAGTTCCTCTATGATTGTATATCAATTTCTGTCTACATTGACATCCTTTGCTAAAATCACAATAGTATTTGAATGGATAAAGTGATGTTAATACATTTAAAATATTCATTAATACAGGCCAGGGCTTTAAGCTCAGCAAGCAGAAACGTCTGCCTGGAAAGTGCTAGGTTGTAACTTTGATCCCTGGTACCTATAAACAAAAGTAATTTAAACTGCAAGGAAAGAAAATCATTTCATTTGTGAAAATGTAAGTTTACAAAATTTATAACTAAATATGTCAAGGGCAAATTAAACATTGTTAATAGTCATATTTAGTATCTAAAGTTGTTGGTTCGGGGGATTAAGGTCAGTGATACAAGAAGCTGCCTGGAGAGCACAAGGTCATGAGTTCAATCCCTCATAAAAAAAAAAAACTCGCATTTGTCAGTGATGCAGTGCTATGAGCACATTTATTGAAACTGATACTTGTTAATTAATAGGCTTAATGTTTCCTTTGTGGTCTATGAAATACCTGCAGATAACATGGCAATTACAGTAAATGATGTACTGTACCCTACAGGATTGCTATTTTCTGAGTTGTTTTTATTTTTTGTTTTCCCATATACTTGAAAGTTGAAAATGTTGGCTGATGCTAGCTAGAAAAACTGTGATAATCATTTTTTTCAATTTAGTGATATATTTCCCTATATCCATTAAGAACATTTTATTTGCTACAATTACCCCAAGTCAAATTGATAAACAATTCTTAAAGTTACAGGCAGCTGAGTTAGTTAGAAATACAGGCAACCATGCCATGATATAGTGGAATGAAACTCCTGAACTTCTATGTCTGGTATGAGTTTGTGTTCGCTAAAGTGCAAGAATGAATTTTAGGAACAACAGAGTTGAAGAGCAGAATATATTTATTGAGAGATAGAAAGTGAAAGTATTTTGCTCTAAATAGGATATTTTGGAATTGGGAGGTGGAACCAGGGGACTTTTACCTTGAAGTCACTTTCCTTTCCCCTATTCAACCTACCTGTGGCCAGAAAAGAATCTCAATCAACTACTTGCATATCAGCAATGCCACCTTTAATTAAGCACCACCCAAGTCAAAAACTATATGTATGCCACCCACATATTTCCAGAAGAAAATGCCAGACCCCCAGTGGTTATGGGTTTCTCCCCATATACTTAGAATAAAGGCCATTTTGACTTTGTATTCTCTTTTTTACTACACCAAAAATTCTATCTGAAAGCTTCTATCTGAGAAAAACAGGAGGGATTCTGAGCTTGTAGCAAAAGACTGTGTCTTTTCTAGAGACCTTATGGAATAAAATCATGTGATGAGATAGGTTTAAAGTGGGTTAGATTACTGAGGAGTTAAATTAGCACAATAGAGAAGCAGAATATCAGAAATGTAAAACTGGCCTTTTATTTAAAGAATGTGGAGAGGAGCTCACAGCCACCAAGGGTTTGGCTCCCCCCCCCCCACTGACTATGGGTTTATGGGGTATATGTGACTTTTGACTGGATGTGGTGCTTGGAGGGGACATTGATGTCATGCTAGGAGCTGATGGGAATTTTCTTTAGGCCCCTGGGAAAGCAAGAGGAAGTTGTATTCAAGGAGAAAAGAGGAAGTGGCCATATGAGTAAGCATCCCTGATTTCACATTCTTCTACCTTGAACTACAACCATGAGGTCCTGTAATTGTTTGAAGGGCAAAGCTCTTTCAAGTACATCCTTTGGTTTAAATGAAGAAATCAAAACAAAGAATTTTTGCTATCTGTCTTTCTCCATGGCTGTTGGTAAACCATTCATAAGAAATATTTTGAGTCAATTTCTTAATGCATTGTCAATACCATAACCAAAATTACAGATCAGTTCAGTTTCAGAAAAAGAAGCAACACTTAAAAGCAGGGTTAAAGCCTTCAATGCAAGTATTCATGGCATGGTGAGATCAACTATGTGTGATACAAACAATTACTGATTTCTCTGACTTCAAGAAAGAGAAACGTTTATACTGATATTGTTATCCTGAAATGAATCTCCCGGTCTACTATGTCTGATATTAGGTTTTTGTCCTGTAAAGTCAAAGAATGAATTTTAGGAACAACAGAGATTAAGAGAAGATTATACTTATTCAGAGAAAAAAAGCTGCCTGAGAGAGAGAAGGTATCCTGAGCAGGTTGCCAAACACTGTCCATTCTAGGGACCTTTATAGAGTAAAATCATGTGGTGAAGTGAGTTTAAGGTGGGGAAAACTAGGAACTCACAATGCAGATGGGCATAAGATGGGACAGAGTTATGGTAGCCAATAAGATTATAAGTTCAGGTAAAGTTGATTTAATTGGGAACAAAGGGGGAAGGGAGTGACATAGAAAGCAGGCATTCTTAGGCAACTGTGTCTCTTCCCTTAGGGGTTTGGGAGGGTGACTCCTGAGTTCCTCAGGATGATAGGAACTATTTAGAATGTCAATCTTTAGGATAAGGATACATTTCTTTAAATGGTGACTCCTGACTTCCTCAGAGTGCTAGGGAACTATTTAGAATATCAATCCTTAGGATATGGATGAATTTGCTTATCATTTGTCTTGAGCCTTGGCCCATAGCATGAGGTGTCAGTCTACGCCATAGTTGCAAGGTATCTGGTCTCCTGCATGGGCTCCTTGGGGGACCCAGCCATGTCTCATGCCAATAGTATTTAAATGACTCAGGACCTTGTTAACAGCACTGTTTAGAAAATTGAGTACAGATGTCTTGTGCTCTGGGTGAATGTTCTGGGGATGACAGTGTGCAATGTATATACCATTGTTGCCCCCTGATTGACATGTTTTGGAATTTAATTTTAGTTGATGTGTTCTTTTTTCCTTGAAATCAAATGGATTTGAAAATTAAAAGCCTGAGGAAAGCTCTTCAGTACAAACACTCCTCTGTCGAGCTGAGATCACCACTGTAGAAGAATGGCAGCTCCAGAAGTCTCTGCAATACAGTCTATTATTTGGGATCCTCTCTCGCAGAGAGGGGCTCCTTTCTCTGTTTATTCTTGACTCAGAAGGAGGGCTGTAGAGCAGGAGTCAATCAGTGATGAAGGGGCAGGCGATATGAACTGTCCAATCAGGTGGGCCACTGCTGGCTGTGACTTCTGTCTGTTCTGGTTTCTCAGCATGATTCACCTGTTCTGAGTACAATAGTGGTAGCAAAATGCTTGCTGGATCTCATTTAGTACTTTTGATGTCCTGTTGCCTGCTTGGCAAAGAACCTGAGAGATCCTGTAGCCATGGAATGGTGAGGTTGTGGATAGGCGCCCAGAAATAGCGTGGATTGGGCAAAATCAGTTACAAGTGTTTAGCAGTAGTTCCAGTGTCTGGAGCCTCAGGTATTCAGTTAGCTCCAGCTCCTGAGGTCCTCCAGCTTTGGCCATGGGTCATTCACTATTCCTTTTGCCTCTTGCTGTTGGCAAGGGTAATTTGGGGTCCCCAGAACCCTGGCTTCACTATGACAGCAGCAGACTCAAGTATCATCTTTGAAATTCACTGCTAGCCTGTAAGTCCACCATCTTAGTCATTGGGCGGAGCTTGGGAAGACCCTGACTATGATGCTTTTGTAGCTTGTAGAGCAGTAATGATCTAGGTCTATGCTCTCTTTCTGCAGAGTAACAGATCTGGAATGTCCAGAGTTTATTAATGTATGTAATGCAGGGCCTCATAGCCACAATGGCTCAACTTAAACTTGGGCTTTTTTGTATTTATAGTGATCTCCTAAATTTATAGTATGTTCTCCTATTTCCATCCTCATGACAGGTAGTGACAAAGGTCTGAGAATTCAGAGATATGTAGTACTGTGCCTCAGCAGAGAAAGGCTTCGGAAACAACTGGTGAACTCCTGTGTATTATACAGATCAGTGCAAAATAATTTCTGAACATACTTAATTATTTAGGTGGCACCCTTGCTCACAGACTAGGTTTGTGAGAACAGCCATAGAGTTTTGAAGTCTGAGAAAAATGAAGTAAAATGTGTTATCAAGGACGGGGTAAAAATTTGTGAAGGACAAATTCCAGAAAGGGCTACTTCTTAAATTCTCATCGAAAAATGCCAAAATTTACACATTTGCATGGTCATATACATGTGATGCCCTTCTGAATGGAAAGGAATAGGGGTGTCACCTCTGAATTAAGAGCTGATTTAGTAGCTTGGTTAATAGACAGTTTAAATGTGGAAATTCTCTACAGTGGACTTATCTAAGTGGTGCAAATGAGAAGCCCTAAATAGAAATTTTGCAGTGATATCGATAGTTAGGCATGAAGGGTTTTCTGCTTAGGATGGATCAGAGGAGTGTGGAAAAGATGTGGAAGTGGGTGACAGGATCCAGGCAGCAAATCGCAGGACATACAACAGAGAGCGTCTTCACTGAAAGTCAGGTAGTTCTTAGAGTAAGTGTGAAGTTAAGTTGGGTTCTGATTGCTTCATTGAGGTGATCAACACCAGCTCTGGCAACAATCAGTATTCCACATCCCTGTCAACCCATAATTTTTGTGTTCCATACTTGAGATCTAATTTGATTATCTCTAATTATGCCCCATTCTCATGAAGCTGAAATTTTCAATTTTTTTGTACCAAGGATGAAACGCATGACCTATGCTTTCCAGGCAGGTGTTCATGACACTGAGCTAAATACGCAACTATGAAAATATTTTCCTTGTATTATGGACGATATCCACATTGTTTCTGAGAAAGTGTTGACTATTGTTGGAATTTTTCTGTATTGTGTGGCTATAATTTTTTTAAAACTAACCAAAGGTGGGTTATGCAGTCTCTTTTTAAGTTTCACTTTGTCTGTTTGGTGTCTCAATCAGGGGTTTCTATTTTAGACAGCTCTGTAAGTTAGGAAAGCCCCAAATTCAAGGAAGAAATCCTTCACCAGCCTCCCAAGATATATTTCTTATATTTGAATTGAAAGTGATCACTTGGTGACAGTGATGTTTAATTTACAGCTTGGGCCTGGTTTCATTTTATATACATATTTTTAAAATACAGCTGTTTTCCATTAACACTTGAGTTATTATTTATATACCATATTTGATGTTATTTA
The DNA here is from genome assembly GCF_034190915.1 of Cavia porcellus. Taxonomy (NCBI): domain Eukaryota; kingdom Metazoa; phylum Chordata; class Mammalia; order Rodentia; family Caviidae; genus Cavia; species Cavia porcellus. Next base: position 382,046 of record NW_026947533.1, on the reverse strand, counting down.
TGTTTTGTTCTATGAAACCAAATTCATGTTTCAAAATGCTGCTTAAGTATATTAAGAACAAAGTACTCATTGGCCTCAATGAGATTTGAACAGACATCATCTGTAGTCTATCAACGTGATTACTGAGATTTTTTATTTAATTTTGAAATTGGTAAAATAGAACAGAACAAGGCAGCTTAAGGTCAACTAAGATCACACAGTGAAATTGGTACACAACTTCACAACAGGTTACTGGGATAACAGTAATATGTATCACAGTATATTTTGTTATCTTTATCATAGTTATTCTTTAATCACATATATCAAAATGAGATGAAATGCAGAACATTATAGAACTTATCAAAACAGAATATTGAATTGAGCAGTACCATTAATCAGAATAGAGTGAAACAATAATAAAAATGTTTTCCTTCAAGGAGATAGTAGAAGGAAGTCCCCCTTATTTGCTATGGTCTACTTCCCAGGAGATGCTCAGATTTCTGGTTCCCATTTGCTAATGTGGGGTGACAGAAGAAGAGGGGTAGGGAAGTGGGGTGTTTGATTCTAGGTGGTGCATCAGTAGGTTCAGTGTTGCTTACTAGGGAGACAGGCTGGTTGTTTGGTTTCACAGCGCCCTAAGTTCCAACATAGAACGGATCTTAGGAGCTGCTGCTGGTTATCCCCCTGGAAGGGCTGCAGTTTTCCAGACTGCCACCTCTGACTAGGGAGGGGAGGTGCTTGCTTGGCTTCCAAGGCAATTGATGAGACATTTATCTGCCTCTGTGCTTTGTGGTTGCTGGTCCTGCAGGCTTCTCACTGTGAGCTCTGCTTTAGAGAAAGAGCACAGGGAATCTTGCCATGACTCAGCACAAGAATCAGTGCTCCTATTTGTCTGTTATATTAGCAGTGAGTTGCAATCTAGTATCAAATTTGCTGTCTTCAAAAATGTATATAGACACAAAATTAACGACCAAGACATGGATTAAAATTGGAAGAAATCAGTCTTCATTCAGCTGTTTTGTTTGGTTGTATTTGTTTAGTTTAGTTTTGTTTTATTGAGACAAGCTTTCTGTATGTATATCAGCTGGATTTGAACACCCTATAGAGCCTAGAATTGGCCTGACCTCACTGATGCCTACCTGTCTCGCCTTTTGAGTGCTGGGATTATAGATATGCACCACCACACTTTGCTTTTGATTCAGATTTGTAGGAGAGAATTTAAGATATCGCAAACCTGGGGTCTCAAGCTTCCTTTGAGAAATATATGTATGATCCTTTAGGAGGCGGTTATCTTTGAGGATGTGGTTGTGAACTTCAGCAATGAGGAGTGGAGTTTGCTGAGTCCATCCCAAAAGAACCTCTACAGAGATGTGATGGGTGAAATCTTTAGGAACATGGCTGCAATAGGTAAGGATGAAATCTTTTTTGGCACTCATGCTGTCAGAATATTGTTTGTTGCTCATTAGTGCTGTTTTGTTAAAAAGAATATGAAAATATTTTTAAAAATAGCTCAGACCTGGACACATTATATCATAAATCTAAACAAAATCTATTAATTTGTATGTATTACTCAACTGAGTCCTGGTATTTCTATGTCTACAATTCAGGAGGACTTGGGGATATCCAGGAAGCTGAAAAAGAATGCAAAATTTACTGGAGATACTTAAGGTAATTCACACTCACAAGGAGAGGAATGTTCTTGAGTAATTAGTGAGTCAGCAGAAAAATGACCACCAAAGAAATGAGGCACCATTCAATTTAATGTCAGTAATATTCTCCAAAGATGTATAAGCTAGTGTATATATGAGGGAATTAAATCATGAAAATGTATGACATTGCATATAGATCTGTACGAAAGGCATGCACTTTGAGTTATGACATTCTGCCTTCAGTTTTTCTACCCATATATACATGTGAATACAACACATTCATTATCTAACAATTGCTAAGATTGCAATAGAATGTGAAATAAAACTGAGTGCTCATGTTTCCAAGCCATGCTCTAGACAATCGGCGATTCTGACTAATATTCTTAGTAGGCTGGTGGAATGTTAGTGCACTAATTTTGAATATCAGTATGCAGTTGTCTCTAGAAACTGATCCCCTCATACTTGTCCTGGATATTTTTAAAATCTCAAAATCTGCATAAAATACTGATACATGCTTAGTCATATACAAAGCAGATCAAGTTATGACAGATCAGGCCTTGAAGCTTATCTATGTATTACTGGATTTGTGGAGAAGGAAAATTTTAATAGACTCTCTGTGATTTTACATTCTTGTAAACCCAGCACACTAGAGTTTGCAAATCTGTTTGCAGAATGGCAATTTCAAGTTCAAACTTCACAGCTTAATGATCTATGAAAATCTGTTAAAATAGATTTTTAAAAAGCTATAGATTTATGCTAATATATGTTGCTCATTCCCAGCCCAGAATGGAAAAAATGTGTTATATAATGTCAAAAAATAAATAATATAATGTCATTTGCCATAAGAATTAGATGGGTCTTTCACCCATCAATTCAGTGAAATAACTCAGCTATAAAACCTAAAAGGTCACTGGCTTTCTTTTAGAGGAGAAACCAAAATACAAAATGTGGAAAGAAATGAAACAGAGTTGTTAGAGAAAAGTAAGACTGACCAGATGGAAAAGGGAACTACAAGTTAAGGACAGAAGGAAGATTGTGATGGGGAAACATATGAGAATAATCTGCATGTGATACATATATGTACCCATTCCCAAAGTGAAGGTAAAGATTATGCATTTCAAAGTACCAACTTTTAAGATTTCCAAATGTGTACCAGTCTTTTGGGAATGGTTGTTTTCAACATATCTTACAAGGCCATTCTGTTGCTTCTTGGTCAGAATTTCTTAGCAGGCATTAAACACAGAACTTGATATTAATGCAGTCATTAAACGGAGACCAATTTCACAGTGAATTTTTTCTTTTTTTAAATTTAATATAAGGAAAGATTAAATAAGACAAAATAAGTAGAAATAATACTGCATTCAAAGTGAAAAATAACAGTAACAAATAGCAAGATGATGATTACAAATGCTGATCATAGAAATAGTCATGAAATACAAAAGTGAAACATATCAAGTGGGGATTCAAACAATGAGACTGCAAACAGTTTTGTTCAACTCTCGAAAAAAGCTTAGTAATATGGTTATAAATCCTATATGTGATTTTTTCTTTCCAGAAACGACAAGCTAGGGAAATCTTATGGACATACATCTTGGAAGCAGTGTAAAGAAGTACTTCTTTGTAATGCAGAAGGTAATGTGAATGTGAAAGAAACAGAAACACACCATGATGTTCAGATCCATGAAAAATATTGCAGTGCAGAGAAACCCTATGTATGTAAGCAATGTGGGAAAGCTTTTACCAGACCTGGACGTTGTAAGGCACATGAAAGAATTCACACTGGAGAGAAACCATATGTATGTAAGCAATGTGGGAAAGCTTTTACCAGACCTGAATATTGTAAGGAACATGAAAGAATTCACACTGGAGATAAACCATATGTATGTAAGCAATGTGGGAAAGCTTTTAACATACGTGCAAGTTATAAGGTTCATGAAAGAATTCACACTGGAGAGAAACCATATGTATGTAAGCAATGTGGGAAAGCTTTTAAAACACAGGGAGATTGTAAGAATCATGAAAGAATTCACACTGGAGAGAAACCCTATGTATGTAAGGAATGTGGGAAAGCTTTTACCAGACCTGGATGTTGTAAGAAACATGAAAGAATTCACACTGGAGAGAAACCCTATGTATGTAAGCAATGTGGGAAAGCTTTTACCAGACCTGGATTTTGTAAGGAACATGAAAGAATTCACACTGGAGAGAAACCATATGTATGTAAGCAATGTGGGAAAGCTTTTAACACACATGCAAATTGTAAGGTTCATGAAAGAATTCACACTGGAGAGAAACCCTATGTATGTAAGCAATGTGGGAAAGCTTTTACCAGACCTGGATTTTGTAAGGAACATGAAAGAATTCACACTGGAGAGAAACCATATGTATGTAAGCAATGTGGGAAAGCTTTTAACACATGGGGATACTGTAAGCAACATGAAAGAATTCACACTGGAGAGAAACCCTATGTATGTAAGCAATGTGGGAAAGCTTTTAACACACATGCAAATTGTAAGGTTCATGAAAGAATTCACACTGGAGAGAAACCCTATGTATGTAAGCAATGTGGGAAAGCTTTTACCAGACCTGGATTTTGTAAGGAACATGAAAGAATTCACACAGGAGAGAAACCATATGTATGTAAGCAATGTGGGAAAGCTTTTAACACACATGCAAATTGTAAGGTTCATGAAAGAATTCACACTGGAGAGAAACCCTATGTATGTAAGCAATGTGGGAAAGCTTTTACCAGACCTGGATTTTGTAAGGAACATGAAAGAATTCACACAGGAGAGAAACCATATGTATGTAAGCAATGTGGGAAAGCTTTTAACACACGTGCAAATTGTAAGGTTCATGAAAGAATTCACACTGGAGAGAAAGCATATGTGTGTAAGCAATGTGGGAAAGCTTTTAAAACACAGGGAGATTGTAAGAAACATGAAAGTTCACATTCAATATAAAACCAGTGTATATAGGCATCATGAGAATGGTTTCAGCACAGGTATATATTGCATAATGCATGAAAATCTTCACAGTGGGCAGAAAACTTACATATGGTAGGAATGTGGGAAAGGTTTCTGCAGAAATGCTCATTGTCCAATACATTATAAAATTTGCATGGTTGAGAAACCCTGTGTGTATGTGAAGAATGTGGGAAAGCTTTCACCACACATGGATTTTGTAAAATACATCTATGACTTCACACTGGTGAGAAAGCCTATATGTATAACAATGTGGCAAAGCTTTTACTGCATATAGTCATTGCAAAACACATGAAAAAATTCACACTGGGAAGAACCACTGGCTATGTAAGCAAATGGAGACACTTTCAGCAGCCAGATTGTAAGGGAAATACATGAAAAAAACTCACACAAGAGATAAACCCTTTGTGTTATGGGAATACTCTCAGCATACTTGATCATTGTTACATATCTGAAAGAGCTCACTAGGCAGAGATGATATGTGGATTACCAATGTGAGAAATATAGCAATCCATGTTTCTTGTTAAATACATAGAAAAAGCATCACTGTTCAGACAGTTTAGATCTAAGTTTACTTTAAAAATCCCAAGGAGACCTGAAGAAATAATCAATACAGAAGTTAGATGTCAATATTTCTTCACAAATATTCCAGAAATGACAAATCTGTGGTGGGGCTCTCCTTAGGTGCACATGTTGTATGGTTTTCAGTTAATCACTTGTACCTCTCTAGATTTATTAATCTAGATGTTTTTGTGCTTCAACATGGCATCTTGTAATTAAACATGCTAAACTGAAATGGGCTTTTCACTTTCAAGTATGGATAGTGCCTTCATACTTAATATTTTGTCTTTAGAAGTTAAATTTTGTATTTTCTGAATTGTAATGTTGTTTATTTAAAGAGAAAAAAAAGTGTAGAAATAATACAGAATTTCAGAAAAATAAACAATAAGAAATCACTAGTTGATTAGTATTATATTGTCATCTTAGAAGTAGTTGTTCAAGTTACAAATTGAAAGCATACAAAGTGATATTCAAATAATGACACTGTCACGGTTCACCTCAATGATCCACCAAAAAGTTATTAATATGCCTATCTGTCCTACACACTTTTTTTTCTTAAAGAGGGTAAGATTAAACATAGCAAAACAGAGCAAAACAGTTCATAAGGAAACAAGTTAAGGAAACACAGATTTCAAAGCAAGTCCACTGGAAATGTTCACTGTCTATTTTACTGTCTCTAGTTTTTTTCCAAATAGTTGTTCCCATCCTCACACACTTTGAATATATACTGAATATTATAGAACTAATCAAGTAATTACAGGATGATGCAAGCTTTTTTGATCTTCAAGACTGATTTGGGGGAAGTCGATAATGACTACAATAATGTCTGTCATGGTCTTTGTAGTAGCTGTCTTTATCTTTATGTATGCTGAAATGGAACATAAGAGACTAGACTAATATCATTCTGAACAGTGAATAATAGTATCCTGAGAAGGATAAAGGTGAGGAATTGCCTAAAAAAGAAGGCAGAGGACATAGTTAAAAGTGTATCAGGATTTAAAAGCTACAGTAGTCTTGTTGCTCTGTATAGTTTGGTTATATTTTGTTCTGGTCTGTCTACTCATATTAGATTTGAGGGCACAGAGAGATAACCCAAAAATAGCAGGTTATACCATGGTAATTATCCTTAATTTCCTATTAACTAAAACTGAATCCCTATATTACTTACATTGTCTTCTATGACTGATCTTCTTTGAAGCTGGATTGTTTCAATGTTATTTGGCCTTGACTGATTTTATTCACATTTGATATGCTTGCTGGTATCAAGTTCAAGAGCAGAGGCAACTACTCTGAAGATGACAAGGTGTAAAAGATATCCATTGGTGGGCTGGGGATTTAGCTCAGTGGCTTAAGGCACCTGCCTGGCAAGTGTGAGGTCATGAGTTTGATCTCCAGAGCCAAAAAAATAAATAAATAAAAGATATCCATTCCAGGTTTGATTATTTGTTTAATTAAAGAGAAGAAAGGAAATAAAAAACAAAGCAGTAAAAGGGTACAAGTAATACAGAATTTCAAGAAAAAATACAGTAAGAAATCACTAGTTAATAGGTTACATATTGTCATTGCTAGGGTTATTTCCAAAAGATGAAAAATATTAACAAAAGATGAGAAATATAAAATAAAAAGTGGCCTTTATTCTGAGAACACGGAGAGAGATGACAGGCACCCCCACCGCTGGCGTCAAGTGATCTCTCCGGCGGACACGTGACATGGGGGCTTGTAAATAGGCTTGGTTTGGGGTGGAACCTAAGGCGGGCATTAGGGATACCCAGGTAGTCCATTGGTCTTAGGTTTGGCGCCCTATGTAAATTTCCAGGGGTGGGAAGATGGCATCACAGGTAACTTCCTAGGGGCAGGGGAGATGGGGCTTCCTGCTTCCGGTTGTGGCTTTCCTGGCTACAGTGTCCTATCTGGGCCAAAACCCTTTCAGTCATCTTAGAAACAGTTGTCCAAATTATAAAATTAAAGCATATAAAGTGGACATTCATACAGTGAGATTGCAGAAGGTTCTGTTCAGTGATCCAACAAAAGCTGAGTAATATGATTTTCCATCCTACACACTCAAGCATGCAGTTATATCCCTTAGACCACCTTCCTTTCCTCTCTTTTTTACAATAACAGTTACACGTTTTGAGTTTTTTTACTCCCACAGTTCTTATTACATTTTTTTGAAGAGAATAAATCCTAACATGACTAAATAAAACAGAGACAGTTAGAACAGAAGGATGGGCATAGTACATGATGCAAAAATAGACTATCAGATGATCAAAAATGGTTACCATGGTGCCTCTTGCTATTTTTAAAAAGAGTTGCTATATCATCAGGTATAATAGAATTGATCAAAACCGTACAGAACAAGACCAAAAAAACCTACACTGGAAACCTTGCAAGACTTCAAAAGAAGATAATAGTCAAACTATAATGGGCCATCATAATAAATCTTATGGCTTTCAAAGTGGTTGTCTATACACTCAAACTTGATATTATCAAACAAAATAGAATATAGTAAAATCAGACAGAACAAGATGTGGAGAGCAATACTGGGGTTCAAATCAGGTTAATAGGAAAACTAATAGTTACTATAATACATCCCGCTATTTTTAAATTTAGTTTTCCCTTAATTGAAAAAAATAAAAAAGTTTAATTTAAAAAACGGGTGGAGATTGAGATAAAAGAGGATATTGTAATAGAACAACACTGGTCAGAATGGAACAATTTAAGCATAATTGTGTTTCACTCCCAGATAATCTAACATAATAGTAGTCACCATAGTGCCTCATTCCTTGAATTATTTGAGTATAACTTCGTATACAATAGCATCAAACATATCAAGACAGTGTGAAGCCATTCAACAGAATGAAAGAATTACAGGGTATTTAGAACCAGTTAACAGAAAACGAACAATGGTTTCTATATTATCTCCTTGCCTATAAAATTTTTCTTTATACTATCACATATAGTAAAATATAGTAAGATACAACATGTTAAAACCAGTGGAAACAGTTTGTTAGAGAGGGACCATTCTTGCACCACTGAGATTGAGTCCAGTGTTGATCATGTTGGTTAATTTTGAATATGCTGGTGAGATAACATTGCAAACATTTAGCTGAACACTTTTGTTTATGTTTGGTAGGAATATTAGCCAACAGAGTGTTTTCATTTATATTATTTTTAACACATTATTGTCTGGCTTCATTCTCAGGGTAACTTTACCTTTGTCACTTAAAAGAAGTTGGTGGTGGGTTTTTCTTCAACTTCATCAAAGAACTGAAAAAAATCAGTATTTATTCTTTATTATATACTGGATAAAATTCACCAGTGCACTTTTTGTATCCCAGCTTTGTTGTTGTTATTAAGAAGCTGTGATATTTACCCATTGCCTGTGCTCCTTATTGCTCTGTTCATCAGACTGTTTCCTTCTGATGCATGTGGCTGGGGACATCAATGGACACCACATATCCATTAAGGGTCACATCTCATTTTACTTACGAATGCTTCCATTTATATTGCATCTTCAAACTATCTCTATAATATATAATTTTGTGAGTAACTCCTTTCAGTTACTCAGTTTTTAATGCACACTCTTGCAGGGTTTGGTTAATGCTGGAGGAAACTGGGGCTGGTGAGGGCATGTCTCTTATTTAAGGCTTCATACCCTGACCTGCCTGCAGTGTCCCCATCTCCTGACCTGCTCCCTGTAAACACCTGTCATGCTCCATAACTATGGTGAGTCCACATGTGGCAGTTCAGATCTGCACCTGGGTGGAAAACATTCAGTCAAGTTGGGCTCTGTAACAGACTGACCTCATACAGAGCTCCCCTGAGTGAGAGAGGGGGCCTCAGGCATGTAGGGAAGAGCTCTGGAACCATTCCAGCTCTCTCCTGTGCAGCGTACAGTGTGTGATGCTTTCCTGAGAAATTACTGATGGATGAGGAGGCCTGCACCAGGCCGTTTTAAGCCATGGTGTCCTACACCTCTGCATGGACCATCTCTCTGACTTTAGATCTCCACATAGATCTGAGCAGACTCAGTCTTCCTCTACCAGGCTCTGTCTCTATGCTGATGTTTCAGGTGAAAAATCTGAGATCCTCAAATTAATCTTATATATATTTAACCTGGAAATTCCACTTCTAACAGTCATTATAAAAATGAGATTGACAGACACTGCATTCTCTTCTTAATCAGTTAAGATGTAAACTGTTAGAAACCATGAATGTTCCACAGCACAGCTGCTGTGTTAATTATAAATTACAGCCACTGAAAATGCTGAAAGAGGGCCATGTCCTAGGCCATGTCCCTGATCTTTCCTGAGATTGAAGAGAGCTTGTGTCCTGGCTCTCCACCCAGCAGTGAAGAGACACAGGCCTGCACAGCAGGTGAGGACAGGCGAGAGGAGCTGGTCAATGGCAGACCTCTCATCCTGGGAGGGATGCCTTTTTGGTTGTTCTATTTTATTTTCCATTCCATTATTTATAGTGTTCCACTCAATATTACTTCTCTTCTGTTCAATTCACTTAAGAATAAATAGTTGGTATTTTCTTGAATAGGTGGGATGACTTAATATTCTTTTATATGTAATGTAGGATACGCATATAGAAGAACATTAAAGCTTCACTTTATAATTATATAAAATAAGGAGTCTTTTTATTCAGAAAGGCAACACATCATTCATGACTAACTTTTAAACCCCCAACACATGAAGCCATGCAAATCCCACTGTGGTGGGTGTCCTGCCCTCCCTACCTGAGAAGTCACTGTGCTCATCTGTGTCTGGTAGAGGACACCCAGAATCTTCTTCAGAGTCTCTTTTGCCAGCAAGGAGGACTTGAATCTTCCTGTGCTGATGTCAAGCAGGGAGTGTGCAGCATGCAGAGGAGCCCAGCACCTCCTGAATTACACACACTTCCACCACTGCATCCATGGTGCAGCCCTGCAGGCCCAATAAGGCAGAGCCATGAGGGTGCACCAAATACTCTGCCACCTCAGCCCCAGGGGCCTCAACTTCTGGGTCTGGGCCTCAGCCTCCACCAGGCTCCAGGCTCTGCTATGGATTAGACATCCATAGTGGGCCAGACACAACATCAGTGCCCTGGTGCAAAGTCCATTTTCCACAGTGACCCTTCCATTCTGCAAATTTTGATCCTTTCCTTTCTAAATGAGGCTGAGGCATTGGAGACAAAACCCCACACATTGGCATTATTTTTGTTTTTCTTTCTTTTCCTCCTCCTCCTCCTCCTCCTCCTCCACCTGCTCCTACTATTTCTTCTTCTTCTTCTTCTTCTTCTTCTTCTTCTTCTTCTTCTTCTTCTTCTTCTTCTTCTTCTTCTTCTTCTTCCTCTTCGTCTTTATCTTTGTCTTCTTCTTGGTTTCTTTGATGCTTCAAATACATATTTAGAAGTGTGTTTTGCCAAAAAACTTTCCTTGTCTTTTCACACCCCAGTTAACTGAAGTTTTTACAGATTTCTGCTGCAGTTCACACCCTATGTGTTTGAACACTCAGAATCCATTCTGCAGCTTAGTAGAATGAGTGAAGCAAAGCAGAAACTGAACTTGGGGATGTTACTGTGCCTTCCAACACTCCAACTCATATCTTTTTCCCTCAAGAATATGGGCTTCAGTAGTAGCTGAGTCTGCCACAGACAAAATGAGTTTCCTGCATGTATATCACACAATCTCAATTCCTCTCAAGCACATTGTATCAGGTTTCTTATGGCCAAACTTGAAGAATTATTTCCAGTACATGAGAGGCTGCCACTGGTCCTGAAATCATGATGGAACTTTTTAAACACATAGTCTGATCTACACATAGTCTGGGGACAGAAGCTAAGAGAGACAGAGATGGCTGTCACAGATACAAACACCTCAAAATTGTCAATCAACAGCAGTAACAAGCGGGAACCAAGTTGCTGAGCTTTCATAATTGGGTGATGGAATCATGTGGTGGATTGTGCCCTGGGTTTACTGAGGCACTTCAGTAAATCTAGGTTACTGCCTCAATCCCCCTTCCTTCAGTGCAATACAAACAGAAAGTCATGCACATGCATCATTTATTTGCAATTTTTCTATTGCAGTTACAAAACCTGTATTCCTGAGAGTCTACATCTCTGCCATAGCAGACCCACCAAGGGGCATTACCATTATGTCTTGTAAAGGATCAGTTTATTTATACAAAATGCAGAGTGGTGTTCTCAGACTTGATTTTCCAGACTTGTGCATTTTCAGTCATTTCTTGAAGGGAAGCTAAACGATTTAGTTTGAGTACACTTCAAGTGTGTTGCTGTGCTTCAGTGTGACATCATTGCTGCCAGACCTGATGAAGGCAATAAATAGGATCTGCGGGAGGTTTAGATCCAGAGGGACACACTTTGCACAGCTGTGTCAGGCAGGGCTGCCCCTCACCTGGCCACCCAGGCATCCAAATGCCCTTTCCCAGTGCTGTCCCTGGCTTTGGGAGGGACTGGATTGCTGTGGAGATGCCCAGTGCACTGGCTGGCCATGGGAAAACATTGTCATGCCATGAGTTTATCATCCTTAACCCTGAAGCTCTGTGGCCCTGGGGCCCAGGAAAGGTTCCCCCCAGCTGCAGTGAACAGCATCCTCGAGACAACTCTCCTGTGCACACTCTACATGGAGGCTAGCAAGGGTCCCAGTTCATTCCTGCTTCAAAGAGTAATGTGAGTCAAACTCTTGAATATTTGTGCAACATTCTGTGTGGGAGAAAACTCTATTCTTAGTCCTAGGAGTGCTAGGGAAGGCTGTTTAGAGCTTGGATGGGAGCTACGAGAATGGGCTGTGCTCTGCCCCACATGTCCTTCCCGTTGTTGTTCAGCATCTGCCTTAAAATGTGCCAGTGGTTGGGGAAACAGCACATTTCAGGGATGTGTGCCTGCATGTATCAGGCTTAGGAGGCTCAGTGTTTTGTGTGCTTGTTGGCCCTGGTGATTCCCTTTGAGTTAGAAGAATTTATCATTTCCCTCACAAAATGGACTCATGAGACCTCTTTCATACTTGTAATAAAAACCATCTATCTGACTACTGGTTGTAAAGAAAGGTTTCCTGTTGTGATTTTTGCATTATTGTTGTTTTTCAAATGCAATGAATCAGCCGTTTGTAGCTCCCTTTATATGACTGAAATCATGGAAAACATTTTCCGACATGAAAAGATGAGTACATACACAATGGTCTCTACATTTTCCCTATAGACTTTGTCTATCTGTGGTTTTCTCTTCTGTCAAACAGCAATAGCATCCAGCCTCCTCCAGGAATGTTTGGCCAAACAGAATCTGATACACTGATATGAAAAACCTAGGTTAGTAAATCACAGTGAGAGAAAGGTCAGCGGTGGGTGGGGACTAGCAGGAGAGACCAGGGGTATGGATGGGTCCAATACTGAGCAGAAAGCCGGAACTAGACAGATGTACAGATTTAGATTGTGCCAATTGACAATGTGCTTACCTGTGACTCAACTGAACATGTGGAAACTAATGAAATCTTAACTTAAAATTAAATTATCTTAGAATTTAATTTTTCAAAGAACTATAGATTAAAAAGTAGAAGTAAAAACTGAGAGAAATAGAAGAGGCAAAGTGAAGGGGAAATGAAGGGCCGGTACTTTGCAAGACTTGAGCCCTAAGTGGAGCTGAGGACACTGCCATGGAGCCAGAGACAGACATGCCTTGGAATTCCACCAGACTGGGTATCTGACCTTCATTTCCAGGTTGATCCCAGAGCTGGTGAGGTCATTGGAGGTGAGGCTGGCACAAGATTTATAAGTAGACCTTGAGCTCAGTCCAGTACCAGCCCTGCCTTAGAAAAATCCCAAACTGTCCTTGCTCCTTGCAAGCCCCATAGCCTCCCAGGGCCTGTCAGGGACAGCTCGGTGCACTAATGCACCACAGGAAACCTTCCTATTTTGCCTCACTCCACTCACTTCTGCATACCTCTGTGTTGCAGGAGGCCCCATGTCTGACAGTCCTTCTCCCTCTAAAGTGCCCCATGTCCTCCTCAGAAACCAACAGACCCAGGCCAATTCCTTCTCACTGTAGTTCTCATTTTCAGTGAGCTAGGCTTGGCCCAACTCAATCATATTTGGTTGGGCTGATTGTCCCACCTTCCTCAGCAGCACCTGCCAGGAGCCAAGAAGGGAAACTCTGATCCTGAGGAGGACAGTTGTAAGCAGCACTACAGGTCTGGCCTCCCTCCCAAACTGCCCTCCCAGTGTATCCTGTGCACTAACCATAATCAGCCCTCACTTGCTGACAGAGTTCCCTGGATAGTGCTGTGAGCATCTGTCCTCCACTCTTCACGAAGCCTGAAATGCAACTCCCTTTACCACCCTTGTGGCATATTGCCTCTGTGAGAAAGCGGGTGGAGTCTGCAGTGTTATTTAATCATGGGTGCTCAACAGGGTGCTGCTCTATAACTATCTGAAAATTGAGTGAATGGTGGGAGTGCATCCTGCCTGCCTTTCCTCCACCTTCAGTTCATATATGGATGCATCACCCCATTCTGTGTGCCTTCACGGGTCTCCCTTTTCCCTATTTTATGTCCATGTGTACAGAGGCCAAGAATTAGGGACACTCACAGTAAGGTGGGTAGTACCTGGTCAGGTCTCCAGGGTGGCTGTGTGGCCTTAATAATATGGAAGCACAAGAGACCAGTGTTTGCATCTGCTCTGGTGATTGCATCATGGTCAGTGCCTGGTACATTGATGATTTAAGTCACCCACCAGCTCCCTCCATGATGTCTGTGTGGAACTGGGTCATCTGGCATCATCCAGAGATTCTTGCTCTGGATACCATGGAAGCACATGGAATGACTGCCCACTGTCCTTCAGAGTGAAGACAACAGCTCCACCCAAGTGATGGATCCTTGGCAAGAGGCAAAGATTTCCCATGGGAAAGGAAAAACCACAATGAATCCTAGGTCCCCAGTCTGAGCAGACCTAGTTTTAGACCCAACTCCTCCTTCCTACTTCCCTTGTCAACTTAGACAAGACACCATGCCTCTCAGTTCCTTTCCAGTGGGTCCCCCGGAACTATGGCATCTGCTTCCTAGGGACATCATCAGAGGTGAGAGATGACACTTTCAAACCTTGTGGGCTGGTGTCATGTGTACACAGTATACAGAATTAGAGGTCACTTCCATGAAGGGGTGGAAGGGAGGTGAACACAGTGCACACAGGCCTGGTTCCTGCTGTATGGTGGTGGAAATTACACTCACCTCCTGGACATGTTTCCCTGGAGGCATCATGAGGGGGCAGAAGTTCATTAGATCAGCCATCATTATGTTCCCTAAGCATCTCAATTTCTTCTATGTATTGGTGATGTGGCCTCAAGTCAGGACTTCACAAAGGCTAAGCAAGCACTATGGATGCAGATGCACCCTCAAAATCTATCAGCACTGTGCCTACCTTCACACCTGTGTGAGTCACCACACCCATGGCAAGGGTGCTCAACTGATGACAGCTCACCTTCTGATGGCCACCTCCTGAGTAGCTCATTCCTTGTGCGTGGTTTGTTCTGGTTTGTATTACCCAGGCTGAAACTGAGCCCAGGTCCTCAGGCATGGTAGGCAAGTGCTCTGTCTAGAGCTCTCTCCCCAATTCCTTACTTGTTCTTTATAACACAACATGGCAGATGTAATGGTATGTGACTATCAAGGTTCACCCATAAAATGACTGTGACCAACCTCCTGCTCTCTCCCTCCTCTGTTCTTCCTTCCTGCCTCTCTGTTTCATTCTGTCTTCCTCTCTAAATCCCTGGCTATCTCTGCATTTTCCCTGAGGAGAGGCTGACTCTTTGCTGAGAAAAAGGTTAACAGACAGAGGAGACCTCAGACCTCCATCCTAACTGAGTTCCTGCCTGTTAGCAAGAGAGAGAGAGCCTGAGAACAGATTCTGCCACAGCAGTGTTTCCGCTGAGACTGCAGCCTGGTCAGGAGAAACTATGGTGGATCCCGCAGCAGGACCTCCTGAATGCCTGACCCATAGAACCTGAGAGAACGGAAGTTTACATGTTGTACCTAAGTCTGCAGCCATGCAATCATCAGTGGTCACTGGTGCGCTACAGCAGATGTGAGGTTCTGCCCCCACCCCTGTCCCTCGCCCACTCCTCCCCTCCCTTATTCTCACCAGGCCTTCTGTTCCCCCTTCTCATGTCTTTCTTGACTAAAAAAAAATTGACTTTGAATCTCTAAATGGTTGGTCCTCTATTCTGCCACACAGACTCAACTCTGTACAGCATTAGGGCCTGCATGTCTCTGGTTTAGGCATCAGTTCCATCTCAGTGAGGCTGTTCAGATGCCCCCATGTAGTGACCTTGACCTCTGTGTGCCCTTGCTTTATTGGGATATAGCTCTGGGTCTTCTCTTCCACTACATTCTGCAGTGATTTGTCCCTCTCCTCCAGCCTTCCAGCTTCTGGGTGGCCAGTGACATATTGTCCTGTTCTGTGTTGGTGCCAGCCTAGTTCAGCCCAGGAATAAGGTGAGAATTTGAGGCATGTAGATTGATTGAATCATATCACTTTTCCTTTGAGCTACCCAGTGGGTGCCCATGGAAACACTGTGTATTCGTGTGTGATTGTGTGTATGTGTGTGTGTGTGTGTGTGTGTGTGTGTGTGTGTGTGTGTGCATTTGTGTGTATATCCCTTGGGATGCTGCTTGAAATCAGTCCCATATGTTTAGGCTCAGGTCCCAGGAGCTTGGGGGCTGCTTTTCTAATGCCTATGGGAGTGGGATGGGTCTTGTGCTAAGAGGTTTTTCTCTTTTGGACTTCTCCCCCATCCTCTTTACTCTGCCCATGTCCTGTGCCTTGGGACTGGCATTGTTCCTCTCTGGGCACTGGTTCTGAAATGTCCATTGGGAATGGAATAACACACATAGCCCTTTACTGTAGAGATTCTAGCATGCTTGGGTGTGAGACACTAGAGGGACACATGGGGTTCTCTTCACCTGGGCACTGCCCCTATCTACACATGACTGTAATTTGATACCATCCCTACTAAGGCCATCATCTTTGGGTTACCTCACATTGTCATTGTCACATGCAGTCCTTTGGGCAGGGCAAGGCCTGGACTTAGAACTCACCACTCACTGTCACTGATGCCTTGCCCCAAGCCTGTGACACATTATAGGCCTACTTGGTTCAAAGACCATGGGAAAACTTTCTATCATCCATCGAATTCAGGACCTACACCTTAGCTCATACTGGGGCACCCACGTGCTCAGCTATTTCTTTCTGGGAAACCTAGTGGCTGCTGAATCAGTGATCTAAACTCTCCTGCTGCCCAGCCCCAATGGCAGCAAAGTGCAGCCAGGACTTGGGGGAATAAGTTCAGCCTGGAGCATTTATAGCTTGGAGCAACCAATCAGCTGGCCTCTGTGAAGGCTGCAGGGGTTTACACCATGACACAGCAGATCTGTGATTGAAGACCGCACCCCAGGCCTGAGGAGTGATGTAGAGCTCTTGGGTCCCCACCATCTACCCCAGCCTGGCCAGGAGCCTGGTGGATTCGAGTTCTGGGCTGATTTTTACTACCTGGGACTTGATGCCTCTGCTGTTTCCCAGTGCTCATTTCTCCAGCTTGTTTGCCTCGTTGACCATTATGTTTCTTTTCTTATGAACACAGCCCATTCTTCACAGCCCGTTCATGTGTTTTGTTCTTTGAACTACTGGTTAAGAACTAAAACTTATAGGTGTTGACATGCTTAGACTGACTTTCTGTAAATTTACTCTGTCCAGAGAAGAGGACATAGGCAGCCATATTCATGACATTGCATGGAGATAAACCACAAGGGAATTCAATGGACATGCTGCCTGTGACACTGCACTTTCTATACAGGGTTATAGATTTTCCTTGGAACACACAGTGCCTCACATTTTAATGATTGTATTACAACTACAATACTTTACTTTTCTGATTGTTTTCATGTTAAGCACTCAAAAATTAAAATTAATAATTTATCATTGGAAATATGTAAAGAATAAACATGGGTGTGACACTCCCATGGTGCTGCTCTGTAACAAAAGAAAGGGTGTTAGTCACTTTCATATGAAATGGATATGAAATGACCTACATGTAATTAAACATGGAGCAGTTTTGATGTGTATATGGCTATAAAGCCAGGAACATAATTAATAAAACAAAGAATCTTAAGAATTACAAAGAATTCCTGAATTCTTTTACAATGCCCCGCCAAGAGTCCATGAATGCATGCATGACAAATTAATGCAATCTGTCTGGATTTTCCCTTCTCAGACAAGGCGAGAATAAACAGTTACTTACAGCAGGGTAAGGCAGAGGAGAAACACAACTGCTGTGATGTGGAAAAGGTAGGAAAGGTAAATTACAAGGACATAGGTGTGGTGGCTGGGATATAGTAGGAAGGAAAATAAAAGAAAATATATTTGCGTAGTGAGTTGATGAAAATGTTCTGCAAGAGGACACTGGTGAAGGTTTAACAATATGGAGAATGCACTAAATCATACCAAACTCGTCAACTGAAACAAGAATAAACCCTTAAATTTCATTTACAATAATTCTATCACTCGCATTCCAGAATAGAATAATAATAAATAGAATGTTATGTAAATCTGGAAGAGAGGGGAATGGCAGGTGTGGGTCAAGAGCTGCCGACAGGTAGAGGTCAAAAGATGACTCCTGCTGGGGAGCCACCAGGAGACCTAGCTCTACAGCTGGTGAAGAAAGGAAAAGATGTGCCTGCTCTTGCTGTGAGGCCACAGCTGGTGAGGGAGCTGTAGGTGGAGCTGGCATGAGCACTGCGGGTGCAAATTCAGAATGCACTGGAATTGCCTCTGCAGTTGCAGGGGAAGGAAACATCACTGACTTTCCAGGGACTTCTCAGGGCCAAACCTTCCCACTGCCTGTCAGAGGCAGCTGTGTGCATGAATACAGCCCCATAAAAGCCTCCTAAACTGCATCCCCACATTGACGGCTGAGGTGATCATGTTCCTGTGTCTCCCATCATCTGGGCACATTGCTGAGTTCCCTAGCACATTCCTCCTCTCAAAGTCACAACCCACATCCCAGGGCTCCTTACCCTGTTACTCAGGCACCAGGGACTTAGGAGGCTCAAGCTGGTCCATGAGAAGCTTAGCCTGGGAAGCCACCTTGGAGTTCAGCTCCAGTGAGGATTCAAGGACAGGAGATGCGGACCTGGAGCAAACAGGGAGGTAGCAAAGCGAGAGGTCTGGCCTCTCTTCTAACATTACCTATACAGGTTACCTTCGGGAGAGGCACATGGGTCTCTAGCCCAGCAAGTTCAGTGTCTACTCCCACCCTCTCCCACCTACAGTGTGGCAGTGCGGGCCTTGGGGTCCCTGAGAGGCTGACAGAATGCTCCGTTGGAGGCAGTACTTGCTTATGGGTATGACACCACTCCCTTCTTTAGGGAAGCATGACAGTTTCTCCCTGCCCTTCCCCACTGCAGGTCAGCTCAACAAAGGCAAAGACTGATATCTGCCATGTCTTTGCACTCAAGGGCTCAGGGCTGGTGCTCCATGAATATCTGAGAAGTGAGGAGTCATCAATGTCTATCCCGACTTTCTGCAGTGTCTAGGTCAAGCAAAGATTTGCCCAGTTTTCTTGGTCTCTGTAGATCTCCTCCTTACTTGGTCTGTAACCACTTCTAAGGTTGGCCTTGGACACAGAAATACTTCCTTGAGGTGAACAATATCTGTTCTGCTGCCAATTCTGACGCTGTGGCCTTCAAAGAACATCAAAACTCAAAAGGGCGTTGGTTGCACCTTTTCTCCTTACAAGATCATGGACAATACTCAGAAAAGTGTCTTCACACAGGGTGTCTTCATGTGTATTTTGGCTTGATGACACCCACCCACTTTCCAGTGATACCTGTGGGCCATGGACACTTTGCCATTCCTAAGAATTCCTACCCTGAGCATACCTGGAAACCCATAGAGTGACTCTCCAATCTCCTTTCCAAAGAATAGAACAGTTTTCCCCATGTGTGTGTGTCAGTGAGGTGGGTGGAAGGTCATCCCTGGGAATCAGGACAGCAACCTTAGCAGGTCTGAATGGGGCCAAGGCCACAGCTAATCCCTTGCCATGGAGTCCCCTTTACATCCTCAGTGACCCTGCACTCTGGATCCACTCAGCACACCACAGTTCAGTGTTGTAAACTGAGACTGAGGCGCTTGCACATGGCCAGGACTTGAATACACAGGGGGCCAAGTCTCATGGGGCTGCTCAGGTGAGAACTTAACTTCCCTGTATCTGAACTAGTCCTGGACTCATTGTCTCTGAGTGGCTGGTGGTTGAGCCTAGGGATGTGTGTTCTGCATTTCCTCTTGTCTCTGGGTGCCTCTGGGCACCTCTTGTGTGCCAATGAGTCCTGGCCTGAGCTGCTGACAGCTGGGTGTTTCCAGTTGAGCTTCCTGAAGCATCTGGACCAAGTGAACCATCCTCTCCATATGTTCCCACGTGGTTCCCTGACACGGGGTCCTGATGCTGGGGCCACTAGCCCTGGGAAAGCAGTGTAGCATGTTCCTTGTTCACTCTTTTGAGCCAGCCATCTATGAAGGCCAACTATCACCAGACCACAGTGCATGATGACCAGAGTATTCAGAGTTCTGTTTGGACATATCACCAAGGAAGTGAGGTCATATGCTGGGGTCCACAGTTGAAGCTCCCCCTCTGATGCCTCCTTTGTTTTTATTGTCAGCTAATCTGTGTCCTCCTTAGAAACAGCAAGTTAAAAAACTAGCAAAATATGTGTGTTATTAGACTTTTCCCTCCAAAAGATTCTTTCCCTTGAGGATGAGGTGCACAGTGTCTTCATTTAGAGATTTCTCAAATTTTATTTTGACTATCTTTTCTGTACTTATGTTAGTTTCATTTCATTATCTCTAAGGAGCATGGAGATGTTCCCATAATGCCCATAATAATTTTACTTGAAGGATATGAAATGTTTCATGTTATAACACCCATGTGTCCAAGAAAGGAGGATTCATAGCAAGTTTTACTCATGTTTACCTCAGCCACACAATGTAGTGCTCCATACTCTGACCTCTTTTGAGGAGGGGCAGCAGGTGGTAAGGGCATGGGGGAGACTTTGCAAGGCCATGGACATCATCACTCCGTGCTGATGAGGACATGTGGGCATCCCTCCTGGGGAATTTGTCTCCTAGTCACTGTTTTCACTTCCTGTTCTCCCATCCCAAACAGAGCATGGGCTTTGTGTCCCTGCTGGGTAGTTTGCCTTTCCTAGAGGTGATGGTGCTGAGCCTGTTCACTTTCAATGCTCTTGGTTGGTCTGTTTCAAGCAGCGTCTGTGTGCTAGGCTCTCCACATACTGGTGCTTATTGGTAGTGGAACCACCACACACTCTCATGGGGCTGAACCTGCCAACTGCAACTTGTTCATGCATCTGTCACCCATCTACTGATCCCATTTGTTCTGTTTCCGGGTTGTCCCTGGAAAGCCAGCTGCCACAGCCATTCTTATACATGGTCTTGAGTGGACATAAACTTTTATTTCAAAGAAAAAGTACTTAGATGTCAAATTGCCAGATTATATGTCTTGTGTATGATAAGCTTACAAACTGTTAAAGTACACTTGCAAGCATTTTTTAAAATCAGAGTTAGGTGGTTGTTTTCTTTTTGGTACTGAGAATTGAACTTATGACCTCAGGTTTGCCAAGTGGTCACTTATACTACTGAACTAAATCTCCCACCCTTATTTTGTTTTGCTTTGTTTTGTTGTGTTTTTTAGGCTATAATATGTTATGTTATGTTATGTTATGTTATGTTATGTTATGTTATGTTATGTTATGTTATATTACACTACGTTTAGTGTTGGTGAGGATTTTGAGTCTCCAGTGCATTTTCAGTGCTTTCTGATTTCATTTTGTATAACTCACCTGATAAACTATGACATATCACCTAATCTTGGGTAATTTAATTTTGGAAAAAATTTAAAAAGTAAATGAGAACCACGTTTGGTAGTAAACACCTCTAATGCCAGAAGTTACAAGGCTGAGGCAGTAAGATTTCTGTGGTTGACGTCAGCCTGAGCTACAATGTGATTTCAATGAAAGCCTAAACTTCATAGAAAAATCCTGTCTGAAAAATAAATAAATAAAATGAAATATATAATACATTATAAAAAGATTTAAAAAGACACAAAAATCACCTATAAATCGACAAATAAAATCTTGATGAATTTTTCTTACATATGTACATTAGTCAGCACACTGAGCATTAGGTTTACCATGAGGTAGACATTGATCTACTGCCAAGAAGTTGAACTGTTTCAATTTTTTTGACCTTTTAACTGAGATGAATGTAGATATGCTACTGAGTATACACTCTTAGGATTTGGAGAGCATAGTATAAAGAGAATTTGATAGTTCTTTTATTTTAATACTAACTTTATATATGGAAGTAGGATTTGAGCATAGGATTACTGTTTTTTGGAAAGACTTTCTTGTCTTATTTTAATGTAACTCAAGTACACATTAATAAGGTCCACATAAAAGATGCTATTAAGTCTGTAAAATAATAAAATACAGAAGAATAATGAGAGAATGACATTGGCTACTGTATTGTGCACAATGATTTCTTAATGATCTATATTTTCATACATTTGTAAAATTTGTGAATCTTTTTACAAATTTTAAGGTATGGTCTCACTAAGACTGTGAGTTTCCCAGGTGAGGCTTAAACCTTTCCTTATTCAATCTCCCTCCCTCTCACAGAGTGGTAGGATTGCAAATGTACATTATCTTGTGTTGGTAATCAGCAGTAATTTTGTGCATATAGAATGAAATATTTGGCTTTGATCTTTAGACACTTTGCAGAAAGAGTGGATCTAGTCAAGCTATATATATCAACCTCCTAAATGGAAGTTTTTTAAAAGTAAGTAAGATTGAAAATCCCATTAACACTGTTTGTAGATTCTCTGTTTTGTAAATGTGGTCATCATGTCCTTCAGAATATCACTGCAAATGCCTTCAGCACTGGGACTGAGACTTGATGTCCTTGAAGCAATTTCTGTTTATTTTTTTTTATCCCTCATGGATTTTGATGATTTTTTGAAGTCAAACCACATGAAAAGTGTGAAAGCTAATGCCACTTGGGGCACACTGCCCTCCAGAAAGCCAGGGCAGTGTAAAATACTGTTTTTTCTAATGCTGCAGTTCCCATGTTTTTTGTTTTACATTCAGTTTCTACAGATTGAATACTGATATTTGCACTTAGCTCCATGGCCTTCCACATTTACAATTCTTTTTATTTTCATCCAGGTTCTGGATAAGTGGCTATATTGCTTAGGCTGTCCTTAAATTTGTGATGTTGCTGCCTCAGCCTTCGGGACTGCTGGCATTACAAGCACACCACCAGACCTGGTTTCATCACAGTGTTGTTAAAAACTCATTGGCTGAGCATGGAATGTTGAAAATGCCTGCAATGCTTGCACTCAGGAGACTGAAGCAGCAGGATTCCTGGGAGGTCCAGACAAGCCTGCAACACACTCTGAGTTCAGCTTAGGCCAGAGCTACACAGGAAGAACTTGACCAAAAACTGAAAAAGAAAAAGAAAGAAAACTAAAGGAAAGGGAAATGAAGGAAAGTGGAGGGGGAGGGGGAGAGGAGGGAAGGGAAGGAAAAGGAGGAACAAAACAAAGTTCCTGATGACTGTATGAGTTTTTCTCTACTGGGCTGGCCTTTTTAATCTGGGGTCCAGTTCTTGCTGTATAGGACCCTTTTGACTGTTGTCACTTTATTATATACCAGAAAACTATGTGTTTTGTTGCCTCTAACTTTAATGTTTTTTCCATGGCTATAGGATGACTCTTTGTCCTTCCCTGTGAATTATCATTTTGTTTTTTCTATCAGTGCTAAAATGGAACTTATATTTTGACAGGAATGGCATTTAAACACCAGGTTGCTCTGGGTAGCATGTACATTATAACAACATGAATTCTTCCCATCCACCATCACAATCTGTCTTTTCTTCTCTTAGTGCCACTTCACTCATTGCTTCAATTTCTACAATTTTCCAAGAACAGGTGAGTTTGGTTTAAATTTTACATGAGTATTAATTCTTTTGAATGAATTATGAAATGAATTGTGTTCCTTATATTTGTGGCTGCAGTTTGTTTGAAGCACATAGATATGAATTGATTATGACATACGAATATTGTACCTAGAAACTGAAATTATTTGTCCATTTTTTCTACAAGTTTTTCAGTGGAGTTTTAAGTTTCTTATATGAAATGTGTCCTCAGCAAACATAGACATCTCTTAATTCTTCCTTTCTGATTTGGTAAACTTTTGGGTTCTTATTGTTGACTAAATTGTAGGAGTAGGACTTGAAGTAGTGTGTTGACAAGAGTGCAAAGCTTGTTCTTGTTCCTGACCTGAGAAGCAAATCTTGCAGCTTGTCAGTCTCTGAGCATAATGTCAGTGCTGGGCTTGTCATGTCTGTACTTTGCTGTGCTAAGATTCACTCCTCCTGCACATGGTGTGTGAATGGTTTTTATCATGAAAGGATGGTGAACTTTTGAATTTCTCGAAGTGATTTTTCCATATCTCTTGAGGGGGTAGCTGTGCCTCATGCTGTGAATGTGGCAAGTGACACTGAATGATTTGTGCAAGTGGAACCATTCTAGCACCACCGAGGGTGAACCCAGTGTTCATTGTGGTATTTAAAATTTTCACGTGCTGGTGAATTTAGCTGATGTGCATTTGTTGAATATTTTTGTTTATGTTCATGAAGAATATCGGCCATTAGAGCATTACCATTTTTTAATGCATTATGGTCTGGTTTTATTATCAGGGTGACTTTGTCATCTAAAAGGAATTGGTGGTGATTCCCTCCCCTTGAAAGACATGAAAATAATTAGTATTTATTCTTTTTCAAAATTTTATGTTGAAGATAGTAAAATACAACAGAGCAAACAGAACAAAGAAAATTGAGACAATGCAGGGTAATTGGTACAGAACTTCACAGCAGGGTCCATGATAACAGTAAAAGGTACCATAGTATATCTCATTATCTTCACAATTGGTTTCCATTCAATTAGTTATAGTGAAATCCAAACAAAAACAGAACATTTTAAAACCAGTCAAAGATAATATTAAATAGAGCAAACAATCAGAACACAGCAAAAAATTAAAGATAACATTTGTTTTCAAAAACAAGATAGAAAGAAATCCCCCATATTTTCTATATTGCACACATTCAGCTTCCCAAGAGATGCTCAGAATTCTGCCTCTCCTTGCTAACCAAGGGTGCGTAAATGAGATGTATGGCTCTCAGTCCATGCACCAGTAGGCTCACGGGAGATGTTGACTGGTTCTCCTCCTGGCTTGCACCAGGGGTGCTGGTCAGGGAAGCAGGAGAATTGTTTTCTTGTTCAGCTGCCTAAGTCCCAACATGGCCAGATCCAGTATTTATGCTTTACTAAACCCTTCATACAAATCATCAGGACATTTATCATATCCTGGCATTTGGTGTTGTTATTAAGCAGTTATGATTGTTGACTCATTGCCTGTGTTTGTTAATGCTATGTCAAATGGTGTGTTTTCTTCTGAGGGTGTGGGTCAGGGACAACATAGGAGATCATGTACTGATTAAGGATCATGTCACATTTTACTTAGGGATGTAGCAATTTACTTTTGTATCTTCAAACTACCCCTACAGTATATATTTTTGTGAGTAATCTGTTAAGTTGTTTAGTTTTTTAAAGCACACTGTTGCAGGGTGCAGTTACTCCTGGAGGACCCTGGGGCAAGGCTAGGTCCAGGTCTCTTATTTCAGGCTTTGTACCATTACCTGCCTGCAGTGTTCCCACCTCCTGACCTGCTGCCTAAAAACAAATGTCTTGCTCCACAGCTGTGGTGAATTCACATGTGGCAGTTGAGATCTCACCTGGGTGGAAGACATTCAGCTAAGGTAGGCTCTGAAACATGCTGATATTCTTGTACAGAGTTCCCCTTAGTGAGACATGGGGCCTCAGGACTGCAGGGAGGAGCTTGGATAGCAGGGCCACAACAGCCCTCTTTTTCAGCATGCAGTGTATGCTGTTTGCTGAGAAGCTGACTGGTGGATCAGGAGTCCTGGACCTGAGACTTTCTTGCCTATGGTACACTACAAGATGCCGTGGTGTCCTCCACATCTGCATGGTCCATCTTCCTCCTATTTGAATTTCCACAGAGATCTGAGGAGCCCTGGACTTCCCCTTCCAGGCTCCAACTCTATGGTGAGTTTTAGTG
This sequence comes from Cavia porcellus, assembly GCF_034190915.1. Lineage (NCBI taxonomy): Eukaryota > Metazoa > Chordata > Mammalia > Rodentia > Caviidae > Cavia > Cavia porcellus. The sequence continues at coordinate 356,616 of NW_026947533.1, read as the reverse complement.
TGAATTTTATGATCAGGAAATTTAATTTCTATACATTTAACCTGGAAATTCCACTTCTACAGACTCATTATAAAATATGAGATTGAGAGATACCTGTGATCTCTTCTTATTCAGTTATGAGTGTTCATAGTAAGAAACTATGAATGTACCATAGCAGAGTTGCTCAGTCAATTATACAATTATAGTCACAGAAAATGCTGAAAGAAGGCCATGTCCTAGGCCATGTCCTGGATCCTACCTGAGATGATAGAAGAGTTCATATCCTGGCCCTGTCTCCACCCAGCAATGAAGAGGCTTGAATAGCAGGTGAGGACAGAAGAGAGGAGCTCCTGGAGAGCAGAGCACTGAACCTGGGAGGAAGCCTTTTTGGTGTTTTTTCCATTTTTCCATTCCATTGCATTATTTGTAGTGTTGTTTTCAATATTCATTTTATTCAAATAAGTTAGTATTTAATTGTGGCTAATTTCTTGAATACGTATGTGAAAATGGATGATTTAATTTCATTATATATACTGAAAGTTATGCACAATACAGACATTTCAAATATCACTGTAAATATAAAATAAGGAGGCTTGGTATTCAGCAAGCCAACACATCGCTCACGACTAACTTCTAAAAATTCTAACACATAAAGCCATGAGGATCCTGCTGTGGTGGGTGTCCCTGCCCTTCCTACCATAAAAGCCACCATGCTTACCTGTGCCTGCTACTGCCATAGGACAACAACAGATTTGCTTCAGTGTCTATTTTTCCAGCAAGGAAGTCCTGAATCTTCCTGCTTTCAGGCAGCACAAGGACTGTGCAGCTTGCACAGGAGCCTAGCACTGCCTGCCTTACACCCTTTTCCCCCACCTCATCCATGCTGCAGCCCTGCAGACAAGGGAAGGCAGAGCAGCCAGGATGCAGCAAAACCTCTGATTCCTCAGCCCCAGGGGCCTCAGTTCCTGCATCCTGGTCTGAGCCTCCACCAGGATTCAGGTGCTATCCTGAATTCATCTGGCTTAGTGGACAGGGCACCCAATCTGCACCTCTGGGGATCAAGACCATGAAGGCCACTGTCTTCAGTGACCCTTCTACTCTGCAAACTTTGCTCCTATCTTTGAGACTGAGGCAGTGGCATTGGAACAAAACACAATATTTTCATTACATTTCTCTTTGTTGTTATTTTTTCTGGCTTCTTTGTTTTTTAAAGCATATATTTAGAACCTCATTTTGCCAAAAAAAACATTTCTTTGTCTTTTCACTTCCCAGATAACAGAAGTTTTTACAGATTTCTACTGTAGTTCAAACCCTATGTGCTTGAATGCTGAGAATACACTCTCAAGCTTCGTAGTATGAGGGAAGCAAAGCAGAAACTGAAATTGGGGACACTGCTGTGCCTTCCAGCATTTTGTACAGCAAACCCTGAATCATGCCTTTTTACCCATAACATATGGGCTTCAATACCAAGTGAATCTGCCACTGACAAATGAGTTTCCTACATTTACTTCAAACAATCTCATCTCCCCTCAACTTGCTAAGCACATGGTCTAAGGATTCTTACACCCAAACTTCAAAAATAATTTCCAGTAAACAAGAGACTGCTACCCATCCTGAAATCATGGTGGTTTTGTATGTAAAGACATAGTCTTATCCACACCCAGGCAATCATGAGCTAAGGGGGCAGAGATGGCTTGTGCAGATAGAAACACATTGAAATTGTCAATCAGCAGCCGCATCAAGCAGGGAGCAGAGCTGCCGAACCCTCACATTTGGGTGATGGAATCATTTGGTGGGTTTTGGGGGTTCAGCTCCAGAGGGATACTCTGCTCAGGGTGTCAGTCAGGGCTGCCTCTCAGCTGACTGGCCACTCTGGCATCCAAATGCCCTTGCTCGGTGTTGTCCCTGGTGTTTGGAAGAACTGGTTTGCTGTGTAGACTCCCAGTGCATTGGTTAGCCCATGAAAAACCTTGCTGTGCTGAGTTTTTCACCCCTAGACCTGCACCTCAAAGCCCCTGGCCAGAGTTCCCTCCAACAATCATGCATGGCTTCTCCAAACAGCTCTCCTGTGCATGCCCTACATGAAGGCTAGGGAGGTTCCCAGTTCCTTCCTGCTTCAAATAGTACTGTGAATCAATCTCTTGAAAAGAAATCTTGAAAATTTGTGTAGCATTCTCTGTTGGAGAAACCTCTCTTCTTAGTCCTGTGAGGTCTAATGACGGTTCTGTATATAGCTGTGATGGGAGCTATGGTACAGGACTCTGTCCCCCATGTTCTCTTCATTGCTGTTCAGCTCCTGCCTTAAAATGTGCCATTGGATGGGGACACAGCACATCTCAGTGATTTGTGCCTGTGCTTATCAACTTTGGGAGGCTGAATGTTTTCTGCACCTGTTGGCCACAGGTGGTGATTTCCTTTTGAATTACAAGACTTTCTCACTTCTCTCACAAAATGAACTGGTGAGACCTCTTTTACTCCGATAATTCAAACCCTGGGAAGGTGAAGCACTTTCATCACCAATCACAGCACTAAACAATGAACCAATCACAGATGCTAGGTTTAGCTGCCTCTTTGACTTCAGGAGGCTTTGGTGGGGACACCCAGATACAAACAATAACACCTTCAAAAGTAAATCCTCTGAAGATGCCCATGCTCTGGACTAGAAGATAATTCCTTGCCTTAGTCCAGGGTTTATCTTATTTTATTTTATTAATTTATTTTTAAATCTCTCACTGTGTAGTTCAGGCTGGCCTTCAATTCACTATGTAAATTAGGCTGACCTAGACCTTGGAATAATCCTCCTGCCTCAGCTTCCTAAGTGCCAGGATTACACGCATGTACAATCACACCCAGCTATTGTTTGTTAAGCTGTATTTATTGATTTACTTGAGATTACTCAATTCAATTACGTTTGTTATTCTTAAGTATACAAAAATGCTAATAAATGTAATAATTCCAGCTCAATGTAAACAACTTAGCAACTTAGCAAGGCCCTGTCTGGGAATAAATTATGATAAAAGGACCAAGGCACTGGATTCAATCTTCAGCACAGCAAAATTAAATAAATCTATAAATAACAGACTTTGTATAAAATAATCTATAAATAAACAATACTGCTTAGAAATAAATCTATAAAAAACACAATTGCTTGTCAGTAAATCTATAAGTAAATAAAGCTTTTGTGGATAGGTCAGATCAGAAGTGTTTTAAAAGCAATTTTATTTCATTATAATTGACATACAATGAACTAACAGGGTTAAATACAAAATTGGATGAAACTTGACATGGGTCAGAGATGTAGCTCATTGGCAAAGTGCTCCCTGGCAATCACAGGGTACTGAATTTGGTTCCTGGTACCAAAAATAAACAAATCTGAAACTAAAAACAAACAAACCTCTAGGAATCTTGTCATACATGAGCCCCTTGAAAATCATAACCGAAGTGGTGATGTATACGTCGCCTTCACATTTTCCTTATGGTTCCTTATACTTGCTTCCTTCCATTCTAAGCAATGTGTCTGCTTTTTCTCTCTGGGAAACACTTTGTATTTTCTAGAGGTGACAGGTCTGTAACTACACAGGATGCTGGTATACTGAGATGCTAAAAATTAAAATAGTTGATTGAAAGATAATTAACAAAATAGTTACTTAAAAATATAGTTATTAGTAATATTGTCATGATGTACTAAGCTCATTACCCTAGTAACCAAGCACCAACCACATAGTTATAAATTAACTGACTGCGTAGTTCTGCTGTTCTGTAATGCGTCACCCCCCCCACCTTAGTGACCTGTGTGCTATGTCAACATTTGTTCCCCTTGTAAGAGACAAATGATCTTGTGTCAACCAATATTCCCTTTATGAGAGACAAATATTCCCAGAATTGGCTGCCCAAAGGCTATGAATTGGCTAACCACCCACTGTGAAATGCCTCTTACCTCTGCAAAGGGGAACAAAGTCCCACCTTATTTCTGTTTCTCATCACTATGTACTTAATGATCAATGAGCTAATCATAAATGAACTATAAAAATCAGTCAAAACTCTAACTCAGTTGCAAAGCTTTGCAAATTCCATCTGCACTGTGGTGCTGGGCCAGCTAAAATAAAAGCGATTCTTTTAAAAAAGACATCTTGTGCCTTTGTCATCTTGGGGTCTTGCCCATTTTTCATCATGGGTCCCTGTTTTTTGAGTAGAGTACAACATTTGGGGGCACTCCGGGATAACATGGGGACCCCTCCCCACATTTTTTCACCAATCGATCGGCTTGAAACATCTGTAAGTATTTGGATATTTTATTCTTTGTAATTTGAGTGCGCACCTTTGAAGTTGTAGAGAGCTTGGCTGGTTCCTTCTGCACTGGAGCGGGATGCCCTCCGGGACAGGGCTTCTAGGCCATTTGCGATTTGGGATTTTTTTTATCTATTTGGTTTTGTGCTTGGCATATTTTTACGGTGGAGCCATTTGTTCATTTGAATCTGTTACCTCAGTACTAACATTTAGATTTCTTTTTTCTCTGAAACTACTGTTGCAGGTTCCATGTGGCTTATTGGACTTAACGGTCATAATGAAAATTTATTTCATTTTAGGTCGCTGAACCATGGACAGAAAATCCTTTGTTTTTGTCTTTAATGTTGGTCTTGTCTTTTGTGGCGCCTTGTTTAATGTTTTAGTTCTCAACTGATTATGTACAACCTTGGCATGTCTTCAAAAGTATTTTTCTGGTTAAAATGTAAATATATAACAATACATATATATTTACACACACACACACACACACACACACATATATATATATATATATATATATATATATATATATATATGGCTTTTAAAATCATATTGGCATTACTAAATAAAGCCAGGTCATACTGTTATTGAGCCAGTTTAAAAAGTTACAGTTTTTAAAGTGTAACATTTTAAGATGGTAAAAAGACATAAAATGATTTAATATATTTTAGACTACTAAGAAAGTCACTTCAAGGATTTTGTTAAAATTTTTAATGTTGTCTAAAAAGCTAGAAAAAAGGTAATTGGTAATAAACAGAAACAGAAAAACAAATGTGTTCAGAATTTGACAGTACTGGATCAGTAAACCTTTACTGCAAAATGTTTCCATTAAAATGAGATTGTATTCTAAAAAGGGGAGGACAAACTAGAGCCCTTTGTCATCCCAAGTTTATATAATGATAAAAAGTCAGTGTTGACCATATATAAAATATATTTGCCTATGAAAATAAAAATTAAAAAGGACTGTAATTCTCAGTCCCATCCGGACTAGAAACCATCAGCATTCAGAATTCCTGTACTCCTCTTCCTCACCCCCCTTTTTCTAAGGACCCTTGGGGCCTTATTTCTCTTTTGAAATTTGTCTTCTCCATTCATCCCCCCACTTGGGATGACTGCCAGCAGATTTTACAAGTTTTGTTTTCAGTAAAAGAGAGAAAAAAAAAAACCCTTCGTGTTGTGGGATAAAAAGCGGTGTGCATTCCAAATAAAAACCTGTCCTCTGACCCCAAATGCCAGAACCATGTTTTCCCTTTGTCCTGCCCCAATGGGACAAACAGAGGTAAGAAGGCTCTCAGTCAGTATTGCCAGTTGTTCTCAGAAGCCTTTAAGGGCTGCCAGAAAACCCACCAATTTGTCCAAGGTAACAGAGGTGAGACAATTAGATGATGAGTCTTCCTCGGGGTTTCTAGAGAGATTGCTAGAGGCCTATTACATTTATACACTTGTAGATCTGGTAGCACCTAAAAAGGCAAGGGCCATTAATAATACCTTTGTAACTGTCAGCACCTGATATTAAGCAAAAGTTGCAAAGAATTAAGAGACTTTAAAAAATGTCCCTCAGTTAGTTATTAGAGTTTTCTTAAAACTGACTCTTTCCTCCAGCTGGTGCAAGCCATTCAACAGATTCCAGTTCCTGTGACTAAAAAACAAATATAAAAATTTCTAGGAGCCATAGGATATTGCCTGCTTTAGATTACAGACTCACGAGACCAGGCTTTTCAGCAATTGAAATCAGCCTTAACAGAAGCTCCAGTTCTGGCTGTGTCAAAGTTGCAAAAACCTCTTTCCCTCTATGTTGATAAAAAACAAGGGATAGCAAAAGGAGTACTGACCCAGAGTTTAGGACCATGGCAAAAGCCTATTGCCTATCTTTCCAAGAGACTTGATAATGTGGCAGCCCAATGTCTGCCTTGCCTGCAGATGATTGCCTCGGTGGCCCTCCTGGTGAAAATGGCCCAAGAGGTGACATTTGGACAAAAACTTTTAATTATCTCCTCTCATTCACTGGAGACTCTCATCAAAGCTTCACCAGATGGATGGCTGCCTATCAGGCATTACTTCTAGATCTGACTACCATCAGTTTCAAGGGGACAGTGTCTTTAAACCCAGATACTCAGCTGCCTGATGATGACCTCTCCTTGCCCCTCTGATCATTTCATGGGGCTTTGACCAGACTTGACAGATGAGCCACTGTCCGGAGTATCATCATATTTCCCTGATGAAAGCAGTCACATATATCAAGGTAAGCAGGTCGTGGGAGCCACTGTCACAGACTCTCAGATTCTATGGGAACAAATCTTAGAGCCAAAAACCTAAGCCCAATGGGCTGAACTCATTGCCCTCACTGAGGCCCTCAAGTTGTCAGACTGGTAGCGGATATGCATTTGCTACTGCCCATGTTCATGGGGCCATTTATCAGGAATGAGGTTCACTGACTTAAGGGGGCCACAAGATAAAAATGCTCCCCAAGTTTTGGATTTGTTAGCTGCCATTTGGATGCCAAGGAATATGGCTATTAAATAATCTAACAGATGCAGCTCCCCAAAAAGCAGCCACAAAATCAGTGGGGATTGAGACAATCCCGGCATTGCTACTGATTCCACCCACTCTGCCAGAGCACTTTTGCACTCAAAAAGACTTACATTTGGCAGCACAACTCCAAGCAAAGTCTGATATCCCTGGGGTCTGGTACCAACTGCTTCATACTCAAGTCCTCCTCTGCAAGGCCTTGAGATAAAAACTCATCCAACAAGCTCATCTGTCCACTCACATGGGAGGATCAAAACTCGCTGCCCTTTTTGAGATCATTTCTTTATCCCTCAGTTATCAAAGCTTACTCAGTCTGTGAGCCTTAGAGGCCCTCAGTGCCACTTGGTAAAACTTAAGCAACCACAACAAATGAAAACCACTTGGTATCATGGGACTGTGCCTGAAAAACATTGAGAATTAGATTTTACAAAAAAAAAAAAAAACCTGGACTTCAAGGGAATGAGTACTGGTAGATAGCTTTTCCTAATAAGTCTTGAGTCAGCCCTGATAGCAGTTTTCCCAATTTGGCCTCCCTTTATCCATGGGGTCTGACAATGGCCCGGGTTTTATAGCCCAGATAACTGAAAAACTAACCCAAGCTTTGCAGATTGATTAAAAACTCCATTGTGCTTACCGGCCTTAAAGTTGAGGACAAATAAAAAGGATAAACCAGACTTTAAAAATGGTAGTAACTAAGATGACATTCAAAACTGGCGAGAACTGGGTGAGTCTCCTTCCTTTTTTCCCTCTTGCGTGCACAACGTACCCCCTATATTACAGTTGTTTCCCCTTTAATGTTCTATGTGGGAGACCTCCTCCTCTTATTCCTAAGATTTCTGAAAAAAAAAAATTAGCTGATCTGGCTAATCAAGATCTTGCTAAGTTCCTCCAAGCCCTTCAACTTGCTCTGACTTCCATCCATCAGTTATTCTGAGAACAACAACCTCTGCCTACAGCCCATCCTGAAGACAACCGTCCTGCCTTGAAACCTAGGACACTACTCATCAAGAGACATCACCGTGAGTCCCTCAAACCATGGTGAGAAGACCCTTACACAGTGGTTCTCAGCACTCTGACTGCCTTCAAAGTCACAAAAAAGCCTGCCTCAATTCATCATTGCCACCTCAAGCCAGTTCTGGCCTCTGACAGCAGTCAACCTAAAGGTAAGTGGACTGTTGTTCCCTCCAAGGATTCTTTAAAGCTTAAGGTTGCCAAATGTATCTGATAATCTTGTTATTAGGTGGTATTCCTTATGGAGACCCCAAGGAGATACCTTGTAACCCACTGTTTAAAACTTACAATTACTGACTATTTCACTCTTAAATTATTGGAAGCCAAAGCTACTGTCTATAAGATAATTACAATAAATTTATGTTCCCTATTAGATAACATCCCAGCAAAAATTAGACAAAAATTTGTTGTTGGGTTTGCATGTCATGCTGCCTGATTGGTTGCTAATAGTGACTTACAGGGACCTATGTATTCAAAAAAAATTACAGTACACTCACTGGTATCTTTGTCCCCAAAAGCAACAGCCAGCCTCTGATTATAGGTGTTCACAATCTGTAGAGATGAAATATTTTTGTAGACATTGGGGTTGTAAATTTGTATCTCCTTGACAGGGAAATAAATGGGGTCATTAACTTTTTCCTCACTTTTGAGACCCAATCTTCTGTTCTCCTCCACTAGACTTCCTGCTCCTGAGACCTTTTTGCCCTCTGCGATTTCTGTGACATCTCTAGCCCCTTCTTGCCTCTGGATATTGCTTATGGAAAAACAACTTTTAAATTCCTATACAGATGACACCTTTGTTGGTGGGATGCTAAGCTCACACCGGACAATGTACAGGGTGTTCCAGGAATCTGTGTTTACTCTGCCTCCTACTCCTTGCACACTTCCCCTAATGCTGCACTCTGTAATCCTACCTCTTCAGCTTTGATTTATACTTTTTCCTATCCTGCTAATCAACACCTTGTTGCTCCCAATGGAGCCTGGTTTGCCTGTAGTTCTAATATAACTCCTTGCTCCATGCCTCACCTGTTTACCCAGTGCTCTGAGCTTTACATATTAGTCCATATCTTTCCCCAAATGTATTGGTACTCTACAGATAATGGTAAGAATCACTTGTTCCCTACCTTTGACTTAAAGAGTCCAGTAAGAACAAAAAAATATCCTGTATTATTACCTGTTTTACTAAAAATTGAGATAACAAGGTCAATAGGTTTAAGAGTGTCCAGCCTAATAGTCAAAAGACCAAAATTATAGACACTTACATGCACTCATTGACCAAGATTTAGCAGCCCTTAGTGACTCTGTCTCCAAATTAGACGATTCTTTAAATTCACTGACTGAGATGGTTTTACAAAACCGGTGGGGTTTAGATCTCCTGTTCTTAAAGGAAGGAGGCCTTTGTCTGGCATTAGGAGAAAATTGTTGTTTGTATGCCAATCATTCTGGGGTTATCAGACAAAGTATGGCCAGCATTAAAAGGCAGCTACAGGATCAAGAACAAGCCAGAGAAGCTGAACAGAATTGGTTTGAGCGATGGTTTTCTCTATCTCCCCAGTTGACAACATTAATCATAGCAGCTCCAGACCTCTGTTAATCTTACTTACTTGTTTAACAATTGAACCTTGCATTATAAACAGATTAGTAAATTATGTCAAAGACCAGGTTCAAACAATAAAACTATGGTTTTAAGGACACAAGTTTATGAACAAATAGCACTGCTTGAAAATTCCATGAGCCAATGATTTGGTTCACTGACAAAAATCAGTGGGGAATGTTATACTAGGATGCTACAAATTAAAAAAATCGATTAAAAGAAAACTTTAAAAATAGTTACTTAAAAAGATAGATATTAGTAATATTGTCATTCTGTACTAAGCTCATTACCCTTGTAACCAAGCACCAACCACATAGTTATAAATTAACTGACCACTTTGTTCTGCAATTCTGTAATGCGCCACCCCCCCACCTTAGTGACCTGTGTGCTATGTCAACTTTTGTTCCCCTTGTAAGAGACAAATGATGCTGTGTCAAATATTGTTCCCTTTATGAGAGACAAATGTTCCTGGAATTGGCTTGCCAAGGGCTATGAAATGGCTAACCACCCACTGTGAAATGCCTCTGATCTCAAGCAAAGGGGAACAAAGGCCCACCTTATTTCTGTTTCTCATCACTATTTACTTAATGATCAATGAACTAATCATAAATGAACTATAAAAATCAGTCAAAACTCTAACGCAGTTGCACAGCTTTGCAAATTCCATCTGAAGTGTGTCGCTGGGCCAGCTAAAATAAAAGCGCTTCTTTTAAAAAAAGACGTCTTGCCCCATCTGTCATCGTGGGGTCTTGCCCCGTTTATTCATCATGGGGCCCTGTTTTTTGAGTAGAGTACAACAAAGAGCTGAGTGCCAATTAGTGACAAGGGAACTATACGGCAAGGGAAAATTAGAGTTTGAAGTCCTCGGGCGTCCCTGCCTCATCAGAAGGAAATGTTTAATTGGATTAGGAATTTGGTTCCATTTCAGCAATAATTATAACCCCCATGCTTGGCAATATGGTCACTTTCAGAATTCAGCATTTTTATGAGTCTGAATGAGTATCAAGCTGGTCTTGGAGATGCTTGCTTTTATTTCATCCTTACTGTGTTGCAGATCATTTAAATGTGATGTCTTCACTTTACACGGTAACCGTGCTCCTTTTGTGTTCACATACTGGGTTTCTAGGTGGAAAATTAATAGAAACAAATGAAACTCATGAAAATGAAGTCTGCTGCCTCTAACACAGACTTCTGACTCTGTTCTTTTGTGTCCCGCCGTGGCCTGTTCTCAGAATATTTTCTGACATCAGTGGATTTTTTATTCCTGGAGGACTGAACCTTAATCCTGAAAACATTTGCAGCCTATTATGGAAAGAGTCTACTGATCCTTGAAAGAAAGCAGGGGTAGCTATGAAATGGCAGGGATAAATAAGAAACTTAGAGAAGACCTAACACCATCACTTCACAAAATTTAATGAAATCGAATGGGAAATGGTACTTCCCAATTCATTCCTGGAAGCAAGCTCTGATACCAAAACCAGAGAACAATCCAAATAAGAAAGAGAATTACAGACCATTCTGCCTAGTGAACATTGAAGCAAAAATCCTCAATAAGATACTGGCAAACAGACTGCAGAATATCATCAAGAAGATTTTACACTGTGATCGAGTGCAATTATTCCCTTTGACGCAGGGGTAGTTCAACTTACATAAATCCAAACATATAATACACCGTATTGACAAATCCAAAACAAAAATCATTTGATCATTTCAATAGATGCAGAAAAAGATTTTGACAAACTCCATCACCTATTCATAATAAAAAACATACAGAAATTGGGAGAGATGATCTTTATCTCAATATGATAAAAGCGTTTTATTACAAACCAACAGTCAACCTCATACTAAGTGGACAAAAACTGGAAGCTTTCACTCTAAAATCAGGAACAAAACAAGGATGTCTACTATCTCCGCTCTTATTCAATATAGTCCTGCAAACTAGCTGGAGCAATTAGACAAAAGAAAGAAATAAAAGGAATAAAGATAGGAAAGGAAAATCTTAAACTATCATTATTTGCAGAATCTATGATACTCTACTTAGAAGACTCTAAAAATTCCACCAAACTTCCAGTTTATGAAGCAAATTCAGTAATATAGCTGGTTACAAAGGCAACACTCAACAATCAATAGACTTCATAAACAAGAATAAAAAACTCATGAAAAGAGAAATCAAGGAAACAGTAACTTTTACAATAGCATCCAACAAAATGAAATACTTAGGAATCAATCTAACAAAGGCTGTAAATGACCTCTACAATGTAAACTACAGTACTCTCAACAAGGAGATTGAAGAAGATATTCTAAATTGAAGAGCTATCCCATAGTCTTGGGTAGGGAAATTCAATATAGTGAAAATGACCATACTTCCAAAGCTATTGCACAGATTTAGTGCAATCCCAATCAAAACCCCGTAGCAAATATCAAAGAATTACACAAAATAAATCCTAAAATTTATCTGGAACCAGAAGAGACCTAGAGTAGCAAAGGTGATGCTTTGAAACAAAGGAAAGATAGGGTTCATCAAAATCCCTGACTTGAAATTATACTATAAAGGTATTGTGATTTAAAAAAAAAGGTGCGGTACTGACAAAAAACAAAACAAACAAAACCAGAGCCAAAGATCAAAGGAACAAATTAAAAGATGGAGAAACAACCCCAGACCACGAAACCATCTTATCTTTGACAAAGGTGCCAAACAGAGTCATTGGAAGAAAAGAAGTCTCTTTAATAAATGGTGCTGGAAAAACTGGCTCTGTATGTTCTGAATATTATCTTTCAACGTGAGTTAAGCTAAGATCAGAATAGATCAAAGATCTTATATTAAAACAGAAACATTAAATCAGCTGCAAGATAGAGTAAGTAAAACTATTGAAGACATTGATGTAAGCAAAGACTTTATGAAGAAAACTTGGATTGAACAGCAAAAATCAAAGAGAATTATGTGAGAATCTCACCTTAGTGAAAAACTTTTTAACAGCAAGAGAAGTCACTAACAGAGTGAAAAGATAACCCACAACATGGGAGAGAATGTTTGCCAACTGTTCCTCAGACAAAGTATTACTATTGAGAGCACGGAAAATTAAAAAAATTCAGTCTTCCCAGATTTAAAGACCCAATCCAAAAATGTGCATCTGAGGTGAAATACACAGTTCTCAGATGAAGAAATACAAACAGCAAATAAATATGTGATAAAATGCTCTGAATCAGTCGTCATTTAACAATTGCAAATTAAATAACACTGATATGTCACCTTGCCCCAGAAAAAATGCCTACTGTCAAGAAATCAAGCAATAACGAATGCTGGAGGAGTTGTGTGGATAAAAGAACCCTTCTCCATTGTTGGTGGTAAAGCAACCACTGTGGAAATCAGTGTGGAGATTCCACACAAACTAGGTCTACAGGTCCCACTCAACTCAGCTATTCTCCTTCTGGGTATCTACCCAAAAGAATAAAAATCATCATACAACAGTGTTATATGTGCACCCGTTTATAGCAGCACAGTTTGTGGTAGCCAGATCTTGGATGGAATGCAGGACTTCTAGCATGCCAGGCAGGCACTTAAGCTAAATCCCTGGACCACTTTTTTTACTTTTTAACTTTCAAATAAAATGGGTTTGGGATAAAAAAACAAGGACTGAGGTAAAGACTTTCGTTGCAAATACCCATCAGACGAGCTGAGGTCAACATTCCAGAAGACAGCCAGCTCCAGAAGCCTCCACCATCTTTCATTGGGGATCCACAGTTACAGGGTGGGTTTTTTTTCTGTAATTATTCTTGGTGGGGATGGTAGGCAGGAGAGCAGGAGCCAATCAGTGATGAAGAGGCTGGCTGTAAAACTGTCCAATCAGGCGGGCCAAGGTAGGCGGTCTCTTCCGGTGTCATGGCGTCAATTGCAAGGTCAGGGCAAAAAAGGGAGCACTAGATATTTGCTAGACCAATATTTTTTGCTTCGATTCGCTGTGGACTGCTTAGAAAGAACCTGGGAGACCTCCAAACTACGCAATGGTGATGTTATGGGATGGGAGCAGTGAAATGGGGTGGAATCCGGTTGAGACCAGTTAGAAGTTTTTTGAAGGGGCTGGGGGTTTAGCTCAGCGGCATAAGTGCCTGCCTTGAAAGCAGGCAGTCATGAGTTTGATCCCCTGTACCGATAAAAAGGAAAAAGACAAAAAAAAAAAAAAAAAAGAAAGAAAAGAAAAAAAAAAAACAAATGGTGAGAAGCAGCTGTGCTGTCTAGAGCCTGTGTGCTTAGCCTCAGACCCTGAGGTCGTCTAGTGCTAGCAGTGAGTCATCCTCTGACCCTTTTACCTCTCCCTCGGGCCAGGACAGTTCTGGGTCCCTAGAACGCTGCCGCCACTGTGATACCACCAGGCCACAATGCTATCTTTGAATTCGCCTGTTGCCCTTGCTCCTCCAACAGTCTGGGCCCAGGAAGGGGCATGAGGAGAGCCTGATTCCGATGTGGTTTCAAGCTGGATGCAGCTGTAATAAGCTAGGTCTCTGCTCTCATTCCTATCAGCAACAGATCTGAAAGCCAGAAGTTTATAAATGTCTGTGATGCAGGACCTCATAGCCACAACTGCTCCTTAAACTTATGCATTTATGTATTTTGTGATCGCCTAAATTTATACTATATTCTCGTATTTCCATGCTCATGAAAGGTGGAAGCAAAGGTTCTGAGAATTCAAGGATGTGTAGTGATGTGCCTCAGTGGAGGAAGTCTTCCCAAACACTGGATGAACTGCTGTGTATTATACAGAACAATGCAAAGAATTTCTGAACATACTTTATGTGACACATGTGCTCATAGACAATGTTTGGGAGAACATCCATAGAGGTTTAAATTTTGAGAAAAATGAAGCAGATATAAATGTGTCATCCAAGGCAGGTGTGTTTACTAAGGACAAATTCCAGAAAGAGCTGCCTGTTAAATTCTCATTGAAAAATGCCTAAATGTAGTCATTTGTATGAACATATACACGTGATATCCTTCTGAATGGAAAGGAATATGGGTGTCATCTCCGAATTAAGAGCTGACTTAATAGCTTGGTTGATCATATACATTGTTGAAATATGGAAATGCTCTGCAATGGACTTTACTAAGTGGTGTAAAGGAGATGAGATAAATTGAATTTGTGCAGGGATATAAGTAGTTTAGTCATGAAGGGTTTTCTACTTAGGGTGGATCAGACGAGCATGGAAAGGATGTGGAAATGACTGGCAGGATGCAGTGTACCAATAGCAGTACATACAACAGAGAGGGTCTTCCCTGAAAGTCAGGTAGTTCTTAGGGTAAGCATGAAGATAAAGTTGTCTTATGATTTCTTCCTTGAGGTGAAAAACACCAGCTCTGGTAAGAATCAGTATTCCACATCCTTGTCAACCCATGAATTCTGTGTTCTTAACTTGAGATCTAATTTTGATTATCTCTAATTGTGACCCAGTGTCATGAAGGTGAACTTTGAATTTTTTTGTAACAGGGATCGAACTCATTATCTCAAGTTTGCTAGGTAGGTGTTCATGCTGCTGAGCTAAATACCCAGCTTTGAAAATGCATTCTGTATACTATGTATGATATCAACATTGTTCCTCAGAAAATGTTGAATATTGTGGAATTTTTCTATATTGTATGGATATAATTTTTAAAGCAAACCAAAGGTGTCGTATGCAGTCACTTTTCAAGTTTCACATTGTCTGTGGGGTGTCTCAGTCAGGGTTTCTATATTTCAGACAGCTCTGAAACTTAGGCTAGGCCCAAACTCAAGGAAGTTCTCCTGTATCAGCCTCCCAAGATATATTTCTTATATCTGAATGGAGAGTGATCACTTGGTGACACTGAGCTATAATTTGAAACTTGTACCTGGTTTCATTGTTTATACATTTTTTACATACAGCAGTTTTCGATGAACATTTGAGTTATTAATTATGTATAATATTTGATGTTATTCATGTTTTGTTCTATGAAACCAAATTTAAATATCAAAATGCTGCTTAAGTATATTAAGAACAAAGGACTCAGTGGCCTAAATGAGATTTGAAGAGATATCATTGTTAGTACATCAAAGTGATTCATGAGATATTTGTCTGCCTCTGTGCTTTATGGATGCTGGTCCTATAGGCTCTCACTATGAGCTCTGCTTTAGAGACAGTGCACAGGGACTCTTGCAGTGACTCATCATAAGAATCAGTGCTCCTATTTGGCTGTTACAGTAGCTGTGAGTTGCAATAGAGCATTAAATTTGCTGTTTCAAAAAATGTGTCTATACCAAAAATTAATCCCCAAGATGTGGAATTAAGATTTGAAGAAATCAGTCTCCATTCAGCTGTTTTGTTTGGTTTTATTTGCTTAGTTTTGTTTTGTTTTATTGAGACAAGTTTTCTCTATGTATATCAGCTAGATTTGAACCCTTATGGAGTGCAGAATTGCCCTAACCTCAAAGCAACAGTTCTGTCTCAGCGTATTGCGTGTGGCATTATAGATATGTGTGCTTTTACCCTAGAAAATATTGAGGCTTGTAACTTACCTGTGCTGTTGATTGGCATAATAGATGCCATCTTGAGCTTTGCATTTAACTAGTGCCCTGTATTTCACTCAGAAAAATGGAAAATCACCCAGGGTATAAATCCCAGGAGAAAAGCAAAATGAGCTGTAACCCCCCAAAAAATTAACCTGCTCAACAACAGAAGCGGAATACAGTTTTTATCCAAAAAGTATTATAAGATTCTAGCTAAATGATTTCCAACTGGATCTTTTTGTGATTTTATCTTTTAAAACATCTTCAACTTTCCAGTTCAGAGCCTCTTGTTTAGATCCTGAAATGGGGGTAGTGGTCCTGACACCAGCTAATGAAATTCCACATTTCTCAATTGGGTTGCTTGGCTTCCTATATTATTGTTCACAAACTCACCTGAAACTGCAGAAACCTTACTGATACAAGCAAACCTCAGGATTAAATGACAGTACCCCTGAAATGAAAGAATAGTAGTGAAAAGGAGAAGAGAAAGAAGACAAATGCCATGTGCTATAATGCCCACCTCTTTTCCCCAGCAATGAAGAGGCTGAAACAGGAGAATAGCCATGTATTCAAAGACAGCCTAACCTACATAGTGAGTGCAAGGCTGGCTAGATCTCCAAAGTGAGACCATGTCTTTAAATCAGAAAACTAATATGAAAAAAAAGCAACCAAGTGGACAGAAAGACTTTTGAAAACAAACAATAATAGAGCTAAGTGAAATTTGAGTTATGTAAAATGGGAATTATTGAATGATGCTGCAGAGGAAAGAAGGACATGTAGTGGCATCCAGGAGGCAGTGACAAACACAGACTTATGAATGGCACCTATTATGCTACAGGACAACAGTGACCTTCCTCCAATACATTTGCAGTTCACTAGACTGAGGACTTCTAAAAGCTCATGGAAATGTTAAACTCAGGGCAAACAAGCAGCTTGAAATTCAGGCTTTGGAACAATGCCTTTAGCAGACATTTCATATTTAAATTGAGATAAGAGAAATAAAATCTTGCCCTGTTTGATATCAAATGCATCAAGTTTAATGGCTCATAACATTGAGAAATGAAGTCATAAACCAAAAGAAGTTCAAAAATTTTGTTAGAAAAAAAAGAGAGAAGAATAGCCCTGAATTTTCAGGAGTGGTCTTCAGTGTTTTGGCCACAGTCATATTGTCACGGGTCATTTATACAGGATAGTCACAATGTGGGCAAAGTGTGTGTCTCAGACTTCAATCAACCTATAAGCTTATAGCTGCTTAAAGTATTATTCATCAGGGGAACAAATCAGCCAGAAAAGGTATGTGGAAAGAGCCAAGGCATTTTGTGGGAACAATAGTCCAGTTGATCTGGTCATTGAGTATGGTAATTGATTCCCATCTAAACTTCCTGGAGGAGGTGATGGTAACTTTAGTACATTTCAAGCTGTTGTTTTTCTCTTCAGGAGCATGTAGACATGGTCACTGCATCTTCACCTTCAGGTCTGGCTTTTTTCAGCTTTTCCTGTAGCAGTGATTGTTGTATAATTTTTTTGCATTGACTATTTGAGGTTCCAGTTCCTCTCTGATTGTATAACAATTTCTGTCTACATTGACATCCTTTGCTAAAAATCACAGTACTATTTGAATGAATAAAGTGAAATATTCATTAATACAGGCCAGGAATTTAGCTCAGGAGGCAAAAACACCTGGAAAGTGCTAGGTTGTAACTTTGATCCCTGATACCTAAAAAAAAAGTAATTTAAACCACAAGGAAAGAAAATAATTTCATTTGTGAAAATGTAGGTTTACAAAATTTATAACTAAATATGTCAATGGCAAATTAAACCTTGTTAATAGTCATATTTAGTATCCAAAGTTGTTGGGGCTGGGGAATGAGCTCAGTGATACAAGGAGCTGCCTGGAGAGCACAATGTCATGAGTTGAATCCCTCATTACAGAAAAAAATAATCACAGTTGTTAACGATGCAGTGCTATGAGTACATTTATTGAAACTGATACTTGGTATTTAATAGCTTAATTTTTCTTTTGTGGTCTATGAAATACCTGCAGGTGGCATGGCAATTACAGTGAAAGATATAATGTCCCCTGTGGGATTTCTGTTTTCTGAGTTGTTTTCATTTTTGTTTTCCCACATACTTGAAAGTTGAAAACGTTGGCTGGTGCTAGGTAGAAAAACTGTGATAATCATTTTTTCAATTTAATGATATATTTCCCTATATTCATTAAGAACATTTTATTTGCTACAGTTACTCCAAGTCAAATTGATAAACAATTCTTAAATCTACAGGCAGCTGAGTTAGTTAGAAATAGAGGCAACCATATCATGATATAGTGGAATGAAATTCCTGACCTTCTGTATCTGGTAAGAGTTTGCAAGAATGCAAGAGTGAATTTTAGGAACAACAGAGTTGAAGAGCAGAATATATTTACTGAGAGAAAGAAAGTGAAAGTATAGGATATTTTGGAAGTGGATGTGGGACCAGGGGACTTTTAGCTTGAAGTCATTTTCCTCTCCCCTATTCAACCTACCTCTGGCCAGAAAAGTATCTCAATCAACTAGTTGCATATCAGCAATGCCAACTTTAAGCCCCACCCAAGTCAAAAAGCATATGTGTGCTGCCCACACATTTCCAGAAAAAAAAGCCAGACCTCCAGTGGTCATGGGGTTGTCTCCATGGTGTTAGAATAAAGGCCATTTTGACTTTATATTCTCTTCTTTAGTACACCAAAAATCCTATCAGAAAGCTTCTGTCTGAGAGAAACAGGAGGGATTCAGAGCCAGTAGCAAAGGACTCTGATTTATAGAATAAAATCATGTGGTGTGTGTGATAGCTCGGACCCCAGCATAAAACCCAAGGAAGCAAGAAATTAAAATTTGGGGAGCAAAGGCTTTATTTTAGGCCAGGTCAGGTGATGCCATCTCAGGGAGCCAACTTGGAGACTGTGTGCCTTACAGCTAAAAAGGTTGGGTTTTAAAGCTGAAAACCACAGGAATGTTGTGAACTTTGACCCAGTTTGATAACTTTCTTGTAGTTAAACATTTCTTAGGGACAGTACATTGTATTGCAGATAGGCTGAAGGGGGGGGGGGATAACAAGAAACTGAAACTTAAAAGATTTTTTGGGAAACGGAGACTTAACCTAAGAATGGGGAGGCGAGGGGAAATTACAAGAAGCTGAAACTTATGTCTACTGGAGATGGAATTTTATTCTCTATTTAAATGGCACATATAGAACAGAAAGGGGGCACATTGATTAGAACTAGGTGAGATAGGTTTAAAGTGGGTTAGATTACTGAGGTTACTGAGGAGGTAAATTAGCACAATAGAGAAGCAGAATACAAAAAATGTAAAAGTGGCCTTTTATTTAAAGAATGTGGAGAGGAGACCATAGCCACCAAGGTTTTGGCTCCCCTCCCCCTGGACTAACTATGGGGTTATGTGGTTGTGATAACTCAGACCCCGGAATAAAATCCAACGAAGCAAGAAATTAAAATTTAGGGAGCAAAGGTATTATTTTAGGCCAGGCCTGGCAAGGAGTCTCTGGGAGCCAATTTGGAGACTGGGCATCTGACAGCTAAAAGTCAGGGCGTTTATCTTGTAAATCCACAAACAGATGCTGGTCACATAATGCAAGGAGGGGGTTGGGGTGTGGTGCACTACAAAACAGAAACATGGTGCCTTACATTTCATGGGAAGAGCAAGATTCAGATAACAAGTAAGTTTTCCTGTAAACAAGCAAGTTTAGATAAGAAGAATCCTGTTTTCCTCAGCAGAGACTAGAAGTCTAGCAGTGATTAACAACTTCTGTTATCTTATCTTAGCATCACATCTGTTATTTTTAGGGGGCAACAAAGGTTAACGTATCAATTAGGTAAGATTTTACAATTCTTTACAGAGGAGAGCATTGATTGACATACTAATTAGGTCATCCAGCAGGGGAAGGGAAACACACATATACAGTAAGGCCAAGTTACAGGTATTGCTATGATACAAAAATAACGAAGATATTTTTCTAGACTACAACAGAGGTATATGTGACTTTTGAGTGGATCTGATGCTTGGAGGGGACATTGATGTCATGCAAGGAGCTGATGGGAATTTTCTTTAGGGCCCTGGGAGAGAAAGAGGAAGTTGTAATCAAGGAAAAAAGAGGAAGTGGCCATATGAGTAAGCATCCCTGATTTGCCTTCTTCCACCTTCAACTACCACCATGAGGTTCTGTAATTGTTTCTAGGGCAAAACTCTTTCAAGTACACCCTTCAGTTTCAAGGAAGAAATCAAAACAAAGAATTTTTGCCACCTGTCTTCCTCTATGGCTGGTAGTAAACCATTCATAAGAAATATTGTTAGTCATTTCCTTAATGCATTGTAGATACCATAACCAAAATTACAGATCATTTCACTTTCAGAAAACAAAAGTAGCACTTAAAGGCAGGAATAAAGCCCTTTAGTGCAAGCATTCCTGGAAAGGTGAGATCAACATTGTAGAATACAAACTACTACTGATTTATCTGACTTCAGGAAAGAGAAAAATTTATAATGATATTGCTATAGAGTAATGAATCTCCCGGTCTAATATGTCTGATATGAGTTTGTGTTCTCTAAAGTCAAAGAATGAATTTTAGGAACAACAAAAATTAAGAGCACAATATACTTATTGAGAGAAAGAAAGCTACATGAGAGAGAGAAGGAGTCCTGAGCGGGATGCCAAACACTGTCCTTCTAGGGACCTTTATAGAGTAAAATCATGTGGTGAGATGAGTTTAAGGTGGGGAAAAATTGGAACTCACAATGCAGATGGGCATAAGACGGGACAGAGCTGTGGTAGCCAATAAGATTATAAGTTCATGTAAAGTTGATTAAATTGGGAACAAAGTTGGAAGGGAGTGTCATAGAAAGCAGGAATTCTTAGGCAGCAGTGACTTTTCCCTTAGGGTTTTGGGAGGGTGACTCATGAGTTCATCAGGATGATAGGAAATATTTAAAATGTCCGTCTTTAGGATAAGGATCCTTTTCTTTGAATGGTGACTCCTAACCTCCTCAGAGTGCTATGGAACTATTTAGAATATCAGTCTTTAGGATATGGATGAATTTGCTTATCATTTGTCTTGAGACTTGGCCCATGGCATGAGGTGTTATAATAGATACCATAACCAAAACCAAAACCATAACCAAAATTATAGATAGTTGCCCATAGTTGCATGGTATCTGGTCTCCTGCATAGACTCCTTGGAGGACCTAGCCCTGCCTCATGCCAATACTATTTAAATAACTCAGGTGCCTGTAACAGTACTGCTTGGAAAATTGATTACAGATGTCTTGTGCTTGGGGTGAATGATCTGGGAATGACAGTGTGCAATGTATATACCAATGTTGCCCCCTGATTGACATGTTTTGAAATTTAATTTTAGTTGATGTGTTCTTTTTTCACTGAAATAAAATGGATTTGAAAATTAAAAGCCTGAGGTGAAGCTCTTCAGTACAAACACTCCTCTGGTCGAGATGAGTTCACCACTATAGAGGAATGGCAGCTCCAGAAGTCTCTGCACTACAGTCTATCATTTGGGATCCTCTCTTGCAGGGAGGGATTTCATTCCCTGTTGATTCTTTACTCAGAAGGAGGGCAGTAGAGCAGGGGTCAATCAGTGATGCAGGGGCAGGCTATATGAACTGTCCAATCAGGTGTTCCATTGCTGGCTGTGACTTCTGTCTTTTCCAGTATCTCAGCATGATTTACCTGTTCTGCATACAACAGTGGTAGCAAAATGCTTGCTGGATCTCACTTAGTACTTTTGATGTCCTGTGGCCTGATTAGCAAAGAACCTGAGAGATCCTGCAGCCATGGAATGGTGAAGCTGTGGATGAGAATCCAGAAATAGGGTAGATTGGGTGAAACCAATTACAAGTATTTAGGAGTAGTTCTGCTGTCTGGAGCCCCAGGTATTTAGTTAGCTTTAGCTCCTGAGGTCCTCCAGCATTGGCTATGGTTCATTCACTGACCCTTTTGCCTCTTGCTGTTGGCAAGGGTGATTTAGGGTTCGCAGAACCCTGGCTTCACTATGACAGTAGAAAACTCAAGTATCATCTTTGAAATACACTGCTGGCCTGGTACCTCCACCATCTTAGGCATTGGAAGGAGCTTGGGAAGACACTGGCTATGATGCTTTTTGTAGCTTCTAGAGCAGAAATGAGCTAGATCTATGCTCTCTTTCCTCAGAGTAGCAGATCTGGAATGTCTGAAATTTATTAATGTCTGTAATGCAGGGCCTCATAGCCACAATGGCTCAACTTAAACTTGGGCTTTTTTGTATTTATAATGATCTCCTAAATTTATATTCTCTTATTTCCATCCTCAGGACAGGTAGTGACAAAGGTCCTGAGGATTCAGAGATTTGTAGTAGTGTGCGTCATTGGAGAAAGGCTTCCCAAACACCTGGTGAACTCCTGTGTATTATACAGATCATTGCAAATTATTTCTGAACATAATTATTTAGGTGGCACTACTGCTCACAGACTAGGTTTGTGGGAATAGCCATAGAGTTTTGAAGTCTGAGAAAAATGAAGCAAATATGAAGTTTTATCAAGGCTAGGGTAAAAGTTTGTGAAGGACTAATTCCAGAAAGTGCTACATGTTAAATTCTCATCGAAAAATGCTGAAATTTAGGCATTTGCATGGACATATACTGGGGATATCCTTTGAATGGAAAGGAATACAGGTGTCATCTCTGAATTAAGAGCTGATTTAGTAGCTTGGTTGTACATAGACAGTTTAAATATGGAAATGCTCTGCAATGGACTTTTCTAAGTGGTGTAAAGGAGGAGCCATCAATAGAAATTTTTCATTTATATCAAAAGTTAGGCATGAAGGGTTTTCTGCTTAGGATGGAACAGAGAAGTGTAGAAAGGATGTGAAAATGATTGACAGGATTTAGGAAGCAAATAGCAGGACATACAACAGAGAAGGTCTTTACTGAAAGTCAGGTAG
The DNA here is from genome assembly GCF_034190915.1 of Cavia porcellus. Taxonomy (NCBI): domain Eukaryota; kingdom Metazoa; phylum Chordata; class Mammalia; order Rodentia; family Caviidae; genus Cavia; species Cavia porcellus. The sequence goes on along the minus strand of NW_026947533.1, from coordinate 333,720 downwards.
TTCTTAGAGTAAGTATAAAGTTAAAGTTGGGTTCTGATTGCTTCATTGAGGTGATCAACACCAGCTCTGGCAACAATCAGTATTCCTTATCCCTGTCAACCTATGAATTTTGTGTTTCATACTTGAGATCTAATTTTGATTATCTCTACTTATGCCCCAGTGTCATGAAGGTGAAATTTGAATATTTTTGTAGCAAGGATCAAACTCATGATCTATGCTTTCCAGGCAGGCGGTCATGCCAGTGAGCTAAATACTCAACTATGAACATATTTTCTGTGTAGTATGAAAGATATCCACATTGTTTCTCAGAAAGTGTTGAGTATTGTTGGAGTTTTTCTGTATTGTATGGCTATAATTTTTTAAAACAAACCAAAGCTATTTTATGTAATCACTTTTTAGATTTCACATTGTTTGTGGGGTATCTCAGTCAGGGTTTGTCTATTTTAGACAGCTCTGTAACTTTAGGATAGCCGCAAGTTCAAGGAAGAACTCCATCACCAGCCTCCCAACATATAATTCTTATATCTGAATTGAAAGTGATCACTTGGTGACAGTGAGCTATAATTTACAGCTTGGGCCTGTTTTCATTTTATATACATATTTTTAAAATATAGCTGTTTTCCACTAACATTTGAGTTATTATTTATGTACCATATTTGATGTTATATATGTTTTGTTCTATGAAACCAAATTCATATTTCAAAATGCTGCTTAACTATATTAAGAACAAAGTACTCACTGGCCTAAATGAGATTTGAAGATACATCTTCCATAGTCTATCAAAGTGATTGATGAGACTTTTTTTCTTTTTTTAAATTTTGAAATAGATAAAATACAACAGAAGAAGGCAGAATAAGCCCAACTAAGATCATACAGTGAAATTGGTACACAACTTCACAACAGGTTACTGGGATAACAGTAGTAGGTATCACAGTATATTTCATTATCTTTATAATAGTTTTTCTTTCAAACATGTATATCAAAATGAGATGAAATACAGAACATTATAGAACTTATCAAAACAGAATATTGAATAGAGCAGTACCATTAATCAGTATAGAGCCAAACAGTAATAAAAATATTTGCCTTCAAAGAGATAGTAGAAGAAAGTCCCCCTTATTTGCTATGGTCAACTTCCAGGAGACGCTCAGATTTCTAGTTCATTTGCTAACGGGGTTGGGGGGGGGTAGGGGAGTGACAGGAGTAGAGGGGTAGGGGAAATGGAATATTTGACTCTAGGTGGTGCATCAGTAGGTTCACTATTGCTTAGTAGAGAGACGGGATGGTGTTTGGTTTCACAGCATCCTAAGTTTCAATATTGCATGTATCTCAGGAGCTGCTGCTGGTTATCCCCCTGGAAGGACTGCAGTTTGGAGACTGCCACTGCTCACCAGGGAAGGCAGATGCTTGCCTGGCTTCCCAGTGTCCTAAGTTCCAACATGGCATGGATCTCAGGAGCTGCAGCTGGTTCTCCCCCTGGAAGGGCTGCAGTCGGCCAAACCGCCACCACTTACCAGGGAGTGGTGGTGCTTGCTTGGCTTCCCAGTGTCCTAAGTTCCAATATTGCATGGATCTCAGGAGCTGCTGCTGGTTTTCACCCTGGAAGGGCTGCAGTCTGCCAAACCACCACCGCTGACCAGGGAGAGGAATTGCTTGCTTGGCTTCCCAGTTGATTGATGAGATATTTATTTGTCTCTGTGCTTTGTGGTTGCTGGTCCTGCAGGCTTCTCACTGTGAGCTGTACTTTAGAGACAGTGCACAGGGAATCTTGCAGTGACTCAGCACAAGAATCAGTACTCCTATTTGCCTGTTACATTAGCGGTGAGTTAAAATCTAGCATCAACTTTGCTGTCTTCAAAAATGTGTATATACACAAAATTAATGACAAAGACATGGATTTAATTTGAAGAAATCAGTCTTCATTCAGCTGTTTTTTTCATTTTATTAGTTTAGTTTTGTTTTATTGAGAAAAGCTTTCTGTATGTATATCAGCTGGATTTGAACATCCTATGGAGCCTAGAATTGCCCTGACCTCAGCGAAACCATCCTGGCTCAGTCTTTTGAGTGCTGGGATTATAGATATGCACCACCACACTTTGCTTTTGATTCAGATTTGTAGGAGAGAGTTTAAGATATCCCAAAACTGGGGTCTCAATCTTCCTTTGAGAAATATATGTATGATCCTTTAGGACGCAGTGATCTTTGAGGATGTGGTCGTGAACTTCAGCAATGAAGAGTGGACTTTGCTGAGTCCATTCCAAAAGAACCTCTACAGAGATGTGATGGGCGAAACTGTTAGCAACATGATTGCGATAGGTAAGGATGAAATCTTTTTGTCACTCACGCTGTCAGAATATTGTTTGTTGCTCATCAATGCTGTTTCATTAAAAAGAACATGAAAATATTTTTAAAACTACCTCAAATCTGGACACGTTATATCATATATCTAAACAAAACGTATTAATTTGTATATATTACTCTAATGAGTCCTGGTATTTCTATGTCTACAATTCAGGAGGACTTGGGAATATCCAGGAAGCTGAAAAAGAATGCAAAATTTACTGGAGATACTTAAGGTAATCCACATTCACAAGGACAAGGAATGTTCCTGAGTAATTAGTGAGTCAATAGAAAAATGACCACCATTCAATTTAATGTCAATAATATTCTCTGAAGATATGTAAGCTAGGGTATGTATAATGAGTGAATTAAATCATGGAAATGTATGACATTGCATATAGATGTATACAAAAGGCATACACTTTGAGTTATGACATTCTGTCTTCAGTTTTTGTACACATATATACATGTGAATGCAACACATTCATTATCTAACAATTTTTGTACCAATATATACATGTGAATGCAACACATTCATTATCTATAAATTGCTAAGATTGCAATAGATTTGAAATAAAACTGAGTGCTCATGTTTCCAAGCCATGTTCTAGAGAATCAGCCATTCTAATTAAAATTCTTAGTAGGCTGGTGGAATGTTAATGCACTCATTTTGAATATCAGTATGCAGTTGTCTCTGGAAATTGATCCCCTCATACTTGTCTTGGTTATATTTTTAAAATCTAAAAATATGCATAAAATACTGATACATGCTTACTCATTTACAAAGCAGATAAAGTTATAATAGATCAGGCCTTGAAGAAGCTTAGCTATCTATCACTGGATTTGTGAAGAAGGAAAATGTTAATAGACTCTCTGTGATTATGCATTCTTATAAACCCAGCACACTATGAATCAGATTTTGCAGAATGGCAAATTCAAGTTCAAACTTCAAAGCTTAATGATCAATGAAAGTCTCTTAAAACAGATTTTAAAAAGCTATAGATATTATGCTAATACCTGTTGTTCATTTCCAGCCTGGAAAAGAAAAAAATGTTTTACATAATGTCAAAAAATAAATAATATAATGTCATTTGCCATAAGAAACAGATGGGCCTTTCCCCCAGCATTTGAGAGAAATAGCTCAGCTATAAAACCTAAAAGGTCACAGGGTTTCTTTTAGATAGGAAACCAAAATAAAAATTGTGGAATGAAGCAAAAGAGAATTAATAGATAAAAGTAAGACTGACCATATGAAAAAGGGAACTACAAGTTAAGGACAGAAGCAAGATTGTGATGGGGAACCATATCAGAATGATCTGTCTGTGATACACGTAAGTGCCCATGCCCAAAGAGAAGCTAAATATTCTGCATTTCATAAGGTACCACCTTTTAAGATTTCTAAATGTGTACCAGTCTTTTGGGAATGGCTGTTTTCAACATATCTTACAAGGCCATTCTGTTGCTTCATGGTCAGAATTTCTTAGGCATTAAAAACAGAACTTGACATTAATGCAGTCATTAAACTGAGACCCATTTCACTGTGAATTTTTCTTTTTTTAAATTTAATGTAAGGAAAGATTAAATAAAACAAAGTAAGTAGAAATAATACTACATTCAAAGTGAAAATGAACAGTAAGAAATCACAAGACGATGATTACATATGCTGCTCATAGAAATAGTTAATCAAATACAAAAGTGAAACATATGAAATAGGGATTCAAAAAGCAAGACTGCGAACAGTTTTATTCAACTCTCCAACAAAACTTAGTAATATGGTTATCAATCTGATATATGATTTTTTTCTTTACAGAAATGACAAGCTAGGGAAATTCTATGGACATACATCTTGGAATCTGTGTAAAGAAGTATTCCTTTGTACTGCAGGAGGTAATGTGAATGTGAAAGAAACAGAAACACACCACAATGTTCAGACCCATGAAAAATATTGCAATGGAGGGAACCCCTATGTATGTAAGAAATGTGGGAAAGGTTTTAACACATGGGGAAATTGTGAGAAGCATGAAAGAATTCACACTGGAGAGAAACCTTATGTATGTAAGCAATGTGGGAAAGCTTTTATGACACAAGGACATTGTAAGGAACATAAGAGAATTCACACTGGAGAGAAACCTTATATATGTAAGCAATGTGGGAAAGCTTTTACCACACATAGATATTGTAAGGTTCATGAAAGGATTCACACTGGAGAGAAACCATATGTATGTAAGCAATGTGGGAAAGCTTTCAAAACACAGGGAGATTGTAAGAAACATGAAAGAATTCACACTGGAGAGAAACCATATGTATGTAAGGAATGTGGGAAAGCTTTTAACACACGTGCACATTGTAGGATTCATGAAAGAATTCACACTGGAGAGAAACCCTATGTATGTAAGCAATGTGGGAAAGGTTTTAACACACGGGGAAATTGTGAGAAGCATGAAAGAATTCACACTGGAGAGAAACCATATGTATGTAAGGAATGTGGGAAAGCTTTTAACACACGTGCACATTGTAGGATTCATGAAAGAATTCACACTGGAGAGAAACCCTATGTATGTAAGCAATGTGGGAAAGGTTTTAACACACGGGGAAATTGTGAGAAGCATGAAAGAATTCACACTGGAGAGAAACCCTATGTATGTAAGCAATGTGGGAAAGGTTTTAACACACGGGAAAATTGTAAGAAGCATGAAAGAATTCACACTGGAGAGAAACCCTATGTATGTAAGCAATGTGGGAAAGCTTTTATGACACAAGGAAATTGTAAGGAACATGAGAGAATTCACACTGGTGAGAAACCTTATGTATGTAAGCAATGTGGGAAAGCTTTTACCAAACACGGACATTGTAAGGAACATGAAAGAATTCACACTGGAGAGAAACCATATGTATGTCGGCAATGTGGAAAAGGTTTCACCATATCTAGACATTGTAAGCGACATGAAAGAATTCACAGTGCAGAGAAACCATATGTATGTAAGCAATGTGGGAAAGCTTTTAAAATACGGGGAAATTGTAAGAAGCATGAAAGAATTCACACTGGAGAGAAACCTTATGTATGTAAGCAATGTGGGAAAGCTTTTACCACACATAGATATTGTAAGAAACATGAAAGAATTCACACTGGAGAGAAAACGTATGTATAAGCAATGTGGGAAAGATTTTACCACACATAGATATTGTAAGAAACATGAAAGAATTCACACTGGAGAGAAAACATATGTATAAGCAATGTGGGAAAGATTTTACCCTACATTGACATTGTAAGCAACATGAAAGTTCACATTCAAGAGAAAACCATGTATATAAGTATCATGAGAATGATTTGAGCACACATACATATTGCATAATGCATGAAAATCTTCACACTTGGCAGAAAACTTATATATGTAAGTAATGTGGGAAAGGTTTCAGCAGAAATGCTCATTGTCCAATACATGAAAAAATTTACACTGTTGAGAAAGCCTGTGTATGTGAAGAATGTGGGAAAGCTTTCATCACACATGGATACTGTAAAATACATCAATGACTTCACCCTGGTGAGAAACCCAATGTATATAACAACGTGGCAAAGCTTGTACTGCATACAGTCATTGCAAAACACATGAAAGAATTCACTCTGGGAAGAACCACTGGCTATGTAAGCAAATGGAGACACTCTCAGCAGCCAGATTGTAAGTGAAATACATGAAAAAACTCACACAAGAGATAAATCTTATGTGTTATGGGAATACAGTTCTAATTACTTTTTTTGAAGAGAATAAAACCTAACATGACTAAAAAATAAAAGATTCGGTTAGAACAGAAGGATGGGCATAGTACATGATGCAAAAATAGAATATCAGGTGATCAAAAATGGTTAAGAGTGTGCCTCTTGCTATTTTTAAAAAGAGTTGCCCATCTCATCAGGTATAATAGAATTGATCAAAACAGTACAGAACAAGACCAATAAAACCTACACTGGAGACCTTACAGTATTTCAAAACAAGATAATAATCAAACCATAGTGGGCATTATAGTAAATCTTATTGCCTTCAAAGTGGTTGCCTATACCTTCAAACTTGATACTATCAAACAATATAGAATTCAGTAAAATCAGACAGAAAAAGATGAGGAGAGCAATAGTGGGGTTCAAATCAGGTTAATAAGAAAACAAAAATGTTACTATAATATATCCCGCTATTTTTTAATTTAGTTTTCCCTTAATTGAAAAAAAATTAAGAAAACATAGATTGATTTTTGAAAAAGAGTGGAGATTCAGATAAAAGAGGACATTGTAATAGAACAACACTGGTCAGAACCGAACTATTTAAGCATCATTGTGTTTCACCCCCCAAATAATCTAACATAATATTAGTCACCATAGTGCCTCATTCCTTGAATTATTTGAATATAACTTTGTATACTGTAGCATCAAGCATATCAAGACAGTGTGAAGCCATTCAAGAGAATGAAAGAATTACAGGGTATTTAGAACCAGTTAACAGAAAATGAAAAATGGTTTCTATATTGTCTCTTTGCCTATAAAAATTTTGCTTATATTATCACGTATAGTAAACTATAGTAAGATACAACATGTTAAAACCAGTGGAAACAGATGTACAACTGCTTGATGGGACTTCGAAACAAGACGATATTAAATCACTAGCTTTTAGGATGTGTTGTTTTCTTCAGAATAGCTATTCATACTATCACTGACACTAAAATCGACAACCCAGGTTAAAACCATTGCACTTAATGAGTATGTTTATTTTTTTTATCAGGATTGCATTGAATCTGTATAAAATTTTTGGGAGAATGGCCATCTTCACAATATTTATTCTTCCTATCCATGAGCAAGGGATGTCTTTCCATTTTCTGAGATCATCTTCAGTTTCATCTTTCAAGGTGTTATAGTTTTCCCTGTATAGGTTTTTTACTTCTTTCATGAGAGTAATTCCTAAATATTTCATTTTTTTGGTTGCTAGTGTGAAGGGTGTGATCTCTCTTATTTGCCTCTCTGTAACTTTGCTGTTAGTGTATAGGAATGTATTGATTTTTGAATATTGATTCGGTATCCAGCTACATTACTGAATTTCTGTGTTCTATCTAGGGGTCTTTCAATGGAGTTTTGGGGATCTTCTATGGAGAGTATCATGTCATCTGCAAATAGTGATAATTTAACTTCTTCTTTTCCTATATGCATTTTATTTCTCTCTCTCGTCTAATTGCTCTGGCCAGTATATTCAGTACTATATTAAATAGGAGTGGTGATAAGGGACCTCCTTGTATTGTCCCTGATTTTAAAGTAAATGTCTTCAATTTTTGGCCATTTAGTATGATATTGACTGTCGATTTGTCATAGGCAGCCCTAAGCATATTGAGGTAACGACCATCTATTCCAATTTTCTGTAAGGTTCTTATCATAAATGAATGTTGAACCTTATCAAAGGCTTTTTCTGCATCTGTAGAAATGATCATGTGATTCTTACTTTTGGCTCTATTGCTATAGTTTATTACATTTATTGATTTACATATATTAAACCATCTCTGCATGCCTGGGATGATTCCCACTTGGTCGTGGTGTATGATCTTTTTGATTTGCTGCATCCTGTTTGCCAATATTTCACTGAGGATTTTTGCATCTGTGTTCATTAAGGAGATTGGTCTGTAGTTCTCTTTTTCAGTTGGGTCCTTCTCTGGTTTTGGTACTAGAGTAATATTTGCTTCTAGGAACAATTTAGGAAGAATTGCTTCCCTTTCAATTTCATTGAAGATTTTGAGGAGTGTTGGCATTAGGTCGTCTTTGTATTTCTTGTAGAATTCTGCAGTGAATACATCTGGGCCTGGGCTCTTCTTTGTAGGTAAAGATTTAATTTCATCTTCAATTTCATTAATAGAAATTGGTTTATTCAGTGGTTTTACATCTTCATTACCTAGCTTTGGTACTTCGTATGCTTCTAGGAATCTGTCTATTTTCTCTGTGTTATCAAACCTTTGAGAGTAGAGGTTTTCGAAATAGGTGTTGATGATCTTCTGTATTTCTTTAGGGTCTGTAGTAATTTCACCTCTTTCATTCTTTATTGCATGACTTTGAGCTTTTTCTTCCCTTTTTTAAATAAGGTTAGCTAGGGGTTTATCGATTTTATTTATTCTTTCAAAGAACCAGCTCTTTGATTTGTTGATTTTTTGAATCGTTTTTTAGTCTCTATTGTATTGATTTATGCCCTGATTTTTATCATTTCTTCTCTTCTTTTGGCACTGTGCTTGACTTGCTCTTCTTTTTCTAGATGTTTGAGGTGTGACATCAGGTTATTTATTTATATTCATTCTGTTTTCCTAATGTGGGAACTCAGTACAATAAATTTTCCTCTGAGAACAGCTTTCATTGCATCCCACAGATTTCAGTAAGTTGCATTTGTGTTTCCATTTGTTTGTAGGTATTGTTTAATTTCTTCTTTAATTTCCTCTGTGATGCACTGATTATGCAAGAGTGTGTTATTCAGTTTCCATGTGTTTGTGGGATTTTTGCAGTATCTTTCACTATTAATTTCTAATTTCATAGCGCTATGGTCCAATAGCATGCAAGGAATAATTTTGACACTTTTGCATTTTAAATATGTTCTATGAGTTAATATATGGTCTATTTTAAAGAATGATCCATGTACTGCTGAGAAGAATGTGTATTCTGTTATTGTTGGGTGGAATACTCAGTATATGTCTATTAAGTCCATTTGTTCAAAGGTGCGATTCAGTTCTTTTATTTGTTTGTTGATTTTCTGTCTGGTTGATCTGTCCATTGATATCAATGGTGTGTTAAGGTCTCCTGTTAAAATTGTGTTAATGCTAATTTGATTTTTCATTTTTGTTAGTACTTGTTTTATATAACTGGGTGCTCTGGAGTTTGGTGCATATAAATATAAGATAGTTTTCTCTTCCTCTTGGAGTTTTCCCCTAACCCATATGTAGTGACCTTCTTTATCGCTTCTGATCATTATTGGCTTGAAGTTCACATTGTCTGCAAACAGAATAGCTACCCCCCCTTTTTTTTGGTTCCTGTTGCATGAAGTATTGTTTTCCATCCTTTGACTTTCAGTCTGTGAATATCGTTTTGTGTTTAGATGGGTTTCTTGTAGACAGCATATGTTTGGATTTTGTTTCTTAATCCATTCTGCCAGTTGGTTTCTTCCAATTGGTCCATTGAGACCATTTACATTAATGGTTAGAACTGTTATATATTGGTTTATTGTTGACATGTTATCTTTCTGCTGTTGCATCTTTATTTTCTGCTCTTTTTAACTATCTGTTTTGTTTAGTGTTTTTTTCCTAAATGTAACTAAGCTGTCTTTCAGGATTCTTTGCAGAGTTGGCTTGGTGATCATGAAGTTTTTCAGCTTTTCTTTGTCATATAAGTATCTTATTTCTCCATCGATTTTGAAGGCTTTATTCTCTCCCCCCCCAAAGAAAGTAATAAGCACTAAGGAGTAATAAAATCCAAGATGTGTAAATTTTGTTGTAAAAAAGAGAGGGGAAAAAAAAAAAGAAAAAGAGCTCTAACGGAAATAACAGCAAGTGTGTTTGGGGGTGTTAAATAGCTGACTTTATCAATGTTTTTGGAACATTGAACACAGCTGTTTGCAGTCTCCCTGTTTGAATGTCCACCTTGTGTTCTTTGATACTGTGATTTGAGGAACTATTTTCAAGAAAATAGTGTGTAATCTACTAGCAGGTAATTTCTTACTGTTATGGTTTTTTGTTTTGTTTTGTTTTGTTTTGTTTTGTTTTGTAGTTCTGTATTGCGTGTACCCTTACGCCGCTTTGGTTTGTTTTGTGTTTTTCTCTTTTTCCTCTTAAAAAACAATTGTGTTACTGCTAATTTGGTTTTTCATTTCTGTTAGTACTTGTTTTATATAACTGGGTGCTCTGGAGTTTGGTGCATATATATTTAAGATAACAGTCTCTTCCTCTTGGAGTTTTCCCCTAACCAGTGTGTAGTGACCTTCTGTATCCCTTCTGATCATTACTGGCTTGAAGTTTATATTGTCTGCTAATGGAATAGCTACCCCTGCTTTTTGTGGGGTTCCTGTTGCATGAAGTATTGTTTTCTATCCTCTGACTTTTAGTCTTTTTATAATATATAATATAATATCCTTTTGCATTAGATGGGGTTCTTGGAGACAGCATATCAATGCATTTTGTTTCTTGATCTATTCTGCCAGTCTGTTTCTTTTAATTGGTGCATTGAAACCATTTACATTAATGGTTAGAACTGTTGTATATTGGTTTATTGTTGACATGTTATCTTTCTGCTGTTGCAACTTTATCTTTCTGCTCTGTTTAATTGTCTGCTTTGTTAATGGCTTTTTCCTAAATGTATCTAGGCTGTCTTTCAGTATTCTTTGCAGGGTTGGCTTGATGATCATGAAGTTTTTCAGCTGTTCTTTGTCATGGAAGTATCTTATTTCTGCATCAATTTTGAAGGACAGTTCTGCAGGGTACATCAGCCTAGTTTGGAAATAATTTTCCTTTACAATCTGAAATACTTGACTCCATGCTCTTCTTGACTTTATTGTTTGTGCTGAGAAGTCTACTGTGATTCTGATAGGTTTTCCATTATAGGTGATCTGTCTCTTCTCTCTGACAGCTTTAATATTCTATTCTTTTGTTCAGTTTCTGTGATGGTCATTGTTATATGTCTGGGTGTAGATTTATTTTGGTTATGGCTATTTGGAGTTCTATATGCTTCATTGATCTTGATATCAGTTTCCAATCTCGTGTTTGGGAAATTTTCAGCTATTACTTCTCTAAATATCCTCTTGACATCCTTTATGTTGTCCTTCTTTTTCATTTATCCCTATCAACCTTATGTTGTTCTGCTTTGCGTCATCTTGCAGGTGTTGAATAGTTATTTCCTGATTTCTTGTGTTATTTTTAAAAGATCTTTCCTTTCCTGTTCACTGGCTGCAATCTTGTCTTCAAGGTCTGAGATTCTATCTTCACATTCATTGAGGCAGTTTTTACAAGTTTCAATGGAGTTTTTGATTTCCTGTATATCACTTTGCATCTGCTTTATGTATTCTGTTTGTTTCTTATAGAGTTCATCCAGGGATTCTATCTTTTTGTTTAGTTCCTCCAATTTTTTAACTGTGTCTTCTTTAGATATGTTCAGAATATCCTTCATTTCTTTTAATGTTTCTTCTTTTACCTATGAGATTATTTCTAGTTTGAATTTCTTTAATGCTTCCCAAAGTTGCTTCTTTATTTCAGTTACTATTATTTCAGGTATTTCAGTTATGTGAAATGTGTTTTCTTCTATGCACATAGCTCCTAGGCTTTTTTGGGATTGCATGGATGTTTGAGATTGCATTTTGGACTATCGTTTTGTCATTTTGCTGTATTTTCAAGATTCAAGTGTTGTTCCAAGTGAGGGAGCGAGTTCCCCCGGGATTCCATGCCTTGGCCAAACTTGCTGGCAAGTAGGGAGTTCCCCCTTACTGGAATTGGAATCTGTACCTCAGCCCCACTAGCTGGTCCCAGCAGGAATCCACAGGCTGGTCCCCAGGTGAGGAAGAGTTACCCCAGACTGGGAAAGGATTCTGTGCCTTGGCCCAACTCCCTGGTTCTGACTCGCTGGTCCCAAATCACTGGTCCCAGTGGGCAACCATGGGCTGGTCCCCAGGTGAGGAAGGGAGTTCCCCCAGACTGGGATGGGATTGTGTGCCTCGGCCCAACTTGCTGGTCCTGGCAGGAAACCACGGGCTCTACATCAGGTTTGATTATTAACTGCTTTCACATCCTATAATGTCTTCAAAGCTGTGTTTTTATAAAAATAGCTATATAATGTTATGCTTAATTATATAGTCCCTGATGAGGTGGACAATTCTACTGAAAATTATAAGAGAAAGCATAGTAAGTACTGTATATCACCTGATATTGTGGTCTTATATATCACTTTCATATCATGATTTTCTAGGAATTTGTTTTGTTGTCTTATTTTGAGCTGTTTTCCCCCATAACACAGAAAGCATAGATATACAGATAGAGAGTCACACATGGGAAGAATTTCTAACCTATTTATTGGAACAAATAATATAATGCATAATGTAATGAACAGATACTCTGAAGACTAAGTGACACTAAGAAACCCAATGCTAATTCTGTAGCATTATGATATAAAATTGAGTAATACTATTATTCACTGTTCTGAGTGATATTAGTCTAGTCTCTTATTTTTTTGGGAATTGTAATTTTAACATGGCATTGCTTTAATCTTTTGACGCACATGCTTCATTTTCTCTTTCATAAATGATGTTTATGAAGTTGATGCAATATTTGGCATTAAGATATACATTTGTAGAGGCTTGAAGTATGTGTTTTTGACAAAGTTGTGTTCTTTTCACATAATTTGTACATTAATGAATGTTGTGTTTTCCAAGTTGTGACAAGACATCTGCTGATTTCCTAACATCACTGGATATCATACCATGTAAATTATGTTGCCTGATTTTGTTTCTCAGTGGAGTCAAAATTTGTCATTTAAGTGAACCTTTGTTTTTCTAACCATCAGAATTTTACTTGTTATGTTTATATTACATCTTTATTTGATAGCAAGGTTTCCCCACATGTACCAAATGTAAACCATACTGCTGTGAATTTCTGATTGTGCTATACTGACAGCATCATAACTTGTCTCCAATAGCACATCACAATATATATATATCAATATCTCCAGAAATTATAAAATTTGGCATGATTTATGAGTAACCATAATTTGAAATCAATTTTTCTTAACTGTGGAGTTGTTTTGGTTTAAAAGGTTGTTATTGGATGTATCATGCAAATGCCTTTATTTTATTTCTTGATGCTGTTAATGCATTATATGTTTAATAAAATATTATTTAATAGGGCCCTGGGCTTTACCTCAGCAGACAGAAGTACCTGCATGGCAAGTGCCAAGTTGTGAGTTTGATCCCAAGTACCTAAAAAAAGTGATTTAAACTGCAAGGAAAGCAAATAATTTCATTTGTGAAGATGTAGATGAACAAATTTCAATTGAATCTGTCAATGGCAAATTAAACAGTGGTAATAGTCATATTTAGAATCTAAGGTTGTTCAGGCTGGGGATTGAGCTCAGTGGTACAAGTACCATCCAGGCAAGCACAAGGTCATGTGTTCAATCCCTGGAACCAAAAATAATTTTCTACAATGCTCAACGATGTATGCTATGAGCATAATTATTGAAATTGATAGTTGTTCATTCAATGGCTCAATTTTTCTTTTGTGGTCTACAAAATATCTACAGATAACATGATAAATGCAGTGAATTTTATACTGTCCTCTATACTATGGGTATTTGCTGAGAGTTGTTTTAGGTTTTATTTTTCCACATACTTGAAAGCTGAAAATGTTTGGTGATGCTAGGTAGAGAAACTGTGATAATTAGTTTTTCATTTTAATCATATATTTCACTATATCCATTAAGTACATTTTATTTGCTACAATTATGCTAAGAAAAGTTGATAAATGATTCTTAAATTTATAGGCAGATGAGTTAGTTAGAAATATAGGCAGTCAGTGATATAGGGGAATGAAACTCCTGACCTACTATGTATCAGTTTAGGTTTTCCAAAATTGAAGAATGAATAATTAAGCACAATGGAGGTAAGAGCAGAATATATTTTTTGAGAGAAAAAAATTGAGAAGATTTTGCTCCAGATGGGGTATTTCAGCACTGGAGGTGGAACCAGGGGACGTTTACCTTGAGGTCACTTTCCCTTCTCTTTTTTTTAAATTTTATTTAAAAGGAAAAAGAGCAAAACAAAGCAGTGTAAAGGTACAAGTAATACAGAACTACAAAAAAAAAAACAGTAAGAAATCACCAGTTAATAGATTACATATTATCATCTTAGAGATAGTTGCTCAAATCACAGTATCAAAGCATACAAAGTGGACATTCAAACAGTAAGACTGCAAACAGTTGTGTTCAATGATCCAACCAAAAGCATTAACATGGTCAGCTATTTAACACCCCTAAACACACTTGCTGTTGTATCCTTTAGAGCTCTTTTTTCCCTCTCTTTCTTACAAAAAAATTTACACATTTATTACTCCTTAGTTCTTATTACTTCTTGGGGGGGGAGAAAATAAAGTCAAATACAGCAAAACAAAGCTGTCAGTCAAAACCAAGGATAGACATAGCACATGATCTAAAACAGAGTACAAGGTTATCAACAATGTTTGTCTACAATGTCTCTTGTTTCCTTAAAAAGAATTGTCTATCTCATTAGATATTATAAAGTTGAACAAAACAGTAGAGAACAAGACCAATAAAACTTAAGCATTGTAAACATTACAGGACTTCCAAAGGAGACAATAGTCAAACCAGAATGGGCAACTTAGTGAATCTTATTGCCTTCAAAGTAGTTGCCTATACCCTCAAACATTTTTTTAATTTTATTTTAGAGGAAAAAAAGAAAAACACAAAACAAAACAAAGTGGTGTAAGGGTACACGTAATACAGAACTACAAAAAAAAATAACAGTAAGAAATCACCTGTTAATAGATTACATATCATTACATTACCTGATAATAGATTACATACATATTATCATCTTGGAAATAGTTGCTCAAATCACAGTTTCAAAGAATACAAATTGGACATTCAAACAGAGAGACTGCAAACACCTGCATTCAATTATCCAAAAACAGTAATATAGTCAGCCATTTAACACCCCCAAACACACTTGCTGTTATATCCGTTAGAGCTCTTTTTTTCCCCTCTCTTTTTTACAACAAAATTTACACTGCAGAGGAGGAGCTGGGCAGATCTGGGGTGCCCTCACTGGCCTCTCTGCGTGTCTGGAGGACTCTGGATTTCTGCGCCCAGACTGCTGGAGTTCCCTCAGGCTTCCAGGTGCAGTGAAGGAGAGAGGTGGGTTTGAGGCTTCCACATCAGCCTCCCTTTCCCGGCTTCATTTGGAGACCTGCTGAGCTCCCGATAGGTGGGCTGGCCCACACTACCAGCCTAGCCCAGCCTGTTTAGCTGCCGCGCCTGGCCATAGGTCTGCAGAGGAGGAGCTGGGCAGATCTGGGGTGCCCTCACTGGCCTCTCTGCATGTCTGGAGGACTCTGGATTTCTGCGCCCAGACTGCTGGAGTTCCCTCAGGCTTCCAATGTGCAGAAAAGGAGAGAGGTGGGTTTGAGGCTTCCACATCAGCCTCCCCATTCCCGGCTTCATTTGGAGACCTGCTGAGCTCCCAATAGGTGGGCTGGCCCACACTACCAGCCTAGCCCAGCCTGTTTAGCTGCCGCGCCTGGCCATAGGTCTGCAGAGGAGGAGCTGGGCAGATCTGGGGTGCCCTCACTGGCCTCTCTGCGTGTCTGGAGGACTCTGGATTTCTGCGCCCAGACTGCTGGAGTTCCCTCAGGCTTCCAGGTGCAGTGAAGGAGAGAAGTGGGTTTGAGGCTTCCACATCAGCCTCCCCATTCCCGGCTTCATTTGGAGACCTGCTGAGCTCCCGATAGGTGGGCTGGCCCACACTACCAGCCTAGCCCAGCCTGTTTAGCTGCCGCGCCTGGCCATAGGTCTGCAGAGGAGGAGCTGGGCAGATCTGGGGTGCCCTCACTGGCCTCTCTGCGTGTCTGGAGGACTCTGGATTTCTGCGCCCAGACTGCTGGAGTTCCCTCAGGCTTCCAGGTGCAGTGAAGGAGAGAGGTGGGTTTGAGGCTTCCACATCAGCCTCCCCATTCCCGGCTTCATTTGGAGACCTGCTGAGCTCCCAATAGGTGGGCTGGCCCACACTACCAGCCTAGCCCAGCCTGTTTAGCTGCCGCGCCTGGCCATAGGTCTGCAGAGGAGGAGCTGGGCAGATCTGGGGTGCCCTCACTGGCCTCTCTGCGTGTCTGGAGGACTCTGGATTTCTGCGCCCAGACTGCTGGAGTTCCCTCAGGCTTCCAGGTGCAGTGAAGGAGAGAGGTGGGTTTGAGGCTTCCACATCAGCCTCCCCATTCCAGGCTTCATTTGGAGACCTGCTGAGCTCCCGATAGGTGGGCTGGCCCACACTACCAGCCTAGCCCAGCCTGTTTAGCTGCCGCGCCTGGCCATAGGTCTGCAGAGGAGGAGCTGGGCAGATCTGGGGTGCCCTCACTGGCCTCTCTGCGTGTCTGGAGGACTGTGGATATCTCTGCAACCAGGGAGGGTCCACAGGTTCCTGAAGCACTGCGGCCTGTGGTGAGTACCCTAACCCGGCTGCGATTGTAGAACTGTGGAGCTTCCAAGGGGCAGGTGGGTGCACAGTGTCCCTGAGGCCCAGCTTGTCTGGAACTGCGGAGTTCTGAGCAGGCAGAGGAGGGCCACTGGTTCTGTAGGCCTAATGGCTTGGAGTAGCGCGGCGCCAGAGTCCCAGTAGCTCCAAACATAAAAGGGGATTTTCAACAGATCCTGAGGAAGCTTTCAAATAACACTTGAAACACAGAAATATAGGAAAATGACAAAACGAAAGACCAAATTACAACCTCAAACCTCCAGCCCATCTCAAGAAACCCTAGGAGCAATGTATATAGAAGAAAATATATCCCATCCACCTCATATATCAGACACAATAGCCACTGAAATTGACAAGCAACTCCAGGAAGCTTTAAAGAAATTCAAACTCGAAATAATCTCCCAGATAAAAGAAGAAATGTTAAAAGAAATGAAAGAGATTCTAAATATATCTAAAGAAAACACAGATAAAAAATTGGAGGAACTAAACAAAAAGATAGAATCCCTAGACGAGCAATATAAGAAACAAACAGAATACATAATGCAGATGCACAGAGATATACAGGAAATAAAAAACTCCACTGAAAGTTGTAAAAACCGCCTTAATGAAAGTGAAGATAGAATTTCAGACCTTGAAGACAGGATTGCAGCTAGTGAACAGGAAAGGAAAGATCTTTTGAAAATAACAAGGAACCAGGAAACAACAATTCAACAACTGCAAGACGATGCAAAGAAGAATAACATAAGAATGATAGGGATTAATGAAAGAGAGGGAGACAACATGAAGGATGTCAGGAGGATATTTAGAGAAGTAATAGCTGAAAATTTCCCAAGCATGAGATCAGAAACTGACATCAGGATCAGTGAAGCATATAGAACTCCAAACAGTCATAACCAAAATAAAACTACACCCAGACATATAATAGTCACCATCCCAGAAATCCAACACAAGAATAGATTATTAAAAGCTGTCAGAGAGAAAAGACAAATCACTTATAAAGGAAAACCTATCAGAATCACAGCAGACTTCTCAGCACAAACAATAAAGTCAAGAAGAGCATGGAGTGAAGTATTCCAGATCCTAAAGCAAAATGATTTCCAACCAAGACTGATATATCCTGCAAAACTATCATTCAAAATAGATGGTGCAATACGATACTTCCATGACAAAGAACAGCTGAAGAACTTCATGAACACCAAACCAACCCTGCAAAAAATATTGAAAGACAGTTTAGATACACAAAGGAACAAACACTAAGCAAAGCAAATAATTAAACAGAACCGAAAGATAAAGATGCAACAGCAGAGAGATAACATTCCTACAATTAACCAGCATTTAACAGTAATAACCATTAATGTAAATGGTCTCAATGCACCAATCAAAAGAAACAGACTAGCAGAATGGATCAAGAAACAAAATCCAACCATATGCTGTTTACAGGAAACCCATCTAACCCAGAAAGATACTCACAGACTGAAAGTCAAAGGATGGAAAACAATTCTTCATGCAGCAGTTTTCCAAAAAAAGGCAGGAGTAGGCATTCTGTTTGCAGACAACGTGAACTTTAAACCACCAATGACCATAAAGGACAAAGAAGGTCACTACATACTCGTAAGGGGAAAACTCCAAGAGGAAGAGATAACTATCTTAAATATATATGCACCAAACTCCAGAGCACCTAGTTATATAAAACAATTATTAACAGAAATGAAAAGTCAAATTATCAATAACACAATTGTAACAGGAGACCTTAATACACCACTGACACCAAGGGACAGATCAACCAGACAGAAAATGAGCAAAGAAATAACAGAACTGAATCACACCTGTGAACAAATGGGTTTGATAGACATATACAGAATGTTCCACCCAACAACATCAGAATACACATTCTTCTCAGCAGTACATGGATCATTTTCTAAAATAGACCATATATTAGCTCACAGAACATATTTAAGCAAATGCAAAAGAGTTGAAATCATCCCTTGCATATTATCGGATCATAGCGCTCTGAAATTAGAAATTAATGACAAAGGATACTGCAAAAATTCCGCAAACACATGGAAACTAAATAACACACTCTTGAGTAATCAGTGGGTCACAGAAGAAATTAAAGAAGAAATTAAACAATACCTAAAAGAAAATGAAAATGCAGATACAACTTACCGAAATCTGTGGGATTCAATGAAAGCCGTCCTGAGAGGAAAATTTATTGCACTGAGTTCCCACATCAGGAAAACCGAACGAATACAAATAAATAACTTGATGCTACACCTCAAACAGCTAGAAAAAGAAGAGCAAGTCAAGCCCAAAGCCAAAAGAAGAGAGGAAATTATAAAAATCAGAGGAGAAATCAATGCAATAGAGACTAAGAAAACAATCCAAAGAATCAACGAATCAAAGAGTTGGTTCTTTGAAAGAATAAATAAAATCGATAAGCCCCTAGCCAACCTTATTAAAAAAAGGAAAGAAAAAGCTCAAATTCATGCAATAAGAAATGAAAAAGGAGAAATCACTACAGACCCAATAGAAATACAGAGGATCATCAACACCTATTTCGAAAACCTCTACACTCAAAAGTTTGATAACACAGAAGAAATAGACAGATTCTTAGAAGCATATGAAGTACCAAAGCTAGATCAAGAGGATATAAAACTGTTGAATAACCCAATCTCTGCTAATGAAATTGAGAATGTAATTGGGTCCTTGACCACCAAGAAGAGCCCAGGCCCAGATGGATTCACTGCAGAATTCTACAAGAAATATAAAGAAGACCTAATGCCGACACTCCTCAAACTATTCAATGAAATTGAAAGGGAAGCAATCCTTCCTAAGTCATTCCTGGAAGCAAATATTACTCTAGTACAAAACCTGAGAAAGACCCAACTAAAAAAGAGAACTATAGACCGATCTCCCTAATGAACACAGATGCAAAAATCCTCAATAAAATATTGGCAAATAGGATGCAGCAAATCATCAAGAAGATTATACACCATGACCAAGTGGGATTCATCCCAGGAATGCAAGGATGGTTCAACATATGCAAATCAATAAATGTAATCCACCATATCAATAAAGCCAAAAATAAGAATCACATGATCATCTCTATAGATGCAGAAAAAGCCTTCGATAAGGTCCAACACTTATTCATGATAAGAACTTTACAGAAAATTGGAATAAATGGTCTTTACCTCAATATAATAAAGGCCATTTATGACAAACCAACAGCCAGCATCATACTAAATGGCCAAAAATTGAAAGCCTTTACTTTAAAATCGGGTACAAGACAAGGATGTCCTTTATCACCACTCCCATTTAATATAGTACTGGAAGTACTAGCCAGAGCAATTAGGCAAGAAAGAGAAATAAAAGGGGTAAAGATAGGAAAAGAAGAAGTTAAATTATCACTGTTTACAGATGACATGATACTCTACATAGAAGACCCCTAAATTCCATTGAAATACTCTTAGATACAATAAATAAATTCAGTAATGTGGCTGGATACAAAATCAATACTCAGAAATCAATAGCATTCCTATACACGAACAACAAAATTACAGAGAGGGAAATAAGAGAAACTGGACTATTCACATTAGCAAGCAAAAAAATGAAATATTTAGGAATTACTCTTACGAAAGAAGTGAAAGATTTATACAGTGAAAATTATAATACACTGAAAAAGGAAATTGAAGATGATCTCAGAAAATGGAAAGACATCCCTTGCTCATGGATGGGAAGAACAAACATTGTGAAAATGGCCATTCTCCCAAAACTGTTATACAGATTCAATGCAATCCCAATAGAAATACCATCAACATACCTTATAGATCTAGAGAAATCACTCCGAAATTTCATCTGGAACCAGAAGAGACCTAGAATAGCAAAGGCAATTCTAAGCAGCAAAGACAAAGCAGGAGGCATCACAATCCCTGACTTGAAGTTATACTACAAAGCAACAGTAGTAAAATCAACATGGTATTGGAATCAAAACAGAGCTGAAGATCAGTGGAATAGATTAGAAGATACAACCACAACTACGAACACACTCAACCACCTTATTTTTGATAAAGGAGCCAAGCAAGTTCACTGGAAGAACGACAGTCTCTTTAATAAATGGTGCTGGAAAAACTGGCTCTCCATTTGCTGAAAACTAAAGCTAGACCCATGTCTATCACCATGTACTAAATTTAAAATCTAATTAAAATCTAAATGGGTCAAAGATCTGAATATTAAAACAGAAACACTAAATCTATTGGAAGACAAAATAGGTAGAAACCTTGGAGACATAGGAGTAGGTAAAGAATTCATGAACAGGACTCAAACCGCATGGGAAATACTTCCCAGAATCAATAACTGGGACCACCTCTTATTAAAAAGTTTCTGCATGTCAAAAGAAATCTCCAGCATAGTGAAAAGAAAACCCACAAACTGGGAAAAGATTTTAGTGAACTCTCTCTCAGACAAGGGCCTCTTGTCTAAAACATATAAAGAATTAAAGAAACTCAAACCTCCAAAATTCAAAGATCCAATCCAAAAATGGGCATCTGAGATGAATACGCAATTCTCAGATGAAGGAATGCAAATGGCAAATAAATACATGAAAAAATGCTCATCATCATTGGTCATTAGAGAAATGCAAATTAAAACCAAACTGAGATACCATCTCACTCCTGAAAGAATGGCCAGGATCAAGGAAACCAACAACAACAAATGCTGGAGAGGCTGTGGGGAAAAAAAAGTTTTGACTTATTAATTGGAAAGGCTTTATTTTGGGCTTCTTGATATGGAAATATTTGAACTAAAGCGGCGTAAGGGTACACGCAATACAGAACTACAAAACAAAACAAAACAAAACAAAACAAAAAACCATAACAGTAAGAAATTACCAACAACAACAAATGCTGGAGAGGCTGTGGGAAAAAAGGAACTCTCCTCCACTGTTGGTGGGAGTGTAGACTGGTACAACATTTGTGGAGGTCTGGAGATTTCTCAAAAATCTGGGATTGGAAGTGCCATTTATTCCAGCTATTCCACTTCTAGGCATATTCCCAGAAGAACTGAAAGCATCATACCACAGTGATATATGTGCACTTATGTTTATAGCAGCACAATTTGTAATCGCCAGATCTTGGAAACAACCCAAGTGTCCATCAACTGAGGAATGGATAAAAAAGTTGTGGTATTTCTATACAATGAAGTATTACTCAGCTATAATGAAGGATCACATTGAGATATTTATCAATAAATGGGCGCAGCTTGAGACCATACTCATAAGTGAAATAAATCAATCTCGCATGTGTGAATACCGAATAGTTTCCCTAATGTAAGTAATGATTCAAATATATAAAAATATGTGGTAATCATGATTCCCCATTATGTGGCCTTGAAGCCTTATAAAGTTTTCACTCATTAATTGGAAAGGCTTTATTCTGGGCTTCTTGATATGGAAATATTTGAAGCGATGGTATATGAAGTTTTATTCAAATAGTTCAAGTAAAAAGACAGACACTATGGTAACTACTATTAAGTCGGGTTATTTTGTGGTGAAGCACTAGGTTGATGAAACAATCATGCTTTGACCTGTATTGTTATATTGTTATGTCCTGTTTTATCTCAATCTCTCCCTTATTCATTAAAAAATTATTTAGTTATTTCTTATGCTTTTTTAATTAAGGGGAAAATTTTTAAAAATTAGCCAGATATATAATAGTAACTTTTTTGATTTCCTATTAACTTGTTTTGAAGTCCTGTAATACTCGCATTATCTTGTTTTGACTGATTAGACTCTGTTCTATTCTGTATGATAGTATCAAGTTTGAGGGTGTAGGCAACTACTTTGAAGGCAAGAAGATTCACTAAGATGCCCATTCTGGTTTGACTATTGTCCCCTTTGGAAGTCCTGTAATGTTTAAAATGCTTAAGTTTTATTGGTCTTGTTCTCTACTGTTTTGTTCAACTTTATAATACCTAATGAGATAGACAATTCTTTTTAAGGAAACAAGAGACTTTATGGTAACCACTGTTGATAACCTTGTACTCTGTTTTACATCATGTACTATGTCTATCCTTGTTTTTGACTGACAGCTTTGTTTTGCCATATTTGACTTTATTCTCCCCCCCCCACACAAAAAGTAATAAGAACTAAAGAGTAATAAAACCCAAAATGTATAAATTTTGTTGTAAAAAAGACAAGGAAAAAAGTGCTCTAAGGGATACAACAGCAAGTGTGTTTGGGGGTATTAAATAGCTGACCATATTAATGTTTTTGGTTGGATCATTGAGTACAACTGTTTGCAGTCTCACTGTTTGAATGTCCACTTTGTATGCTTTGATACTGTGACTTGAGCAACTATCTCTAAGATGATAATGTGTGATCTATTAACTGGTAATTTCTTACTGTTTTGTTTGTGTGTGTGTGTGTGTGTGTGTGTGTGTGTGTGTGTGTGTAGTTCTGTATTACTTGTACCCTTACACCGCTTTGTTTTGTTTTTTCTCCTTTTCCTTTTAAATAAAATTTAAGAAAAAAAAGATAGTATTTTTCTTTCCCACACTGACAACAATGCCTGGAAGAGCAGGGAGCTTGTGTGGACAAATTTTAAGAAGAGCTGCATGATTGCTGGCTCTGGGAGGACACTGTCATGGGTTCTTCAGGGCCGAAACTCCCTGTCTCTCCAGCATTTGCCTCTTGAGTTCGTGCTTCAGGTCCTGGAAGGCCCTTCCAGCCCTGGGTGAGTGCTTGCAATTGCCCCCAGTAGCTCCTGCAGGACTTCTGGCTTGTTTTCTGTCCTGGGATCCCTTCACTTATCCACAAGGCAGGCCTGAGAGAGTTCCCTTCCAAGAGGATCTAGAACCTTCTGCCTACCAGGAAATCTACTTCTGGGTCCCAGGGAGCACAGATACCCCCTGTTCCACCCTACTCTGGGTACACAAGCATCTCTCAGAAATGCAACTCTGTGGAAGACTGTAGGTTGACGTGGGGTTCAGATGTTCAGTGGAACATAGGCAGTTAGTTCTCTTCTCCTCTACTCCCAGCTCCCTCTCCGGGAGGCTTAACCAGCTCAGTTTGCAAACAAGGAGGAAATAGCAGGGGATACTCCCTGCTCCATACAAGTGGTTGCCCACAGCCTGCTTTAGACATCAGAGACTTCATGCAACCCATGGTGTGGCAGGTGTGGGAGCCCGAGGAGACCCATGGTCAACACTAAGATGGGAGCCACACAGACTAGGCAGCTCACGCTGGACACAGGCAGGCCGTGGATGTATGGGGGTCCAGGAGTGCACTGGGCTTCTTTCCAGCGCTCTCAGAGCAGGCCTCCTGGGAAGAACATATGCCTGAACCAGTCTCTCACCATACAGGTTGGGACTCCTGGTGCAATCCTGCCTGAGCTCGCAGGGCTGATCTCAAGGAATCCATGCAGAACGTGCGTCCTCCCTGTGACTTTCACTAGTGGCTGTCTCTCACAGTCATGGTGGGAGGGTAACTCCAGAAACCCTGAAAGGCAGCTGTGCTGTGGTTCTGTGGATTCTGATTCCTGGAGTAGCTCAGGCTTAAACAATGAACCCCTTCCCCAGTGGCTCCAGATTAAACCCTCTCAACATGCTGCGTGCTCCACCAGACTTCTTTCTTCTCCCAGGCTGGCCTGCCAGGTGGAGGGAGTCACTTTATGGTATAATCCCATGCTGCTTTAGTGTTTTCCAGCCAAGCCATTGCTTCCCCCGGGGCTGCCAGCCCACCCAGGTTTAGCTTGTGATTTTGAGACCCATCCCCTCCCCGGCATTCAGCCTCCAGTTCCAGCCTGCTCCTTCTTTTTTCTACCCTGTCTTCCATTTCTCTAGTTTCTCTGTGATTTCTTTCTTTCCTCTCAGCTCTTTATTAATTCCTGAGGCTTTTCTTCTTTTTCTCCTCACTAGGTTGTTGTTTTTCGGGTGTCACACATAGGTTTCAAAGAGTTCAGACATCTAAGTTTACCCTTGATTTAGGGACCTTTGCTGAAACTCTGAGGCAATATTTATCACTCCACTGAAACTTAGGTACCTAGTTTTGTGCCTAGTTATACTAAATGCTTAAAAATGGAGCTATTTCTTGTTTTCGTTTTTTTTTAATTTTAAAGAGAATAAAACAATAACAAAAATCAAAACAAACCATTGTAAGAGATATAGGCCTAAAATATAAAATCAACAAAATTTACAATAATGTCTTTTGATGTCTTCAAAATTGCTTCACATAACTTCAGACACAGTAAAAATCAAACAGAACATAATAGAATAGAGACAATAAAAACAAGACAATGAATGAAATAAAGGATTTCAAAACAAGCCTATAACAATTCCAAAAATGCTACCATAGCATATCCTCCTATCTTTGAAACAGCTGCTCCTGCCAACAGATTTGACATAATTAAGCAAAACAAAAGAAAATAAACCCAACCTGACAAAACAATTGAAATGACATCAGACTTCCAAAACATGTCCAAAGGGAATCAACAATGGCTACAACCCTCAGAAGGAAATCCACCCCTAGCTATCATAGTGTGTATTGCCATCCTCAGAACTTATGATCAGATCACAGATCCTAGATCTACAATGTCAGTGAAGCATCAAAGCACCACAGGCATCCAACTGCATTTCACTTCCATAGCTATCATCACAGCCTGTGTTTCTCTGGATAAGCTGGTCACTTACAGTGGCGAGGGGTGGGGAGTTGTGGGGCAGGGAGTGGAGGGATGGTGGCCTGTGGTGGAAAACAAACTTCTTGTTTGCCAGCCTGTGTACTGGAAGAGGCTGGGGCCTGGCT
Organism: Cavia porcellus; assembly: GCF_034190915.1. Classification (NCBI taxonomy): domain Eukaryota; kingdom Metazoa; phylum Chordata; class Mammalia; order Rodentia; family Caviidae; genus Cavia; species Cavia porcellus. The sequence continues at coordinate 308,340 of NW_026947533.1, read as the reverse complement.
GTTCTAGTCCAGAAAGGGTCTGCTCATGACGCTGGTTCCCAGGCTGAGTTTGCTTGCTGATGTGTCCTTTGTTTTCTCTACCACTGATCCATCAATGGCACTCACTCACTGGGAGAGGCTGGGGTTTGGCTGTTCCAGTTTGGCAGAGCTCCGTGCATGGTGCTGCTCCCAGGAAAGCTATTTCTATCATTGTGACTTTGACTAAGTTGTTTGACCTGTGGAAGTTGCTGAATGGTGCTAGATACAGAATAATTTATGTTATTATCACCAAGTACTTCATCATGCATCCTTTAAAGTCCTTTCTAATTCTTCAGTTTACTGTTAGTTTCTCAGAACTAAGAAAATATACTTAAAAATATATGTCCTGCAGTAATCAATCAAAGCATGCAAACCTTATTCTTTTCTTTGTAGGAAAACTGTTACGAGTAATTGGGTAAATTACTTTACTAAAAACTGTGTCAAAATTTAAACAGTATTTATATATTTCTTTTATAAAGAATGCTTTCAAACTGTAGGGAAAAATAATGCTCACAGTGACTTACAAACTTCTTCAGTCATGTATTGATTCAGGTCAGAATAAGGATGCTGAAGCCTTAATTATCCACACAATTTTAACTTTAAATCTGTTCTTGCACATAGAAATAATATTTGTCTTAGAGTGTTGATAATGGCAAGATCATTTTTCTTTTCTTTTAGCTGGGAGGGTACTGGGTATCAAACTTTGCACTTACCAGGCAAGTGCTTGAGCTACTGAGCAACACCTCCAGCCCTTTTTCTTGTATTTTCAAAGAAGATTTCAGAGCAATGTGTTCCATAAAAGATTCTTTTGGTGCAGAGAACAACATACTATAATGAAACAATAATTGGGATAGAACACGGTTAAAACCTAAAAGAGTGCGTGAAGTATTGTATCTATCTCCTGAGAAATAATAGCAACGAAAGCATGAATTTATATTGTTATCAACATTGTTGCATTTCATTATCATTATTGACAATGTTGCACCATCCCACACCCTACATCTGTGTATTACTTTTTCTGATTTTCTTGGTTTTAGTGTGGATGGCTTCTTACGATGTGACCACACTTCCTAAATGGACTTCAGTGAGATTCAGGCAAACAAGTGAGATGGTTACTCTTTGGTTAACCATGTAGGGTTTATGTCTGCTAATCCCAAACCCGTGAGCTGTGGGGACACCCTACTTATAGGCAACACCCCACTGTACTGCCTGCTGATGCTGGAATTCGGTGCTCCATGTGCCTGAGTTGGAAGGAAGGAGAGACACAGATAGTGATGGATCTTCTTGAAGAAGAACCCACTTGATGGATCTTCCAAAAATGTGTGATTTATTTCTAAAGACAGAAGAAAATTCACACTAAGATATTGTGAAGAAGACTGTAGTTTTGTCTTGCAAGGGAAGAAAGACTAGGGTGGGAATATAGACCTTGACTTGAGATAAAATAAAGAATTGACAGAGCAATTAACCACTTTTCTTTAGTTGTGACTTTGCTTCACTAGGAAAAAAAATCAGAAGGGCCTGAGGAAAGAAATTTTTTGGGGTTCATCTTTGCTTTGAAAGTTGTCTTAGATCATGACCAGTAAATACAAATAATGATGTCAAGAAACCCAGTAAAGGTGGTGACTGCATTTTTTTATGTTAAAAGGTGTAGGAAAAGCCCAATAGAGAGATGTGATCATATTTCACAAAACTTCCATGTATCAAAAATTAAAAACTCCATTTTAAAAATGTGAAAAAGATAGGAGATATGTATTTAAAATTTTTGTTACATATTTTTTCGGAGACCACTAGGTAGAGAGAATACAATTCTACACAGATTATCCAGAGAAAGTGAGCTCTCTATGCTTAGCTTGAGATGAGAAAGTATCTCTCAGTATGGTAGGGAAGGTGGGATTTGTTGTAAAAGGTAAAAGAATTCCCAAAAAGTTATCCGGAGACTCTAATATGTTCCTATAGTTTGGCTAAATAATTTCATTTCAGATAAAATTATTTATCTTAAGGAAATTTATCTTACAGAAATAATGGGGGCAGAGAGGGGGCGCCCTTTCAATTTAGGAATGTCCACCCACTGCTGCATGGCCACCGTTCCACGAATGCTTGGCAGAGGTCCTGCTTGCTCACCCACAGGGAACCCTCTGGGCCAAATGTTCCAGAGGTCGACTTGGGCCAAATGTTCCAGAGGTCAACTTGGCCCAAATGAAGCTGCCACAGCAAACGAGAGAGCAGAGTGGTGGGTGGGTGCTGGATCTGGACTCTAGGGGCCACGGGGCACAGCTTGGACCTGCTCTGAGTGCTCCTTTCTAGGTGGTGCCCAAGGCTGCCCATGGCCCTGCCTGCCCAGTGACCAACAGCTCCATTTTAGGCCCGCTGTGACCCATCAGTCTCTTGAGGTTCCTGGGGTGAAGGACCATGAGAGGATGAGAAAAAGAAGAGACAAAACTGGGGTCAGGTGGAGCCTTTACTCTCCTGATGGGAGGAAAGGACCTTCTCAACCACTGTAACACACTTATTTATATGCTCAGGAAATGACCACAGGTGCCATTGCTGGAATTGTCTGGGGGCCTGGTGTTTTCCTGGGATGAAGCAGCTTCTTCACGTGGCTGATGTGGGCATGGCTTGTTTTGGGGAAGGGCATGCCTGGGCCACGCCATGCATGTGTGGTCAATTTCAACAGCTTCAACAGCTTCAACTGCTTCAATTTCAAACAGTTTCAACAGCCTCCAGCAACTCCCCAGATTTCTTAGCACACCTATATTTTGCATGCTGATTGAGAAATTCGCTTTCTACATACTGGAGATCAAAAGTAAGGTCCTGCACATGCTGGGCATGTGTTTTACAATTGAGCTACACCCCCAGGGAAAATCTCTGAGCACCACTGGTCCTTCTGCAGTTGCTTACACTTGTTAAATGGACCTTCTTATGTAAACTGGTCAGTATCATAATTATCATTTTCATCTCAGCAAGAAATATTTATTTTGGCTTTGCATAGTTTCAGTGCTGACTGATATTCATCACAGTATGCTTTGCCATATCTTAAAGAAAGAAACATCACACATGTCCATCAGTGTATGAATGGACAAATGAAACATAATTTACCAAAAAGGGGGTATTATTCAGCTTTAAAAAGAAATGACATTGTGACATAGGCTGCACATGGATGAATCTTCAAATTACTGAACTAAGTGAAAGATGCCAGATGCAAAAGGACCTGCATGGACTAGGCCACTTTTAGGAAGCATCCAGGGTACTTTAATTCATGGAGACAGAAAATAGAATGCTGGCCAAGGGAGGCTGAGAGTTTGGGAAGCCATGGTGCAATGGTTTAATGTCTATATAATTTCTCTTCGAGAAGGTGAATATTTCTGTTGCTTGGGTTTTAATGATGTGTTAATATATTGAATTAATGATGTAGAAGTGATACTGAATTAACCTTTTAAAACACTTTACGGTTAATCAGCTGTTGAAAATGGCTGAAATGGCTAATGTGTTTCTCTCCACATGTACAAAAATCTATCAGAATTTGCATAGAATAATGGAAAGACTTCTGCATGAAAGAAGTAAGCATTTAATACAGAAAAATGAATACTAGTTCAAAAATGATGTTTTTACAACTTTCTTTCAAAACAAAAATGCTATATCCCAAGTGACGTTGGCTATAGACAGAATGGTCGGTTACTGAAAACAATTATTATTCTCTGTCAAGCATTTAAGAGAAGTGAATTACAGCATTGCGGTCTTTATCAAAAGTACTATTCAGCTATTATTACTCTTTACCACATTTGTGTAGAATCACAAATATATTACCTATTTTCTTGCTCAGTGAGAAAATAAAACATTATATACACATTCTAAAATCTCTGCACAGACAGGAAAATCAAAACCAAAACAAAGACAAAGAACAGAAATAAAGCTAGAAATAAATCACATCACTTAGTGGTTGTGTGAGACAAATTCACATGACATTTAAAAATATTCTGTGGGGCTGGGGAGTTAGCTCAGTGGCATAAGAGCCTGCCTGGCAAGCGTGAGGTCATGTGTTTGATCCCTGGAACCAAAAAAACCAACCAAAACAAAACAAAGCAACCCAACACCCCCCACCACCAAAAGCCCCCAAATAAAAATTCTGTGCATTGCTTAGACTTTTAAAAATGATTACAATCTTTAAAATGTTTGCTGCAGATTGCTATGGAAGTCCCCTCAGTAGCTCCATCTGATTTTTGCCTGTCCTTTTCAAGTGACATGAATCTCCTTTTATTGATTTTAACTTGAGTTTGGGATTTAAGAAGAACGTTTGACCTATTTACCTTTCAACACTTGTCAGCAGTGTTGCTGATATAAGACCGTCTTGCCAATGTCTGCATAGAAATATTTAATCTACAGTGCTCCGGTGTGAGGGGTGCCTGGGCCACTGCTTCTCCATGCTGATCTGCCCAGGTATAAACTGCAGATCCTGTGCGATGTATTTTTCCATGGTGCGGGGCTTCCAGAGGCCCCAGGTGGTTTCAGGCCTTGCTGGGAAAGATGCTGGAAAAGGAAGTCTTGGGATGTGGTAGCTGAGATGGGAGGAAGTTGCTTGCATAACTGCTACACAAACTTTGTCTCACTAAAATGGTATCTAGCTGACTCTTTGGCAAATATGTACCTCTGGCATCTCTGGTCTGACTTTGCCGGGTACAGGAAATGGGAAGGAAAGAGTGGGAAATGTGACTGGAGCAGAAGCAGAGTAAATTCATGGCTAAACAGTTTGAGAAGTTGGGTTTTTATTTTAATTTTCTGGAGGAAGGGACCAAGAGTAGACATTTTAACCCAGTTGGGGAGCTGGCTCTGCATAAGATGGTCAGGAATGAAGAGAGTGAGGCAACCTGGGGGATCCGGTAGGGTCTGATATAGTAGCCTGGGTGACAGTCACAGTGATGGCTGAGCTAAGCAGTGGCTGGGCCCTTACTGTGTTCCAGTAAGTGTGCAAAGCTCACAGCATGCTCCCTTGCACTTCCCTTCTTAGCTGCTTTTCACATCTGAGGGAAGTGAGACCCAAGAGTTTGAAATATCTTGCTCCATGTCAAAAGCTGGTGTTCTAACCTTAGAAGTTCCTTCTGAAAGACCCATGGTCTTCCATATTAATAGGGTTTACATTGTAGCTTTTCCTCAAGCTTTTCATTTTCACAAGTTAATTTGAACACTTGGATTTGCTGAATTTTGCTAAATTGGAGTGCATTTGGTTCAGTTTGTTTTATTTGATTTTGCAGCCAAGAGGATCAAACCCAAAGAAGACAGAACACCAGCTAGCCAAATCCATTCTCGTCTTAACGCTGTATGCTCTTTGCTGTGGGGATAACTTTTGGAACTGAACATCAGTGATCATCTAGGAAGTTTTCTCACTTAAAATTTCCCTGATTAATTAGTCCCTCTGAAACTTGTTTAGAAGTGAGGTAGAGCACTTATCCTTTGGAACTGGAGATCTCTGAACACGCAATTAACCATAATGGTACCCCTGGGACTTTGTTAGAAAGAAGATCTGTAGAACTGTTGGGCCTTGGAGTGCTAGCCTCACACTGGTGTGGGTACGTCAAGCTACTAACTTGCTGCAGTATCTAAAGAGTTAAGTACTCTTTGCTGGGCTCCAGACTCTTGTTTTTGAGTCACAGGAGTGTAAGAGCAGAAAATTACCCAAATTACTTAAATGAGCCTGGGGCGAACTCCTTCATTAAGTGAGGGAACTAGAAACAATGGAAATTAATTGGTTCATGTTCACTCGGTTAGAAACATAAACTGATTTCAAAGCAAGTCCACTGGAGATCTTCACTGTTTATTTAATTGTCTCTAGTTTCTTACAAATAGTTGTCCCCATCTTCACACACATTAAATACATATTGCATATTATAGAACTAATCAGATCATTACAGGATGATGAAGGCTGTATTTCTTTAAATTGTTTTTTAACTGTTTTGTTCTGTTTTGATATGTTTAATCTTACCCTCTTTGAGATATAAAACAACTGTGTAGGACTGATAACCATATTACTGAGTTATTTGTTCGATCATTGAGCAGAACTGTTTGCAGTGTCACTTTTTGAATGTCATTATACATACTTTAATTTTGTAACCTGAACAGCTATTTCTAAGATGACTTATCAACTAGCAATTTCTTACCATTTATTTTTCTGTAATTTTGTATTATTTCTACCCTTTTTTATCTCCGTGTATTTTTTGTTTCCTTTTCTTTAAATAAAAAATAAAATTAAATTAAAAAAACTCAGTTGGAACCTGCCGTGCTACTGCAAAAAAAAAGAAAGAAAGAAACATAAACTGGCTTGGACCTAGATCTGCTTATCAGTCAGTGATTGCGTGTAGTGTGACAGGGTACTGTCTCAAAGGGAGAGAAAGGAAAGGGGACAAAAAAGGAGAATGTAGATGAAGGAAGCAAAGAAAGCTCAAGTAATTGTCATGCTGAAAAGGAAAACATTCACCATTTTATGCTTCACTCATGATTCTTCCCAAAGGAACTGCCGCTGCGAAAGAAGGACACTGAAAGCATGATGCTCTTATCACATCTTTTGAATCTCTGAGAGGGCAATGAAGGGAGTTTTTCCAGCTTGAGAGTCAGTACTGTCTGGTAATTTTGGATGAAGCCATTGAGGAATAAAAATACCTCTGACCACACAGCTTGCCCTCCTCTTTTCTCTGCTTTTTCTTCTTTGCTAGTTAAGTTTATTTTTAAATTCCCTTAGATTTTCCTCTGAGAAATGTTGAAAACAAGCTGAATAGTAGCTATACAAACAGGCTGGTCCGATGGCAGTGGGTTATCAGAACTTATTAACATTAGTGTCACTAAAGTTGGTATACCACCCCCCCACTGCTAAATTTGACTGGCTTTAAAAAAAAAAAAGAAAAAAAATAAAGTAGCTATACAAATAGGTGCAGACCCATATGATCTTGCTTATGCAACTGCATACAACATAAACATCAGCTACACATGTATTTATGTACATAATAATATTTTATTTGTTAAATGTGAAACCTCTGTGTGCCCATACACATACCATAGAGCAAATACTTTACCTGGGAAGGAGGATTTGCAATGCTGAGTTCAAATAATTAGATGCAGTGTTGAGATTAAGTGTGAGGGTGTTAGCCCCTTGTCAAGTGTTTGGTGTGGAATATTTTCTCCAATTCTCTGTGTCATCTCTTTGCTGTGCTATTTCCTTTGCCAAGCAGAAGCCATTAATTTTGATCTCCTCACTGGTCCATTTCAGTTTCTGTGGCTTGTTCTTTTGAGGCAGTAACTACAAAACAAAATCCTTGTCTGTCATTGGCCTGAAATATTTCTGTTACACATTCTAGTGGTTTCATTATGTTAAGACTTTGAGTTAAATCTTTAATGCATCTTAAGTTGAATTTTGTATTCAGTGAAAGATAAGAATCCCAATTCAGTGTCCTCCATTTTAGCTCCACAATGGATGTGCTTAGAAGCCAGTAAGCTGGGCAGTCCACTCTATCCCACTGATCTATATGTCTCCTTTTTTATGCCAATAGCATACTACTTTGGTTACTATAGCTTTTAGCATATTCCAGACTGAGATAGTGTGATAGCTCCTGCTTTGTTCTTTCTGGTTAAGATTGTTTTTGACTAACTGATATCTTTTATTATTTTATACAAAGTTAAGGATCTTTTCTTTCTGCTTTCCTGTGAAGCACACTATTAGTAATTCAATAGGGACTGATTTGCCTGTATAGATTGCTTTGACTAGCACAGACGTTTTAATAATACTAATTCTTCCACTATATTAGTATAGATATTTTTCTACTTATTGCATCTTCTTCAATTTATTTCATCACTATTTTACTCTTTATATTATAAAGTTCTTTCACCTCCTTGGATTAATGTATTTCTAGTATTTGTTTTACTTTTTGAAGCTACTAGAAATGGGTTATTTTGTTGATTTTTCATTCAGTTGGTTTGCTATTTTATGTTGAGAAATGCTACCCATTTTTAAATGTCGATTTTGTATCCTGAAACTCCACTGAATTTTCTGATTTGTTCTGTGCTTTGGGGATGATTAAGAATTTTCCAGATGTGAGATCATCTTCTCTACAAATGGGAGCAATTAAGTTCCTCCTATCCAATCTGGATAACTTTTCCTCCCTTTTTCCTTGCCCATTTGCATTAGCTAGAGCTTCTAGTACTATCCCGAAGAGAAGTAGTGAAGTGGCTGTGCTTGCACAAGGAACATAAATTAGTAGGAAATAAATAAAGAAAAAAAATACAAAGCAAATAAATAACCTGGTTCAAGAATGGGGAAAACCCTAAATGTCTATTTAGACATTTCCATAAGAGAAGGCCTATAAATCACCATCAAGCATGGAAAGAATTCTCAGTATCACTAAACATCATGGAATGCAAATTCTAATAACAGGAAGATGTTAATTCATTCTAGTTAGGATAACAATTATAAAAAAGAGGGTGCAAGACAAATGTTGTTTAAAATGTGCTGAAAAGAGACCACCTCCCTGCCTAGGTTGGTGTGGATATAAGCTGGCGTTTCCAGACAGGATGCACTCGTGGATTTAAAATCCATGGTACTAGAGCACTTGGTTAGCATGTGTAAGGCTGGATTCAATATCCAAAATTAAAAATATAAAATAATAAAATAAATATGACATGTAAAATATAATGGCACTGCTGTATAAACCAGGGATGACACTTATAGATACATATCCAAAGACAAGAAAATCAGCTTGTTGGCAAGAAGTCTGCACCCTTGCTTGTGGCTGCATTGTTCTCAACAGCCCAGGTACAGAATCAGTGTAAGAGTCAACCAGTGGATGAAGGCATAAACAAAATGTAGTGGAGGTACACAAAGGAGTACTATTCAGCCATTAAAAGGATGTAATGCAGATACTTGATGCCACTTAGATGAACCTGGGGCAACTGTGTTCAGGGAAATCATCATGGTGTGAAAAAGTAGAGCCTGCAAGAGCACACCTGCCTCTGGGCCCCACATGTCGCTCTCCTGAGTGGAGCGGTCAGTCTGGCATCTCTCACAGGCTGAGGTGACGAAGAGGATAAGGTCAGATAACTGAGGACAACTCAGGTAACAGAAGGACTCTGAGAGGTCTACTGTGTAACAGAATGACTGGATTAACAAGATGGATTTAATCATTAACAAATCTATTTAAAAATCTTATTGTGTCCTAAAAACATGAAATGTTATGTATGTTTAAAAATTAAAATAAAATAAAAGTTAAAACGTAAGGGTTGTGATATCAAGGCATGAGGATGTTCGTTTTCTCTCTTTAACAACTCGTTGCAAATACGAACGCTTTGCTGCCTCGGTTTGGCAATGCTTATCCTATGTTCTTTGGTGCTGTGCTCTTGTATTGAAAATATTGTATTTTCACAATAATCTTCCACTACTGTAAGCAGATAATAAGAACTAAGGAATCTCATAGCCAAGAGCTCTGGTTTCCCTGTGTAATAGTAAGCACCGTGAGTTTCTGTGATTTCTTCTAAAGCATTTTTATTGGCTAGCAGGGGTATATAGTAATAATTTTCTAGTACATACACTAAGGCAATGGAAAGGTTCTGCATGTGTCCTTCAGTGATTTCCTTCTTTCAGTTGGAAAATACTGTGCACCTCGGAGGTGGCACAGAAACATTCACCAATGGCTTCATCTCCTAACATTTATCCAGGGCTGTGTTCCCAGCGGCTGTGCAGGGGTGGTGCCAGCGCAGGGAGGCATACACACCAGGGGACAAAGTCTTTCTCAAGGCTTTAGGTCTGGGGCTAATGCCAGTCTTCCAGCAGTGCTGCACCATAGAGACGCCAGGTGGCAGGTGCTTCAGAGGCTGGCGCTGCAGTTTCAGCTGAAGTGTTTGGTCAATGCTTCCATTCACCTCTAGAGGGCGACAGCTCTCTGGGAACGGACTTCCGCTGACCCGTTGAAGCTGCAATCTGTTCTTTAACTGGCTGCACATAAAAAGTTACATAAAAAATTAACATATTGTTTTTAATAAATTAATATTATATGTATTTAAAGACACTAGTGGGACCAATTTTTAAATTCTCCTTTGCTTTAGTTATAAAAGTGATATGTCGTGATTAAAAAGGTAAAACACCATGAACTATATAGAGAATAAATAGCAACACCTCATTCACCTTTCTAATTCATATATGGCTCCCTTCAAATTCAAATTTCATTCCATGGGCTATCTCCCTCTCTCTGTTTAAAACAGACTTCTGGACAAAGAAAATGTGGTATTTACACACCAGAATATACAGTTTGTTATGCACTCTCTAAAAAAGATCGACTTGAGTCATTGTAGCATAGTGGACACAGCTGGAGACCTTAATATTTGGTGAAATAAACCAGTCACACAAGTGTAAATGTCTTGTAGTTTCTCTTGTTATGAGAAACCCAACATAGAAAGGTAGTGCAGTGTAAAAGATAAGTTCTAGAAAGTGGGGAGAGAGAGCTTTCTCAAATGGGAAGAGGATCAGGACATTGAGGGGGAGAGAGAAGATATGGCAACAAAATTAAGATAAGATGTGATTAAGATAAAAAGGAATGTGACCAGTATGCACTGCAAGTATGTGTAATAAAAATTTAAGAAGAAAAGCCTTCCTTGATTTTCATCCCTTCATTTCTTTCTGTCCTTTTTCTTCCTTTTCATGATAATATTTTTTTCTTTGAGATAGGGTCTTGATATCTGGCCCAGGCTGGTCTCAAACTCACAGCAATCCTCCTGCCTCAGCCTCCAGAGTGCTGGGAGTACAAGCATGTGCTACCACACCCGGTAGGTTAAGAAAGTTTTAGATGTCCTACAGAATTGAATGGAAAATACAAAAAGACAATCGCTTTTACCAGATTCTTTTCCTTTACATTTTCCTATAACATTTTATTATGATAACTTGGTTTCAGTTATATATTTTCCATTCCTAAACTCTCTTCCTTGAGGGGCCTGTGTTTCTCTCTGATTTGTATCGCTAACAGTCCCAAAGCCTGTCATCTTGGGCTTTCCATAGTTGATAGTTAACTGAATGACCTCCACCTATTTTTGCTAAGTGTAGGCTAGACTAGTTTTCAGTGCTAGTTCTGTAGAAGTTTCATCTTTGCAGTGGGCAGACACTCAAATCCGTGTTGGTTCTTTCTTTGGGTGGTGCCATTATCACTGTGGCGAGCAAGGTTTGGCAGCAGCTGAAGCGGAGGCTGGATAGCCCAGTCTGAGGTACCATGCCTAGAGAGTTACAGTGTCCTTGCCTCTGGCCATGTCGATTGGCCAGAACGTGAACACATGACCCAGACTTTAATTACAAAGCTCCTGGGAAATGCAGTTTTCCTGTGTGCCCAAAGACTGACTACACCTGTGCTTGAGGAAAATCTCACCCCTCTGTGCCACTCGGTACCAGGTGAGACCCTTGAGCATGCGTACACTTGTCCTACAAATCTTCCCTTTCACTGATGCGATTCTTCACACTTGTGATCCACAGTCATTCTGTTCTTATATGAAATTATTTCATAATTCCTTTTTCTTTTAAAAGAAAAACAAAGCAAGAAAAGGATAGAAACAATACAGAATTTAAAAAATTAAAATATTAACAGTAGTTCATATTTTGCATATTGTTATTTTAGAAGTTGTTGTTCATATCACAAGGTTTAAATCATGTAATTTGATTTGAAAATTTTTATATGAAAGGAATAACTTTTCTTAGAACTTATCCCCTTTATCCACTCACAGTATCTACAATTAAACATCCATATAACCCTGCGTCCTCTTTTTTGGAGTATTTTCATATGATTTTAGCAAAATTTCCTCTTGCAACTTTGTTTAAATTATAGCATAATGAACAACACTAATGCACCTCTGTCAAGTATTTAAATTAATTAGCAAAATCTAGAAGGTCAGAAATCCAAGACCATGTGGAGGAAATGTGTTTAATTTTCCCATTATTACTCAGTTTGTATCAGTACAGTTCATTTCCAAGGCTTTTAGCATATCCCTAGAATCCTTCCCACTGGGTGGTGGAAATCTAAACCCTGTGACACATTGGCTTTGAACCCTGCACCCTGATTGACTCTTCCACAGATGAGCGCATTAATAAGACTTCCCAGACACATTCTGGGGGAATCTTGAATTTCTTGAGGCCCATCTCCATCTTCCCAGTGGTCTCTGGGCCCAAACTGAACATTCCTGCCCAAGTAGAGTTACAGAAACCAATGAGAATTTTAGAGTAATGGTACAGATAATAGGGCCAAGTGCTGGAGCATCTGAGGCACACAAAATGCACCAAAAGGAGTTTTGATTATACTGAGTCAGCCCTTAACATGCTTAGTGACCTTCGACAAAACATAGATCCTCTCCCAATTACTCTAGGCAATTGCTTTACTTCATGTTTATGACAAACTAAACTAAAATCAGCACAAGGACCAGGGCTGTTTCTACTTATTTTGTGCTGTGTTTCTGATGATTGATGCATAATCAGATGAATTATTCGTAGTCATTTTTCAATGAATATTTGACATGTATGCTAAGTGGGATCTGGATTATCCATATTTCTAAAAATGATTTCTCTTACTCAAATACTCATCCATGAACCACTGCTACTGAGTTTGGAATGGAGCTGTGGAAGGAGCTGGAGGAAAGGTCGTGGTCAGTGTGCAGGCATCTAGAAATCTGGCAATGCAGCCTTGGCACACATGTACGTGGTTTATGGTTGATCTGTGGGGTAAACAGACAGGAGACACATATTCTCATGAAACATGGAAGGGGTTTTGTCCCTTGTCATATTTTTTGTCTACCTTTGTGATCATAATTATTGATTTTTCTGCCAGACTACTTTTCCTTGAAGACAGAGGCCATCCATGCCTTAGCTCTCATTCATTTCCCAGGAACTGACATTACTGAGCAGTGTTTGCCTAAATTGAAATTCAAAGTGGTAGTTGAGAAAATATGCTTTAGAGTTGGGGAAACCTAGGTTCAAGCCTTACATATCTCTACAGATCACTATCAGTGTGACGTAGCCCAATTTATGCGTAACCATTTCTAGTCCTCAATTATCATGGCAGTGAAACATTCCTGTGTCGTGGTGTAATAGTATTATGCCTTATCCCTGATAATTTTATTGCTACACTGGCCAAAATTCTTCAGGAAATGTTGGTAATTATTACTGTATGGTGGACAGTCACCGTGAGAATTGTAATAGGCTCAGAAATGTATAGTTTTCTCCTTGGGCAAAGGAATGTCCTTCAGGCTCCCTGAAGGAACTGTGCATGGCAGTGGTGCAGAGGGCAGCTAAGGAAATTTGTGATGCCCAAGACATCTTTGAAGGGTCTATATGACCAAAACTGCTCTACTGAAATAAGCTTTATATTTTGTGAATACCGTTTGGTGAGAGGTGGTTTATGATGGAAGAGTATTTCAAGCATCTGTAAATATTATTTACATGTTTTCTCCTTTTCTAATTGTTCACTTTCAGGATGAAGTTTATTTATATATTTAAACCAAAACAACCTCAGTAAACTGAATGCACAAGGACATGTGAGAATTTCATCCATTGTGTATTAAGCCAGATATTTTAAAAATTGCAAACCTATTAACCGGTATCACTATGGTCATTATATGTTTTGGTTTCAACATATAGTTATGTAATTTGTTAATCTTTTATTTATGCTAATGTGTAATGGGTTTTTTTATCTTTTTAAGAAGGTTTTTTGGTACCAGGGATCAAACTCACAAACTCACACTTGACAGGCAGGCACTTATGCTACTGAGCGAAATCCTCGTAGTTTATTATTGTTTTTAACGAAGTATAAAACATTAAAATATTTAGATTTATTTATGATATAAAAAATTTTGACAGCTATAGCTCACATAGCACAGTCTTTTAGAGATATTTAATAATACAGAGTCCACCAAGCAATATGATATTTTTTCAACAGATACTGTTAATCTCATGTGGGGGGCCCTGGAGGATGTCATACAGCACAGAAAACCTACTGCACTGCTGGTCTTTAGACAATAAGCTGAATATGAATGAGTAATAGTTTCAAGAACCAAGGTTACCTAAGGAGCAAATTGCCTAATAAATATCTAGAAGCTAATAGCCTCCACTTTGAGCACCTCTTGTGATTGTGGAGACCAAAGTTAACTCGTTTTAATCTCATGAAGTCTGACTAAATTTAGTAGTAAAATGTTTACATAAATTTTTATTTTCCTGACATGTGCATGCATATTTTTGGTAGACTCTGAATATATAAGGTGTGCTGCGATCAAAATCTTTGAAGCTCATGGGTTTATTTGATAATTAAATAGATTGCTCATAATTGACCCACCCAACATTATCTCTTCATGCTTTTGTATTCCCTCTTTCAGCATACGTAATGGATGGTCCTGTATTTCAACTGTATGTGTTATGTTTTTCTATTGGACTATTCATCACTCATTAACCTTTGTTTAATTCTCTCAGCATTCACACCTGGTATTCTCCCGAGTACCTGGAGTGACAAATAGCAAGGCCCTGCCCTTCTTGGTGCTCCTGTATTTTTAGAGAAGTTTGTGGATTCCCATCTGGGTCACACTGGGACATGCTTCTCTCTCATCTGGATGCAAAGAAAGATGACAAGGTTAGAGACACAGGAAGCATTGGCATTCGTCACAATCCTACCCTAGACAGGCACTACGAGTCTTATTTTACCCTCAATAGAGGAAAAGAACTGATTTCCATGAACAGTAAAAATGACAAGCAAAATCTTACTTCCCAGGTAGCTCTCTGATTGGTTTACTTCTCACCAAACCCTTTGTTATTAATCCATCTGAATGCTAGCCAATCTCACTTGGACATTTGTAAGAGTCATCTCAAACATTGCCTCTGCCTTTGCTGTCTGCTTTTTGGATACTATGGAGAGGTTTTTAATTTCTTTAATTTTACATTTTTTATTACAGTTGACTGTACCTTGAATCTGAGTAAAACACACCAAACGCTCTCCACTGTACTTAGACCACCCTTCAGAATCACCGAGATGGGCTGCCTGATTCCCATGGGGTCCAGCCTTGCAGTTTTTCTCATTAAACCTAACACTGCTCTCTTTACATCTCTGGGTCCCTTCACTTCTGATTTCCTTCACTTCTCTTAGTGCACTGCTCTGCAGTCTGAAATCCCTATTTTCACTCCCAAATCCAACTGGTTCACTGCAGTTATCTGTGGTCCTCAGGTCAGATGTGACCTGTGCAGATGAATCACCCCCTGATGTCATTCTTGTAGTGCAGCCTTATGTCACCCTGTTCAGTTCACATAATAGTCATCATTATAATTAAGGATGCTCAGAGTTGCTTGACTGTCTTCTCGGTTACAAGCTTTATGCGGGGAGATTCTATATGTATATATGCATTGCTCACATGTGCACATTATTTTCATTGTAGTTGAAAATTACACAATTTAATTTATATAAAATTTAACTTTATTTTAAAGTTATTTTTCTTTTTGACTTTACAATTATTACTTCATTTACTCTTAACAGGTTACTCTTTTATAGATATGAAATGAAGCTTTAATGTTTTTATTTTTTTGCATTTTTTTTATTTAAAGAGAAAAAAGAAAGGAAATAAATAATTAAAAAACAAAGCAGTAAAAGGGTACAAATAATACAGAATTGCAAGGAAAAAATACAGTAAGATATCACTAGTTAATAGGTTACATATTGTCATCTTTGAAATAGTTGTCCAAATTATAAAATTAAAGCATGTAAAGTGAACATTCATACAATGAGATTGAAGACAGTGCTGATCAATGATCCAACAAAAGTTCAGTAATATAGATTTCCATCCTACACACTCAAACATACATGCAATTATATCCCTTAGACCACCTTCCTTTCCTCTTTTTAATAACATTTACATATTTTGGGTTTTTTTACTCCCACAATTCTTATTATTTTTTTGGAGAGAATAAAATCTAATGTGGCTAAACAAAACAGAGTCGGTTAGAACAAAAGGATGGGCATAGTACATGATGCAAAAGTAGAATATCAGGTGATCTAAAATGATTACCATTGTGCCTCTTGCTATTTTTTAAAAAGTTGCCTATATCCTCAGGTATAATAGAGTTGATCAAAACAGTACAGAACAAGACCAATAAAACCTACACTGGAGACCTTACAGGATTTCAAAAGAAGATAATAATCAAACCATAATGGGCATCTTAGTGAATCTTATTGTCTTCAAAGTGGTTGCCTATACCCTCAAACTTGATACTATCAAACAAAATAGAATATAGTAAAATCTGCCAGAACAAGATGGGGAGAGCAATACTGGGGTTCATATCACTTTAATAGGAAAACAAAAAAGTTACTATAATATATCCCACTATTTTTTAATTTAGTTTTCCCTTAATTGAAAAAAATGTAAGAAAAACGTAGATTAATTTTATTTAAAAAAAGGGTGGGATTGAGGTAACAGAGGACATTGTATTAGAACAACACAGGTCAGAACCGAACAGTTTAAGCATCATTGTGTTTCACCCCCAGATAATCTAACATAATAATAGTCACCATAGTGCCTCCTTCCTTGAATTATTTGAGTATAACTTCGTATACTACAGCATCAAGCATATCAAGTCAGTTTGAAGCTGTTCAAGAGAATGAAGAAATTATAAGGTTTTTAGAACCAGTTAACAGAAAATGAACCATGGTTTCTATATTATCTCTTTGCCTATAAAAATTTTTGTTTATACTATTGCATATAGTAACATATAGTAAGATATCCCATGTTAAAACCAGTGGAAACAGGTGTACAACAGCTTGATGGGAGTTCAAAACAAGATGATATTAAATCAGCATTAGCTTTTATGATGTGTTGTTTTCTTCAGAAGAGCTATTCGTACTATCACCCACACTAAAATCAAACAACCCAGGTTAAAACCATTGCAATTAATGAGTGATAACGTTATGTGGATTCAAACCAACATGATTGGGAATCATGATTACCACATACTTTTATGTATTCTTATCATTTCTTATACTAGGGAAACTATTCGGTATTTACACATGTGATTTTGATTTATTTGACTTATGCATATGGTCTCAAGCTGCGTCCATTTATTTATAAATATCTCAATGTGATCATTCTTTATAGCTGAGTAGTACTCCATTGTATAAAAATACCACAACTTTTTATCCATTTCTCAGTTTAATGGTTTTAAATATGTTACTCTTGGTTGTCTAACAGGTGGATTATAGATCTGGAATTCATTCCATGCTATTTCCATTTTCATTCTGTCTCTTAGCCATTAATAAACTCACTCAAGACATTACTTTGTCCTATAGGTGAATTTCTCCTGATATCTACCTCACTGTCAATCTCATATGAATTGTCATATTTATTTTAAATAAATCCATACATTGATGGGCAGACGTAGAAATAAAGGCTGCTCTAACTTTTGGGGTAATTATTAATTTTCTCCTCTCAGTATAATTGTCTATCAATAGAGCAACTTTTTAAAATGATGCTTTTATTACCTATTTTTCATGTGGAAGGGATAGCAGTTTCAGAGGGTTCAGTCCGTGGTTGATGTTCTTCAAAGCAGGAAGGTTTCTCACTTCATGGAGGTGAGGGAAGCCAAGCAGGAGACAGTGCCAAGGAGAGTTCTAGGGACCATATATAGTGCCCCCAAGGTCACATGTTTGTGTCCCACCTAGAGGTGTGTGCTACTGTTCTTCCTTTGGTCAAGATGACATTTCCTGATGAATGATTACAGGGTCAACATATTGCAGATCTAGAACTTGAGATCTTTTCATTTTCATTATTTTTATCATTTTTATTATGGACTACAATAATTTCAGAAATTTCCATTTTTTCAGACTATTCTGTAGGTTAATTGTCCATGTCAGTTTCCTTTTATATCAAATTAGTAAATAAGACTCATATACCAAACCTTGTCTAGATTAATTGTGTCATGAGTATGCATGATGACTGACTGCTCCCATCTGCATTCCAGGATGATGCCTGAGCCTCGTAACTGGTTACTTGGCACCAGAACAGCATGTGATGATCTGAGGTTCACCAGCACATCTCGAAAGGACGCTAATCTTGTATAATATCCCAGTGTTGTTATCCCTGGGAAGAGGATTTCTATGAGTAGAAGAAACTTTCACATTAGATGATGAGGCAGAATCTGAATTTCAGTGCAAATTCAGTGGAAATGCCTATTTACAATCATAGGGATAAGTGTTCTATTTACTTAACCAAAGGGAGTAGAAGTCCAGTAAATCACAATATAAAAAAATTAAAATGATTGTTAATGTAAGCAAATCATGGTTCAATTCTATTTCATGAAAGAGAATAAGGTTCTCTTATTCTATGATTATATTTAATGAAGAAAGCTGAAGTGTCCCCAGGAATCTCTAGGAAGGATTGCTTTTCAGGAAATAGGCAGTTAGACGTATGTCTAACAGGTGTCTTCATTCTTGTAAGCTCTCTGTAGCTTCTACTCTCTGCTTCCCCTCCTGCTATGCAGCAGGAATCATTTTAATACTCAGAGCATGTCAACATGCATAAAAATTAAAGAGTTAGCATTTTCATGAATTTAAATTGTTTTTCTTTTGCAATAGCTAGCTCATGATAAAACTTCTTGATAGGAAAGCATCTATTCATCTATCTTGGTATCCTGTCAAACATTTACAATTAATATATACCTGGAGAACTATCTAATAAAATACCGAACTGCTTTGTGCAGCCATTGGGTAAAAAAAGTTTGAGGAGGACAGAGATATTGCTAAGAGGTATGATATCTTTGCTGTGACCAAGTCTGAGTGTGTGAAGGGGGTGTGGCCATAGACAAGTGCATCCAGTTCCAGAGGCATCTAGTTCTTCAAGGATTCTCTTGATGCAGGGAGCTGTTTGATTGCTGGAGATGAGAGAACTTGTGGAGAGAAATTCCATGAGCTCCTTCTGTATCCAAAATACACATGGCAAGCTTTGTTTTTTTTTTTTTTTTTTTTTTTTTTTTTTGTCTTTTTCGTTTTTATCGGTACCAGGGATCGAACTCACGACTGCCTGCTTGCAAGGCAGGTGCTTATGCCGCTGAGCTAAATCCCCAGCCCCCATGGCAAGCTTTGAGTCTATGGTTGAATGGCAATGAAAAATAGCTTTAGGAAAATCTATGTAGGCATCTTCTTATCTATCTATCTATCTATCTATCTATCTATCTATCTATCTATCATCATCATCTGTCTACCTCTGTACTCATACTTATACCATTTAATATATGATGCATTATACTTCACTCTTCTATTTACAAGGAACTTTGGGAGATCTGATTTCAAAGTTAATGTCAGGAGTGGTAACATCTTGCTTGAATCTTTGGTTTATTGTCAGGTCATTGCACCATAATATATGTACATATGGGCTGCTAGATGTTTTCTGGTGATACGTGTGGCCCACAAAGAGCAGGGGGTGGGCCTGGGGTATGATATAGGTTTAACTCTGTCTCCACTTTATGTCAGGTTTTCCCCTTTACCATTCTTCCTTTCTGCAGTCTGCCTGCAAATATATGGAAAGTGTCTTAGTGTGCCTTACGCCTCACACCAAGCCTGCTTCTGTTCATTTTGTTTGGAAACTCACTGGTGTACATATTCAGGTGTGTTTGGTCATGTTCATATTCATATATTTATACTTTTAAAAACTGTAGAAGAACTAAGAGAGGTTGGGGAACAAATGTCTCTTGCAATTTTCATTCCTGCCTGAAGTTTCTTGGGTAAAGCTGGCAGTGACACAACTTGTGTTAAGCCCACGTGGCCACTAGGGGTGCTTTCACTGTGAAGACAGCAGGTCATCAGGGCAGTCACAGGATGGGCACAGGTGAAACTCCTTGGGAGGTAAATCCATGTGTCTGAGGGGTGGGGACCAAGTCAGAACATCAAGGAATTTAGAGATTAGACAGGGTCTTTCAAAATTTATTCTCACATTTGTGATGTAATGAAGTCTTGTTGAACAGATAGAGGCAGGCACAAAAATAGACTTCTGGAGGTAATTATGTTATTTTAAGTAGGCAGCAGCCAGCTGAGCTCAGAACTTGGAATTGCTGTCTCATGATCCCCAGCTTCCAGGAAAATGCTTAGTTGAAAACAGCCTAGGAGACTCACAGTCTTGATGTAGGGAAAAACCAAATGTCACTGATTGTACTCTTCTTAGTTTATTGTACAAACATTTCATTGGACAAAGTGCTAGCATCAATATATGTTTAAGTAAAAAAAAAATGTACCTCTGTGGATTCTTCAATTCCAGTGTAAAGAAATTGTGTCATTCTTTATAGGTTTTTTTTTTAATTCCAGCTCAGTTTTAAGGCCGTATTCTAAAAGAATTGCTAAGACTAAGTTGTATTTTTAAGCAAAAAATAATTTTATCATTGGTACTTACCAGAAAAAAAAAATCTATCCTTGTCCATCTAGAGCTCTGGCCATCCTAGTTTGAGCCTCTCTTTGAATGAGGTAGGTTGCAGTACAAGTCTTTGCAGGACTATGTACCTCCCCTCTGCTGGCCACAGCCCTATCAGGCTTCATTCTTCACAGGAAGGAGGGCACTGAGGTTGGGACCCATCTCCTCCTGGTTAAGTTTACCACTGCTCTTTTAGCAAACTACTGCAAAATCAGCCCCTCGAAAACATATTAAAATCTATTCTCTGGAGATTTGGGGTTCAAAAATCCAGACTGAATGTCACTGAACCAAAATTAAGACGCATAAGATTTGTTTTTCTTCGTCATTATTTTAAAATTATTTTTTACAATAGCCATTTTAACTGGAGCGAAGTGAAATCAGCACACAAAAGGGACATTATTCTCACTTTTGTTGTGGCCCCATTCACTACAGCTAAGGTAAAGGACCAACCTAGATACCATCAATAGATGAATGCATAAAGCAAATATGGAATATATACACAGTGGAATACTGTTCAGCAACAATAATAAAATTCTGGCTGCCTGCCGCCTCTCCCACCTGGGGCCCATACTACCACCGCTGCGGACCGGAAGGTGAGTGCCCAGCCAAGCGGAGACGACTCCGGTTCGGCCCTGCCTGCCGCCTCTCCCACCTGGTCCCCTATGACTGCTGCCAGCCAGAAGGAGAGGGCCTAGCTCAGCGGAGGGGACTCAGGTCCGCCTGCCACCTCCTCTGGCCAAGGAGCACGCCACAGCTACTGGCCGGAAGGAGGGAGCTAGGCCAAGCTGCTGAAACCTGCTCTGACCTCACTTGTGACCTTCTTATGATCTGGAGAGCACCAGCACTGCTTCCACTGCTTGGAGGAAGGAGCAGTCCTGCTGAGGAGGTTTGAGGCCTACTTAGGCCATAAAGGAACCTTCGATAAGCCTGGGGAGCTTTGCCATCCAAAAAGCTGGATTGTTAAAAAACATCCAAACCCTGGGAGATTATGAGATCCTTGCTCTAAGGGGTTGGGGGTCCAATGGGCTTGCAGCCACACTATACTGGACTTAACAGGATTTTGGATTGCCTGGGCCACACCAGGTGGCCTTCTATCCCTCAGGGGATCTTTGCTACCAGAAGGGGAAACTGTGCAAATTGAGGAGGCTTTAGGTCTACCTGAGAGGAGCCTGGCAAGCCTCTTTTAATCCAGGGGCTCCGCTGCCCAAGGAGGGAGCTACTACCAGAGGAGTCCCAAGAGCCCAGGACATAAGAGTGAATTTACAACACAACCAGGGGAAACTCTGGAACAACACTTGAAACACAGTAATATAGGAAAATGACAAAATGAAAGACCAAAATGCAATCTCAAACATCCAACCCATCCCAAGAAAGCCTAGGAGCCATGTACATAGAAGAAAATACATGCCATATACCTGAAATACCTGAAACAATAGTAACAGATAAAGAAGCAGCTCCAGGAAGCTTTGAAGGAATTCAAACTACAAATAATCTATCAGGTAAAAGAAGAAATAATAAAAGAAATGAAGGAGATGCTGAACATATCTAAAGAAGACAGAGCTAAAAAATTGGAGGAACTACACAAAAGGATAGAATCTCTGGATGAACAACATAAGAAACAAACAGAATATATAAAAGAGATGCAAAGAGATATACAGGAAATCAAAAGCTCCACTGAAAGTTGTAAAAACCACCTGAATGAATGTGAAGATAGAATTTCAGACCTTGAAGACAAGATTGCAGCCAGTGAACAGGAAAGGAAAGATCTTTTAAAAATAACAAGAAATCAAGAAATAACAATTCAACACCTGCAAGATGATGCAAAGAAAAACAACATAAGGTTGATAGGGATAAATGAAAAAGAAGGCGACAATACAAAGAATGTCAAGAGGATATTTAGAGAAGTAATTGCTGAAAACTTCCCAAATATGAAATTGGAAACTGATAACAGGATCAATGAGGCATATAGAACTCCAAATAGCCATAACCAAAATAAAACTACACCCAGACATATAATAATCACCATTCCAGAAATCGAACAAAAGAATAGAATATTAAAAGCTGTCAGAGAGAAAAGACAGATCACCTATAAAGGAAAACCTATCAGAATCACAACAGACTTCTCAACACAAACAATAAAGGCAAGAAGAGCATGGAGTGAAGTATTTCAGACCCTAAAGGAAAATGATTTCCAACCTAGACTGATGTACCCTGCAGAACTGTCCTTCAAAATTGATGGAGAAATAAGATACTTCCACGACAAAGAACAGCTGAAGAAATTCATGATCACCAAGCCAATCCTGCAAAGAATACTGAAAGACAGTCTAGATACACTTAAGGAAAAAGCCACTTAACAAAGCAGACAATTAAACAGAACAGAAAGATAAAGATGCAACAGCAGAAATATAACATGTCACCAATAAACCAATATATAACAGTTATAACCATTAACATAAATGGTCTCAATGCACTAATTAAAAGAAATAGACTGGCAGAATAAATCAAGAAACAAAATCCAACCATATGCTGTCTACAAGAAACCCATCTAACCCAAAAGGATACTCACAGATTGAAAGTCAAAGGATGGAAAACAATACTTCATGCAACAGGAACCAAAAAAAAAAAAAAAAAAAAGCTGGGGTAGCTATTCTGTTTGCAGACAATGTGAACTTCAAACCAATAATGATCAGAAGAGACAAAGCAGGTCACTACATACTGGTTAGGGGAAAACTTCAAAAGGAAGAGATAACTAGCTTAAATACATATGCACCAAATTCCAAACCACCCAGTTATATAAAACAAGTAATACCAGAAATGAAAAACCAAATTAGCAGTAATACAATTATAACAGGAGATTTTTAACACACCATTGACACCAATGAACAGATCAACAAGACAGAAAATCAGCAGAGAGATAAAAGAACTGAATCACACGTGTGAACAAATGGAATTGATAGACATATACAGAGTATTCCGCCCAACAACAATAGAATACACATTTTTCTCAGCAGTACATGGGTCATTCTCTAAAATAAACCATATATTAACTCACAGAACATATTTAAAGAAATGCAAAAGAGTTGAAATTATCCCCTGCATGTTATCAGATCATAGCGCTATGAAATTAATAATTAATGATAAAATAATTAATGACAAAAATCCCATAATCACATGGAAACTGAATAACACACTCTTGAGTAATCAGTGGGTCACAGAGGAAATTAAAGAAGAAATTAAACAATACCTACAAATAAATGAAGACACAAATACAACTTACCGGAATCTGATGCAATGAAAGCTGTCCTCAGAGGGAAATTTATTGCACTGAGTTCCCACATCAGGAAAACAGAACAAATACAAATACATAATTTGATGCTACACCTCAAACATCAAGAAAAAGAAGAGCAAGTCAAGCCCAAAGCCAAAAGAAGAGAGGAAATAATAAAAATCAGAGCAGAAATCAATGCAATAGAGACTAAGAAAACAATACAAAGAATCAATGAATCAAAGAGTTGGTTCTTTGAAAGAATAAATATAATTGATAAGCCCCTAGCCAACCTTATTTTAAAAAGGGAAGAAAAAGCTCAAATTCATGCAATAAGGAATGAAAAAGGTGAAATCACTACAGACCCAATAGAAATACAGAAGATCATCAACACCTATAATCAAAAACCTCTATTCTCAAAGGTTTGATAACACAGAAGAAATAGACAGATTTCTAGAAGCATATGAAGTACCAAAGCTAGGTCAAGAAGAAGTAAAACTGCTGAATAACTCAATTTCTATTCATGAAATCAAAAATGTAATTAAGTCATTACCTACAAAGAAGAGCCCAGGCCCAGATGGATTCACTGCAGGATTCTACAAGAAATAAAAAGAGGAACTAATGCTGACACTCCTCAAACTCTTCAATAAAATTGGAAGGGAAGCAATCTTTCCTAAGTCATTACTACTAAGTCAAATATTACTCTAGTACCAAAACCTGAGAAAGACCCAACTGAAAAAGAGAACTACAGACCAATCTCCCTAATGAACACAGATGTAAAGATGCTCAATAAAATATTGGCAAATAGGATGCAGCAAGTCATTAAGAATATTATACACCATGACCAAGTGGATTCATTCCAGGTATGCAGGGATGGTTCAATATACATAAATCAATAAATGTAATCCACCATATCAATAGAGTCAAAAGTAAGAATCACATGATCATTTCTATAGATGCAGAAAAAGCTTTTGATAGGATACAACATTCATTTATGATAAGAACCTTACAGAAAATTGGAATAGATGATCTTTACCTCAACATAATAAAGGCCATCTATGACAAACCAACAGCCAGTATCATACTAAATGGCCAAAAATTGAAGGCCTTTACTTTAAAATCAGGCACAAGACAAGGATGTCCCCTGTCACCGCTCCTATTTAATATAGTACTGGAAATACTAGCCAGAGCAATTAGACATGAAAGAAAAATAAAAGGCGCAAAAATAGGAAAAGAAGAAGTTAAATTATCACTATTTGCAGATGATATGATACTCTACATAGAAGACCCCCAAAACTCCATTGAAAGACTCCTAAATATAATAAATAAATTCATCAATGTGGCTGGATACAAAATCAATCCTCAAAAATCAATAGCACTCCTATACACTAACAACAAAATCACAGAGAGAGAAATAAGAGAAGCCACTCCCTTCACACTAGCAACCAAGAAAATGAAATATTTAGGAATTACTCTCACGAAAGAAGTGAAAGACTTATACAGGGAAAATTATAATACATTGAAAAATGAAATTGAAGACGGTCTCAGAAAATGGAAAGACATCCCTTGCTCATGGATAGGAAGAATAAATATTGTGAAAATGGCCATTCTCCCAAAACTGTTATACAGATTCAATGCAATCCCAATAAAATACCATCAACATACCTCATAGATCTCAAGAAATCAATCCTAAAATTCATCTGGAGTGAGAAGAGACCTAGAATAGCAAGGACAGTTCTAAGCAGCAAAGGCAAGACAGGAGGCATCATAATCCCTGACTTGAAGTTATACTACAAAGCAACTGTAGTAAAATCAACATAGTACTGGAATCAAAACAGAGCTGAAGACCAATGGAATAGATTAGAAGATACAACCACAACTACAAACACACTCAACCACCTTATCTTTGATAAAGGGGCCAAACAGGTTCACTGGAAGAATGACAGTCTCTTCAATAAATAGTGTTGGAAAAACTGGCTCTCCATATGCTGAAAACTAAAACTAGACCCATGCCTGTCACCATATACTAGAATAAAATCTAAATGTATCAAAGATCTAAATATTAAAACAGAAACACTAAATCTATTGGAAGACAAATTGGATAAAAATCTTGAAGACATAGGGGTAGGTAGAGAATTCATGAACAAGACTCAAACCACACAGGAAATACTTCCCAGAGTCAATAACTGGGATCATGTCTTATTAAAAAGTTATGCACATCGAAAGAAATCTCTAACATAGTGAAAAGAAAACCCACAAACTGGGAAAAAATCCTAGTGAACTGTCCATCAGACAAAGGACTTCTGTCTAAAACATACAAAGAATTAAAAAAAAATCAGACCCCCAAAATTCAAAGACCCCATCCAAAAATGGGCATCGGAGATGAATAAACAATTTTCAGATGAAGAAATACAAACAGCAAATAAATACATGAAAAAATGTTCAGCATCACTAGCCATTAGAGAAATGCAAATTAGAACCACACTGAGATTTCATCTCACTCCTGAAAGAATGGCGAAGATCAAGAAAACCACCACCAACAAATGCTGGAGAGGCTCTGGGGAAAAAGGAACTCTCCTGCACTGTTGGTGGGAGTGTAGACTGGTGCAACCATTGTGTAGGTCAGTCTGGAGATTTCTCAGAAAGCTGGGACTAGAAGCTCCATTTGACCCAGCTATTCTACTTCTAGGCATATTCCCAGAACTGAAAGCATCATACCACAGTGATATATGTGCACCCATGTTTATAGTAGCACAATTTGTAATAGCCAGATCTTGGAAACAACCTAAGTGTCCAGCAACTGAGGAATGGATTAAAAAGTTGTGGTATTTTTATACAATGGAGTATTACTCAGCTATAAAGAATAATCACATTGAGACATTTATAAATAAATGGACACAGCTCGAGACCATACTCGTAAGTGAAATAAATCAAACTCATCTGTATAAATACTGAATAGTTTCCCTAGTGTAAGAAATGATAAGACTACATGAAAGTACGTGGTAATCATGATTCCCAGTCACACTAGTTTGAAGCCATATAATGTTTTCACTCATTAATTGGAATGGTTTTAATTTGGGTGGTTGTATTTTATTGTCTTTGATACTACAAATAACTATTTTGATGAAAATAAGAGCGTAATAGCTAGCGCTGATTTAATATCATCCTGTTTTCAAACCCCATCAAGTTGTTGTTCATTTGTTTCCATTGGTTCTAACATGTATCTTATTATATCTTAATGTATGCGACAGTATAAGCAAGCTTTTTATAGACAAAGAGATAATATAGAAATTGATGTTTGGTTTCTGCTAGCTGGTTCTAAATACGCTGCAATAATTTTATTCTCTTGAATGGTTTCAAACTGTCTTGATAAAATTGATGCTATAATATACAAAGTTAGACTCAAATATTTCAAGGAAAGAGTCACTATGGTAACTACTATTAATGTCAAGCTATCTGGTGGTGAAACACAATGATGGTTAAATTTTTCGGTTCTGACTGGTGTTGTTCTATTGATATGTCCTTTTTTATCTCAGTCTCCCCCCTTTTTCTTTCCTTTTTTTAAAAATTAATTTATTTCTTAGTATCTTTTAATTAAGGGAAAACTAAATTAAAAATAGTGCGATAGATTATAGTAATTTTTTTGTTTCCCTATTAACTTGATTTGAACCCCTGTAGTGTCCTCCACATCTTGTTCTGACTGATTTTATTATATTCTATTTCGCTTAATAGTATCAAGTTTGAGGGTATAGGCACCATTTGGAAGGCAACCAGATATTCTATGATGCCCGTTATTATTTGACTATTATCTTCTTTGGAATCCTGTAAGCTCTCCAATGTGGTTTTATTGGTCTTATGTACAGTTTTGTTCAGTTCTTTTATACTAGCTGATATAGGCTACTCTTTTTAGGACAACAAGAGGCATAATGGTAACCATTGTTGATCACCTAGTAATCCCCCCCACTTTTGTTTCATTTTATGCTATGTCCATCCTCCTGATCTAACTGACTCTGTTTTGCTTTGTCACATTGGGGTTTTCTTTGGTCCGTCTTGTTTTGTTTTTTGGTTTTTGGCCTTTTTAAAATCTTTTTTCTTTTCCTCTTCAAAGAAAAGTTAAAAAAAACTGTGGAAGTAATGGAAACTAAAATGTGTGATTGTTAGCATAAAAAAGAGAGGAAGGAAAGTGATCTAAAGGATATAACTGCAAGTCTATTTAAATGTGTAGGATGGAGAACAATATTGCTGAGCTTTTCTTGGATCATTGAACAGAACTGACTGCAATCTCACTGTATTAATCTCCACTTTGTGTGCTTTAATTTTGTAATCTGGACAGCTGTTTGAAAGATGACAATGTGTGATCTATTAACTGGTGAACTCTTACTGTATATTTTTTTCTCTTGAAATTCTGTATTACTTCTAGCCTTTTACTGTCTTGCTTCGTTTAGTTTTGTTTTTCTCTTTAAAAAAAAATGAAATTCTGTCAGTTTTCAGCAAAATTGACAAATTAGAGCAATAACAACATTAAATGAAATAATCCAAATACAGAAACACAAATATTGCAAATTTTCTCTCATATGTGAAAGTTAAAAACAAATTGACCTGAATTTAATACAGTGACTTGAAGAGATTGGGGAGAGACAGGTTGTACAGAGGGAGGTTGAATTTGAATAGCATACATTTTAGGTATCTGCTGAAACATTACACAAAGTTCCTTACTATGTATATTTAATATATACTCATCAAAACCAGAATAAATATCAGGAAAGAGAAAATAAAAGGGAAAAGATCTCAAGTCAGCAGATCCCTGAGTAAGTGTGATATACAGGGAAGAACTATACCTCCTATAATGGCACAGAATAAGGATAACTCTTGCCAATAAACCTGCTTTAATTCAGTTAGTGTTTAATGAATTTTCTCAGCCTGTCCTAGTTCAGTGCAGGAGGCCATGTTCCCAGTCTTCCAGCATTCAGGCTTACTGTTTTAGGGTAACAAAACCTAGTGATGTGTGTGCTTTGATGGCTGTAGACAGACTGTACGTGTTTTGTGTAAGAGAGTACAAATCACTCAGCATTACCAGGATAAGATCTGCTGATATTTGCGTGTGGATGTAGTGCTGCAGAAGCCCAAGGAAGATAGCAACCACAGAGGAAAGATTGCTAGCACAGACTTGTAAAGCATTCCTTGGTTGCCTTGGAAGAGTAAACCACCAAAAGAAAGTTGCATTCTTGTCAAATTTTGCCATCAACTGCTTTAATTTCAGAAGTCCTCTGTATTTAAAGTACATTAGACTCAGAGTTAACAGTGCTTTGGCCGGCCTTATTTCCAGAATACTTTTCATCTAGGTCAAGAGATCACTATCTCTTAATCAAATAACAGGAAAAGCTAAAGTGATTTTTCTTAGAAGTTATTTCTGAATTGTGCCAATAAATGTCTTCAAATGTTAAAGAATTTTTAAAAATTAGATCATGCACAAGGCTCCATTTCATCAAAATGGAGGAGAAATTGGACTGATAGGTGACACTCACTGTTACGTGTTTTATAGTGCACTTCTGAGTTAACTCAGGACTGGCTTCTTGCCTATCAAAAAGGAATTATGCTCAATTCAGCATAGACACATCTCATAGTAAACAGCCTCAATGAATCACCTGGGTATTTTCCATTATACAGAATGACAAAGTGGGGACAACCTACCGCCATACCTTAAATCAGGCTGTGTGTTCTAATCTCTTCATAGAAAAGATCTCTGACAACCACAATCAGAGGCAAGAGAAATTCCACCGAGGTACAGGAGTTCATCATTTTAGGGTTCACAGAATGGGGCTCCTGCTGATGCTTTTTCATCTTATCATTTATCTTCTCAGCCTCTTGGGGAATCTCACCCTGATGTCCCCCCTGATCTGTACTGAGTCTCAACTCCACAACCCATGTACTTCTTTATTGGAAACCTATCCTTCCTGGACCTCTGGTATGCTTCTGTCTATGCCGCTAAAATCCTGATGACCTGTGTCTCTGACAACAAACAGTTCTCCTTTGCCGGCTGAGTGGCCCAGTTCTTCTTTGCTGGACTGGCCTACACTGTGTGCTAACTACTAGCTGCCATGGCCTATGACACGATGTGGCCATCACCAACGCCCTGCTTTATTTCCAAGCCATGTCCCCAAAATTACGTGTCAGTCTTGTTACAACTTCCTACTTGGGTGGCTTTGTAAACTCCACTATCAGCAGCAGTGAGACTTTCATCCTGAGCTTCTGTGGTGACAGTCATCGATGATTTCTTCTGCAACCTGCCCCCACTTGTCAAGTTGGCACGTGACGTAGAGGCAAGCTACCAGGCTGCGATGTACTTCATCCTGACCTCCAACATCACTGCCCCTGCCGTACTCATCCTGGCCTCCTACATTTCCATCCTCCTGGCCATCCTGGAGATCCATTCTGCCCTGGACGCCTCAAGGTCTTCTCAACGTGTGGCTCCCCACCGGCAGCTCTCACCCTGTACTACAGTTCCATCCTCTTCATCTACTAGTGGCCCAGCTCTAGCTATGCCCTGAAGTGGGACAAAATGGTGTCAGTGTTCTACACCATGGTCATCCCCATGTTGAATCTCTTGATCTGCAGCTTAAGAAATAAAGACGTCAAGGAGGCCCTGCAGAAAATTCCAATTAGAGCGAAGTTTCCTTAAATGCAAGTTCTTGATTACAGCAGTTTAACACTATATCCTTGTCACTAGCCTGGACTTTCTGAAAAAACAAAAAGAAAGGAAAACAATCCCTTTTGTGAAGATAGCAGTCTGCATGTATGTTTGATTCATAATAGTTACATTTTGGAGAACTGAGTTCTTGACTTTTTTTCAGTCACAATGCCTTGTTTGTCCCAAATTTCCTTCCCTTTCTGAGGTCTGCCTCTCTGTTCCCTACAGTCTCTCTTTTATTTTGCTCCTTAATTTATATCCTGTGTTTCTCATAAGAGAAAAATCATATTCTGCTTTCTTCTTCTTGTATAGTGCAACAAGTTTCCTATCTAATAAATGAAATAGAGAAAAAATATTACTTAGAGTCACTGTGAACCCCCAATAAAAGAGCATTCTTCCCCTTTTCCCCACACACAAAAAAAATTAGGAGATCCTAGCAACAGTCGGTCAGCGATGTGAGAAGGGCAGGAAGATGTAAATGACCGTGAACACAGGAATAGATTCATGAGTAGAGGCAGAATGAGTGATCTTGAATAAAAACTTTACATGCAGGGGAAACTCAGAATGGAAGTCTTTACTTGGTGAAGCAGGGATTGGTAATAACTAAGGACCTGCAAATGTTTGTTTCTTTTCTTTCAGTCTTTTGCATAAATTTAAAATAAGAGAATATGTCATTATGAAGTATTACATTTCTTAATCACAGTCATCTTTTTGCGTGTAAAACACGAGTCTGTGAAACAGAAAGAGGCTCTGCAGCCCAGCACACCGGTTTGCAGGTCTTTCCTAATGCAGTGCTGCATGGCAGGTGGTGTAAAAAGAAAAGTTTTCTCGATTTCCACAGCTGCAGGCCAGATGTCCAAGTTCAAAGCTCTGATGGGTCTGCTTCTCTCGAGGTTTTTCTCTTTGACTCACAGATGGCTGCCTGGCTGCAGGGGTCCAGCATGCTCTTTCTTCTGTGGCCTCACACCCTGAGTGACACTTTGTATCTTTGAATTCTTCTTGGCAAATAGGCAAGTTGGGCAGGATTAGGCCCCCACTAAATGCTGGGTTTGGCTTAACCGTATCTCCCCAGGCCTGATCTCCATCTGCAGTCACATTGCATGTCCTGGAGTACAGATTTCAGGGCACACATTGCAGTGAGACTTGATTCAGCTTTAACACCAGGGAAGCATAGGGTCTGTCCAGTGAAGGAGCCAGGGAAGGCCATTCAGGGCAAGGGAAGAGCACACATAACAGAAAAAATTATAGAAAATTCTCAGTAGCACAGTTCAGAGAAATTCTGTCAACTTTTAATAAGATCTTGCTCACTTGATCATATTGTAGTTAATATGTTATGCATCTCCATATTCCACGCAAACTCTTAATTGTGTCCCTGGAGACAGCGATACATATTTCTGGGTGCTGTGTGGAAGAGATCTCAAAGGGCTACTGAAGAAACATGCATATTGTGTCCTCCAAGCTGTACAGCAAATACCACAAAGGATGGACAGTGCTGCTTCCTGGAACCATTGCTGCTGACCAGAGGTAAGCATCTAAGACTGAGGGCAGTCGAGTTGTTTGGCCTTGCTGTGCCTGCAGCTGGACTTAGAAGGGGAATGCAGTGTGGTGTGGCTGTCAGGTGATCACTGTGATGTCATCACCAGAGATATGTGTGCGCACACACACACACACACACACACACACGCACACACACACATGGGCTCCACTCTAACTCAGATTCCATCCAGGGGTATATTTTTTCCTAATACACAATTTGAAATTCAGTCTGATATTTATGCTAAAAGATCATGCATTCAATAGCAATGAGAAGAAGCTGAGGACAAAGAACTGAGTTGCGATCTGTCTGTTCATGTTACTACCCCACCCTGCACTCCCTCCTAAGAGCGCATCTTTAGATGCTGGAGAAACACATCCTTTGCACAGGTTTTTGAGTCCAAGTGAAGGTTACAGGGAACAAAGATGCTCCAGGGCACAGTGCTCTGTGTGTACAGAGGTTTAGTAGGCATGGTTGTGATGTTGTCTGTGCCTTTTATCATATTCACATATGATCAACAGTTTAAACTCTAGGTGGAGAGGAGATCTCAGGAGTCCGTATTCATCCTTCTTATTGCAGTACCTTATACTGTGTCAGGAAAGTGCACTTTGTTTTTCTGAGAATTTTAAGCTATGTGAGAAGTAGACACTACATCAGGAAAAACAGGTCCACGATACAGAAGTAATTAATTAGATATCCTCTCAATATGCATGAGGTACTACTACCTGGCTAGGCATTGGTTGGGATACTGCAGTACAGCAGTAAATAAACAGACTTTTTTTCTTGTGGATGATGTGTTCTAGTAGGGAGACATGGGTCATAAATGTGAAAAATAAGAGTTAGCATATGATACAAATTAGAATGCAAGAGCTAGAAATGGAGCATAACAGAACAGGATCTGTGTATAGTCAGACGGATGAGGATTATTGGAGAGAAGTGGGAATGGAATCTTTTAAAAAATAAGTGATTAGTATGAGCCCTAGCAAGGACATATGCAAAGACCCAGAGGAGGTGAAATATGCAAGTTTCTGGAGAATAGTATTTCAGAGAGAAGGGATACACTGCTTAAAAGACAAATGCATATTTGAAAAGGTGGGAAAATCACAAATACAGGAGCAGAATGAAGGAACAGAAGAGCAGGCTGAGTTTTAAGAGATAATGTGTTTTAGAGAGATCTCAGCTGTGGATAATTGCAAGGCCATTTTGTGTGTGTGTGTGTGTGTGTGTGTGTGTGTGTGTGTGTGTGTGTGTGTGATAAATTAGGCATCTTTACAAGGTTTTAAGTACAGGAGTCACAGTGCTTCATTGATTTACTGGACCATACTGGCTACTCTGTCCACCATGTACCAGAGGCACAAGGGTGTAGACCAGTTACCTGGTGATTGCAATTTTCTTGGTGAAAATGGCAGTGGCTGGAGCCACAGTGGTAGCCGTACAGGTAATAGGCATGGGAAGGATGAAAGAAAAGGCATCAGGGTTTTGATTCTGAGAGAATGAACAGTATACACTAGAGGATGTGAATAAATTGATTCTAAATTTTTGAATTCAGAAAGAAAAGCGAGCATCTCATGAAGTGATAGGGAGAAGAAATACATAGATCAAATTTGAAAGTGAACATTAACAATTTAGCTCCAAGCATAGGAAGTTTAAATACTTGCACCTGTCCGTAATCTCTTAATAGCATTGCTAGCACTGGAAATGAAGATAGACATCTTCTATGACAGTTTTTCAATCTAAGAAGCCTAAGCAGAAAATCCACTGATAAATTGCTGAGAATGTTTGAACCCTCTAAAATTTTGTGTACTTATTGTGTGTGGATATTGGGGAGAGTTATGTTTTACTAGTTCCTACAGAGCTATGTAATTTCTTATCTTTCAGTCATTAGTTATTTTCACATGAAGAAATTAAGGAATTAGAGGCTAGAGAAGTGACTGATTCGTCTTTTAGGGAAACAAAAATGGGAGAAAATACTAATGCAGCTGTCTTTGCTGCTTCTCATTGTTGTACCCCAAAAACAAGTCCCCAAGATGTTATCCAGAATATAGGGCAAGATTTTTTTTTAAAAAGAAAAAGAGTGCTTTTATCTAAGCTGGCACCAGCGACAGAGTGCAGATGGAGTTTGCAAAGCTGTGTAACTGAGTTAGAATTTTGACAGATTTTTATAGCCCATTAATCACATAACCACAAAATACATAAGCTGGCAGGAATGGGGAAGGCCTTTGTTACACTTTGCTTGAGGTCAGAGATGTTTTACAGTTGGTGGTTACCCCTTTTTGTCTTTAATTTACAGCCCTTGGCCTGCTAATTCTAGGAACATTTGTTTCTCACAAAGGGAACAAAGATTGACACAGCAAACAGGTTACTAAGGTGATGATGCATACAGAACAGTAAGGCAATGCTTCTGTTAACGTATAACTATGTGGTTAGTGCTCAGTTACATGGTTACTAGGGTGATAAGCATAGCACAGAATGACAAAGCTCTTTTTGCTAATAACAATCTTTTTAGCTTTGCATTTTAGGATTTTTTTTAGCATCTTAGTACAACACTCATGTATCCAAAGCTACATGGGTATAGAGAGATTTTTACTCTGCTATAGAACATTTTATTACAACAGAAAAGTTCCTCTATAGTGTCCTGCTGAATTGTTTCAGAGATGCCAACTAACTGGAATCATAACTGATTGCCACTGGGAAATGGACTAACCATTTTGGGGGAAATATGCTCCTGAGAATGAAGATAAATTTCATAATCAACAAGTACATCATGCTTTGGCCCCAGGCCAGTGAAGCTTTGCACTTCTAAACCAGTCTTAATTTTGTATTATGGTAGTGGGTGACATAATATTAAGGTTCTAGATTTTAATAGTCTTCTTAATGATACCACTGTACTGACTTTAATTACTTATTTGTAGAAATTTGACTTTATTATTTTTGTGTAAACTCAGAATTTATAAATTCCTTTTTCCTCAGATTTAAATTAGCTAGCATTTAATAGCTACACTACCTGTTCCCTATACTATCTGTGCATTTTACCTATGCAATATTGCAATTTTTTACCATTTTGCACGTGAAGACATGTATGGTTGCAGGTTAAGATATTTTTCTAAGATGACAGACTTATCAAGTAATGGGATCAGTTTTAAAACACTTTTATTTTACTATGATCATCTTGGGTTTTTGTCTCGTATTTATTTATTTTAAAATTTAAATTATATATATATGTTAAAATTTACACACTTATGGGTTACCATGTGATATTTCTATTCGTGTGTGTTGTATAATGTTTAAATTATATCAATCTCCTCAAATATTTGTAATTTTTTTACAAAAACACATTGAAGATCCTTTTTTCTTGCTCTTTGAACTACAGAGTAGATTGTCATAACCTACAGTCACCTCTTTATGCAACAGCACAGCTGAAGCTGCTCTTTCCTGTCTATAACCCCGTTTGGAAGCACACATTGATAATTACATAGAGTCAGTTCCAGTACCAGGTCTATAGCTGAACAGCCCTGTGACTTTGCTTACTTGAACTCTGTACTTCACTCTCGTTCACTGTTATAAAGTGTGTAACCCTCAGTCCTCTGGTGCAGAGTTGTAATGAGCTCTAAGTGGGTTAATTAAATATGGGTAGCATAGAGACTGACGGATGATCAGACAGGTCTGTTTTTCTCTACCTGTTTTAGTAGGAAGCTTAAGATGCTACATTTTATACACAGCTTCAGACAAGAAATGCTCAGTTTATGGAAGGATATGGAAACTTTCTGAGTGCTCACCACAAATCAAAGATAGCCTACAGTTTTCCAATATCTGCTCTTTAGTCAGTCACACGATCTGTCAGGAAATTGTTAGTCATTTCATTTTTCTCATCAGTCTTACAAGAAAAAGGGACTTTCTGCAGTAAAGCTGATAAATGGATTCCATAATTTTAAAATCATTATCACTCTAAATCTTGTCATCTTCCCAAGTTCCAATTTAAAGTTCTATAATGCTAAATAATATCAAATAGTATTTCCCAAGCTTTTTAGTAATTGTTAATTAACCAGTAGACCAAGTTTCTTGTATCAATAGAAAAACTAGTGTTAGCTTTTTTTCTAGTGGTGATAATAATCAGGTTTTTCTCAGTGAACATGGAATTTGCACTTTCCTCACCAAATTCATACTGGGGCATCTTAGCAGACCCCTGCTGGCAGCTGATCATCCTTGGGATAATTCTAGCTATCTACTTGGAAACCTTGTCAGAAAATTGACCCTGGTTGTTTTAATCCAGGTTAACTCCCGGCTCCACACACCTATGTACTTTTCCATCGGCAGGCTGTCATTCTTGAACTTCTAGTACACCTCTGTGTACACTCCCCAAATCCTGGTCAGTTGTGTTTCTAAAGATAAGTGCATTGCCTTGTCTGGATGCGGGGTTCAGTTGTTTTGCCAAACCGTCCAACAATCATTGTTTTAGGTATTCATCCAATAAAGTGGAAAAGTTAGTTCTACACTAAGACTGCTATTGTTGCAGACCTGTGTCTCTTGCATCACTGTGATATTAGGGAGAGTGCTCAGGAGTGGTGTGGATTGCAAAATGACAACTGGTAATAAGACCAAATATGGTTTAAATCCATGGAACATATGTGCCTCTGGATTACGCGTCACCCCAAGGAGTATTCTCAAGGGCGAATATGTCTTCCAAGTCCTTTCCCTTGGGCAGCACAGCAGTGCAACCCTTAGGAGGAGAAACAGTACCACTGAATTGAATAAAACAGATTATGAACAGCAAGAAAAAATTCACATCGTAGGAGCCCATGTTTCCTCTGCAAGTCCCTCTGTCCTGGCCAAATGGCAGAAAGTGTTGCATTTTTCCCTGTGGGCTTGAACTAAACCAAAGCTTTAGATATCACCAGGCACTGATACCTTAACACTTAAACTCCCTGGGCTGGGTCCCCTATCCCCACAGTGCAGACAAAACAAGGTTGGATATCTCTTGCCTTGTTATCCTTCGCAGTAACATACTGCTAACCTGATACATCCTGTGGGCTGCTCACCCTGGCATTTAGCACATCTTGGAGGCCCAATAGGGCCTGGTAGGATGATTTATGGTACTGCCTGGGGGACTTCTCTGCCATGGCTCTTGGGGAATCTCTACCACACTTTCCAGGGTAAGGGACACATTCTAGAACCATGCTGCTGTTTTTTAAATCAAAATATTTTAACTATGAAAAAAGGACTTACTGTTCAATTTTCAAAGTACAACTGATATCTTTAATGTATTATACAATGCCCTTTATAAGAATACAGGTGAAAGATTAAGTTTTACAAGTCAAGAGTTTTTAGCTCAAAGTTTAGAACTTTATTATTGGAAGAATATCACAATTAATGACCAGTGAATGTTAGTAACATTTGTTAAAATAAGCCACATAAGAAGAATAGTGGACAGTGAACCACTTGTCTTATCTGCAGATTTCTCAAATTTCATATTTTATCATATATAAGTGTTCTGCTTATTTCTACCAAAAATATCTTGACAGGCCCTATTCATCTGTCACATAGGAAACCTACCAGTAATTGATTAGCTAAGATTGACTTTCCAAATATCAGTGATCTGTGGTATATGACTTTATCACATCCTTATATTAATCATTATGTAGAAAAAAATGGGTTAATATTTAGAGGAAAAGTTATTTAAACATTTGAAAGTATATATAAATAAATAAATACTCAGTATACACATTAAACCCAGAATCATTTTTTGAAAACTATATCAATATTAAGGGAATCTACAATATATACCAGAGATGATAGTTTAATCACTAAAACAAAATAGATAAAATAATACAAAAGAAATATTTTGGTTAAATTACATTTAATAGAAATTGATTTTTTTTTTGACAATAAACTTTCCAGCCTTTCTCTTGAAGTAGTGTGATATCACTTAGCAGTGATGGGAAGAATGCATATGAATCAGACACAGCCTGTGCTAACGAGTTTTTCAGAGCTTGTTTCATATCTTTATTCCTCAGACTGTAGATAATGGGGTTAAACACGGGGAACATCACAGTATCAAAAGTGGCAACCATCTTGTCCCTCACAAGAGAGTAGCGGGAGCTGGGGTGAGTGTAGATGAAGAAGATGGAGACAATCTGCAGGGTGACAGAGACAAGATGGGAGGGGCATGTGGAAAAGGCCTTGAGGCAGCACTGGGTGGAGCAGATCCTCAAGATGGTGGCAATGATGAAGAGGTAGGAGGCCAGGATGAGCAGGGTGGGGGCAATGACATTGGAGGCCAGCAGGAAATACAACACACACTGGTAGCTGTCTCTCACATCACATGCCAACTTCACCAGGGGTGGTACATCACAGAAAAAGTCATCAATGATGTTGTCTCCACAGAAATCCAGAGTGAATGTGTTACTGGTTAGGAATATTGCATTGAGGAAGGCCCCAGCATAGGAGAATACCACCAGACAGATGCACAGGCTCCTGGGCATGGCCTGAGCATAGAGCAAGGGGTTGGCGATGGCCACATAGTGGTCATAGGCCAGCAGGTAACATTCACTGTAGCACAGCTCATCACAGAAGAACTGGGTCACACAGCCTGCAAACGAGATGCTTTTGTCCTCAGAGAAGCACATTACTATTATGTTTGGGGTGTAGATGGAAGAAGACAAAAGATCCAGGAAGGACCTATTTCCAATGAAAAAGTGCATGGGTGTGTGGAGCTGGGCATCATTACAGATCAGCATGATGAGTATGTTGTTTCCTAGCAGTGTCACAGAGTAAACATCCTGGAATACCATGAACAGGATCAGCTGCATTACAGGGTGTCATGAAGCCCAGCAGGATGAACTCAGTCGCTGTGTGACTGCCCCTCTCCATCACTCCTACAGTTCACCTAGAGATGGAGTAGACAAGAATTTGATTGTACCTCCAGGGCCAGAGCAGTTGTGCTCTCTGTTAGGCTCTGATATTTAGTTAAGGCTAAAGGGGAATCTGTCTCCTATGGTTGGTGTGTGGGACTTGCCTAAGCATTAATGTTCTCATTACCATGGCACACATTTAATATCAGGCATGTTAAAGTGGCTTTGGAGGCCATCTTTTTTCTCAAGGCATGCATCTGCTTCCAGTGTCATTTTAGACTCTTGAGATAGAGCTTCAAAGATGACATGATGAAGTCTTATTCTATAGAGTCTTTATTCTACAAGGAAGAACTTTATTAATAAATAAATAAAACCGTAACAGCAGATAATGTTAATATTAATGTTCTGTGCTGCTGGAAAGTAAAAGTTGATGAAAGACTCATGCTTAACTGGACCGGTTGAATGTAAATCCAGAGAAAAAATTCCCTTTTACCATTTCCAGCTAGTAATGGGCAAGTTGTTCTGAACCCATGAAAACTGGGAAGTTGCCCGCAGTTTGAGAGGTGATGACTAAGTCTATTTCCACAATTACAGAAGACACTGTCCCCTCCACTAGGAACCTTGAACATCTTTGTCATAAATCTCAGGGAACAAACTTGATGGAGGATAAGGGTGATGCTTGCTGGTGACTGAGAAGTTAATGTTTCTTTTTATGTCAGATTTTAAAAAGTTACATCATGGTATATATATATGAGGTCTAAACTCTGGGAGTTAATTGTATTTTCCAATCTCTGCAATTAGTCATGGACATTAGTCTTAAAACCAGTTATCCTAAGTTGATTTTGTTTCTAACAGTAGCTCTGAATCATTACATTGAGAAATCTTCTTTTTAAGACAAATCTTTTTAATATTTTCTTTATGATCATGAAATGAAACTTAATGTCAGTGTATTCAGTTGTGCACAGTCATGTATGCCTACAGTCATCTATAAGTATTGTCACATATAAAAGTCACAGAAACACATTTCAAAATTCTTACACAGTTTACAAAAAATTTAAAATTACATGCCATGCATTAACAATATAACATACTTATGATTCTTTATAAATATTTTAAATTATAATACCAAAAGAGAATTATTTAGTGGAATATATACACATAGTGAAGTAGATAATACATGAGGAATCACCGTTATTTTATTGGAGACTGAATCACGAGAGGAATTTCCACTGTTAACATGCTTTTACTGACAAGGCAGACAACTCTTGATAAATTTTCAAGCAGAAAAACAGCAGTCCTTTTTCAATTGAAAACCCCTAGATAAATTGGCACATAGAATACTTTGCAAAATGTATTTTTTCCTGTGTTTTTAGAATGGTGTTTTTAGAATGGTTACTCATGTGGAGTAACGCTTCAGTCCATGAATGCTGTAATTTGTGAACAATTTGATTTGCACACACAAGTGTTCAGCAAAGTTTTGCTTCCCTAGAGAACTCTGCACTAGGTGATGAACACAATTGTGGACAACTTCCCAGCAGGAACACATAAATGCAGCTATGGTCCCAAGAACTGTGGAGCAAAGGAAGTTCATGAACCGAGGTACTACTGTAATTTTAGACCTTTACAGAGCACAGTGTCTACCAGGATTTGATGTAGGTGGAGGGACACCTTTTCACGCACAGCTGACTATCCTGTGGATCCTGGGTACTTTCATACTTGTCTATTACATAGCATGTAGCTGGTAGGGCTCTAAATTTGTGACAATTAAATATCTCAATATGCACTCAAAAGGTGATCAACAAGGCTGTTGTTGTGTGATAAGATGTTCTAATCCAAAGCTTTATAGTGATTTGTGAATATTTACAGATATTTCTGGGAATTATGTGAAAAGATAGGAAATAATATTAGAATATCACTAAGTCGTCAAATTACATATAGTGATATATGCTCCATTTATTTTTTTCTACTGGTTTTGGGGTCAAAGAAAGGAAAGAACTGGGATTCTGAAAATGGCGGCGGGCTAGGGGATCGAGCGAAGAGTCTCTCCAGAGAATGCATACTCGAAGCTAAAAAAAGACAGCATGGAGAGGGCCAGACAAATCGATAGCGATTCTTATTAACCAAGACAGTACAGCCGGAGGATTTAAAGTCGTGCTGAGACCTTCAACGCTGATAACGGGAGGCTGCAAATCCCGCTCCCTTAAATCAACAAACTGACTTGTGGACCCAGCACGAAAAGCTGAGTTGCTTTTGGTGACTGCGGGAAACTGAGACCCGGACCGGGACTCCAAGTAGCAGCCAGTTCTGCACCACTGCACCAGAGTGGATGTACAAAGCTCTGGTGTTTCAAATCTAAACGGTGCACAGATATCTGACCGGTCAGCGCTGTGCCGGGAGTGCGGGAAAAGTGGACAGCTTGGTGTGCGGCGGTCCCGGAACGAGGACTTGCACTGGACTCTGGTGAGTACAGAGAACCCCGGGGCTGCTGGGTTTGGCCAGAGAACAGCTGGCCCGCCACCACGGGGAAATCAATAACACAGAGTCTGATGCAGACATATTAGCCTGGCGGCAGAAACCGCAGCTTGGTGACATCACCAGGTCCCCTTGTAGGGAGGGCTGGTGGAAGACATCTTGAGTCCTGGCAGAGCAGATTACTTGCTGGCTTCAGCTCCACACAGAGAACTTAGTGGGAGCCATCTTAGTTTTGGGCAGATCTGCTATTCTGGTGCTCCTGTCACAGAGAGGTTTGGAAGAGAACGGCTGGGACTTGGGCAGAATCCTGTGCCATAGTGACATTACTCAGCTGCTTCTGATACAAAGAGAACTGGCAGGAGCTACTGGGGCTAAACCAAGCCTCTGCTTGGGGCCCAATAAGCGGATACAAAATAGTCACAACTCAATGACAACCAGAAAGTACAGCCTAATTTATGAACGAACTGACACAGAGGCTAGAGACTAGACTGTACCTCCCCTGCATCCCAGCCTACCCCAGATAACAGCAAATTGGGGAGGACAGCAAAAACTCAA
The DNA here is from genome assembly GCF_034190915.1 of Cavia porcellus. Classification (NCBI taxonomy): domain Eukaryota; kingdom Metazoa; phylum Chordata; class Mammalia; order Rodentia; family Caviidae; genus Cavia; species Cavia porcellus. Next base: position 266,533 of record NW_026947533.1, on the reverse strand, counting down.
GCCAGCATGCTTCTGAAAGGCCCTAAGCAATTCAGAGAGGGCCAGAGAACTCCAGGACAGTCTGAAAGAAACCAGAAACATGACAAGAGATAAAAATTAAAAAAAATCTCCAGCTGTTAAACAGGAGAAAATAAACCCAAGAGAACTAAACACTGAAGAGAACAAACACAGTAACCATCCTCTACTCGACACAACATCAGCCGAAATTAAAAAGTACTTACATGATCTCATAGAGGAATTTAAAGATGTACTCCTGATCCAAGTGAGGCAAGATATAAAGAGATTAATTAAAGAAATGACAAGCCCCGCCCAAGAGAACACAGATGGAAGAACTGAGGAAATCAGAAAAGAAAGAGAAGCATCTGAAGAAGAATTTAAGCATAACTTAGAATACATGAAACAGATCCAAAGAGAATATCAGGAAACTAAAAACTCCATTGAATATTGGCAAAATGCCTTGACAGAAACTAAAGACAACCTTCTGAAACTTGAAGAGAGATTTAGGGCTTATGAACATGAAAGAAAAAGCCTCTTAAAAATAACAAGCAACCAGAAAGAAGCAATTCTAAAACTGGAAGATGATAAAAAGATACATAACCTAAGAATAAAGAATGTGAGTGAGGAAGCAGGAACATCCAAAAATGAAATACAAAAAATATTCACAGATATATTAAAGCAAAAATTTCCCACGTATAGCAAAAAGAAATGATATCCAGATAAAAGAAGCATACAGAACGCCAGCTACCTACAACCAAAACAGATCTACGCCTAGGCATATAATAATCGAGATCCCAGAAATCCACCAAAAAAACAGAATATTAAAAGCAGCCAGAGAAAAGATGCAGGTTACCTATAATGGGAAATCTATCAAAATAACAGCAGACTTATCAACACAAACTCTTAAGTCAAGAAGGGAGTGGGGAGAAATATTCCAAGTCCTGAAGGAAAAAAATATGCAACCTAAGTTCATATATCCATCAAAACTCTCTCTAAAAATTAATGAAGAAATAAGATACTTTCAAGACAAGGAGGAACTGTGGGAGTTCGTGGCCACCAATCCAACCCTACAGAGAGCGCTGAAGGACATTACAGAGAAAGAGAAGAAGAGATATCAGGATTCCAGCTACAGTGGCAGAGAGGCCTCAGTGAACGGGGCAGACAATGGAATGAGGGAATAAGGTGGACAAATTATAGCAGAAAAGTGGAGTAGCAGACATGAGGCAGAGACAGTAAGCTAGTCTTTAGTAGAGACAGCTCTGAAACTATATTTAAAAAAAAAGCAGAGGTCATTGCTAATGGTGTATAATGATTTAAAAGACACAGTAGTCCTAGCGCCATATTTAGATTGAATTAAATTTGTTCTGGTCTGTCCACTCATGTCAGATTTGAGGACACAGACCTCTAGAACCAAAAATAGCAGGTTATAGCATGGTAACTATCCTTACTTTCCTATTGACTTAGGCTGAAATCCTGTATTACTTACATTGTCTTACTATGACTGATCTTAATTGTATCTGAATCATAAGACTATTGGTTGGCCTTGACTGATCCTATTTGAAATCGGTATGCATGTTAGAATCAACCCTAAAAGTAGAGGAAACTACTCTGAGCATGACAAGATGTAAAGGATATCCATACTGGTATGAATCAGTAACAGCTCTCAAATACTACAGTGCAGTCAAGGTTAAGTTTTTATAAAAATAGGTGATAGTATGTTTAACTATAATAAGCCAGTGTTGTGGACAAATCTATTGAAAATAACAAGAGAAAACATAGTAGCTACGGAAGATCATTTATATTATAGTTTTATAAGTCTTATCCATTGCATGTTTTTCTAGGAAATTGTTTCGCTGTCTTGTTATGACTTGGTTTTCCCTATAATACAGAGAGGATAGGAACAAATACTCTGAGGAAGAGACCTGAAAAACCCGAGGCTTATTTTGTAGCATTATAATATAAATTCTAGCAATCTATTGTTTGCTGATTAGAATGACATTGGACTGGTTTCTTCAGCTCAACTTCAGCATATGCAGAGATGGGGACGGCTATCACAAAGAGAATGAGAGATGCGATGGTAGTTGCTATTGTCTTCCCTAATTTGGAACTTGAGGACCTAAAAAGACTTCATCATCCTGTAATGATTTGATTAGTTCTATAATATGCAATAAGTATATAAAGTGGGTGAAGTTAGGGACAACTATTTGTAAGAAGCTAGAGACAGTTAGATAAGGAAGATCTCCAGTGGACTTGCTTTGAAATCTGTATTTCTTTAAACTGTTTTTTATTTTTTTTTAAATGTTCTGTTCTGTTTTGATATGGTTAACCTTACCCTCTTTGAGATGTAAAACAAATAGGTGGGACTGATAATCATATTACAGAGCTTTTGTTCGATCATAGAGCAGAATGGTTTGTAGGGTCACTTTTTTGAATGTCATTCTAAATACTTTAATTCTATAACCTGAACAGCCATTTCGAAGATGACAATTTGTAACTTATCAACCGGCAATTTCTTACCTTTTGTTTGTCTGTAATTTAGTATTATTTCTACCCTTTCTTTTTCTCCATGTATTTTTTTTCGTTTCCTTTTCTTTAAATAAAAAAAAGAAAGGAAAGAACTTATTATTTTTACTTTCTCAATTGCATTAACTCCAAGTATACTGATTTTTGTTTGTTTTATGCATCTTATATTCCCAGTGTGTACAACAGAGCATGACACAGGATGGAGAAGGAGTGATCAGTGAATGCATGAGAACCTCACTCAGGTGAGAAATAACTTGACCGGGCTGATGTTCTGAGTGGCTTCACACGGTGCCATTTAAAATCCAAAACTACTACAGAATTTTGTTTGAAAAATCTACATGCTTTTCCTGGTACTATTAAACCTAAGGTTTTTTTTTCTGTTGCAGATCCTATAGAAAGAAAAATGAGAAGAAACTAGTCCACAAAATAATCAACTCCATCAAATATTTGTTTATCAGAATGAAACAGGTGTGCAAAGATAGTGTTTTCCCTATCATCAACTGACTGTGACAGAGACCGAGAATATGGCAAATAAGAGCTGTCTGTATAGTGCAGGGAACGCTGAAAAAGCAATTGATTTTTACGCAGTGAACCAAGATTTAAGCTTACCACTAGTCAACAGTGTAAAGCCTCCATTTCCTTCTGTGTAAATAAGAATGATTTGTATCTCCCTTACATTGCTCTAAAGGAGTCAGCTCTACTAAAGGATGAGCAGAGTGCCAGGCAAATTGTTAACAGTTGAATAACAAGTGAGTCTCAATTTTTCTTGTTGTATTATATTAGTGGACAAGTTTTTGTAATTTGGCAGGTTGTATGTAATGCCTCAGAAACCTGTTTTTGTGAGAGCAGCACATGTTTGTGATTCGTGCTTGTTCCTAGATTACAATAAGAAATACTGAAATACATTCTCTTACGACTTGTTTTCATTTTTTAATTACAGGAGCCTGAACAGACATGTGTTTCAGTCTTTTGTGGGCAGTTTCTATAGTTGGGATCTTAGAGCATGTCATGTATAAAATAAATAGCACAGCACCACAAGAAACTATCTGTCCTATGTAACTACTGATGTCACACAGGAGTAAAGCAATGGTAATAACTTTTAATGTAAAACTTTTAAAGTGGATGTGATTTGTGTTTAATGCCACCTTCATCTTAGCTTCCAAGGTTCAATTACTCTCAGGGTCTATTACTGAACCCAGAGTGACTCTCCACCACTTTGACCCTGTCTTACCTCCATGCAAGGTTTTCCCTCTTAGGACTATTTCATCCAGCTAATTAAATTTTACTGCAGTCCAGTGCCTTTGAGATTCTTACGAAATTCATCATTTTCTCCCTTAAATAAATACTTTGCAATTTGTCTTGGGATGCACACGCGCGCGCGCGCGCGCGCGCGCGCACACACACACACACACACACACACACACACACACATACACAGAGTCAGGGTGTCCATTTCCTTGGTGTTTGCCTTGACACTTACTGTGTCTACTGGGAAAAATACTGAGCTCTGTATTTGTTAATCAGTCAACATGCTCAGCTTGCTAACATTAATAGGCTAAAAAGGAAATTTTCATAAAAAATTTTAAGACCTCATTTTCTGTTTAGAAATAAACTTTCTTGTCAGAAGTCTTCTGAAGAAACAAAAACAGAAACAAAAAAATTATGCCTCCACACTTTCTTAAAGAACAGCAAACTGAAAGAAATTTACATTTTTCATGACATTTTTTGTCCATTATACTAATATCTGCTTCTTCATTCTTATGCTTCAGTTTCACTTGAGATATTACTAGTGTGTGGTTTTGTTAGTGGAGCCTGATGGTTGCTTGCTTATTAGAAAATGTAGACTATTTTCTGCTTATTACGTGTGTATATTTTTCTTTTTATCAAAAATAGTGTGACGTTCTCCTATATATGTACTTCTAATATTTTCAGAAATTAAAATAGGAAGGTGATAAGGATAGTTCAAAAAAGACGCTTTGTTTATCACTTATCATTTATTAGTGTATAAGAGGATACAGGATTGATTGCAAGAAGCAAACAGATTTTCTATCTATACCATCTGAATTAAGCAATTTACCTAATATTTCTATGAAGAGCATCTCCATGGAATTCAAACCTGTTGGCCGAGAACCTTTTATGCCAATTTCCGGAATCCTAGGGTTATAGATTACTGAAGCCCCTTGAGAATCTCACAGTTTGCAGAGGAGCTAACAGGACAATTAAAACTATTTTTGACAAATCAGGTGCTGTTCAGGAAGATGGAGAAGAGAATTTGGAGACTATGCTTCCCTTGTGGAAAAAGTAAGCAACTATAAAATTCTTTTCTCATTCTCTCTTGTGTAGAGGCTAAAGTAAAGGATGTATATAGAAACACTACACATGTTCACAATGTTCCTAGGTACATATCTGCATGTGGAAGCACATGTGGCTGTCCATACCAGCATTTCTATGACAAGGTGGCTGTCATTTGCATCTCTGAATCCATTCTACAGCCAACACCTCCTTTTGCTGAAGAATCTTCAGCTGTCTTCACCAGATCAGTGGGTTTAAATAAGCTAGTGATGGTTATCTTGTATATACAAATAAGCAGAAACTTAAATATAGCTGGCTCATATTTTATTGATATGAGCAAACCTAGTAAATATAAGCAACTGTGTTCTTCAAGCTGTCCTAGCAAAATAGAGAGCTCTTCTCAGAATGGGAATGAATGGATAACAATGATGACAGAGGGCTCTACTGTACCCTGGTGAAGCAAACCAGTGTATGCCAGCTCTTTGTATTGATTAGAACTAAAAGACAATCTAGAGAACTCAACTATTAAGGTCCTCTCGAGTGATTAAGGAAAGGAAAAATTTCTGAATCTTACATTAATCAGTGTGGTCTGAGTCATCTTTAACTTTCCATTCTCCTCAGTTTACTGCACTTAAAGTCCAATCCATATTTGTTTTGTAGATTGTTGACAATAAGTATTGATGAGAGCCTGTAACTCCTTAGTAAGCTTTTTCATTTTTAGTTTGTCAGGTTTTTATATATTTTTTATTATTAATGCATTCTTGTCCTTGGATTTAACTCATTATTTTTTGGTAAGGTGGAGGAGAGAGGCACACACACCCCAGTGCAGTCCTTAAAGGACTTGTACCCATCACATCAGAGCAGTAGGAAAAAATAAATTGGTCGGTATTAGAGGAGAGAGAAAAAAAATGAAATGTAATTTTTTGGGATGCTAGAATTATTACATAGTTCCCTATTAAATTAAGTTCATATTAAATTAAGATATTACTTATTAAAGATTATTAAAATTAAAGTGAATCTATATGGCATAACTACTCAATAACTAAACTAAAACAATGACGCTGACACAAAGGAAATATTTTGGTTGAATTTCATTTAATAGAATTTTTTTGATAATACACTTCCACAGCCTTCTTTGAAGTAGCAGGTGAAAAGTAATAACATTTATCAATGATAGGAGGAATGGGTGCTAATTAGACACTAGCTTGTGATAAGTTAAAGAGTTTTTTAAGAGCTTCTTTCACATCTTTATTCCTCAGGCTATAGATCATGGGGTTCAACATGGGGAATAGCACTGTATAAAAGGTGGAAACCATCTTGTCTCTTTCAAGGGAGTAGCTGGAACTGGGGCGAGAGTAGATGTAGAGGATGGAGCCATAGTACAGGGTGACCGAGACGAGGTGGGAGGAACATGTGGAGAAGGCCTTGAGGCGGCCCTCCGTGGAGCAGATCCTCAAGATGGCAGCAGTGATGAAGAAGTAGGAGGCCAGGATGAGCAGGGTGGGGGCAATGACATTGGAGGCCAGCAGGAAATACAACACACACTGGTAGCTGTCTCTCACATCACATGCCAACTTCACCAGGGGTGGTACATCACAGAAAAAGTCATCAATGATGTTGTCTCCGCAGAAATCCAGAGTGAATGTGTTGCTGGTTAGGATTATTGCATTGAGGAAGCCCCCTATATAGGAGAACACCACCAGACAGATGCACAGGCTCCTGGGCATGGCTTGAGCATAGAGCAGGGGGTTGGCGATGGCCATGTAGCGGTCATAGGCCATGGCGGCCAGCAGGTAGCACTCACTGTAGGCCAGTCCAGCAGAGAAGAAGAACTGGGTCACACAGCCTTCAAAAGAAATGCTTTTGTCCTCAGAGAGGCAGGTCACTCGGATCTTTGGGGTGTAGACTGAGGAATACCAAAGGTCCAGGAAAGACAAATTTCCAATGAAAAAGTACATGGGTGTGTGGAGCCGGGAATCATTACAGATCAGGGTGATGAGTATGTTGTTTCCCAGCAGCGTCACAGAGTACACGCCCAGGAACACCACAAACAGGACCAACTGCATCATGGGGTCTGTCGTGAAGCCCAGTAAGATGAACTTGGTCACTGTGTGATTTCTCCTCTCCATTGCTCCTGAAATCCTCCTAGGCATGGAATAGACAGGAATTGATTCCTTCAGTCGGGATCAGTGAGGATATCCTTTGTGTTAGGTCCTGAGATGTAGTTAAGGGTAAAGGAGAATCCTAACTGCTGCAGTTGGTATGAGACTTTCCTGTGCTTCAATAAACTCATTGCAATGGTATGCATTTGATAACAGTCAGATGATAATACACTCTGGATGTTTGTTGCATTTCCTTTCAAGCAATGTGTCAGCCTCAAATGATGTCTCAGACTCCTGAATTTTTTTAGTGTTTGTAAAATTCATTGATCTTTTACTCACTCAGTGTAAAGATATCTTTTGGAGTACAAGTATCTTTTAGGTCTTGATGTACTTAGAGGGACATTTTTACACCTGAATTACCTGTCCTATGGATCTAGAGAACTTTCCCTCTGTCCCCTTTAGGGTTCATCTAGTGGTGCCCCAACCTTAGTGACAGTTAAATATGAAAACACACAGTTGCAATGATCTTCTCCAACGTGGTTACCATGGGATACAGTGCTCAGGGCCAAAGCACTACATTCCACACTGTAAACAGAGATATTGCTTCTAGAAATTATGTGAAAAGTAGAAAATATTTTTAAAATATCAAAAAGTGGTCAAATTTTCTGTTGTGATTATACCTCCAATTAGTTTTCCACCAGATCTTTGCATCAAAGATAAAAATGAGGAAAAAGTCTGCGAAATACTCAGTGTCACCCAATATTTATTTCCCCAAGTTAAATGTCTGCCAAGAAAATATTTTCTCAAAGTGCAACATGCCATCATAACATCAGGACAGAGTGGGACAGCAAGCACACTGTATAACTCAGAGATGCCTGTTTGGTCCACAAAGCAGAAAAACAGTCTGTTTTTTACACAGTTCACTAGAATGGGACACTTCCATTACTTCGAACATAAGACAAGACTGACTTACATTTCCTTGGTGTCAATGTAAATGAGTCAGCTGACTAAAGACTAAACACAGAGCCTGGCTTTTTATTACCTCTGGAGTAATAAGTGGCACAATTTTGTTTTGTGCTAAAAAAAAGCCAAGCAGTCTCTAGTTTATAGGTTGTGGGCATCATTAAGAACCTGTTTTCATGAAAAGGACACATGAGCTTGCAATTCAGCCTTCTCTCTAGGTCACAAAGAAAAATGTGGAAATGAGTATTTGTTCTATTATTAATAATATTAATTCTGACAGAATTAAAACACTGTAAAAGACTCATGGAATTAGCAGGTGAAAAAGTGCTTCATAACATTGTGCTTTTCAATAGATGAACTATAAACCATTCCATGTTTCAGTCCTGATGTGGACAATTTCTATAGTTTATAACCTTTTTGGCACTTCGTTCAAGTCCTCCAAACTTATTATTTTAATCTATTTAATGAAATAGCAGTCATTTCCTTAAGGGATTGAGGGAAAACTTACAGGAGACATTATACTTAATGTACTCAGTCCAGCATTATAGAACATATCTGTCCTGTGTCCACACTGAGGTCACACAGTAGTAAAGCATCGACATTGCCTTCTTGTAACTTCTAGTAAAGGCAGCCCTTTGGCCCTTGATTTTCTTTCATTATTTCATCAACGTCATCTCCCTTCCCAGCCAGGACCACCTTTGCACAGCACTGCTGTGGAGCCCACAGTGCCTCTCTGGCCCTTTATCTCTGTCTTGCCTTCACTGAAGAGTTTTGCTGAAGTGATCATCTTAGAGAAATGATTACATTTTTGATGTGATGTACCTTAGAGAATCTTATAAAAAACCATATAACTTTCACCTTTAAAAGCGCTTGTATCTCAGCTGGACCACACACACAGACTGGGCATTTCCTTGGTGTCTGCCCCAATCTTCTGCATGCAGGGAGGAACCTTGAGTCCTGAGTCCTGAACTTGTTAATCAGAACAAGAAAATCAGGTGGTTTATGTTAACCAGTCACCATGCTCAGCCTCCTGACGTACAATTGCTGAAAAGCAATTTTCCACGCAAAGTATTATGATGCTTTGGCTCCTTAGCAGTAAGCTTCACTGTCAGAGGTCTCCTAGGAAACTACCTAGGCCTCCACTTTCTTAAACAATGGTAAACTGAACAAATTTTACAATTTTTGATATGTGTTGTCTCATATACTAACAATATCTGCATTTTCATCTTCCTCTCACAAGTACACTCAAGATGTTAACAAAGAATATTGCCTTGGTTAATGGGTCCTGCTTGATGGTTGTTTGTTGGAAAATGTAGACTATTTTCTCCTTGTGATTTCTTTCTTTTCATCACAGATAGTGTGATGTTCTGTGATATGTTATCTCTTGGTATTGTCAGAAATTAAAATAGGAAGATGATAAAGCTGTTTCAGAAAAAAACTATTTAGCATTTACCACATATTAATAAGAAAAGGGCGATAGGTCTGATTATGAAGAACAAATAAATTTTCTATCTTTAGCATTTGATTTAAGCTACTTACCTAATATTTCCAAGAAGAACATCTTCACAGAATTCAGACCTGCCAGCCCAGAACCTTTTATACCAATTTCCAGATTCCCAAAGTTATAGATCACTGGAGCCCCTTGGGAATCTCACAGTTTGTAGAAGCACTAACAAGATAATTAAACAAAACTGTATTGACAAATCAGGTGATGTTCAGGAAGATAGAGAAGAGAATTTGGAGACTGTTTCCCTTGAGAAAAAAGTACACAACCATAAATTACATTCTCATTCTCTCCTGTGTAGAACCTAAACTAAAGGATGCATACAGGAATACTACCTATGCTCACTTTGTTCTTGGGTGTATATCTTCATATTGAATCACACGTGTCTGTCCATACCAATATTTCTATGACATGGTGGCTGTCATTTACATCTCCAAATCCATCCCACAGCCTCAAACACCTCCTTTTGCTGCAGAATCCTCAGCTGTATTAACTGCATCAGTGGGCTCATTTGTTCTTTGTGTATTAATCCAGAATCTATCTGATGACAGTCAATGTCCAGGAGAAGCTTGAGGACAGGTCACCCTCACTAGGGCCCAGATGGCTGCATCTCTGCACATAGCCCATGGCTCCCACAAAGTCTCCCTACTTCAGATGTCTTCCCTGGATCCATAGCTGCTCCCACTTGTCGTACTCCTCGAAAAGAGGTGGCAACAGCACTTAGAGGTTTCTGGTCCTGGGATTGTCATGCAGCTCTTGGGAATTCCCTGCACCACACACATTCCTTTGCAACTGTTGGTGTACTTTATCCTGCTCATGTGAGTGAGTTAGGCTGTCACAGGAACCTGTCAGGTCCACGACTGGCAAGGGTCCTAGTAGGAGTTTAAGGAATTTAATCTCGAATGGAGTTAGATTATTAATATATTTAAGGAACAGATGGAGAAAGGCACAGCAAGGAGCAATGTGACTTGGGAAATACAATGACATCAAATTTTCCAGAATCATCATTAGTAGCATCATATTAGGTAGTACTGGCAGAAGGTGTTAAGAAACCAGTGAGCTGTGATAACAGCACGTGCACACAGGCTATAAATATCACGTGATGAGTGGATTCTGCTGAAATATAATCCCATTGCTCACTAACTGAAGATTCCAGTGGGCCACCCTAATATTGCCCATCTCCTGAGGTCCTTGAGGATGAAAAGTTACAAGACAGTGCTGTGGTTCAATTCATGGCATCACAGCCCAAACAAATGCTTTAACTTGGAATATATAATTTAAACATCTGTAATTTAAAAGTTCAGAGTCTGTGATGTCCCAAAGCATGAAGCTTTTTGAGTGATCAGATGAGTGTCACATCTGAAAAAGTGTGAGGCCCTGAAGCTTGAGAGGGGACATTTGGGCAGGGAAGGGCAAGAGTGAGAATTTTGAGTTTCAAATTACCCTAAGGGTCTTTTCAAAAACAAATACTTTCATCCCATTATCCAATGGAATGTGACTTCCTCTGGATGGACATATTTACTTCCGTGCACCTGGGCTTGTGCTGCTCTCAGGTTGACACCATTCTCCGTACTGCTCACCCATGACCCACATCCCCAAAGTACTTTTTCCATTACAGCAAAACTTCAGAATCACCCTGGTGAGATGGCACCATCAATCTGGTAATATTTACTGGACTCAGACTTTGAATTGGCAATTTATTTGGGGAAAAAGGCATGGATTCTCAGACTAAGAACCGTGAAATACTAGATATCTTGTGGCCACATTTATTGTTCTTTGTACATTTAGAATGTATTTCATTAGCTTGGATTCTTGGAAAAACTGTAAAAATTTTCTAAGCCCATGTGCAGAATATTGAATCGGAAAAGGCCACAATTATTGTGGCCACATGCCAGGTGAATCCAGTATATTGCTGGGTAAGTGCCTAAGGTTCAGGAAATAGAGATACTGCAGTCAGTGAAGGGCACGATGGGATCTACTGGGGCTACCATCACCCCTCCACCTCTCATCTTGCTCATCCCAGGATCCAAGAACAGCAATTTCACTACAGGATTGAGAGGTGACACCCTCTGGTGTCAACAGCACCCTGGTAAATATACTTAAATGGCTCCTTCTTGGCAAGGGAAGCAGGAGACAGACAAGTAGCAGGACACAATCCACATATACCTCAACATCTACCGTCTTTTCAATGAAGAAAAATCAGTGGCCATTTATCTTGGAACAAGGAGACGGAAAGCACTAAAGGCTACCATATTTCAGGTAGAAAAGACATTTCATTTGCACTTGGATGAAAGTAACTCATGAGGCCCTGGTGTGGAAAATAATCTCATGTAATTGTCTGACCTAAGGAGCATTACAGCCTCTTAAACCACGGGTGGGTAGGAAGCCAAGCTCTTTTTCTCTGGCAAAGACATAGATGTTTTGTTTGATGAAACTTTTTCCAATTGAATTATACCTGTGTGCTTCCTTCTTGGAGGGTCCAGACTAACATAATCACTTTTTCATGAACCAGGTCAGTATCATCTATCAACCTATGAAGCCCAGAGTCTAAGTCAGTAGGTTTGTGGAAAGGCCTAGGAGATACCTTTTGAACTTGATGCTTATGATTCTGCTTTTTGATCTACAATATGAGTAGCATGGTGTTAGGTCATGGTATGAAGTTTACATTTCACGTTGATTGTAATGGAATCCAGGCAGTTTCATCCTTGTGGCAGACCCCAAAACCTTGGTTCACCAATACCTCTGTCTACAAATAGTTACACTCACAAGCTTGAGCATTCAGCAAAATTTTCCTTCCAGTTGCAAAGTGCATCTGGTGACAAAGATGACTATAGCTATCTTCCCAACGGGAACAGGAACACAGTCACCTTTCCATAAACTGAAAAACAAATTAAGATTGTCAGTGGAGGTGCCCATGTGCTAAGGTCCTCCCAGATAATTAACGAAGCAAGAGAAATACCTGAATCCTATGTGGGCGCACCTGTGCTGATCTGTTTGATTAAGTCTTAGTTTTTATTCCCATTACTATATTTACAGAAAACTACTCTTAAAATCCAACCCACATGTGTGAGCAGTGACCACTAGGTTTTTTGTTTTTGTTTTTGTTTTTGGAGTCAGGCTCTTGTTATACAATACAGGCTGGCCTTGAACTCATGGTCATTGTCCTGCATCAGCCTCTAGTTTTGGGATGCCAAGTGTGCATCCCCTGGCCCAGCTGACACTGAGGGGGCAGTGAGCAGCAGGATGTAGAGTGCCAGGAAGATGGACATTGGCCTGGGGGTTTTCCCTACTGCAGTCATTAAAAATCTTTGGTCCAGAAGAAAGTTGGTTCCCTGCAGAGCAGGGCTGGTAAGCAGGAGAGATAGGCCCTGCAGACAGGGATTTTTTCTTCCCTTTGACCTTGTAAGCTGCTGTCTCTGCTCCATGTGGTTTAGTCCTAAATCTGCCCACATTATTTCCATTAGCTGGCCCTGTACCCATGACCAACATGGAACATTTCATTTGCTGTCGATTCTTTGCAGTTCTGAGAAACAGGTCCAGGGCACAACCTCCCCCATAGCATTCCTTCAGGGCTAGAGATGAGAAACTCTGTCCATTTCTCTAAATGTTCTTTTGTGTAGAATAAGGACTATTTTTGAAGTAAAAGACCCTCTTGGTTTCTAGGACCATGATTTTGATGGATAGTATAATCATGCTACAACCAACTTATCTTTCAGCGCCTTGCCTTCTGCCTGTTCCACAGCCATGGCATCACTGGTGGTGATTAAATAAGAAGCCAGCATATATCACTTCTGACCCATGCCCCACTTCCCTGGAGACACTCATATCTATACATTTTTACAATGTCTAACTCAATGAATGAACCCCATTCAATGATGGGTGTGAGTCTAAGGTTATTCCTGATCCATAAATGACTGTATCAGTGAGAGGTGTGCCTAGAAACAAGTGTCACAGTCAACCTGGAGACTGCCTAGAGGGAGTGCTTACAATGTTGTGACATACATATGAGAATAGTGGAAGGCACCCTTTCTGAATGAACAGGTAACAGGAAAAGCCAGAAGGAGAATGATTCTGTGGTGAGATCCACTGGAAAATAACATCGACATTGATAGCTATGCAAGGATGAAAGTGGCTTTCTGTGATCCTGCAGGGGCAGAGTCAGGGCATGAGAATTCCAACCTTGGTCCTTCCTTTCCTTTCAGTTTTCACTCATATTGACAAAATTACTTGGTGAATTTCCCACAGATTCATCTCTTGGGTCAGAGTGCAACATGGGAAAAATGGCGATCAATGAAGAGAAAATGAAAGTATGAGTCTCCTCTGATATATATCAAACTAAATGCTAATCAATATTTTTGTGTTTATATATAAACATATATAAGTTTCTGTGTGTAAATATATAGTAATAAGTACACATGGATAATTATATAAATTTTTTGAAAAATCTATTTAAAGAGAAAAAACTAAAAACAGAAAATCAATAGCATTCCTGTACACAAAAATCAATACCATTCCTGTACACAAACAAAAAACTCAGCAACAGAGAAATTATGGAAATATTGCCCTTCACAATAGCATCTAAAAAAATGAAATACTTAGGAATAAACCTGACTAAGAATGTAAAAGACCAATATGCTGAAAATTATGCTACTAAAAAAGGAAGTTTGAAGAGGATTTTAGAAAATGGAAGGATATTCCTTGCTCTTGGCTAGGAAGAACCAACACTGTGAAAATGGCCATACTCTCAAAACTGTTATACAGATTTAACACAATCCCAATCAAAATACCATTAACATACCTTGCATATCTAGAGAAAATATACCTAAAATTCATTTGGAAACAGATGAAACCTGGCAATTCTGGGCAACAAAGGCAAGGCAGGAGACATCTCAAATCCTGACTTAAAACCATACCACAGGCTGGGGATTTAGCTCAGTGGCATAAGCACCTGCCTTGCAAGCAGGTGGTCGTGAGTTCAATTCCCAGTATCGATTATAACCCACTTTGATATTCTATTAACTTGATTTGAAGCCCTGCATTGCTCTCACCATCTTGTTTTGACTGATGTTCCTCTATTCTGCTTTGCTTGATAGTACCAGGTTCGAAAGCTTAGGCAACATCTGTGAAGATAGTGGGATTCATTATGATGCCCATTCTGGTTGACTATTATCTACTTTTGAAGACCTGTAATGTCTCCAATGTTTTGGTTTTATTGGTTTCATTCTTTACTGTTTTGTTCAATTTTATTATAACTGATGATATAGGCAATTCTATTAGAAATAGCGGGAGGCATTATGGTAACCATTGTTGATCACCTTGTATTATGTTTTTACATTATCGATTATGTCCACCCTTTTGATTTAACCGACTCTGTTCTGTTAAGTCACATTTGGTTTTACTCTCCTCCAAAAAAAGTAATAAGAACTGTGGGAGCAATAAAACCCAAAATGTGTAATAGTCATTGTACAAAAGAGAGGAAAAGAAAGTGCTCTAAATGGTATAACTGCATGTAAATTTAAGTGTATAAGATAGACAATGATATTACTGAGTTTTGTTGGATCATTGAACAGAACTGTTTGCAGTCTCACTGTTTGAATGTCCACTTTATATGCTTTAATCTTGTAACTTGAACAAATATTTCTAAGATGACAATATGTAATCCATTGACTAGTGATTTCCTACTGTTTATTTTTTTTTTCTGAAATTCTGTATAACTTGTACCCTTTTCTGATTTTTTTTCCTTTTTCTCCTTAAGAAAAAAACCATACCACAAAGCCACAGGGGTAAAATCAGCATGGTAATGGCAAAGAAATAGACCTGAGGATCCATGGAACAGATTAGAATATGCAACCACAACTACAAAGACACTCAGCCACCTGATGATATTTGACAAAGGGGCTAAACATGTTCACTGGAAGAAGAACAGCCTCCTTAATAAACAGGGTTGAAAAATTGGCTATCCACATGCCAAAGACTGAAACTACATCCATGCTTATTACCATGCACAAACTAAATTTTAAATGAATCAAATATGTAAACATTAAAACAGAAAAATTGAATCTACTCAAGACAAGGTAGGTGGACTACCTTAGTGTTTCTAAATCTCTGCCTAGCTAAGGATAGGCAGAGAATTCATGAAGAAAATTCAAACTCTACAGGAAACACTTGAAAGAATCAACAACTGGGATCTCATATTATTGAAAAGTTTCTGCACTTCAAAAGAAATCACCAACAGAGTGAAAAGAAAACCCACAGAATAGAAAAGAATTTTAGCCAGTAACCCTTCAGACAGAGAACTTATATCTAGAACATATAAAGAATTGAAAAACATCAAGCCCCCCATATTCTAAGACCCCCTCCAAAAATGGGCATCTGAGATGAAACACACAGTTCTCAGATAAAGATATGCAAGTGGAAAATAAATATGTGAAGAAATGTTCACCATCATTGTTCATTTGAGAATGCAAATTAAAACAGCTTTGAGATTTCATGTCACTCCAGAAAGAATAGCTGCCATCAAGAAATCAACTGATAACAAATGTTGGTGAGGCCACGGGGAAAAAGGAACACTGTCCCACTGTTGGTGGCAGTGTAAGCTGGTGCAACCACCTTGGAAATCAGTATGGAGGATTCTCAGAAGACTAGGATTAGAAGTTCCATTTAATCCAGCTATCCTCTTCCTTGGTATTTTCCCAGAAAACCTGAAAAATCATATCACAATGATATATGTGCATCCATGTTCATAGCATCAGAATTTGTGATAGCTAAATCTTGGAAACAATCAAGATGCCCATCAACCATAGAGTGGATGAAAAGATGTGGTATTTTATATAATGGAATATTACTCAGCTATAAAAGTATGATCTTGAGGCCTTCATAGGTATATAGAGACAACTTGAATCTACACTCATAAGTGAAATATATAAGATTCATATTTATAAACATCACATTGTGTCACTAGTATAAAAAGTACTGAGAACTGTAGGAGTAATAAAGCCCAAAATGTGTAATTGCTATTGTAAAAAAGAGAGGAAGAATACGTGCTCTAAAGGATATAACTGCATGTATGTTGAGGTGCGTAGGTTTGATAACCATATTACTAAGTGTTTTTTTTTTTTTTTGGATCATTGAACAGGACTGTTTGAATGTTCACTTTGTATGCTTTACTTTTGTAACTTGAACAACTATTTCCAAGAGGACAATATGTAATTTATCAACTAGTGATTTCTTACTGTTTTTTTGAAATTATGTGTTATTTCTACACTTTTTCTTGGTGATCATGAAGTTCAACTGTTCGTTATCATGGAAGTGCATTATTTCTCCATTCATTTTGAAGGACCGTTTTACAGGGTACATCAGTCTAGGTTGGAAATCATTTTTCTTTAGGATCTGAAACACTTCATTCTATGCTCTTCTTGACTTCATTGTGCTGAGAAGCCTGCTGTGATTCTGATAGGTTTTCCTCTATTGGTGATCTGTCTTTTGTCTCTAGCAGCTTTTAATATTCTATTCTTATGCTGGATTTCTGAAATGGTGATTACTATATGTCTGGGTATAATTTTATTTTGGTTATGGCTATTTGGAGTTCTATATGCTTCACTAATCCTAATGTCAGTTTCCACTCATATGTTTGGGAAATTTTCAGCTATTACTTCTGTAAATAGCCTCTTGATATCGTTTGCTTTGCCCCCTTCTTTTTCAGTTATCCCTATCAAACTTACGTTGTTTTCTTTGCATCATTTTGATGCTGTTGAATTGTTATTTCCTGATTTATTGTTATTTTTAAAGATCTTTCCTTTCCTGTTCACTTGACATCTTGTCCTCTAGGTCTGAATTTCTATCTTCACTTTTGATGATGTGGTTTTATATCTTCACTTTTGATGATGTGGTTTTGACAACTTTCAATGGAATTTTTGATTTCCTGTATATCTCTTTGAATCTGCTTCTTGTATTCTGTTTGTTTCTTATATCATTCATCC
This sequence comes from Cavia porcellus, assembly GCF_034190915.1. NCBI lineage: Eukaryota > Metazoa > Chordata > Mammalia > Rodentia > Caviidae > Cavia > Cavia porcellus. Next base: position 249,173 of record NW_026947533.1, on the reverse strand, counting down.
AGAGATTCTACCTTTCTGTTTTGCTCCTCTAATTTTTTAACTGTGTCTTCTTTATATGTGTTCAGCATCTCTTTCATTACTTTACTTTTTCTTCTTTTATGTGGGAGATTATTTCTAGTTTGACTTCCTTTAAAGCTTCCCAGAGTTGTTTTTTTTTTATTTCAGTTTCTATTATTTCAAGTGTTTCAGGTGTATGGCATATATTTTCTTTGATGTACATTGTTTCTAGGCTTTCTTTGCATGGGCTAGAGGTTTGATACTGCATTTTGATCTTTTGTTTTGTCATTTTCCTATATTTCTTTTTTTCCTATATTTCCTATTTTCCTATGTTTCAAATTTTGCTCCAAGTCTTCTCTGGGGATCTTCTCCTATGACCTCAGCTCCTGGGAACTAATGGAAGTCATTGAGTGTGGTCCAGTCAGGACCAGAGTACTTCCCATGCCACCTCCAGCGATCCGTGAAGCTGGACAGACACCTAACTACTGTGGATGATGGCCCAAAGCTCTCCCCGGGTAATGAACAGTGCACTGGAACTCACTTGACGTGCCCTCAACTCCCCTGACTTAAGAAGGTCCCTGGGGGAAAAATGGCGGCGGGCTAGGGGATCGAGTGAAGAGTCTCTCCAGAGAATTCATACGCGAAGCTAAAAAAAGACAGCATGGAGAGGTCCAGACAAATCGATAGTGATTCTTATTAACCAAGACAGTACAGCTGGAGGATTTAAAGCCGTGCTGTGACCTTCAACGCCGATAACGGGAGGCTGCAAATCCCGCGCCTTTAAATCAACAAACTGACTCGTGGACCCAGCACGAAAAGCTGAATTGCTTTTGGGGGCTGCGGGAAACTGAGACTCGGCCTGGGACTCCAAGTAGCAGCCAGCTCTGCACCGTTGCACCAGAGTGGATGTACAAAGCCCTGGCGTTTCAAATCTAAACGGTGCACAGATAACTGACCGGTCAGCACTGAGCCGGGAATGCGGGAAAAGTGGACAGCTTGGTGTGCGGCGGCCCTGGAACAAGGACTTGCACCGGACTCAGGTGAGTACCGAGAACCCCGCGGCTGTTGGGTTTGGCCAGAGGACAGCTGGCCTGCCACCACGGGGAAATCAATAACACAGAGTCTGGTGCAGACATATTAGCCTGGCGGCAGAAACTGCAGCTTGGTGACATCACCAGGTCCCCTTGTAGGGAGGGCTGGTGGAAGACATCTTGAGTCCTGGCAGAGCCTGATTACTTGGTGGCTTCAGCTCCACACAGAGAACTTAGTGGGAGCCATCTTAGTTTTGGGCAGATCTGCTATTCTGGTACTCCTGTTACAGAGAGGTTTGGAAGAGAACGGCTGGGACTTGGGCAGAATCCTGTGCCATAGTGATATTACTCAGCTGCTTCTGATACAAAGAGAACTGGCAGGAGCTACTGGGGCTAAACCAAGCCTCTGCTTGAGGCCCAATAAGCGGATACAAAATAGTCACAACTCAGTGACAACCAGAAAGTACAGCCTAATTTATGAACTAACTGACACAGAGGCTAGAGACTAAACTGTACCGCGCCTGCATCCCAGCCTACCCCAGATAACAGCAAATTGGGGAGGACAGCAAAAACTCAAGCCAGCATGCTCCTGAAAGGCCCTAAGCAATTCGGAGAGGGCCAGAGAACTCCAGGACAGTCTGAAAGAAACCAGAAACATGACAAGAGATAAAAATAAAAAAAAAAATCTCCAGCTGTTCAACAGGAGAAAATAAGCCCAAGAGTACTAAACACTGAAGAGAACAAACACAGTAACCATCCTCTACGCGACACAGCATCAGCCGAAATTAAAAAGTACCTACATGATCTCATAGAGGAATTTAAAGATGTACTCCTGATCCAAGTGAGGCAAGATATAAAGAGATTAATTAAAGAAATGACAAGCCCCGCCCAAGAGAACACAGACGGAAGAACTGAGGAAATCAGAAAAGAAAGAGAAGCATCTGAAGAAGAATTTAAGCATAACTTAGAATACATGAAACAGATCCAAAAAGAATATCAGGACACTAAAAACTCCATTGAATATCGGCAAAATGCCTTGACAGAAACTAAAGACAACCTTCTGAAACTTGAAGAGAGATTTAGGGCTTATGAACGTGAAAGAAAAAGCCTCTTAACAATAATAACCAGAAAGAAGCAATTCTAAAACTGGAAGATGACAAAAAGATATATAACCTAAGAATAAAGAATGTGAGTGAGGAAGCAGGAATATCCAAAAATGAAATACAAAAAATATTCACAGAAATATTAAAGCAAAATTTTCCATGTATAGCAAAAAGAAATGATATCCAGATAAAAGAAGCATACAGAACGCCAGCTACCTACAACCAAAACAGATCTACGCCTAGGCATATAATAATCGAGATCCCAGAAATCCACCAAAAAAACAGAATATTAAAAGCAGCCAGAGAAAAGATGCAGGTTACCTATAATGGGAAATCTATCAAAATAACAGCAGACTTATCAACACAAACTCTTAAGTCAAGAAGGGAGTGGGGAGAAATATTCCAAGTCCTGAAGGAAAAAAATATGCAACCGAAGTTCATATATCCGTCAAAACTCTCTCTAAAAATTAATGAAGAAATAAGATACTTTCAAGACAAGGAGGAACTGTGGGAGTTCGTGGCCACCAATCCAACCCTACAGAGAGCGCTGAAGGACATTACAGAGAAAGAGAGGAAGAGATATCAGGATTCCAGCAACAGTGGCAGGCCTCAGTGAACGGGGCAGACAATGGAATGAGGGAATAAGGTGGACAAATTATAGCAGAAAAGTGGAGTAGCAGACATGAGGCAGAGACGGTAAGCTAGTCTTTGGTAGAGACAGCTCCGAAACTATATTAAAAAAAAAAAAGCAGAGGTCATTGCTAATGGTGTATAACGATTTAAAAGACACAGTAGTCCTATTGCCATATTTAGATTGAATTAAATTTGTTCTGGTCTGTCCACTCATGTCAGATTTGAGGACACAGACCTCTAGAACCAAAAATAGCAGGTTATAGCATGGTAACTATCCTTACTTTCCTATTGACTTAGGCTGAAATCCTGTATTACTTACATTGTCTTACTATGACTGATCTTAATTGTATCTGAATCATAAGACTATTGGTTGGCCTTGACTGATCCTATTTGAAATCGGTATGCATGTTAGAATCAACCCTAAAAGTAGAGGAAACTACTCTGAGCATGACAAGATGTAAAGGATATCCATACTGGTATGAATCAGTAACAGCTCTCAAATACTACAATGCAGTCAAAGTTTAGTTTTTATAAAAATAGGTGATAGTATGTTTAACTATAATAAGCCAGTGTTGTGGACAAATCTATTGAAAATAACAAGAGAAAACATAGTAGCTACGGAAGATCATTTATATTATAGTTTTATATGTCTTATCCATTGCATGTTTTTCTAGGAAATTGTTTCGCTGTCTTGTTATGACTTGGTTTTCCCTATAATACAGAGAGGATAGGAACAAATACTCTGAGGAAGAGACCTGAAAAACCCGAGGCTTATTTTGTAGCATTATAATATAAATTCTAGCAATCTATTGTTTGCTGATTAGAATGACATTGGACTGGTTTCTTCAGCTCAACTTCAGCATATGCAGAGATGGGGACGGCTATCACAAAGAGAATGAGAGATGCGATGGTAGCTGCTATTGTCTTCCCTAATTTGGAACTTGAGGACCTAAAAGACATCATCATCCTGTAATGATTTGATTAGTTCTATAATATGCAATAAGTATATAAAGTGGGTGAAGTTAGGGACAACTATTTGTAAGAAGCTAGAGACAGATAAGGAAGATCTCCAGTGGACTTGCTTTGAAATCTGTATTTCTTTAAATTGTTTTTTTTTTTTAATGTTCTGTTCTGTTTTGATATGGTTAACCTTACCCTCTTAGAGATGTAAAACAAATAGGTGGGACTGATAATCATATTACGGAGCTTTTGTTCGATCATAGAGCAGAATGGTTTGTAGGGTCACTTTTTTGAATGTCATTCTAAATACTTTAATTCTATAACCTGAACACCCATTTCGAAGATGACAATTCGTAACTTATCAACCAGCAATTTCTTACCTTTTGTTTGTCTGTAATTTTGTATTATTTCTACCCTTTTTTTTATCTCCATGTATTTTTTTTCTTTTCGTTTCCTTTTCTTTAAATAAAAAAAAAAAAGAAGGTCCCTGGGAATAATGTAGTCAGCCAAAGAACCTCCCAAGCCTACTCTAGTGTGGCTGGCAGCTGGGAGGGTCCTTGCCCACTGGGGACAATGATTTAAAACTCTCCCAGGAGCCCTGCCAGTGTGCAGGAACTCACCTCCTCCAGTAGCTCAGTTCCCCGGATTGAAAGAAGGTCACTGGGCATGACCCAGGCAGGCCTGATTCCTGTAGAGCTCAGTCTAGAGTGGCTGGAAGCTGGGCAGGTCCTTGACCACTGGCAGCAATGATCTTAAACTCCCCTAGGGTTTGGGATGGGGTGCAGGAACTCACCTCCTCTGGCAGCATAATTTCCTGGATTGAAAGAAGGTCACTGGGCATGCTAGTGATATTTTTTTTGTTCCTTTCACAATGTTTCTACTTTATATTGTATTCCCTTTGTGGAGTTTAAATTATCCTAAGCAAGAATGCTGAGTATGTAATTTTTGTGGGATAGAATGCTTTTTGGGTTAAAAGTACACTTCTTTTTATGTAAGTAAAGATTTTTTTAAAAGTTAGATTCCTGAATACTTTAACCTGTTACTAAGTTAACACAGAAGACATGATCTTTACCTATATAACTTTATATATATTTACACATATTAATTTTTTAGAGCAAAAATGTTTTCCTGCAATGAATATTTGTTTGTATCTTGCACAAATTTGCTTTGATGTCACCTCTCTCATTTCATGATCCAATAAGTTTGGCCATAAAATGTCAAAATCAAATTGTATTTTGAAAAACATCCTATTAATTTTTTTCTCTTTTGACACCTCCCCAGTCAACAAAAAAGATGAATCCTATGAAAAAAATCTAGTAGTGCAAAGAGTCAGAAACCTGACTGGAGAAATGTAAACCATCGAATATTGTAGGCATAAAATAATTTCTATTACAGCAAAATAAAGAAAATCATTTTTTGAATATTTTGCTTCTTTTCTATGGCAGAAGAGAGGCAAAGAGGCTGTCCTACTCAACATGGTCCCAAACCTGCTGCTCAACCATCTCATCTGGTATTTAAGGAACATACAGTAGTTCCTGGTTTCAAGAATTGAATTCTTTCTATGAATTAGGGTAATCTGGCCGTGTTTGTGTGTGTCACCCATCACCGAGTCAAACTTTGTGAAGTCTTCTGTTTGTGAGCTGAATTCGCAAATTCTGCTTCCCTTTGCAAACTGCAACAAGTGATGAACAGGATCACAGCCATCTTCCCCAACATCAGAGACTGAGTTCATCAGCCAAAGCACCACTGTATTACTGAAGATGTCAAAGTGTATGTCAGGAAAGTGACACAGAGTATACAGACACAGCATGAGGGTTTTGCTGAGTATTGTTGTTCCATTTTCCAAGTTTTTGGATTATGGTCATACTCGTATGCAATTTTCATGCAATTCTAGATTTCAACTGAATTCTCCAAGTTATACATAAAACAATACGATTTTCATCAAACCACACTGGAACTACTATTTCTATTTTGGTGTAAGACAAACACATTCCTATAATACTGAGTTTTCACCAGTTCTATAATTTAGTATTTTGCTTTTTTGCGATACTAGGTTTTTTTTTAATTTTATTTAAAAGGAAAAAGAGAAAAAACAAAACAAAACAAAGCGGTGTAAGGGTACAAGTAATACAGAACTACAAAAAAAGAGTAAGAAATTACCAGTTAATATATTACACATTATCATCTTAGAGATAGTTGCTCAAGTCACAATACTAGGTTTTTTATAGAACTCATTTTATTTCTTGTTTTAGGGAGGTCTTAATATGAAAAGAGTGAATAGTAGTTTTTTGGTGGATAATTTGACTTTGAAATTTGACAAGTCATCTTTATTGGATGAGGGAATGATGTGCAATGATTAGATGATCTTTAAAAATTTGCACACAATATTAATAATATTTATTTCCATAGGGTATGTCCTCCAGATTCATTTATAAAGATTGAGTGAGGTATACAGAAAATGTTTTTGTAAATATTTTGATTTATGTATTAATTAATCATAGGCAACATGTTCCACTTGTTCAGATTAAAAAATCTTACTTTCTAAATTCATGAAGATGGATGTGTTTTAGGATGTTAACATAAAAGTTTTCTCTCTCACAAAAAGTGAGTACACCATTCTTTTCTGTCTCAGATTACACAATATAAACACCAAGAGGCAAAGATCACACAAAGTAGAGTAGAATGAAACCTCAGGATGTTCTAGAACAAATAGCATTTCCTTTTGTAAAATATTCGAACTACAATGAAACCTACTGTTCATGTTTCAGCACATGGCAGATTTATTTAATAACTCTACAACACCAAGATTTAAGGATTCAAAATTACATTGTACAAACCAGTATTTTGCTTCTTACTGTTAAGAACTTTGTTACTAAATTATTATAGTTATTTCTGGAATAATCGCTCTTAAACTGCACACTTAAAAGTATAGGAGAAAAAGCAGTACACATTTCACTGTTAGTGTTATCTTTGAGATTTTTTTGCTTCCTTTCACTTAAATTTATTTTCTCATGCAATGATATAATCTCTTTTTTCAAAAAAATTCTGAATATTCCTTTTTCATATCACCAATCAAGCTTTGCTTATACTAACTAGAAGGATTTAGGATGTATTCCTTATATTGTATTCTTCTTATCTGCATAAATCTAACTTTAAATTGAGGAGCAGCTGTAAAGGCCAATATTAGGTCAGAAATCAAAATGATATTTAATTTTTTATCTCAAATGTTTTAAGCCTGGATACATTTTTTAAAAGATATTACTCCCATTGCATCAAGTCTGTGATTGGAATGATGTCTCTAGTCCAATGATTAAAGGTGAACAAAGAAACAGGATTTTTCTATTGATTTAATTCAACTGAAAAAAATTTAAACCATTTCCCCAACCATCCCTTGATGCTTATTTTTATTAGTCAGCACTGGTTTGGGGAATGTATATCAAATCAGGCACCAGATTGTGCTAGCCTGAAGAGTTTCTTCAGAGCTTCTTTCACATCTTTATTCCTCAGACTGTAGATCAGGGGTTCAACATGGGGAATAGCACCGTATAAAAGATGGAAACCATCTTGTCCCCCACAAGGGAGTAGCTTGAACTGGGACGAGAGTAGATGTAGAGGATGGAGCCATAGTACAAGGTAACAGAGACGAGATGGGAGGAGCATGTGGAGAAGGCCTTGAGGCGGCCCTGGGTGGAATGGATTCTCAAGATGACTGCGATGATGAAGAGGTAGGAGGCCAGGATGAGCAGGGTGGGGGCAATTACATTGATGGCCAACAGGAAGTACAACACACACTGGTAGCTGTCTCTTACATCACATGCCAACTTCACCAGGGGTGGGATATCACAGAAAAAGTCATCAATGAAGTTGTCACTACAGAAATCCAAAGTGAATGTGTTGCTGGTTAGGATTATTGCACTGAGGAAGCCTCCAGTATAGGAGAATACCACGAGACAGACGCACAGTCTCCTGGGCATGGCCTGAGCATAGAGCAGGGGGTTGGCGATGGCCACGTAGCGGTCATAGGCCATGGCAGCCAGCAGGTAGCACTCACTGGATCCCAGCCCTGCAGAGAAGAAGGACTGGGCCACACAGCCTGCAAAGGAGATGCTTTTGTCTTCAGAGATACAGATCACTAGGATCTTTGGAGTGTAGACTGAGGAATACCAAAGGTCCAGGAAGGACAGATTTCCAATGAAAAAGTACATGGGTGTGTGGAGCCGGGCATCGTTACAGATCAGCTTGATGAGTATGTTGTTTCCCAGGAGTGTCACAGAGTACACACCCAGGAACACTACAAACAAGACCAGCTGCATCACGGGGTCTGTCGTGAAGCCCAGCAAGATGAACTTGGTCACTGTGAGGTTGCTCCTCTCCATGGCTCCCAGAGTTCCCCTATGGATGGAGCAGTTTAGTACACCAATGGACACCAAGTGAGGACACTCTGTAGCTGAGCCCCTGAACTGTGATCAACACACTAAGCACAAAACCTACTTCCCTGTTGTAAGTAATGTGTATTTTTTAAAGCTCTGCTCTTTTATTTCAGTAAAATGAACTCATTAATCAGAAAGCTATAATTCTATAAAGAGATGTATTCATTTCTAATGTTTCCAGTGCCCAGTATGTACTGAAGCAGTGGAAATGCTAGAACAGGGGCTGGGATTTAGCTCAGCGGCATAAACGCCTGCCTTATAAGCAGGCAGTCGTGAGTTCAATCCCTGGTACTGATAAAAACGAAAAAGACAAAAAAAAAAAAATAAAGAAATGATAGAACAAACCTTAACAGTGTGAAGGCTTCATTCCTGAAGGCAGAGACACCCCGATACCCAATAAATCACCAAGTTAGAGATGCGGGGTCTCAGTTAATTTTAGAACCTGGTAGGTAATAAAACTATGTTTTGGGATAAAGCTTGATTTAAAGTGAAACTGGTCAACTGTAGACACTGAGAATAAAACCCCTTTCCATTTTCCAGCTAGAAAGGACAGCTAGCTCACAGTCTAAAAGCACGGGGAGAGCCCTCTCCTTTGGCTAGGGGTGATATTTTACCTTCACAACATTGGAAGTTTGACCCTCAGTTATTCTTCATGGGTTTCAGTCACATAATTCCATAGTGTCAGGCTGAGAATCATCTTGTATATTGTGGTGACAGCTGAGTGGAGATGAACCAATTAATTCATGAATTTATACCAAGTAAAATGAATACTACTATGCTACTCTTCCATATCATAGTATACTGCTGACCTTGGAAAACACAGTATTTTTGTTTGCTAAGACAATGCATTTTCAAAGACTGTTTTTAATATGTAGCCTCTATAAATGTAAATTATATATTTACCATGTAGAATTATAAATATGTGAAACATTTAACACATGACCATGCACTTAAGTAAAACATACAATTATAGTTCACATTATTTAAGAATATCTCAGTGCACAAACATCTGTCAAAGTTCTGCATAAGAGATGCAATGCTTTTCTTTACATAGGATTGTTCCATGGCATTAGAGAATTTTCCTCTGATTTTACTACATATTAACTAAGGAGTCATACCTACCCCTGTGATCATAATAGATAAAATCACAGTTAAAGATTTGTCCTCTCTTTAAGGATGTTACCTTAGGCTAGGAAAACTTTACCCCAAAATTCGGCCTTTTACATTGTGATTCTTCATAGGATTCTTCTAGTTGGAGTATCAGACAAATCAGTGCTTGAAGATGTCGCTTTCTGCAATGCAGTTAAGTTGTCAACCTATGTCTGCACCAGAGTGCCGCACGTTGGACAGAAAGTTGCCTTAGAAATCTAAGCTCTGCTTAAACTATAAAGAACTGAAAAGGCATTTTACTTTTAGGCAACTTACCAGCCTGAATTCTCCCTCAGTAGTCTACAGTATAAAGCCTCAGTTTCCTCATGTGTTAGATAAGGATAATTTATCTCTCCTTAAAGCTAAGTCACAGAAGTAAGGACCACACCCTGTGTGTGCATGGTGTAAAACCCCACGAACAACTGATTCTTACCACCACTTTGAAAATACAAATAACTCTGTTTTGCCTCAAGGTTTCTAGCTCAGCAGGTTGGGGGCAGTGATCAGGAACTCGCTTTGCTTAAGGAGGTCCAAGCTCTGTAAGGAAAGTTTAGGAAGATCATGTTTGCAAACTACTGAAATAGACTCCAGTTTTATTAGTAATGCTGTTATTTATTGTATGATTCCTCTTTATGTTCCAGCTTCCAAAAAGCAGTTCTGTAATGTAAAGTCATGATACACAATGCTACATAAATTAAAAGATGACCTAAGAAAAGATCAGATCTGATTTCAATTCTGTTGCCAGCTTTCACAATTTGATTATAGAAAACTTACTAAAATTACATTAATCTCAGCTTTCTTGCCCATTTAGGGGGATAATAATTTCCTTATCCAATTGAGGGGAAATTTAAGGAAGACAATGTTTTTAAAAAGCTTAATACATTACCTGTTTATAAATAGATACCCCAAATAAGTAAAAAGGTTATACACTTGGGAAATTAGTGCTATTGCTTTTTAAAGTAATGCATTGCAATCATTAAATTTGTACAATAGTGCATTACTTTTACTTGGTCATGCTTCCATTTAATTTTTCTGCGCTTAGTTTTTTATTTTAGACTAGATTCACTTTAGTGGGTTCCAGTCCCTTTCAAATTTTTTAAATGTACAATGTTTTTTACTAGCAAAGTGCTCATAATTCAGCCTGAGACATATGGGCAGACAGAACACACTTTACATTTTTCTCTCCCTTGAAGCCCATTTAATTGCACCGGGAGGAGAAGTGCCTTGGGGGCTGCCTGGTGAACTTGCTCATCAGAGAAAGCAGACTTTTCAGGCTGGTTGTGTGTGCTTCTTGGCTTTCTAACTACAAGGAAAAACACTGCATTTTTCATACAAAATAATTAAATAATAACTGTTGTGTCTAAAAATAAGCTTGTGTTTTCTGGAAATTTTCTCAAAAATATCATGTGCATTTGCATATTCTTAAAGAATATTCACATGCAAGAAAGTTAAACTTTATCAGTCTTTTCTGGTCCTAAAACTAATAATCTCTGCTCCTTTCATCTGTTTTTATACTTATATTTCCTGGTTTTATAATGTTATTAAATCAATAGTGATTTTATTGATTGCCTTCTTATTTGCTTCTAAATTAACTTTCACTCCCTGCATATATTTTTCCATATTTTTCTCTGTTTTTGACCAGCAGTGAGGGACTCTACTTCTCTTTATGACCTCTCAGCAGTTTCTAAGTGTAGTAGGAAGATGGGAAGAGGATTCCTAGGTCCTCTGTGATTCTGTCTTCAGCATTCAGCATCCCTTAGCTTGTAAGAAGCTGTTGGACAGATTGCGTGGACTAATTAGAATTTTCCATCGACTTATGATACTTGAATTTGAAAACTTACCTAAACTTTCAGCAGCACCACTGTTGCTGTAGAATTGAGACCTATCTTTCCCATAGCCTTTTAATTCAGTTTTGAAACCCCCAGGGTTTAGAGTTCTGAAACCCCTCAGGACTTCATACCTTGGGAAGTAACTAACAAAGCAAGTAACGAAATACAGCATTGTGTTCACAAACTGACAACTATTTTACAAGATGGAAAAACATTTTTAAAACTGTCATTCCCTGGTGAACACATACACAGTCATGATTTTCCTTCTCGTGCTCTATGTGTATAGGGGTTATCATAAACTGGTGTATACATACATTTTAAATATGCTGTATGTATAAAATCAGATGAGTCTATTTGCACATGGAAGGATATGTTTCATCAGTAATAACACTTCTGTTGTGTGTTGTATTTCTTTCACTTGTTCGAATATGTTCTATGGCCTTCTAAACAGCTAATTCTCCTGGATGCTTGTCAACTGCATCAGTGGGCTCTTTGCGGTCCGCTCAGAGGGTTTATGCCATGATTATCAAGGGCAGGAGGAGAGTGAAGCAAGAGGGTCCCCCAGCTTCACCCCGGCAGAGATGGCAGGGCTGGGACTTGGCAAAGGACCCACTTTGAAGTTGTCCCTCCAGTCTCAGAGCCCCTCACCTCTTCTCCTTTCTTCAGAAATAGATATGGCAGCTCCTAGAAGTCATTGTGTAAAAGAAAATGCCCCCACCTTGCCAGTCTGTTAGTTATCCAGGTGACCGTGCCTGTTACAAGTTCCTGTTACCTCTATCACCTAGAAAGGACAGTTGCATAACTGGGCATTATGATGCTTATTATAAGAACCAGTTAATAACTGTCAAATACTCTGCTTCTGTACTTCCTTCCACTTATCCCAAGTAAGCCCCAAACTACCAAGTATCAGGGCCTGATATTTTGGGAGTGACCTGCATGAGTTCCATCAAGATAAAACAAATCTGCCTCCAAATCCTGAATGCTGTTTTGGTGTTTCTGCTTGCTGTTGCACCAGAAAATTCTAAATCTCAAGTCACCCTGAACCACTTGTCAAAATCATATAACTCCTCTTTTCCCTGCTTTAGTAAAGATTGAATCCAGCAACCCACATGTGCTGGTTGTGCACACCACAGGCTTCCTTCTACGTCACACAAATTACTCTGTAGCTGTCTCTTCAAGTTAAACTGACCAATGTGGAGTCATATGTTACTTACCAAATGGATAACCAATGTTGACCATGGAACTGGCCCCAGGACAGAAATACACAAGAGGGATACAGATTTTTACATATATGAAGATGAGGTGAAGAATCTGTAGTAAGAAGAAATGGGACGACATAGTATAGGTGCCATCCAGTTTAAGCTATAACTCATGGTAATGTGGTGGGCAGGAAAAGTAGATGCCCAGGAACTGATAAATTAATTTGCTGGCACAGGAGTGTGCATTGAGAGATTATAAATCCATGCATCATGCTGGCTTATGATGAAAGCATGAATTGCGAGTTTGAAAGCATCATCTCCTATAATCTTGAGAAAATGTCACTGCAAACCAGTCTCATTGCCTGATTGCTAGCACTTCAGAATCATAGTTCAAGTAAGTATTTAATAGGAAGATAAGAACCCTCACAGAAGAACAGAGAAACGATCATAAGATACAGACAGAAGAAGGGGAATTGGGCGGAAAATGAAGTTGGAGAATTCTGGATCTCAAGTCATCCTGAGCCACTTGTCAAAACCGAGTAATTTCTTTTATCCCGCTGTAGTAAAGATTGAATCCAGCGACCCACATGCTAAGTAAGCATGCTAGCACTGAGCTGCATCCCGGTCCAGGTCCTTCCTCCTGTCTGAGAAAGTGAACACGTCCCTGGGGCATGATCCTTCACTGACTACACCTGGGGAGACTCCTCACCTGCTGGTAGAGCTCTTCTTAATGTCCACTAACAGTGCTTCTGGGTTCCAGACACAATTGCAAAATCAACAAAGCCTATAGGGTCCTGATAAAATGAAAGGCCCTCCTCAGTCTGTTTGTGGGGAACATGTATAGGAATGGATTCTTATAAACGAGTTCAGGAGAATGGAAGAATAAGTCTTAAATGACCAAATTCATTCATTGTTTCCCATCAGCAAGGATTTGGTATTTAATGTGATAGTTCAAATCCTGGGAAAATAGCAAGGATTTTCTAAACTGCTTAATTAAATATTAAACTCAAAGAGCCTAGTCCTCATCTTTAACACTGAAACATCAAACGAAATTGTGATATTACTGAAGAAGCCCGGAACAACTAGAAGACAGAGGAAATGCCCAGCTTCCACTGTGTGTGGAATATGCTCTCCACTACCAGAAAAGCACCTCCCCTATCCTCTCATGTGCTCATCCTGGCACTACAGGGACAAAGACGTCTCCAAAGACATGGGAAATATGTTGCTGTGGATGTCCTTGAAGTCTTTAGAGAGATCTGCAGAGTCCCCAGAAGTTGGTCATAGAGGGCGGTAAGCAAAGCTGCAGCACAAGGAGATTCCCAGAGTAATGGGAATACAACATTTGGAGGTAACAGACAGGAAGGAAGCCGCTACTCATATAACCCAGGAAATACAGGTGGTCCTCATGATTTCTTAGTTACTGTTTTACTTCTGGTACAGAAATAGGTGGCAGCATCTGAAGGATTACAGGCTCCTGAGTAAGTAAGTGGATGAGAAGACAACCCAGGCATTGTCTTTCTTGTAAAGAAATATTTTGTTTGTGCATGGATGAAAACTTGCTTCAGTTTTATAGACAAGAAGTACAATCTCATTTAAAATTTTCTAATGTAAACTAGATTATAGCACTAAAAACAAGAACCCAGGCTATGATATAGTCCCACTTTAGTCATATGACATTTTTTGTGCTTTTGGTATCAAATCCAAAACAAGTGATGACCAAGGCCAATTAATGTTAAAAATATCTATTGTCCATTTTTATAATTTCAGATATATAGATTCTCTCTCTCTCTCTCTCTCTCTCTCTCTCTCGATATTCTATTTGACATTAACTCTATACCATCATTTATTTTTAACAGTTTTATAGTTTCAGGTCTTACCTTTATATCAATAATCTATATGGAGTTAATTTTGTGTGTTGTGTGAGAGGAAGATTCAGTCACATTCTGTTTCACATCTATCCTTTTCCCAACACCATTTATTGATTAACGTGCTTTACATAGATCTTGAAAACATGTTCATCTGGCATAATTTAAGCTCTGTACACATTGATTCAAATCTCTCCATTTTCCCCCAGTCATCCCAATTCCAAAAACACTATGTATTGAGTCACTTTTTACATGATTTTATTATTCTGATTCTACTGATGATTGAAATCACAAAGCATTGTCTTTCTGTGCCTGGATTATATGGCAGAGAGTAGTGTCTTCCAGGCCAACTATGTTTAGCAAAATGGGAATATTTACTTTTCTTAAGACTGAATTGTGTATCAAATATTGTCTCAGGCTGGGGATATAGCTCAGTGGCACAGTGCCTGTCTGAAAGTGTGATTACATGTACCAAAATAAATTGTCTTTATTCATTTACCTATTGACAGAAACCTGCGATATTCCAAATTGCAGCTCTTATGATTAATTCTGCAATGAACATAAGATGACAGGCATATGTGTGAGATACTGATGTCATTGACACTGGATGTACAGCTGGAATCAGATTGCTCAAACACATAGCACATAGTTAACTTTACAAATCAACGTAGGAACTTCATACTGTTTTGTGCAATAGCTATACTAGTTTACATTTCCAACAAGAGGTACATTACCTCTCTTTGCTCCACACTAATCAAAACTCAGTGCCAATTTTTATAATAGAAATTTTATTGTGTATGGTGTAAAATCTCATTTTGTTTTTTATTTGTTTTCCCTATTTGTTAGTGAAGTTAAGCATTTCTCACATACCCACTGGCCATTTATACATCTTGTTTTGAGGAACATATATTTAGGGACATTACTCTTTTTTATTCAAGTTAGTTATTGCAATTGTTTTTATCCTATAAGTTGAGTGAGTTGCACATCTTGGGTTTCCTTTTATATTTCCATAATTTTCTCATAACTGCAACTTTTTATTTTTATGTTTTGTCTGTGTATGTTTTGAGTACACAATGATTGCATGAGGATTTGGATCTTAACCTCTTATCAGTATAACTTTCCCAAATACTCTTTCTCATTCCTTAGGTTATTTTTGCATGAGATGTGCCCCAGCTGAGAAGAATCTCTAACATTACTGGCATTCTGAGAAAGTTAAATGATACAATTAGTTTTAATTTGAACTTGATAACTGTCAAATTGCTTGTATTTATATATAACGTGTAATGAAATCATTAGCAATATTGGATGAGTTCAGTGATTGCTTTTCTTTATATCATGTCTAGATGAGAAAAGAATGAATATAAACTTAACGTCTTTAACACTGCTTAAATTTAAAGATACTCTGTTGCTTGGCAGGAGAGAAAGAGGAGTCATGCAGGAGTTAGGGGTCAGGGTGGCTTTGCACCAACCCCATTCATGCCTCTGCCTTGCTTCCAGATTCTTGAGAAAGCCATGCAGAGCATGCTGCAGACACACATCCTGAGACAGGAAGGGCCACTCCAAATGGCCCTGAGCTCTCTGAAGACCTACAGCTCGGGACACCCATGGACAGTGGTGTAGCCCTGAGGAGAGAAACCAAGGCCAGGTTGGATTTCAGTCTCTCAGGTGCTGTGGAAGCGCTCATGCAGTACAAGCACCTACCTCTGCTTTCCAGAGCCCACAGGTCTCACCTGGATGAAATCGTGATACCTGTTGCCCCTTCTTGACCATCTGTAAATAAATGCAGTCCTTGTAACTGTATGCACACACATTTGTGCTGGCTTGTGCCTGCATGCTGTAACTTACTGAAATCACGAAAGCTCTAATAAACTTAAACAAGAAAAACTGGTCCTGGAAAGAAATGTCCTTTTTTTTTTTATTTAAAGAAAAGGAAATGAAAAAAAATACATGGAGATAAAAAAAAGGGTAGAAATAATACAAAATTACAGACAAACAAAAGGTAAGAAATTGCCGGTTGATAAGTTACAAATTGTCATCTTCAAAATAGCTGTTCAGGTTATAGAATTAAAGTATTTAGAATGACATTCAAAAAAGTGACCCTACAAACCATTCTCCTCTATGATCGAACAAAAGCTCAGTAATATGATTATCAGTCCTACACATTTGTTTTACATCTCAAAGAGGGTAAGATTAACCATATCAAAACAGAACAGAACATTTAAAAAAGAAATAAAAAACAATTTAAAGAAATACAGATTTCAAAGCAAGTCCACTGGAGATCTTCATTATCTAACTGTCTCTAGCTTCTTACACATAGTTGTCCCTATCTTCACCCACTTTATATACTTATTGCATATTATAGAACTAATCAAATCATTACAGTTCTATAGGCTTCACTGAACCTGATGTCAGTTTCTGATCTCCTGCTTGGGAAATTTTCAGCTATTACTTCTCTAAATATCCTCTTGACATCCTTTATGTTGTCTCCTTCTTTTTCATTCATCCCTATCATTCTTATGTTATTCTTCTTTGCATCATCTTGCAGTTGTTGAATTGTTGTTTCCTGATTCCTGGTTATTTTTAAAAGATCTTTCCTTTCCTGTTCACTAGCTGCAATCCGGTCTTCAAGGTCTGAAATTCTATCTTCACTTTCATTAAGGCGGTTTTTACAACATTCAGTGGAGTTTTTTATTTCCTGTATATCTCTGTGCATCTGAATTATGTATTCTGTTTGTTTCTTATATAGCTCTTCTAGGGATTCTATCTTTTTGTTTAGTTCCTCCAATTTATTATCTGTGTTTTCTTTAGATATATTCAGAATCTCTTTCATTTCTTTTATCATTTCTTCTTTTATCTGGGAGATGATTTTCAGTTTGAATTTCTTTAAAGCTTCCTGGAGTTGCTTGTCAATTTCAGTAGCTATTGTGTCCGATATTTGAGGTGGATGGGATATATTTTCTTCTATATACATTGGTCCTAGGGTTCTTGAGATGGGCTGGAGGTTTGAGGTTGTAATTTGGTCTTTTGTTTTGTCATTTTCCTATATTTCTGTGTTTCAAGTGTTATTTGAAAGCTTCCTCAGGATCTGTTGAAAATCCCCTTCTATGTTTGCAGCTCCTGAGACTCTGGCACCACGCTACCCCAAGCCATTGGGCCTGCAGAACCAATGGCCCTCCTCTGCCTGCTCAGAACTCCGCAGTTCCAGACAAGCTGGGCCTCAGGGACACTGTGCGCCCACCTGCCCCTTGGAAGCTCCACAGCTCGTCAATTGCAGCCGGGTTAGGGTACTCACCACAGGCCGCGGTGCCTCAGGAACCTGTGATCCCTCCCTGCTTGCAGAGATATCCACAGTCCTCCAGACACATGGAGAGGCCGATGCAGGCACCCCAGATCCGCCCAGCTCCTCCTCTGCACACCGATGGCCAGGCGTGGCCGCAAAACAGGCTGGGCTCGGGGGATAGTGTGGGCCCACCCACCTGTCGGGAGCTCAGCAGTTCTCCAAGTGCAACCAGGATGGGGAGGCGGATGTAGAGGCCTCAAACCCACCTCTCCCCTTCACTGCACCTGGAAGCCTGGAGGGACCCAAACAGTCTGGGCCGAGATATCCACAGTCCTCCAGACACACGAAGAGACCGATGCAGGCACCCCAGATCCGCCCCTTAGTGTAGTTGAGTTCTAAGAGCCCTGTCCTACTGGAAGGCAGGGTGTAAAGGGGAATGGCTAGGGTCAGAGATGAAAGTTGGGAATTTCAGGTGTCATCAGAGGACATCACTCATAACTTTAGAGAAACCTTTCCCATTCCATCATGGTCCAGCTAGGCTCACATTTGTAATCCCAAGGTGAAATTATTGGAATTCTAGTGAGTTAACTTCAGACTAACACTTCCAGTGCAGCCCAAGGCTAGAATAAAACACTAAGCCATATATTCAATTATGGGGAGCCAAGATGTCCTAAGTCCAGCCAAGATGGTGGTTCACCAGAACAAAGGCCACACCCAGGGCCACACCCAGGTTTAATAAATTCTCCATGAAGTGAGTTTGCTTGGGATGATTGACAGTGAAAATGGTGCAAAATATGACAGCCATGACTGTTGTGAGCTGGGCTAGGTAGAAGACTTGAGACCACCTCTGTGCTAAGCAGAGGGAAAATTTTCAGGGAGAGCAACCTGCATAACGCAGCTGATGTGGCATTTAATAATTTTGGGTTGTTGCTTCAATTTTGATGCATAATCCTTTTCAACCTGTGAAATCACAGCCTCTTTCTCAAGGCTGGATTCCAGTGGACAGTGTGGAATACATCGCCCCATCCTGCTCAGCTCAACCACATATCTGGGGAGTTACTTGAAAGGGTAACACTGACCTGTCAATTTGCTTCAGAGATGATACATTGGTTCCTCAGCCAGCCCAGTTTTCATTGCTTAAAGCCAAATGAAAGGACATAGAAATAGCCTGGCCAGCTCTGTGCAAATCAATATATGGCACTAGGGCCAAGTTTATCCAAAATGGAGACAGTCGCTCTTCTTTCCAAGGAGAGTCATCTGACTGGTTCCCCACCATAACAGTGATTTTAATGTAGGCTCAGATTCAGTTTCCTAAAGCCAGGCCTGGTGAGAACTTACTGTCTCAGAAACACTTGGTTTAACAGAGTTAGACAGGTGCCAATGATTCCTTTCATATACTCACATGGCTGTTTTAAGTAGTGTAGTATTCAAATGTTTTTTATCATACTATTCTTTCCACAAATAGTCTTTAAATGTCTATTTTGAGTTTGGTATTGTGATGGGGAAAACCTGAGTAAATCTTAAATAATGTTGGAATGGATAGAGAGGCCGGAAAAGGTCAAGGTTAAAAAGAAATATTTAGAGTGAAATCTGAAACAAGAAATGGAGCAGGGAGAAATAATACCAGAGAGGGATTTGGAGAAGGGAATCAGGAATATCAAACAAAGGATTCTGGCAATTGTACAGTTTCCAAAATAAGGCAGAAATGTAATAGTGCAAGGTACATAGGTATTGTAGAGCCTGGAATTTCCAGGTATCTTCCCCAAGGCAAAGCTTGAAGGCAGAGATTTGGCTCTAAATTCTCGTGGGACAAGACCTGACCTGACCTGGCATTGATTATCAGAGTTTTATTCAAGCTCCATTTAAAAAGTCACACTACCTGTACCATTAGCCATACTTCAAAAAACCAGTCTATTTGGATTTCCCAGCCTATTGACTATTATGATTCTATGCTGGTTTCCTGAAGGGTTATTCTGCAGACAGATATGTGACCTGTTTCAGGAACAAAAGGGGAAAGTTCTTTAGAATCTGCAAAATATAGACTTCCTTCTACCTCAGGGGGGTGATTTTCATGTTCTGAAGTTAGCATCAGGGCACTGAGCTATGATCCAACTTCACCATCGAAACTTTCCAGTAGATTCTCAGTCCAAAGGCTTGCTGGACAGGCCCCATTGTGTCTGGACACTTTGCCTTTATTAACTGTATTTCACTCCTCAGCTCTGTAATCCTCAACTCATTGATTCCCTCTGCAACTTTGGTCGATGATTAGATACAAATCCAGTGTTTGATCCTTCATGAGCTTTTGCTCATCTCCTGGAAAGGATGTTTGAGCTAATATAACACTTTGCCTATGGCTCCTTTTTAAACTTTATTACTTCTTCCTGTGTACCAGGGTATTTGGATTTACCTTATCTCCTGTAAGTGCAAACTCCATGAGATCAAGTATAGATCTCATCTTATTCACCCAATCTTAAGCATACCTTAGTCGAAAAATTCTCTCAAGGGATCATACAGGTGCAGAAGTAAGGAAGCAGGATTGCACTCCAGCTTCATATCACCATGACACCTTCAATCTTTACTCTTCACAGCCCGTAGTACAACAATACCAACTCTTTGTTGATACAAAAACCAGAAGTTAGTTTAGAGAATATGATCAACATGTTTACCACTGTCATTTTATTATAATTGTAATATGATTTTAATGTATGAATGAAAAATCAGGGTTTTCAAACATAAGCATTTATTGATCTCTTATTTTTGTGAACCAATCATATGGTTAAGGCTAATAGTCCTCATTGTATTGATGAATAAAGGCAATCACAGAGATGACAAAGGGTTTATATGAGACCCTTATGGTGAGAATGATGATTCCTTCAACTTATATCTATTTTTCCCTTGCCTTTACATACTCATGTAAGCAGATCTACCACCAAATGGCTGGAAACTAAAGTATTTAGTGTCCTCACTTCTTTGTAGCATATTGATGGTATAATGATGGACACTTATCATATAAATGAAGAGGCAAGGAGAAGATATTAATGTTCACTAATCATCTTTTAACTGAGAGATATCCTAGAGTGATCATAATACGACCTTTGGAAAATCCAAAAATGTAAGTATTATCTTTCTCATTTAATGGCTGAGGAAACTGACTTACAGAGATTATGTAAATTGTTCAAATTTGCATAGATAAAAAATAGCAGAATCAGTATCAGAGCCCTTGTTTAAATAGGGCAAAAAGGTAAATGTTTATGAATGTTTATGGACCCATAGAGGATGAAGTCCTTGGATTATTTTTCTTTAATCATTGACTCTTTACAAAACCATTGACTTGTCATTATTTGCATTATTTTTAATGCAAATGGACCCATAGAGGATGAAGTCCTTGGATTATTTTTCTTTAATCATTGACTCTTTACAAAACCATTGACTTGTCATTATTTGCATTATTTTTAAAACAAGAAAGTGCCCATCTTTTGCTATTTTAAGAAATTTAAACTGCTGTTTTAAATTGAAATAATACAGCAACAAATTAAGAAGAAAACAATCTTTTAGCAATGGTGTTAACTATTAAAGCTTTACAAATGAGATTCCAGGCAACTTCTCTTTTAGGTATAATGCACCTTTGACTTATATTTGAGTGGCCAGAAAAGCTCTATTATTTAATAAGGCATTTACAATCTACACATTTGATTACAAAATAAACACAAGGATAAATTTTCCCATTGTTTCCGTACTGCAAATTCTACTACTGTCCAACAATCACAGTTATTTTTTCTTCAGTGTTACGCCAATGACATTTTGTGGAAATCTGCAATATGACTGAGTAAACTTAAACTAAATCAACTGCTTCTCATGTGCAGTGGCACAATTATAAAACTTGCCTGATAAACACTGGTTCTTCTGTCTCTAAACTTTTTTGGTGACTTCATTGATAAATGTGCCCAGTGTACACATTATGGGAACCATTGTTTCTGTAGCACTTAACTATATAGCTCCAGAAGAAGTGTGTAGACAGAAAGATTGCTGATTGAAAATAATTCCAGACAGAAGTGTGATGCAATTGTAGCTTTTCAAGAGGCTAATACCTGACATCTTGATTTATAGCCTTAAAATATGCACAGAGAAAAGATTTATCTCAATTCATCCATCATTCAGGCATCAGGATTAAGGAGACTGTTGTTTGATAAAGGCCTGGACATGATACTGAAACAAGTTGAGCCCCATGGAAAAGACTTCGGTTTAACTCATGTGGATAGAAATAAAAGTAGTGGATATAGCTACAATAAAATTGTAGACATTGCAATCTTCCTAAAAAGCACCTTGGAGATTGTTCCAAACTGTGTCTTTCCTATGGTCTCAGAGTGGTACCATTTATCTGATAGCCAAAAAGATGCCAGTGTGTGAAGTTACAGACCACAGATGTCCATCCTTTTTTATACATGGCATGAGACAAATAGGAGCCTGTGAAATCAACCCCTTGATCAGAGGGAAAGCTGAAAACAAAACAAGAAGGAGTCCTAATGCTTACAGGCCAGAGAGTCACCAGCACAGCCTGAGTCAGCTCTCATCTTTGACCTTGGATATTCCTAATTTTGGTCTTGGTGGTAGCAGACTCAGAGGGGGTGAAAGAGCAAACAAAAAAAAGAAACTCGCTGTTAGCAAATCATGTAAGTCTTCAGAAGTCTCCATGTAAGTCTTCAGAAGCTTACACATACCTAGCCCTTGTAAGACTTTGCTAACATGAATGGACCAATCACAGAATGAGTTAAATCATCCTTATGCCAATAGCATTTCCTGTGTTTTTATCTACACTTTTCTCTGACTTCCTTTCAGAGTTTAAAAAATGCAGTGTTTGGACCTGACAATCCTTATGACCCTGAAAAAATATGATCTAGAGTGACTAGCTATTTCTTTTCTGCATCAAGTCCTGTTTCTAATCAACATATGGGTCAAATTTATATGGAAACTAATGCATCTTGCTGAGTATGTTTTCCTAAAGCACTGATTTAACTGATAGCACTTTCACATTATACAGTTAGAGTTACAGAAAGCCCTTTACAATTTAAGATTTATTCAGCAAGGGGATGATAACTTGGGTAATGTTTATGGTAATGATTTGCTTTTTCTACCTCCTGCAGCCATTCTTCCAACCCTAGTACTTACCTCTGGCCAAAGCAGATATTTTTGTTGTTATGACTGAGGTTTTCTCCCAATTAGTTTTTTGAAAGCAGCTTTTACATCTTTGTTCCTCAAACTATAGATGAGGGGGTTCAACATGGGGATGATAATCGTGTAGAACACAGAAGCCCACTTATCTTGGTCCAGGGAATAACTGGATGTTGGTCGCAGGTACATAAACATGACTGTGCCATAGAAGAGAGTGACACCAGTAAGGTGAGACCCACAAGTCGAGAATGCTTTGAGCTGCCCCTCTGTGGAAGTCATTCTGATGATTGTGACGAGGATGAAGACATAGGAGATGATGATGAGGATGGTGCTGAACTCAATGAAGCCACACAAACTGAACAGCAGTATCTCACTGATGTAGGTATCTGAGCAAGAGAGGGCCAGGAGTGGTGGGATTTCACAGAAGAAATGGTTGATGATATTGGAACCACAGTAATTGAGGCTGAAAGTGAGGGAAGTGTGGACCACTAAGCTCACTAGGCCTGTCAAGTAAGAGCCCAGCATGAGAGCCATGCAGACTCGCTTGGACATGAGGATGTTGTAGTGGAGGGGCCGACAGATGGCCATGAACCGGTCATAAGCCATTGCTGCCAGGATGTAGCACTCAGCATCCACAAAACCTACAAAGAAAGGAAACTGTGTAGCACAGCTGGAGAAAGAGATAACTTTGTGCTTTGTTAGGAAGTCAGCCAACATCCTGGGTGCGATGGCTGAGGAATAGCCCAGGTCAACAAAGGAAAGGTTGCAGAGGAAAAAGTACATGGGCGTGTGCAGGCGAGGGTCTGTGATGATCAGAACGATCATGCCCACATTCCCCAGAACATTGAGCAGGTACACAATGAGGAAGACCACGAAGAAGGTGATCTGCAGCTGAGGGTCCTGCGTGATGCCTAGGAAGATGAACTTGGTCTCTGTTGAGTAGTTCTTCTTTTCTTTATCCATGTGTATACAGATCTGGATTTGGGTTACTGCTGAAGGCAGTAAATCAGTGTCACTGGAAACATTTAAATTAGAGCTAAACAACCAGGCCGTTGGAATTTTATATGTAGAAGTAAATGAGGATTTTGTTCAGGGTGACTCGCAAAGGTCCCTCTACTGATGACAGTTCTGGTGACAGTTTTGGTGACTGTGATGGCTGTGTGGCTTCTCCAAGTGTCCACGCACTATAGAAGAAGAGCTGAGCTTCCTGGTAATGCTGTGTTCTGCTTCTCCAAAGACCCCACTGTTCTGCTCTCATTCATGGTATGCTATCAGGTGTGTGTTGGCACTGATTTGGGGAGTTATCCAAGGTATTAGTGAGGAAGAGTGGTTTTGAGTGATCTTTTTATCTGTGGAATACAAAGTAAGCATAAATGCAGATAATGCAAACAATTAATTCTCGTTATAGGTCAGGAGAGAGAAGAAAATGAAAGACTCAGAGATCTCAAAGTGTAACACATTTTATGCACCAGTAGAGGATATAAAACCTTCATTGCTGAGGGGCAGAAATATAGGAATAGGTAATGAAAAACTAATTTTTAAAAGACCAAGGATGACTCAACATTTATTATATTGTATAATTCATCAGTTACTTAAAGGTATTATATAAATTCATTCTCACAACAACTCTGAAAAGCGGCTATGAATCATTAACTCTATATTACATCTGAAAAGAACACTAGATACTTAGTCACTTCCATGAAGTCAACAGCCAGTGAGTAGCAGAGCTGGGTCTGACTTACATGGCCCATTTCGCCTTGTTGCCTTCTGTGTATATGTGATTCGGTAACAGGAAATTCAAATTTCATGCAATTTTATTTTTCCCATTCTGTCTCTTTTGCCTGACCTGGGAAATAGCCCTTTAGTTTCTCTGACCTTTGAAGGCTTGGAAGTGAGCAATGTGGATATTTCTTGCATAATTCTGCTGCATAACTGAGTAGCTATTGCTGAGCTCAATCCAGAGTTAAGAGTAATGGATACACGAGGAGGGGAAAGTGAGAGCACTGTACAATTCAGTGGTTACACAGGAGGATCATATGTGTGTGTCTTTTCACTGGCTGGATGAATATCTACTGAATCGCACAAGTGAGTGTGATCAGTGTAAACAAACAAAATCAAATCCAGACAAAACTAAACTCAAGGAAACAGCATATGCTACCTAAACTTGAAGGGAGAAGATGTGCATCTGCTTTAATTGGTTTATTGCTTGTTTTTTCTTAGGGTTGTAGACATTTGTCAAAGGAATTTTCCCCTAAATCCAAGGATTTAAAAGTGGTGAAAGTCTTGTTTCTTGGTTTCAATATTTACATAGAAAATAATCAATCACAGCAAAGAAGGTGATCACAGTAAAGAAAAAATCATCCCAGAAATTTATAAAATACTTATATTAGCTACTGTTCAGTTCTTTCTCCTGCTGTGAATGTGCAGATTATTTCATACATTAGGGCAATCAGGAAACAGAATGGAAATAATTGCAGAGAGAAATTATTTGAAGAATTTATTTCTGATCAAGAAATTATATCCATGATACACAAAGAAATTTAAAAACTCAATAATAAGAAAAGAAACCATGCAGTCAAGAACAGGCTTGAGATTTGTGTAGATACGTGGTGAAGAAGGTGAATGAGCATGAAATAGATGCATGAAAAATTTCAGATGAGTGTATACTCATAACTTCAAAAGTATTCAATGCTTATCTCATGGCACTGATGCATTGCAGGCTATCTCTAACCTTCCAGGAGAAAGGATTTCATTTTCACAGTACATCCGCTTCTTGATAATACTCACCGAGGCCCTGCTATGAAATTCAAAATCAGGGTTTGACTAAAGGAGAAAAGAAAAAAAAAACCTTAATACTTTGCAGTTTTGGGTAGCTAATGTTCTGCCTGTCTGACACCTGATGAAAGTGCAGAATGTTGAGAAAGTATATTCTATTGTCTATAACACTTATTTAATGGGGCCAGCAAAATATTTTTTGGTGGAAATAAAGGTATAAGAAAGCATTGTAGATTTCTATGGCCTGAGTTTGCAAGGCTATATGGAAGGAATAGGAGAGCCAGAGCTTGGAGATCCAGTACGTGTTCTTTGTTTCAGTTATTAACTGTTTGATCTTGGTGAATGGCTACATTTGATGCAGCATCTTTCACTGAGTTGGAGCAGAAGATGGATTCTAGCAAAGTCTCTACTCCTAGCATCTTCTGAATTTTGATTAAGGTTGAAATATCTAAAATCCAAATGCACAGCCTCCTCTCTTTGAAAATTTAGACTGTCAGGGACCTGGCACCAACAGAAACTGTGCTCTATGAGTCACTGGACTGAAAACCCACTCCAAATCAACCACATTGCCTCCCCACCCTGTGGTCTCCAGTGTGATCTAACCTGTTCCCAATGCAGATGAGAGGCGGTAGGTCCCCTTTTCTTGGACGTTTTCCACTGAAACCATACATTTGTACAAACATTGGAAGATGAGGTATCATCCCCATTCCTTGTTCTTCTTACCTTTGCTCCTGTGTGCAGGAAGCACTTAAGTCTCAGAGTTACTACCCATTTCCCAGGAGCAATGTGATGCACTGATTCTCTGCACTCATGGGACACACCAAGATCTGATGAGCCATC
Source organism: Cavia porcellus (assembly GCF_034190915.1). Classification (NCBI taxonomy): domain Eukaryota; kingdom Metazoa; phylum Chordata; class Mammalia; order Rodentia; family Caviidae; genus Cavia; species Cavia porcellus. Next base: position 222,913 of record NW_026947533.1, on the reverse strand, counting down.
ATCCTCTAAGGAATTGAACTCTCTTCTTTTAACCTTAATGAAAAAGAAGGAAACAAAGAGATTTGTAAGGCTCTTTCATGATGCCAGAACTCCTTGTAAAACTGCATGGGCTCTTTCATCCAGCCTACACATGCCTACCTGGTGTGATTTCAGGGGTAACTGAGAAAGGTCTTTCTGCTGATGTGTGTAAACTCTTTGAAAGGATATATTGTATTCAATGCCCTATAGAATGACATTAACATATTACTATTAGGGTTAAAGAAAAAAGTAATGAATGGTCTTTATAATTAGAAACAAAGAGACGGGACCCAAGGAAACCTTGGGAGGTATTCTATGGGCTTATCAATTGCATTCTGCCTGTGGTAGAAGTGGTTATGCCACATGTGGAAACTTCATCAGATTATACACATTAACCATGGAGTTCTTTGTAGAATAACAATGAAGATTCATAGCAAGTGGAACCAAAGAGCTGCCAAAAACAAAATGTTGCATAAATTCATAGTTTAAATTTGTATTTGTCTATGAAGAAAATAAAAAAAAATCTATTTAAAAACCCTCCTTCTGTGTCCTGTGTGACCTGTACACTGGACTGTCTCATGGGTAATCAGAAACTCTCAGTGGAAAGATTTGATTGATATTTCATTTCCATATTTATGTGAAAGAAACTTTGGGTATTTTCTTTAGTAAGAATGCCTTTTGGATTTCATATTCTAGAAGATTGAGGAGCTTCATTCTTTTCAATTGTCATTAAATGTTAATGCTCATTTTTTTTTATTTAAAGAGAAAAAAAGAAAGCAAATAAAAAAACAAAGCAGTAACAGGGTACAAATAATACAGAATTTCAAGAAAAAATATACAGTAAGAAATCACTAGGTAATAGGTTACACACTGCCATCTTAGAAACAGTTGTCCAAATTATAAAATTAAAGCATATAAAGTGGACATTCATACAGTGAGATTGCAGACAGTTCCGTTCAATCGTAACGCTCATTGTAATTAAGTTAGCAGGTACCGTTATATAATGAAAAAGATCAGGTGACTGGGCATGCACTCAAAATCTCCATAAATACAACTGTTTTCAATACAACTGTTGTGTTCCCCCTGTGAGCCTCTCAAACAATCTTACATTTTAGTTGGAGCCATCAATTATCAGGCTTAGAAAAGCTTTTGTTAAAGCTCTAAGTCCTTTCATCTGTTTTGAGTTACCTAACTTATTAATTCACAACTGGTGCGATTATATCAAATTCATTAAATAGTATTTCATACATTTAAAGTACATTTACATAACATGGAGACAGACATAAGGCTCAGATAGTCATATATAAAAGATACTTTAAGGGATATTTGGCACTCCTGTTGAGCAGAAGTGAATTTTTGTTAAGATTGTCCTGACTTGGCATGAGTTTTGTATCTTCTCTCATGAGTTCTATGGTGTATTCTCCCATTAGCATTGCCATCTTACATTTTCCTAAAGCCCCAGAGGAAAAACATCACTTCCACTGAGAGCTCTTTCAAGTTCTAGACACTGGGTATAAGTACTTCTTCCAAAGTAAGTGGCTATATGCAGTAATTCACTGTTTGACATTTAATGCCTCTCCACTTCCCCTCTAATATTTTTGAAAGCCTTTTCTTCCAAAAAACATCAACATCAAGATTACCACATGCCATTCTTCAGAGCGAGCCAGCATTCCCCAGATGATATTAAGTAAGTATTCATCATTTAGTTTTTCTGTATTCTTTATTTAACAAAGGAAGACTTTTATAAATACTCTGCTACTTTGCAGCTATGGTAAAAAAATGATTAATTATACCCATTCTGGGGTCAGGAAAAACTGTGTCTGAATCCTAATTCAGATCCCTATCAGCTATTCAGATAAGTTACATTTCCAGGCCCCAATTTTGGGCATATAAAAAAAAGAAAGTGCTTGTATGTAGAAGGGTACTTGGCAAATAACGACTGCATCATAAATATAAATTCCTGTAATCATCTGGCTTTAGTCCCTTCTACTTTCACCTGGTAGAGAACTGAATGAATAAGTTATCACCATTACCATCAGTTCATTGAGATGGCATCTTTACTAGTCAGTATTGCTTCTATTAGTTGGCCTCTAAATGATAGTTGCTTGGTTAATAATTTCAAGTTCTTTTTTTTTATTTAAGAGGAAAAAGAGAAAAACACAAAACAAAACAAAGCAGTGTAAGGTTACACATAATACAGAACTACAAAAAAAAACATAACAGTAAGGAATCACCTGTTAATAGATTACATATTATCATCTTGGAAGTAGTTGCTCAAATCACAGTATCAAAGAATACAAAGTAGACATTCAAACAGAGAGACTGCAAACAGCTGTGTTCAATGATCCAAAAACATTAATATAGTCAGCTATTTAACACCCCTAAACACACTTGCTGTTATATCCATTAGAGCTCTTTTTTTTTTCCTCCCTCTCTTTTTTACAACAAAATTTACACATTTTGGATTTTATTACTCCTTAGTTCTTATTTCTTTTTTTGGGGGGGGGAGAGAATAAATGGCAAAACATTGGCAAATATGGCAAAACAAAGCTGTAAGTCAAAACCAAGGCTAGACAAAGCACATGATGTAGAACAGAGTACAAGGTTATTAACAATGGTTATCAACGTTGTCTCTTGTTTCCTTAAAAGGAATTGTCTATCTCATTAGATATTATAAAGTTGGACAAAACAGTAGAGAACAAGACCAATAAAACTTAGGCATTGTGAACATTACAGGACTTCCAAAGGAGACAATAGTCAAACCAGAATGGGCATCTTTGTGAATCTTATTGCCTTCAAATTAGTTGCCTATAACCTCAGACTTGCTACTATTGCACAGAATGGAACAGAGTCTAATCAGTCAAGACAAGATCGTGGGAGTATTACAGGACTTCAAAACAAGTTAATAGGAGATCGAAAAGAGTTACTATTATATATCCTAATTTTTTTAATTTTTCCGTTAATTAAAATAAACATAAGAAATAGCTAAATAATTTTTTTAAAGAATACTAGTTACCATAGTGTCTGTCTTTTTCCTTAAAATATTTGGATAAAACTTCATATACTATAGCTTCAATTATTTCCATATCAAAAAGCCCAGAATAAAGCCTTTCTAATTAATAAGTGAAAATTTTATAAGGCTTCAAGGCCACATAATGGGGAATCATGATTATCACATATTTTTATATATTTGAATCATTACTTACATTAGGGAAACTATTCAGTATTCATACATGCGAGATTGATTTATTTCACTTATGAGTATGGTCTCAAGCTGCGCCCATTTATTGATAAATATCTCAATGCGATCCTTCTTTCTAGCTGAATAATACTCCATTGTATAGAAATACCACAACTTTTTTATCCATTCCTCAGTTGATGGACACTTGGGTTGTTTCCAAGATCTGGCGAAATAAATGGGGTCTTTAACTTTTTCCTCACTTTTGAGACCCAATCTTCTGTTCTCCTCCACTAGACTTCCTGCTCCTGAGACCTTTTTGCCCTCTGCGATTTCTGTGACATCTCTAGCCCCTTCTTGCCTCTGGACATTGCTTATGGCAAATCAACTTTTAATTCCTGTACAGATGACACCTTTGTTGGTGGGATGCTAAGCCCTGGCTCACACTGGACAATGTACAGGGTGCTCCAGGAATCTGTGTTTACTCTGCCTCCTACTCCTTGCACACTTCCCCTAATGCTGCACTCTATAATCCTACCTCTTCAGCTTTGATTTATACTTTTTCTTATCCTGCTAATCAACACCTTGTTGCTCCCAATGGAGCCTGGTTTGCCTGTAGTTCTAATATAACTCCTTGTTCCATGCATCACCTGTTTACCCAGTGCCCTGAGCTTTACATATTAGTCCATATCTTTCCCCAAGTGTATTGGTACCCTAGAGATAATGGTAAGAGTCACTTGTTCCCTAGCTTTGACTTAAAGAGTCCAGTAAGAGCAAAAAAAATCCTGCATTATTACCTGTATTACTAAAAATTGAGATAACAAGGTCAATAGGTTTAAGAGTGTCCAGCCTAATAGTCAAAAGACCAAAATTTTAGACACTTATGTGTACTCACTGACCAAGATTTAGCAGCCCTTAGTGATTCTGTCTCCAAATTAGAGGATTCTTTAAGTTCACTGACTGAGATGGTTTTACAAAACTGGCGGGGTCTAGATCTACTGTTCCTAAAGGAAGGAGGCTTTTGTCTGACATTAGGAAAATATTGTTGTTTGTATGCCAATCATTCTGGGGTTATCAGACAAAGTATGGCCAGCCTTAAAGGGCAGCTACAGGATCAAGAACAAGCCAGACAAACGGAACAGAATTGGCTTGAGGGATGGTTTTCTCTATCTCCCTGGTTGACAACGTTAATCATAGCAGCCTCCAGACCTCTGTTAATCTTATTACTTGTTTAACAATTGGACCTTGCATATAAACAGATTAGTAATGTTATACTAAGATGCTAAAAATTAAAATAATTGATTAAAAGATAATTAACAAAAATATTTACTTAAACATGTAGTTATTAGTAATATTGTCATTCTATACTGAGCTCAATACCCTAGTAACCAAACACCAACCACATAGTTATAAGTTAACTGACCACGTGGTTCTGCTGTGCTGTAATGCGTCATCCCCCCACCTTAGTGACCTGTGTGCTATGTCAACTTTTGTTCTCCTTGTAAGAGACAAATGATGCGGTGTCAACCACTGTTCCCTTTATGAGAGACAAATGTTCCTGGAATTGGCAGACCAAGGGCTATGAATTGGCTAACCACCCACTGTGAAATGTCTCTTACCTCTGCAAAGGGGAACAAAGGCCCACCTTATTTCTGTTTCTCATCACTATGTACTTAATGATCAATGAGCTAATCATAAATGAACTATAAAAATCAGTCAAAACTCTAACTCAGTTGCACAGTTTGCAAATTCCATCTGCACTGTGTCGCTGGGCCAGCTAAAATAAAAGCGATTCTTTTAAAAAAGACATCTTGTGCCATTTGTTATCTTGGGGTCTTGCCCGTTTTTCATCATGGGGCCCTGTTTTTTGAGTAGAGTACTACATTTGGGGGCACTCCGGGATTACATGAGGACCCCTCCCCACATTTTTTCACCAATCGATCGGCTTGAAACATCTGTAAGTATTTGGATCTTTTATTCTTTGTAATTTGAGTGTGCACCTTTGAAGTTGCAGAGAGCTTGGCTGGTTCCTTCTCCACCCAAGCGGGATGCCCTCCGGAACAGGGCTTCTAGGCCATTTGTGATTTGGGATTTTTTTTTATCTATTTGGTTTTGTGCTTGGCATATTTTTACGGTGGAGCCATTTGTTCATTTGAATGTGTTACCTCAGTACTAACATTTAGATTTCTTTTTTCTCTGAAACTACTGTTGCAGGTTCCATGTGGCTTATTGGACTTAAGGGTCATAATGAAAATTTATTTCCTTTTAGGTCGCTGAACCATGGACAGAAAATCCTTTGTTTTTGTCTTTAATGTTGGTCTTGTCTTTTGTGGCGCCTTGTTTAATGTTTTAGTTCTCAACTGATTATGTACAACCTTGGCATGTCTTCAAAAGTATTTTTCTGGTTAAAATGTAAATATATAACAATACATATATATTTACACACACACACACACACACACACACACACACACACATATATATATATATATATATATATATATATATATATATGGCTTTTAAAATCATATTGGCATTACTAAATAAAGCCAGGTCATACTGTTATTGAGCCAGTTTAAAAAGTTACAGTTTTTAAAGTGTAACATTTTAAGATGGTAAAAAGACATAAAATGATTTAATATATTTTAGACTACTAAGAAAGTCACTTCAAGGATTTTGTTAAAATTTTTAATGTTGTCTAAAAAGCTAGAAAAAAGGTAATTGGTAATAAACAGAAACAGAAAAACAAATGTGTTCAGAATTTGACAGCACTGGATCAGTAAACCTTTACTGCAAAATGTTTCCATTAAAATGAGATTGTATTCTAAAAAGGGGAGGACAAACTAGAGCCCTTTGTCATCCCAAGTTTATATAATGATAAAAAGTCAGTGTTGACCATATATAAAATATATTTGCCTATGAAAATAAAAATTAAGAAGGATTGTAATTCTCAGTCCCATCCGGACTAGAAGCCATCAGCGTTCAGAATTCCTGTACTCCTCTTCCTCACCCCCCTTTTTCTAAGGACCCTCGGGGCCTTATTTCTCTTTTGAAATTTGTCTTCTCCATTCATCACCCCACTTGGGATGACTGCCAGCAGATTTTACAAGTTTTGTTTTCAGTAAAAGAGAGAAAAGAAAAAAAAAACCCTTCGTGTTGTGGGATAAAAAGCGGTGTGCATTCCAAATAAAAACCTGTCCTCTGACCCCAAATGCCAGAACCATGTTTTCCCTTTGTCCTGCCCCAATGGGACAACCAGAGGTAAGAAGGCTCTCAGTCAGTATTGCCAGTTGTTCTCAGAAGCCTTTAAGGGCTGCCAGAAAACCCACCAATTTGTCCAAGGTAACAGAGGTGAGACAATTAGATGATGAGTCTTCCTCGGGGTTTCTAGAGAGATTGCTAGAGGCCTATTACATTTATACACTTGTAGATCTGGTAGCACCTAAAAAGGCAAGGGCCATTAATAATACCTTTGTAACTGTCAGCACCTGATATTAAGCAAAAGTTGCAAAGAATTAAGAGACTTTAAAAAATGCCCCTCAGTTAGTTATTAGAGTTTTCTTAAAACTGAGTCTTTCCTCCAGCTGGTGCAAGCCATTCCACAGATTCCAGTTCCTGTGACTAAAAAACAAATATAAAAATTTCTAGGAGCCATAGGATATTGCCTGCTTTAGATTACAGACTCACTAGACCAGGCTTTTCAGCAATTGAAATCAGCCTTAACAGAAGCCCCAGTTCTGGCTGTGTCAAAGTTGCAAAAACCTCTTTCCCTCTATGTTGATAAAAAACAAGGGATAGCAAAAGGAGTACTGGCCCAGAGTTTAGGACCATGGCAAAAGCCTATTGCCTATCTTTCCAAGAGACTTGATAATGTGGCAGCCCAATGTCTGCCTTGCCTGCAGATGATTGCCTCGGTGGCCCTCCTGGTGAAAATGGCCCAAAAGGTGACATTTGGACAAAAACTTTTAATTATCTCCTCTCATTCACTGGAGACTCTCATCAAAGCTTCACCGGACGGATGGCTGCCTATCAGGCATTACTTCTAGATCTGACTACCATCAGTTTCAAGGGGACAGTGTCTTTAAACCCAGATACTCAGCTGCCTTATGATGACCTCTCCTTGCCCCTCTGATCATTTCATGGGGCTTTGACCAGACTTGACAGATGAGCCACTGTCCGGAGTACCATCATATTTCCCTGATGAAAGCAGTCACATATATCAAGGTAAGCAGGTCGTGGGAGCCACTGTCACAGACTCTCAGATTCTATGGGAACAAATCTTAGAGCCAAAAACATCAGCCCAAAGGGCTGAACTCATTGCCCTCAATGAGGCCCTCAAGTTGTCATACTGACAGCGGATATACATTTGCTACTGCCCATGTTCATGGAGCCATTTATCAGGAATGAGGTTCACTGACTTAAGGGGGCCAAAAGATAAAAATGCTCCCCAAGTTTGGGATTTGTTAGCTGCCATTTGGATGCCAAGGAATATGGCTATTAAATAATCTAACAGATGCAGCTCCCTAAAAAGCAGCCACAAAATCAGTGGGGATTGAGACTATCCTGGCATTGCTACTGATTCCACCCACTCTGTCAGAGTCCTTTTGCACTCAAAAAGACTTACATTTGGCAGCTCAACTCCAAGCAAAGTCTGATATCCCTGGGGGCTGGTACCAACTGCCTCATACTCAAGTCCTCCTCTGCGAGGCCTTGAGATAAAAACTCATCCAACAAGCTCATCAGTCCACTCACATGGGATGATCAAAACTCGCTGCCCTTTTTGAGATCATTTCTTTATCCCTCAGTTATCGAAGCTTACTCAGTCTGTGAACCTTAGAGGTCCCTCAGTGCCAGTTGGTAAATCCTAAGCAACCACAACAAATGAAAACTACTTGAAATCATGGGACTATGCCTGAAAAACATTGAGAATCAGAGTTTACAAAAATAAAAAAACCTGGACTTCAAGGGAATGAGTACTGGTAGGTAGCTTTTCCTAATAAGTCTTGAGTCAGCCCTGATAGCAGTTTTCCCAATTTGTCCTCCCTTTATCCATGGAGTCTGACAATGGCCCGGGTTTTATAGCCCAGATAACTCAAAAACTAACCCAAGCTTTGCAGATTGATAAAAAAAACTCCATTGTGCTTACCGGCCTTAAAGTTGAGGACAAATAAAAAGGATAAACCAGACTTTAAAAATGGTAGTAACTAAGATGACATTCAAAACTGGCGAGAACTGGGTGAGTCTCCTTCCTTTTTCCCTCTTGCGTGAACAATGTACCCCCTATGTTACAGTTGTTTCCTCTTTAAATGTTCTATGTGGGAGACCTCCTCCTTTTATTCCTAAGTTTTCTGAAAAAAAATTAGCTGATCTGGCTAATCAAGATCTTGCTGAGTTCCTCCAGGCCCTTCAACTAGCTCTGACTTCCATCCATCAGTTATTCTGAGAACAACAACCTCTGCCTACAGCCCATCCTGAGGATAAACGTCCTGCCGTGAAACCTAGGACACTACTCATCAAGAGACATCACCATGAGTCCCTCAAACCATGGTGAGAAGACCCTTACACAGTGGTCCTCAGCACTCTGACTGCCTTCAAAGTCACAAAAAAGCCTGCCTCAATTCATCATTGCCACCTCAAGCCAGTTCTGGCCTCTGACAACAATCAACCTACAGATAAGTGGACTGTTGTTCCCTCCAAGGATTCTTTAAAGCTTAAGATTGCCAAATGTATCTGATAATCTTGTTCTTAGGTGTTATTCCTTATGGAGACCCCAAGGAGATACCTTGTAACCCACTGTTTAAAACTTACAATTACTGACTATTTCACTGGTAAATTATTGGAAGCCAATGCTACTGTCTATAAGATAATTAAGATAAATTTATGTTCCCTATTAGATAACATCCCAGCAAAAATTAGACAAAAATTGTTGTTGGGTGTGCATGTCATGCTGCCTGATTGGTTGCTAATAGAGACTTACAGGGACCTATGTATTCAAAAAAAATTACAGTCCACTCACTGGTATCTTTGTCCCCAAAAGCAACAGCCAGTCTCTGATTAAAGGTGTTCACAATCCGTAAAGATGAAATATTTTTGTAGACATTGGGGTTGTAAATTTGTATCTCCTTGACAGGAAAATAAATGGTGTCTTTAACTTTTTCCTCACTCTTGAGACCCAATCTTCTGTTCTCCTCCACTAGACTTCCTGCTCCTGAGACCTTTTTGCCATCTGCGATTTCTGTGACATATCTAGCCCCTTCTTGCTTATGGCAAATCAACTTTTAAATTCCTGTACAGATGACAACTTTGTTGGTGGGCTGCTAAGCCCTTGCTCACACTGGACAATGTACAGGGTGCTCCAGGAATCTGTGTTTACTCTGCCTCCTACTCCTTGCACACTTCCCCTAATGCTGCACTCTGTAATCCTACCTCTTCAGCTTTGATTTATACTTTTTCCTATCCTGCTAATCAACACCTTGTTGCTCCCAATGGAGCCTGGTTTGCCTGTACTTCTAATATAACTCCTTGTTTCATGCATCACCTGTTTACCCAGTGCCCTGAGCTTTACATATTAGTCCGTATCTTTCCCCAAGTGTATTGGTACCCTAGAGATAATGTTAAGAGTCCCTTGTTCCCTAGCTTTCACTTAAAGAGTCCAGTAAGAGCAAAAAAAAACCTGCATTATTACCTGTATTACTAAAAATTGAGCTAACAAGATCAATAGGTTTAAGAGTATCCAGCCTAATAGTCAAAAGACCAAAATTATAGACACTTACGTGTACTCATTGACCAAGATTTAGCAGCCCTTAGTGACTCTGTCTCCAAATTAGAGGATTCTTTAAGTTCACTGACTGAGATGGTTTTACAAAACTGGTGGGGTCTAGATCTCCTGTTCCTAAAGGAAGGAGGCTTTTGTCTGGCATTAGGAAAAAATTGTTGTTTGTATGCCAATCATTCTGGGGTTATCAGACAAAGTACGTCCAGCCTTAAAGGGCAGCTATATGATCAAGAACAAGCCAGACAAACTGAACAGGATTGATTTGAGGGATGGTTTTCTCTATCTCCCTGGTTGACAACGTTAATCATAGCAGCCTCCAGACCTCTGTTAATCTTACTTACTTGTTTAACAATTGGACCTTGCATATAAACAGATTAGTAATGTTATACTAAGATGCTAAAAATTAAAATAATTGATTAAAAGATAATTAACAAAATAGTTACTTAAACATATAGTTATTAGTAATATTGTCATTCTATACTGAGCTCATTACCCTAGTAACCAAACTCCAACCACATAGTTATAAATTAACTGACCACGTGGTTCTGCTGTGCTGTAATGCATCATCCCCCCACCTTAGTGACCTGTGTGCTATGTCAACTTTTGTTCCCCTTGTAAGAGACAAATGATTCTGTGTCAACCACTGTTCCCTTTATGAGAGACAAATGTTCCTGGAATTGGCAGACCAAGGGCTATGAATTGGCTAACCACCCACTGTGAAATGGCTCTGACCTCAAGCAAAGTGAAACAAAGTCCCACCTTATTTCTGTTTCTCATCACTATGTACTTAATGATCAATGAGCTAATCATAAATGAAATATAAAAATCAGTCAAAACTCTAACTCAGTTGCACAGTTTCCAAGTTCCATCTGCACTGTGTCGCTGGGAGAGCTAAAATAAAAGCACTTCTTTTAAAAAAGACTTCTTGCCCCATTTGTCATCTTGGGGTCTTGCCCCGTTTTTTCATCATGGGGCCCTGGTTTTTTTTTTGAGTAGAGTACAACAAAGAGCTGAGTGCCAATTAGTGACAAGGGAACTATGTGGCAAGGGGAACTTAGAGTGTGAAGTCCTTGGGTGTCCCTGCCTCACCAGAAGGAAATGTTTAATTGGATTAGGAATTTGGTTCCATTTCAGCAATAATTGTCACCCCCATGCTTGGCAATATGATTTCAGAATTCAGAAATTATATGAGTCTGAATGAGTAGCAAGCTTGTCTTGGAGAACTGATGCTAGCTTTTATTTCATCCTTACTCTGTTGCAGACCATTACTATCATTTAAATGTAATGTCTTCACTTTACACGGTAACTATGCTCCTTTTGTTTTCACATACTGGGTTTCTAGGGGGAAAATTAATAGAAATGAGTGAAAATCATTAAGATGAAGTCTGCTGCCTCTAACACAGACTTCTGACTCTCTGTTCTGTTGTGTCCTGCCCTGGCCTGTTCTCAGAATATTTTCTGACATCAGTGGATTTTTTATTCCTGGAGGATTGAACCTTAATCCTGAAAATATTTGCAGCCCATTATGGAAAGAGTCCACTGATCCTTGAAAGAAAGCAGGGGTAGCCATGAAACGGCAGGGATAAATAAGAAATTTAGAGAAGGTTTAACACCACCACTTCTCAAAATTCAATGAAATCGAAGGGGAAATTGTTCTTCCCAATTCATTCCTGGAAGCAAGCATTACCCTGATACCAAAACCAGAGAACAATCCAAATAAGAAAGAGAATCACAGACCATTCTGCCCAGTGAAAATTGAAGCAATATCCTCAATAAGATACTGGCAAACAGACTGCAAAATATCATCGAGAAGATTGTACAACATGATCAAGTGGAATTATTCCCTGGGACGCAAGGGTGGTTCAACATACATAAATCCATACATATTATACACCATATTGAAAAATCCAAAAGCAAAAATCATTTGATTATTTCAATGGATGCAGAAAAAGATTTTGACAAAGTCCATCACCTATTCATAATAAAAAACCTGCAAAAATCGGGAGAGATGATCTTTATCTCAATCTGATAAAAGCCTTTTATTACAAACCAACAGTCAACCTCATACTAAGTGGACAAAAACTGAAAGCTTTCACTCTAAAATGAGGAACAAAACAAGGATGTCTACTGCCTCCACTCTTATTCAATATAGTCCTGGAAACTAGCTGGAGCAATTAGACAAGAGAAAGAAATAAAAGGAATAAAGATAGAAATGAAAATATTAAACTATCATTATTTGCAGAAGACATGATACTCTACTTAGAAGACCATAAAAATTCCACCAAAAGAATTCTAGTTTAAGAAGCAAATTCAGTAATATGGCTGGTTACAAAGGCAACACTTAACAATCAATAGACTTCATAAACAAGAATAAAAAAGCTCATGGAAAGAGAAATCAAGGAAACAATAACTTTTACAATAGCATCCAACAAAATGAAATACTTAGGAATCAATCTAACAAAGGATGTAAAGGACCTCTATACTGTAAACCACAGTACTCTCAAAAAGGAGATTGAAGACGATATTCTAAAATGAAGAGCTATCCCATAGTCTTGGGTAGGGAAATTCAATATAGTGAAAATGACCATACTTCCAATGCTATTGTACAGATTCAGTGCAATCCCAATCAAAACCCCGTAGCATATCTCAAAGAATAACACAAAATAATTCCAAAAATTCATCTGGAACCAGAAGAGACCTAGAGTAGCAAAGGTGATGCTGGGCAACAAAGGAAAGACAGGGTTCATCAAAATCCCTGACTTGAAATTATACTATAAAGGTATCGTGATTAAAAAAAAAAAGATGTGGTACTGACAAAAAACAAAACAAACAAAACCAGACCCAAAGATCAAAGGAACAAATTAGAAGATGGAAAAAGAACCCCAGATCACTCAACTATCTTACCTTTGACAAAGGTGCCAAACAAAGTCATTGGAAGAAAAGCAGCCTCTTTAATAAATGGTGCTGGAAAACCTGGCTCTATACGTTTTGAATATTATCTTTCAACGTGTATTAAGCTAAGATCAGAATAGATCACAGATCTTATATTAAAACAGAAATATTAAATCTGCTGCAAGATAGAGTAAGTAAAACTCTTGCAGACATTGATGTAGGAAAAGACTTTATGAAGAAAACTTGGATTGAACAGCAAAAATCAAAGACAATTAAGTGAGAATCTCACCCTACTGAAAAACTTTTTAACAGCAAGAGAAATCACTAACAGAGTGAAAAGACAACCCACAATGTGGGATAAAATATTTGCCAACTCTTCCTCAGACAAAGTATTACTATTGAGAGCACGGAAAACTAAAAAATTTCAGTCTTCCCAGATTTAAAGACCCAATCCAAAAATGTGCATCTGAGGTGAAATACACAGTTCTCAGATGAAAAAATAGAAACAGCCAATACATATGTGATAAAATGTTCTGCATCACTCAACATTTAACAATTGCAAATTAAATAACACTGATATGTCACCTTGCCCCAGAAAAAAAAAATGCCTACTGTTATGAAATCAAGCAATAACGAATGCTCCAGAGGTTGTGGGGGAAAAAGGAATCCTTCTCCGTTGTTGGTGGTAAGGCAACCACTGTGGAAATCAGTGTGGAGATTCCACACAAACTAGGTCTACAGGTCCCACTCAACTCAGCCATTCTCCTTCTGGGTATCTACCCAAAAGAATAAAAATCATCATACCACAATGATATATGTGCACCCACGTTTATAGCAGCACAGTGTGTGGTAGCCAGATCTTGGATGGAATGCAGGACCTCTAGCTTGCCAGGCAGGCGATTAAGCTAAATCCCTGAACCACTTTTTTACTTTTTAACTTTCAAATAAAATGCGTTTGGGAGAAAAAACAAGGACTGAGGTAAAGACTTTCAGCGCAAATACCCATCAGACAAGCTGAGGTCAACATTCCAGAAGACAGCCAGCTCCAGAAGCCTCCACCATCTTTCATTGGGGATCCACAGTTCCAGGGTGGGTTTTTTTTTTCTGTAATTATTCTTGGTGGGGAAGGCAGGCAGGAGAGCAGGAGCCAATCAGTGATGAAGAGGCTGGCTGTAAGAACTGTCCAATCAGGCGGGCCAAGGTAGGCGGTCTCTTCCGGTGTCATGGCGTCAATTGCAAAGCCAGGGCAAAAAAGGGAGCGCTAGATGTTTGCTAGACCACTATTTTTTGCTTCTATTCACTGTGGACTGCTTAGAAAGAACCTGGGAGACCTCCAAACTATGCAATGGTGATGTTATGGGATGGGAGCAGATAAATGGGGTGGAATCCAGTTGAGACCAGTTAGAAGTGGTTTGAAGGGGCTGGGGTTTAGCTCAGCTGCATAAGTGCCTGCCATAAAAGCAGGCAGTCATGAGTTCGATCCCCGGTACCAATAAAAAGGAAAAAGACCAAAAAAAAAAAAAAAAAGACAGAAAAAGAAAAGAAAAGAAAAAAAAGTGGTGAGAAGCAGCCGTGATGTCTAGAGCCTGTGTGCTTAACCTCAGACCCTGAGGTGCTCTAGTGCTAGCAGTGAGTCATTCTCTGTCCCTTTTACCTCTCGCTGGGGCCAGGACAGTTCTGGGTCCCTAGAACGCTGTCACCACTGTGATACAACCAGGCCACAAGGCCATTTTTGAAATCACCGGCTGCCCTTGCTCCTCCAAGTCTGGGCCCAGCACGGGGCATGAGGAGACCCCTGATTCCGATGTGTTTTCAAGCTGGGTGCAGCTGTAATAAGCCAGGTCTCTGCTCTCATTCCTGTCAGGAACAGATCTGAAAGCCAGAAGTTTATAATTGTCTGTGCTGCAGGACCTCGTAGCCACAACTGCTCTCCTTAAAGTTATGCATTTATGTATTTTGTGATCACCTAAATTTATACTATGTTCTCACATTTTCAACCCCATGACAGGTGTTGGCAAAGATTATGAGAATTCAGAGATGTGTAGTGATATACTTCAGTGGAGGAAGGCTTTCCAAACACCTGGTGAACTCCTGTGTATGATAAATAACAGTGCAAAGAATTTCTGAGCATTCTTTATGTGACACATGTGCTCATAATGTATGTTTGTGAGAACAGCCATAGAGGTTTGAATTTTGAGAAAAATGAAGCAGATATAAAAGTGTCATCAAGGCCAGGGTAAAGTGTGCTTGCTAAGGATAAATTCCAGAAAGGGCTGCGTGTTAAATTCTCTTTGAAAAATGCCTAAATTTAGTCATTTGCATGAACATATACACGTGATTTCCTTCTGAATGGAAAGGAATATGGGTGTCATCTCTGAATGAAGAGGTGATTTAATAGCGTGGTTGATCATATACATTGTTTAAATATGGAAATGCTCTGTAATGGACTTTACTAATTCGTGTGTAGAGATGCCCTAAATTGAAATTGTGCAGGGATATCAGTAGTTAAGTCATGAAGGGTTTTCTGCTTAGGGTAGATCTGATGAGCATGGAAAGGATGTGGAAGTGACTGGCAGGACACTGTGTGCAAATAGCAGGACATACAACAGAGAGGGTCTTCACTGAAAGTCAGGTAGTTCTTAGGGTAAGCATGAAGTTAAAGTTAAATTATGATACCTTCCTTG
This sequence comes from Cavia porcellus, assembly GCF_034190915.1. Lineage (NCBI taxonomy): Eukaryota > Metazoa > Chordata > Mammalia > Rodentia > Caviidae > Cavia > Cavia porcellus. The sequence goes on along the minus strand of NW_026947533.1, from coordinate 207,366 downwards.
AGGTGAATAGCACAAGCTCTGGTAAGAATCAGTATTCCACATCCCTGTCAACCCATGAATTCTGTGTTGTTCACTTGAGATCTAGTTTTGATTATCTTGAATTATGACCCAGTATCATGAAGGTGAAATTTGAATGTTTTTTGTACCAAGGATCAAACTCATGATCTCAAGCTTGCAGGTTAGGTTTTCATGCTGCTAGCTAAATACCCAGCTCTGAAACTGTTTTCTGTATGTTATAGATGATATCAACCTTGTTCCTCAGAAAATGTTGAATATTGTGGAATTTTTCTATATTGTATGGCTATAACTTTTTAAAGCAAACCAAAGGTGTCTTATGTAGTCACTTTTCAAGTTTCACATTGTCTGTGCAGTATCTCAGTGAGGGTTTCTCTATTTCAGACAGCTCTGTAACTTATGCTAGCCCCAAACTCAAGACAGTTGTCCTGCATCAGCCTCCCAAGATATATTTCTTATTTATGGAAAGTGATCATTTATTGACCCTGAGCTATAATTTGAAGCTTGCACCTGGTTTCATTGTTTATACGTTTTTTACCTACAGCAGTTTTCCATGAACATTTGAGTTATTATTTATGTACCATATTTGATGTTATTTATGTTTTGTTCTGTGAAACCAAATTCAAATATCAAAATGCTGCTTAAGTATATTAAGAACAAAGGACTCAGTTGCCTAATTGAGATTTGAAGAGATATCATTGGTCTTACATCAAAGTGATTGATGAGATATTTGTCTGCCTCTGTGCTTCAAGGATGCTGGTCCTGCAGGCTCTCACTATGAGCTCTGCATTAGAGACAATGCACAGCGACTCTTTTTTTTTTTTTTTTTTTTTTTGTCTTTTTTTGAGACAGCGTCTCACTATGCAGTTCAGGCTGGCCTTGAGCTCACTTTGCAGCCCAGGCTGGTCTCAAACTCGCAAGGATCCTCCCACCTCAGCCTCTGGAGTGCTGGGATGACAGGCGTGAGCCGCCAAACCCTGCACACAGGGACTCTTGCAGTGACTCAGCAAAAGAATCAGTGCTCTTATTTGGCTGTTACATTAGCTGTGAGTTGCATTATGGCATCAAATTTGCTGTCTCAAAATATGTGTATGTACAAGCAATTAATCCCCAAGATTTGGAATTAAGATTTTAAAAAATCAGTCTCCATTCAGCTGTTATGTGGGTTTTATTTGTTTAGTTTAGTTTGTTTTATTGAGACAGGTTTTCTCTAAGTACATCAGCTAGATTTGAACACTTTATGGAGTGCAGAATTGCCCTAAGCTCAAAGCAGCCATCCTGCATCAGCCTCTTGAGTGCTGGGATTATAGATATGTGTGGTTTTACCCTAGAAAATATTGAGGCTTATAACGTAGCTGTGTTGTAGATTGGCATAATAGATGCCACCTTGAGCTTTGCATTTAACTTGTGCCCTGTATTTCACCCAGAAAATGGAAAAATCACTCAGGGTAGAAGACCCAGGAGAAAAGCAAAATGAGCTGGACCCAAAGAAAAAAATTAACCTGCTCAACAAAAGAAGCAGAATACAGTTGTCATCCAAAAATTATTATAAGATTCTAGCTAAATGATTTCCAACAGGATCTTTTTGTGATTCTATCTTTTAAAATATCTGTAACTTCCCAGTTCAAAGCCTCTTCTTTAGATCCTGAAATGGGGATAGGGGTTTTTTATACAAGTGGTCCTGTTAGACCGGAGTTGCGAGGAAGACTCCAAGGGCCTCGCTCTCATGTAAAAACAAAAGGGGTTTTTATTATTCCGTGTACACGGGGTCCTCCAAACAGGTGGAAACCGAGAACCCCTTACTGGAGCAGGGCTGTGCCTTTTAAGGCCTAAAACAACAAAGCAAGCAAGCATTGCTACAGAAGCCAATCATAGCGGTTAGAGCAGAGCTGATGGTGAGCTGTCTTAAGGGATTGGGTTTTTTAGTGGGGTAAGGGAGTGTCTCCCTAGAAGGGGTGGCATTTCTTAGGAATGGGCGTTTGTCTCATGACGGAGAGATCTGCCTTAGGTTAAGACTGTTTGTCTTAACTGTTTAAGAACACTAGTTCCTGTGGGGGTGGAGCTGCACATAGTTTGGAAACTGGCACCACAAGGCCTCCTGAATAGAAAAGTCTAACAGCAATTAACAACCTTAATTACCTTACTTTAGCACCACAACCGTTCTATTTGTAGAGGGCAACAATGGTTAGCATATCAATTAGGTAAGGTTTTACAACTCTTTACAGAAGAGAGCATTGATTAACATATCAATCTTTTACCCAGAGAAAAAGGAAGACACACATTTACAGTTACAGGCATTACTGTGATACAATACCAAGTTACAGGTATTACTATGATATAAACGAAGCTATTTTTGTGAAAAATGTACAATCTAATACAATCTGATGTAATTAACACAATTTGTGATGGGGCTTCTGGATAGGGAAGACCCAGGATGTCAGGAGCTATTACCTCAGGCCTTTGTTTTGTGGCCTCTAGGAAGTTAAAACTTAACCTAGTTGGATTTGAAGGGAGAAGGGGAGGGGAAGCAGCAGATGGAACGAGCTTTCTTGGTCTCTTCAGTCCTGAGACCAGCTAATGAAATTCCACATTTCTCAATTGGTTTGCTTGTCTTCCTATATTGTTGTTCACAAACTCAACTCAAGCTGCAGAAACCTTTACTAACACAAGCAAACAACAGGATTAAATGACATTGCCACTGAAATGAAAGAATAATAGTGAAAAGTAGAGGAGAAAAAAGACAAATGCCATGTGTTATAATGCCCACCTCTTTTCCCTAGTGATGAAGAGACTGAAACAGGAGAATGGCCATGTATTCAAAGACAGGCTAACCTACATAGTGAGTAGGCTGGCCAGAACTCCTAAGTGAGACTATGTCTTTAAATCAAAAAACTAAAATGAAAAACATAAACAACCAAGGTGACAGAAAGATTACTAAAAAAATTATAGAGCTGAGTGAAAGTTGACTTATGCAAAATGGGATTTATTGAATGATGCTGCAGAAGAAGGAAGGCTATGTAGTGGCACCAGGAGGCAGTGACAAACACAGATTTAGGAATGGCACCTACTGTGCTACAGCACAACAATGACCTCCTTCCTCCAATACATTTGCAGTTCACTAGAATGAGGACTTTTAAAAGCTCATGGAAATGTTAAATTCATGTCAAACAAGCAGCTTGAAATCCAGGCTTTGGAACATGGCCTTTAGCAGAATTTCATATTTAAATTGAAATAAGAAAAATATAATCCTGCCCTGTTTGATGTCAAATGCACCAAGTTTAATGGCTCACAACATTGAGAAAGGAAGTCACAAACCAAAAGAGGTTCAAAAATTTTCTTAGAAAAAAAGAGAGAAGAATAGCCTTGAATTTTCAGGAGTGGTCTTCAGTGTTTTGTCCACAGACCTATTGTCAGGGGTCATTTATACAGGAAAGCCACAATGTGGGTACAGTGTGGGTCTCAGACTACATTCAACCTATAAACTTATGGCTGCTTAACTAATATGATTCATCAGGAGAACAAGTCAGCTAGAAAAGGTATGTGGGAAGAGCCAAGGCATTTTGTGGGAACAATAGTCCAGTTGTTCTGGTCATTCATTATGGTAATTGATGCCCATCTGAACTTCCTGGAGTAGGTGGTGGTAACTGTAGTACATTTCAAGTTGTTGTTTCTCTCTTCAGGAGCATGTAGACCTGGTCACTTCATCTTCACCTTCAGGTCTGGCTTTCTTCAACTGTGCCTGTAGCAGTGATTGTTGTATTAGTTTTTTGCATTGACTCTTGAAGGTTCCAGTTCCTCTATGATTGTATATCAATTTCTGTCTACATTGACATCCTTTGCTAAAATCACAATAGTATTTGAATGGATAAAGTGATGTTAATACATTTAAAATATTCATTAATACAGGCCAGGGCTTTAAGCTCAGCAGGCAGAAACGTCTGCCTGGAAAGTGCTAGGTTGTAACTTTGATCCCTGGTACCTATAAACAAAAGTAATTTAAACTGCAAGGAAAGAAAATCATTTCATTTGTGAAAATGTAAGTTTACAAAATTTATAACTAAATATGTCAAGGGCAAATTAAACATTGTTAATAGTCATATTTAGTATCTAAAGTTGTTGGTTCTGGGGATTGAGGTCAGTTATGCAAGAAGCTGCCTGGAGAGTACAAGGTCATGAGTTCAATCCCTCATTAAAAAAAAAAAACTCGCATTTGTCAGTGATACAGTGCTATGAGCACATTTATTGAAACTGATACTTGTTAATTAATAGGCTTAATGTTTCCTTTGTGGTCTATGAAATACCTGCAGATAACATGGCAATTACAGTAAATGATGTACTGTACCCTACAGGATTGCTATTTTCTGAGTTGTTTTTATTTTTTGTTTTCCCATATACTTGAAAGTTGAAAATGTTGGCTGATGCTAGCTAGAAAAACTGTGATAATCATTTTTTTCAATTTAGTGATATATTTCCCTATATCCATTAAGAACATTTTATTTGCTACAATTACCCCAAGTCAAATTGATAAACAATTCTTAAAGTTACAGGCAGCTGAGTTAGTTAGAAATACAGGCAACCATACCATGATATAGTGGAATGAAATTCCTGAACTTCTATGTCTGGTATGAGTTTGTGTTCGCTAAAGTGCAAGAATGAATTTTAGGAACAACAGAGTTGAAGAGCAGAATATATTTATTGAGAGATAGAAAGTGAAAGTATTTTGCTCTAAATAGGATATTTTGGAATTGGGAGGTGGAACCAGGGGACTTTTACCTTGAAGTCACTTTCCTCTCCCCTATTCAACCTACCTGTGGGCAGAAAAGAATCTCAATCAGCTACTTGCATATCACCAATGCCACCTTTAATTAAGCACCACCCAAGTCAAAAACTATATGTATGCCACCCACATATTTCCAGAAGAAAATTCCAGACCCCCAGTGGTCATGGGGTTCTCCCCATATTCTTAGAATAAAGGCCATTTTGACTTTGTATTCTCTTTTTTACTACACCAAAAATTCTATCTGAAAGCTTCTATCTGAGAAAAACAGGAGGGATTCTGAGCTTGTAGCAAAAGACTGTGTCTTTTCTAGAGACCTTATGGAATAAAATCATGTGATGAGATAGGTTTAAAGTGGGTTAGATTACTGAGATTACTGAGGAGTTAAATTAGCACAATAGAGAAGCAGAATATCAGAAATGTAAAAGTGGCTTTTTATTTGAAGAATGTGGAGAGGAGCTCACAGCCACCAAGGGTTTGGCTCACCCCCCCCCCACTGACTATGGGTTTATGGGGTATATGTGACTTTTGACTGGATGTGGTGCTTGGAGGGGACATTGATGTCATGCTAGGAGCTGATGGGAATTTTCTTTAGGCCCCTGGGAAAGCAAGAGGAAGTTGTATTCAAGGAGAAAAGAGGAAGTGGCCATATGAGTAAGCATCCCTGATTTCACATTCTTCTACCTTGAACTACAACCATGAGGTCCTGTAATTGTTTGAAGGGCAAAGCTCTTTCAAGTACATCCTTTGGTTTAAATGAAGAAATCAAAACAAAGAAGTTTTGCTATCTGTCTTTCTCCATGGCTGTTGGTAAACCATTCATAAGAAATATTTTGAGTCAATTTCTTAATGCATTGTCAATACCATAACCAAATTTACAGATCAGTTCAGTTTCAGAAAAAGAAGCAGAACTTAAAAGCAGGGTTAAAGCCTTCAATGCAAGTATTCATGACATGGTGAGATCAACTATGTGTGATACAAACAATTACTGATTTCTCTGACTTCAAGAAAGAGAAACGTTTATACTGATATTGTTATCCTGAAATGAATCTTCTGGTCTACTATGTCTGATATTAGGTTTTTGTCCTGTAAAGTCAAAGAATGAATTTTAGGAACAACAGAGATTAAGAGAAGATTATACTTATTCAGAGAAAAAAAGCTGCCTGAGAGAGAGAAGGTATCCTGAGCAGGTTGCCAAACACTGTCCATTCTAGGGACCTTTATAGAGTAAAATCATGTGGTGAAGTGAGTTTAAGGTGGGGAAAACTAGGAACTCACAATGCAGATGGGCATAAGATGGGACAGAGTTATGGTAGCCAATAAGATTATAAGTTCAGGTAAAGTTGATTTAATTGGGAACAAAGGGGGAAGGGAGTCACATAGAAAGCAGGCATTCTTAGGTAGCTGTGTCTCTTCCCTTAGGGGTTTGGGAGGGTGACTCCTGAGTTCCTCAGGACGATAGGCACTATTTAGAATGTCAATCTTTAGGATAAGGATACATTTCTTTAAATGGTGACTCATGACTTCCTCAGAGTGCTAGGGAACTATTTAGAATATCAATCCTTAGGATATGGATGAATTTGCTTATCATTTGTCTTGAGCCTTGGCCCATAGCATGAGGTGTCAGTCTACACCATAGTTGCAAGGTATCTGGTCTCCTGCATGGGCTCCTTGGGGGACCTAGCCATGTCTCATGCCAATAGTATTTAAATGACTCAGGACCTTGTTAACAGTACTGTTTAGAAAATTGAGTACAGATGTCTTGTGCTCTGGGTGAATGTTCTGGGGATGACAGTGTGCAATGTATATACCATTGTTGCCACCTGATTGACATGTTTTGGAATTTAATTTTAGTTGATGTGTTCTTTTTTCCTTGAAATCAAATGGATTTGAAAATTAAAAGCCTGAGGAAAGCTCTTCAGTACAAACACTCCTCTGTCGAGCTGAGATCACCACTGTAGAAGAATGGCAGCTCCAGAAGTCTCTGCAATACAGTCTATTATTTGGGATCCTCTCTTGCAGGGAGGGGCTCCTTTTTCTGTTTATTCTTGACTCAGAAGGAGGGCAGTAGAGCAGGAGTCAATCAGTGATGAAGGGGCAGGCTATATGAACTGTCCAATCAGGTGGGCCACTGCTGGCTGTGACTTCGGTCTGTTCTGGTGTCTCAGCATGATTTACCTGTTCTGCGTACAATAGTGGTAGCAAAATGCTTGCTGGATCTCATTTAGTACTTTTGATGTCCTGTGGCCTGCTTGGCAAAGAACCTGAGAGATCCTGTAGCCATGGAATGGTGAGGTTGTGGATAGGTGCCCAGAAATAGCGTGGATTGGGCAAAATCAGTTACAAGTGTTTAGGAGTAGTTCCAGTGTCTGGAGCCTCAGGTATTCACTTAGCTTCAGCTCCTGAGGTCCTCCATCTTTGGCCATGGGTCATTCACTATCCCTTTTGCCTCTTGCTGTTGTCAAGGGTAATTTGGGGTCCCCAGAACCCTGGCTTCACTATGATAGCAGCAGACTCAAGTATCATCTTTGAAATTCACTGCTAGCCTGTAAGTCCACCATCTTAGTCATTGGGCGGAGCTTGGGAAGACCCTGACTATGATGCTTTTGTAGCTTGTAGAGCAGTAATGATCTAGGTCTATGCTCTCTTTCCGCAGAGTAACAGATCTGGAATGTCCAGAGTTTATTAATGTATGTAATGCAGGGCCTCATAGCCACAATGGCTCAACTTAAACTTGGGCTTTTTTGTATTTATAGTGATATCCTAAATTTATAGTATGTTCTCCTATTTCCATCCTCATGACAGGTAGTGACAAAGGTCTGAGAATTCAGAGATATGTAGTACTGTTCCTCAGCGGAGAAAGGCTTCCCAAACAACTGGTGAACTCCTGTGTATTATACAGATCAGTGCAAAATAATTTCTGAACATACTTAATTATTTAGGTGGCACCCTTGCTCACAGACTAGGTTTGTGAGAACAGCCATAGAGTTTTTAAGTCTGAGAAAAATGAAGTAAATATGAAAGTGTTATCAAGGACGGAGTAAAAATTTGTGAAAGACAAATTCCAGAAAGGGCTACCTGTTAAATTCTCATCGAAAAATGCCAAAATTTACGCATTTGCATGGTCATAAACATGTGATATCCTTCTGAATGGAAAGGAATAGGGGTGTCACCTCTGAATTAAGAGCTGATTTAGTAGCTTGGTTAATAGACAGTTTAAATATGGAAATTCTCTACAATGGACTTATCTAAGTGGTGTAAATGAGAAGCCCTAAATAGAAATTTTGCAGTGATTTTGTTAGTTAGGCATGAAGGGTTTTCTGCTTAGGATGGATCAGAGGAGTGTGCAAAAGATGTGGAAGTGACTGACAGGATGCAGGCAGCAAATAGCAGGACATACAACAGAGAGCGTCTTCACTGAAAGTCAGGTAGTTCTTAGAGTAAGTGTGAAGTAAAGTTGGGTTCTGATTGCTTCATTGAGGTGATCAACACCAGCTCTGGCAACAATCAGTATTCCACATCACTGCCAACCCATAATTTTTGTGTTCCATACTTGAGATCTAATTTGATTATCTCTAATTATGCCCCATTCTCATGAAGCTGAAATTTTCAATTTTTTTGTACCAAGGATCAAACGCATGACCTATGCTTTCCAGGCAGGTGTTCATGACACTGAGCTAAATACGCAACTATGAAAATATTTTCTGTGTAGTATGGACGATATCCACATTGTTTCTGAGAAAGTGTTGAATATTGTTGGAATTTTTCTGTATTGTATGGCTATAAGTTTTTTTAAAAACTAACCAAAGGTATGTTATGCAGTCTCTTTTTAAGTTTCACTTTGTCTGTTCGGTGTCTCAATCAGGGTTTTCTATTTTAGACAGCTCTGTAAGTTAGGAAAGCCCCAAATTCAAGGAAGAAATCCTTCACCAGTCTCCCAAAATATATTTCTTATATTTGAATTGAAAGTGATCACTTGGTGACAGTGATGTTTAATTTACAGCTTGGGCCTGGTTTCATTTTATATACATATTTTTAAAATACAGCTGTTTTCCACTAACACTTGAGTTATTATTTATATACCATATTTGATGTTATTTATGTTTTGTTCTACAAAACCAAATTCATGTTTCAAAATGCTGCTTAAGTATATTAAGAACAAAGTACTCATTGGCCTAAATGAGATTTGAACAGACATCATCTGTAGTCTATCAAAGTGATTACTGAGATTTTTTATTTAATTTTGAAATTGGTAAAATAGAACAGAACAAGGCAGCTTAAGATCAACTAAGATCACACAGTGGAATTGGTACACAACTTCACAACAGGTTACTGGGATAACAGTAATATGTATCACAGTATATTTTGTTATCTTTATCATAGTTGTTCTTTAATCACATATATCAAAATGAGATGAAATGCAGAACATTATAGAACTTATCAAAACAGAATATTGAATAGAGCAGTACCATTAATCAGAATAGAGTGAAACAATAATAAAAACATTTTCCTTCAAGGAGATAGTAGAAGGAAGTCCCCCTTATTTGCTATGGTCTACTTCCCAGGAGATGCTCAGATTTCTGGTTCCCATTTGCTAATGTGGGGTGACAGGAGAAGAGGGATAGGGAAGTGGGATGTTTGATTCTAGGTGGTGCATCATTAGGTTCAGTGTTGCTTACTAGGGAGACAGGCTGGTTGTTTGGTTTCACAGCACCCTAAGTTCCAACGTAGAATGGATCTTAGGAGCTGCTGCTGGTTATCCCCCTGGAAGGGCTGCAGTTTTCCAGACTGCCATCGCTGACCAGGAGGGGAGGTGCTTGCTTGGCTTCCCAGGCAATTGATGAGACATTTATCTGCCTCTGTGCTTTGTGGTTGCTGGTCCTGCAGGCTTCTCACTGTGAGCTCTGCTTTAGAGAAAGAGCACAGGGAATCTTGCCATGACTCAGCACAAGAATCAGTGCTCCTATTTGGCTGTTATATTAGCAGTGAGTTGCAATCTAGTATCAAATTTGCTGTCTTCAAAAATGTATATAAACACAAAATTAACAAAAATGACATGGATTTAAATTTGAACAAATCAGTCTTCATTCAGCTGTTTTGTTTGGCTTTATTTGTTGAGTTTAGTTTTGTTTTATTGAGACAAGCTTTCTGTATGTATATCAGCTGGATTTGAACACCCTATAGAGCCTATCATTGGCCTGACATCACTGATGCCTTCCTGTCTCGCCTTTTGAGTGCTGGGATTATAGATATGCACTACCACACTTTGCTTTTGATTCAGATTTGTAGGAGAGAATTTAAGATATCGCAAACCTGGGGTCTCAAGCTTCCTTTGAGAAATATATGTATGATCCTTTAGGTGGCGGTGATCTTTGAGGATGTGGTTGTGAACTTCAGCAATGAGGAGTGGAGTTTGCTGAGTCCATCCCAAAAGAATCTCTACAGAGATGTGATGGGTGAAATCTTTAGGAACATGGCTGCAATAGGTAAGGATGAATTGTTTTTGGCACTCATGCTGTCAGAATATTGTTTGTTGCTCATTAGTGCTGTTTTGTTAAAAAGAATATGAAAATATTTTTAAAAATAGCTCAGACCTGGACACATTATATCATAAATCTAAACAAAATCTATTAATTTGTATGTATTACTCAACTGAGTCCTGGTATTTCTATGTCTACAATTCAGGAGGAATTGGGGATATCCAGGAAGCTGAAAAAGAATGCAAAATTTACTGGAGATACTTAAGGTAATTCACACTCACAAGGAGAGGAATGTTCTTGCAAAATTTAGGTATTTGCCCAATTATCTGGAGAAATTTGGAGTTCAGCAAGGTGTTGAGTCATTTTATATACCAGCTGAGAGGCCACACAACTTACTGTTGGATTTTTATTTTTAACTGATGTACCATGATCATCCTTTTGTTTTGATTCACTCTATTCTGTTTTATTTCATTTGGTTTTATCCTCTTGACAATTAAAAAAAAACCACTTTCTTGCAAGGCATGGTGGTGCATGCCTGTAATCCCAGCACATGGGAGGGTTAGACACGAGGATCACAGGGAGTTCAAGGCTAGCCTGAAATACTTGTTGAGTCAAGGTCAGCCTGCAGTACATAGCAATACCTTGTCTCAAAGGAAAATAAAACAAACAAACAAACAAATAATTTTTTCTTCTTTTTTATTTTAATGTAGCACAGGTAGATATTAATAAAGTATGGAAACGCTTTTATAAATAGATTAATTTTTTTCATAACAGAATAGTGGTTAATACACTGTGTTCAATGATCACAGTGATTTCTGTATGAGCTATATGACCATGCACTTTAAAACTTTGTTTTTTTTTTTTAATTTTTGAGATAATCTCTAAATAATTTACTCAGCTCTCCAAGTTGGGTTTAAACTTGTGGTCCTCCTTCCTTACTCTCCCTGAGTGCTGGGAGTACAGGTATAGGATATCTTCCTTTGGTAATTCACAATAATTATTAATTTTTGTGGGGTATCATGTGCTTTTGATCTATGTCTCCTTTATAGAATCAATCCAGTTAATGTGTCTACCACCTTACTAACCTACAAATACTTTCAGAGTGACTACAACTGCAAATCCCATTGTTTAGCAGTTTTGAAAGCTATCCTTTCTATTAACTGTGGTCACCAGGCAGTTTAGTAATCATTGAAAATTTCTTCTCCATTCTTAATAAGACTTTATATTCTGGGATGAAAATCCTCCTTTCCCCATCCCTCATGGAACTGATAATTCTTTAAAATCAAAGTGCCCAAGAAAGATGTGGAGGCTCAAGCTGCTTGGGGCACACTACTCTCCAGAAAGAACAGGTGATGGTGTTCTGCAGCCCTTCATCTTGCTCCCATTTTTTTTCCTTAACTCAATTCTGGGAATTGAATGCAGGCCCTTGCACTGAACTACAGTAAATTCTGTTTTCAAATTTCTGTTTTATTTTGAGTCAAGGTTTGCATAAGTAAGTACACTGCTGAGACACCAATCTTGGCCATAGATTCTTACATGTTTGTGTGTGAACACACATTGATGTCAGAGACATTTCATTTTCAAAACCAAGATCTTCCATGCACACATCCTTCTCTCATCAGTGTATTACTTCGTGATCAGATTCCTTTTCCTCTTCCATTGTGGGCAGAGAGAGACTGAGCTCAGCATCCCTGCAGCTTTCCCTGGTTCTCGTGACCCACTCTGATGCCTTGAACTCTCTATGTGGAGTGTAGCAAGGCTCCCAGTTTCCTCCTGCTTCAATCAGTGCTGTGAACCACAGTCTTAAACAGAAAGCTTGAAAAGTTATGCGGATCTCTGTGGGGGATAAATCTCTATTGTGAGCATTGAAATGTCTGTGGACACCTGTGTAGAGCTGTGATGGGAGCTACTGGACAGGGCTCTTTTCTTCACACCATGTTCTCCCTAGTGATGTTCAGCACTTGCCTTAAAACCTGCCAATCAGATGGGGACACAGCACGTGTCAGGGAGGTGTGCTTGCATGAATCAGCTTTGGGAAGCTCAGCATTTTCTACATTTGTTTACATGTGGTGATTCTCTTTTGAATTACAAGAATTTTTCATCTTTCACAGAATGGACTCATTACACCTCTTTGTCACTTCTAATACAAACTATTTATCTGCCTGCTGCTTGTAAGCAAAGATTTCTTATTGTGGATTCTACATTATTCTTGGTTCTGTTTTTCAAATGTAAAGAATCAGATCTTTCTCTCTCCCTTGTACCACTGAGATCATGGGAAAACTTTTCCAACATGAAAAGATGAGTAGATAAACAATAATCTTCACATTTTATCTGTACACTTTGGTCTACCTGGGATTTTCTCTTCTATTGAAGAGCAATAGCAGCCAGTGTTCCTCTAGGAATATTTGACCAAACATAATCTGATGCATGAATATTAAAGAGCCACAGTACTAAATTTGAGGGCAAAAATGTCAGAGTGGGTGGGGAGTAGCAAGTGAGAACAAGGATATGGAAGTTCCCAAACTGAGCAGAGTGCTGGAACTCAATGGATGTGGAAATTGTACAAATTAGTGATGTGATGATGTGCTACTGAATTGAATATGTTGAAATGCATGATATCTTAACTTTTAATTAAAATTACCTTAGAATTTGATGTTGACAATAATTATAGACATACGAGTAAACATCAAAACTGAAAGAAATACAAGTAGAGGGGTTTCAAGGGGATGGGAAGGGAAAAGCAGGTGCTTTGCAGGACTTGCCCCTGAGTTCAAGACACCTTTCATGGTGTGGTGAAAGTGCCAGTTATGGAATTGATTAACAGGGTGCCTGACCTTAGTTTTCACTTTGATCCCAGATCTGGTGAGGTCACTGGAGGTGGGGATGACCAAAGCTCTGCAGTTGGGACTTGAGGTTGGTCATGTAGCAGCCCTGCATCCGCAGAAGGAGAACAATCACCAAATGTCCTTGCTCCTTGCAGGCCCCAGAACTTCCCAATGCCTGTCACAAAGAATTCTGTGCACAAATCCACCCCAGCAAAGTTTCTCATTCAGCTTTGACCAACTCATTTCTGCATGCCTCAGGGTTGCAGGAGGTCCCAATACTGGCAGTCTTTTTCTTTGACAAGTGTTCCATGCACTCCCCAAAGGCTCACAGGCCAAAGCCAAAATCTTCTGAAGACAGTGATTATTTTCAGTGAGCTCAGGTTGGTCCAATTCAGCTGGGACATCTTGTAGAATTCCACACCAGCCTCGTGCTTCAATTGCAGAGAGCCCAGCCCAGCCTTCTCTCTGCCTTGAATGGAACAGTGCTGGTCCAAGAAGCCTTCCCCTGCTGATCGTAGTCCCTAAAAGTGCTGTGACCACCTGTCCTCTGTTCTTCAGGAAAGCATGAAATCCATCTTCCTTTTTCACCCTCGTGGTGTTGTCTCTGTGAGAAAGAGAATAGGGTCTGCAGTGTTACTCTACTTGTGCTTACTCTACAGGGTTGGTGTACTGTAAATATCTGTGAAGTGAGTGATCAGACGGAGTGTGTTCTGCCTGCTATTCCTTCCTCTTCACTTCATATCGGGATGCATACTTCCATTCTGTGTGCCTTATGGGGACACCTCTTCCCCTATTATATGTTCACATATACAGAGGCCAGGAAGTTAGGCAAATTCACAGTAATGTGGGTAGAACCTGATCTGTTCTTTAGAGGGACTTGTGTCCTGGATAACATGGAATCACAAGAGAACAGTGGCTACATTTGGTCTGGTCATTGCATCATGGTCACAGTCTAGTAAATTGCTGGTTAAAGGCACTCACCATCTCCTTTTATGATGTCTGTGTGAACCTGTGTCCTATGGTATCACCCAGAGATTCCTGCTGTGGATACCTTGGTAGCCCATGGAACGACTCTATGGTGTCCTTCACAATGAAGAGAACAGCTTCACCCAAGTGACAGATCCATGGTAGGAGGCAAGGCTTCTCCAAGGCTAAGAAAAACCAGCAGTGCTGACAGGGTCACAGCTCTGAGGAGAAAGATCTGAGTTTAGACCCAAATCCTCCTCCTGTCTTCCTACGTAAACCTAGACAAGACACCCTCCCTCAGGTCTTTCACAGAGTGTCCCCATGCACTATAGAGGTCATCCTGGCATCTACTTCCTAGGGACATTATCACCAGTCTGAAATGACAATTGTAATGCCTGGTAGCTGGTGTCTTGTGTACATAGTATACAGAATTAGAGGTTAAATCCAGGAATGGGTGCAATGAACGTGGAATACAATGCTCCTGGTGGTAGAAATGACACTGACCTCCTGGACATATTCCCTGGAGGCATTGTGAGGGGGCAGACGTTCTTCCATTCAATCATCTTTATGTTCCCTAAGCATCACAATCTCTGCTATGTACTGGTGCTATGGCCTCGAGTCAGGAACTCAAACAGGCTATGCAAGCACTATGGATGGAGTTGCACCCCCAAATCTTCTGGCATTGCTTCTACACTCGCACCTTCGCAAATTAGCACTCCTATGACCTGACTCCTACTCAATAGCTGACAGCTGACCTCCTCATGCAAAAAGCTGAGTAGCCCATTCCCTACATTATGGGCCTCACTTAGTGGATTATTTTTATTATTACTATTCTTAGTGTTGTTATTTTGCATTAGCAGTGCTGAAATTGAGCCCAGGGCTTCATGCATGGTAAGCAAGTACACTATGCTGAGCTCTCTCCCCAGCTCCTGACTCACTGTTAAATAACTGACAATGGCAGACATCATGTGATGCGAATACAAAGGTTCACGCATTAAAATAACTGTTATACATCTTCTGTTCTTTCCCTCTTATGTTCTCTCTTATATTTTAGTATTTATTTTTCTCCCTCTCTGGATCTCTGGCTGTGGGGAAGTCACTGCTGTCTCTGAAGCTTGCAAGAGGAGAGGCTGATGAGCTTTGAGTGAGAAAAGGGAAAACAGTCCAAAAGGAATCAGGCTTTTGCCTTGGGTCCTGCCTGTAAGAAGGGACAGAGCCTGAGAGCAAATTTTGCCCTATTGCCATCTCTCCTGAGCCTGTCTTCACAAAGATATGATGGTAGCAGACCCAGTGAAACCTCCTGGATTCCTGATACACAGAAACTCTGAGAGAGCAGAGTATATCTCTTATATGATCTGACCTGTCTTCTATCACACATGTCTTGTCATATTTTGAAAATGTATGTAATGAGTGGACAGAATTTGACCTCTCGGCCTTATTTCACCAATCATAATCATTAATGATTATGTACAGTGAGATTACTGTACAGTGTTTTCCTATGGATTTTCTTTGGTAGGTTCTCACTTCATGGTTTGCTGTGGTTTGTTTATTCATTCAAATGTTATTGTATATTCACATTGCAATTTTCAGTTGTTGGAAACAAAGTTGAAGTGAATATCTTATAAAATTCTCTTCATGACATAGAGGATTGTACGCACAGAATCCTAAGATAGTCAGATGAGTTAACCTGAAATTAACTGCCAAAAGGGTATCTGAAGTGAATGTACCACAAGCAAGACAGAAGAAATTTGCTTCGTGCACTTCCTCACCAATACCAGTGTGTTTTGAACAAAAATGAAAGTCTCCTTTGTGCTCTTCAAAACATCAACAGGGTTTCTCTTGTGGGATGAATATTCGCTTACCTGATAATTGACAATGATAGGAGGCATGTAGAAACTGGAAAGGGTTCATGTGATGGCCGAGGGCATTTTGAAGGCCTTAGAAGTGATAGAATTGTGAGTCCGCTGAAGGACTTTGAATCATAACTGGCTCCTGTGGAAGTCACACTGCATGATCCAGCTAATATTGACTTCTCATGAAGTTAAGGCCCCATAGCTAGTACAGTTCTTGTGAGAGTTCCCTGGTATTGCATGACAGGCCTATGACTTGACAGAAGATGGAGGTAGAGGAGCCCCTAGCCCAAGCAGAGAGACTCAGGGGACTGTTCCTCTCTAGCCATAATACATGTGTACAATCTAGACAGCTTTGTAATATGGGAGCGGCCAAATGAGCTAAAGCAAAATGTCAGTGAAACAGTCCCACCATGGATGTTATACCTATGGGAAAATGACAAAAAGAAAATGCAAAATGCAATCTCAAACATCTATTCCATCAGGAGCAAGACCAACTGACATTGAAATAGATGACTTTAAAAGTCATAAATCAGAAACTTCAAAAGATAGCAAATGAAGTAAAGAAACAGATCCATGAAGCTATAGAGGAAGTCAAACTGGAAATAATGTCTCATGTAAAGAAATAACAGATGCAGCAACTGTAGTAAACAAGTTTCTCAACATAGCTAGAGAAGAAACAGATAAAACAAAAAATACAGGAGCATGGTAAATTGAAACTATGAATGAACAATTTAGAAAACAAGCAGAATCTATGAAACATATGCAAAGAGATATTCAAGCAATAAAAAAATTGAAAGCTGGCAAAACCATTTAAATGAAGCGGAGGATAGAATTTCATAATTTGGGACAGTATTGCAGGGAGTGATCATGAAAGTGTAGAACATATAAAAATAGCAAAGCATCATGAAATGACAATCCAGCAGCTTCAACATGATGCCAAGAGAAGCAATGTAAGACTAATAGACATCAGTACAGATGCAGGAGTCAATGCAAATGGCATAACTAGGCTATTCACACAAAAAATAACAGAAAAATTTCCAAACATGAAGAAAATTCTGATATACAAAAAAGTGAGACACACAAAGTGCAAAACAGTCACAACAAACATAAGTCTATGGTCAAACATATAATAATTAGGATCCTAGACATACAGCTTAAAAAGACAATACTAAAACTGTTAGAGTAAAGACACAACTCACCTGTCCAGGAAAGGCTATGATTACTATTAAGGCAAACTTTTCAGCACAAACCTTCAGGTTAAGACAAGCTTGGAGTGAACAATTTCAAGCCCTAACAGAAAACAACTTTTATCCTAGACTGATGTACCAAGAAAAAGTGTCTTTCAAATTTAATGGAGAAACAAGATACTTCGATGACCAAGAACAACTGAAGAAATTCATGTCCACCAAACCAACCCTAGAAGGATTACTGAAAGACATGCTAGATAGAAATAAAAAGGACCACAATCTCCAGAACAACAGAAAGAAATGACCAGGCTGGGTAAGAAATTGAACAAGGGAGAAAAGCAGGAAATCAACAACAGGAATACAACCTGGCAATGTCAAGCCAGTACATATCAGTGATATCCATAAAGGTAGATGGGCATAACTCACCTATAAAAAGAAACAGGCTGACAGAATGGATCAAGAAACAGGACTCCACAATATGCTGTATACAAAAAACACATCTTACTCGAAATGCATAGATTAAAAGACAAAGGATGGAAAACAGTTTTCCATGAAACAGAAACCCAGAAAAAGCAGGGTAGCTATTGTGTTTGTGGAACATGTAAACATTAAACCTAAAATGTTTAAAGGAGATAAAGAAGGCAACTACATATGTGTAAGTGAGAAACTGCAAAAGGAAGAAGTACAAATATATATGCACCAAATACAGGAGCACCCAACTATATAAGGCAAATACTAATGCACTTGAAAAACCAAATACAAGTACATAACTGCAATAGGAGACTTTAACACCCCACTGTTAAAGATAGACCAATGAGACAAAAAGTCAGCAAAGAAATAACAGCACTGAATAATACCTGTGAGCAAATGGACTTGAAGGATGTTTACAGAGTGTTCCACCAAACCACATCATAAGTTATATTAGAATACACATTCTTCTTAGCTCTACATCGGACCTTCTCCAAAATAGATCATATATTGACAAATACAACATGCTTAACTAAATGCAAAAGGAACAAAATTGTCCCATGCATAATATCAGACCATATCTCAATAAAATTGGAAATCAATGGCAAAAAAGTGCAAAGCCTTCAAATACATGAAAATTAAATAACAACTTTCTGAATAACCAGTGTGTTACAGATGAAATTAAAGGGCAAACAAAACAATACTTACAATACAATGAAAACACAAATACAACATACTGTAACCTATGGAATGCAACAAAAACAGTCCTCAGGTTTTTAACCTCCATTGGGCAGGCAGGGCAGGAAAGTAGAGGAAGACAAGGGGCTTTCTCTGCCAAGAGAGAAAATATAGAAGGACAAGGGGCCCGTCCAGCTGTAAGTGTTACACCCACTTCTGAGCCTGTATCTTGAGGCCAGAGAGGAGACAGCTATTTTGATCACTTTGCTAGAAATCAGGAGTCTGAGCAGAGCTACAAAGGCTGGACTTGGGAGCCCAACTGAGGGATCCTCCAGAAGATTTGCCTGCATTTTGTTTTCACTTTCTGTTCCATGACTTAGTCATCATCAGCTGTGGCAGTGTGAGTTCACGTGTCTTCCCAAGTGAGCTGCTTCTGGGAATCTTGGGTAGGCAGCACACAGTGAAATCTCTATGTGTCTCTGTTAGGTTTTGCACAGAGCAAAGTATAAAAGTGCAGTTCCCATGATAGTAAGGTTGGCCCCAAAATTCCATTAGTGAGGTCTTAGTTTGAGGACAGCTGATGATTTGATTGTCAGGTTTGCATGTGCATGAAGGACTCAGTGCTGGCCAGGTAGAGTGCGTCCTTCCTGTACGAGGTTTTTCATCAGTTGTGCTTTTATACCCACATATCAGAAGTGGATTTCTTGCTTTGTGTTTTGCTTATAAATTATCGTAGTTTTATTACTACTTATTTACAGTGTGCACTGATTACGTTTTTTATTAGGTCCATGGCACATGTGATGCATAGAATGGAAATTAGGCCCTACCTTGTGCACAATGGTGCAGTCCATCAACTCGGGACTGTTCTCAATGCTGTGGGCATTGAGAATCTAGTCCAGGGTCAAGCCATTGCCAGCACAAAGCACTGCTTTGTATGGATTGTTCTTTCTTTATGATCATTGCAGTGGGTATGATGCAATATTTGGAAGCTAAGTCCAGCCCTAAACCTAACTCTAACCTGAACCCCAAATCTAACTAACCCTAAAAAGTCACTACCAGCATTCTCTGGGGAAAGAAAACTTGATGGCATTGATGTGGGAAATGTAACATAAGTTAATTATAAGGACATAAGATCACTAGTGGCTGGGGTGGAGCAGCAAAGGAAAGTAAAAAAAAAAAGCATTGTGTAAAAATTTGAAGAGCGTTCTGGAATTGGACAGTGGGGAAATCCTCACAACATTGAGAATACACTGAATGCCAGCAAGCTGATTACTTTAAACTTCATTAAAATGTTAAATTTTATTTATTTTGTTCTGTCACTAACAAATCTGAGAAATAAGAGTAGTGATGAATACAATGATAAATACAACTGGAAGAGAGGGGAATGGCAGGGGTGGGTCAAGAGCTGCCCACAGGTAGAACTCAAGAGATGACTCCTGCTGTGGAGCACCCAGGAGGTCCAGCTCTGCAGCTGATGGACAAGGGGATCCAGGTACTGGCTCTTGCTGTGGGGCCAGAGCTGGTGAGGGAGCTGCAGGTGGAGCTGGCACAAGGTCAGGAGGTGCAACTTATGCATGGACTGAAACTGGCCCTGTAATTTCAGGAAGAGAAAATATCACCAACTGTCCATGGACTTCTTGGGGCAAACCATTCCCACTGCCTGTCAGAGGCAGCTGTGTGCACCAGCTCAGCCCTAGCAAAGCCTCCCAGACTACATCCCCACATTGACTGCTGAGGATCTCATGCTGGGTCACACAGCATTTAGGCACTTTGCTGAGTTCCAATGCATATCCCCTGTCCACAAGCCCATAAATTCTGGAGCTCAGGCCTGGGAGGTTCAGGGTGCTCTAGCTGTTCCTGAAGAAGCTTAGCCTTGGGATCTACATGGAAGTACAGTTCAAATGAAGACTCAAGCATAGAAGATGTGGATCTGGGGCAGAAGGGAGCCAGCTGAGTGAGAGGCCTGATATACCTAGGGAACTCATCTGTGGGAGGGGTGTAAGCTTTTTGCCCAGTCTGTAACAGCATCCAGCCACAGCCTCTCCCACCCACAGTGGGGCACTTTGGGCCCAAGGAGCCATTAGAGGCTGAAGAAGTCTCTGTGAGAGGGAGACCTTGCATAGTTGTATCACACTTGTACTTTCTGACACCTCTGCTTGCCCCTCCCCATTACAGTAAGCTTGGTGAAGGCAGTGACTGCTATATGCCATTTCATTGCACTCAATGGATCAGGGCTGCTGCTCCACGAATATTTGAGAAGTGAGAGGTCAGTTGGTATCTGTCTTGCCTCTCTGCAGTCTCTAGCTTAGGCAGTGATCCATTGCTTACCCACTTATGCATTGTCTGTACCCACACTGAGTGAGGCCTGGGGTCTAGAAAAATGGCTTTTAGGTGAGCAATATTTTTTCTGCTGCAAATGGTGACTCTGTGGCCTCCAAAGAACACTGTAACTCAAAAGGGCAGGAGTTGCATCTGCTCTGCTTACAAGGTCACGGCCAAAACCCAGAAATGTGTCTGCACACAGTGTGTCTTTATGTGTATTTCTAGCATAATTAAACCTATTTGCTCTTCCATGATATCTGACAGTCATGGATTCTTTGCTGTACTCAGGGTTTCCTGTGTTGAATAAACCCTGAGGCCCATATAGTGACACTCCAATCTCCTTTCCAAAGAATAGAAAGCTTCTCCCAAGTATTGGTCAGTAAAGGGGATGGAAGATCATTCACGGGAATCAGCACAGCCTCTACTGTAGGTCTTCATGGGGCCATGCCACAGCTAACCACTTTGCATGGAGCCCCCATTTCATCCCCAGTGACCCTGAGTTCTCAATGCACTCAGCACCTCATCGTTCAGCATTGTAAACTGGGGTTGAGTGATCAACTTGCACATGGCCAGGACTTGAATCTGCAGGTGGCCAAGTCTCCCTGGGCTGCTAAGGTAAGAACTCACATTCTCAGCTTTGGTGCCTACAGGTCTGAGATGTCAGCCATGGAGGAAGCCAGAGAGGAATGGCTGGACCTGGGGCAGCTGTCCAGGAAGGCTAAGTCTGGAGTCTCCTTCAGGCTGTGAGGTCCATCTGCCTGCACCTGGCTTGCTGTACAGACATCTGCCAGGCTCTCTGCTGGTTGACTTCCAATCTGTGATGAGACAGTGGGGAGACATGGAATTGGTGTCATGCACATGACTTTTCAGAAGGGTTGGAGCTGAAGCAAAGCCCACACTCTAAATTGTCCACAGAGGCTTGTGCTACAGGGCTCACTAAGGAATACTACCATGATCACATCACCTTGATAGAGGAGAGGCAGAAAAGAAGTCTATGCATTAACAAAATATATGAGTTTTAAGACGGCCTCCAATTTTAGAGATGAGAAAATGGAGGATCATTCTAGATGTCCAGATCCATTAATGAGGCCCCACAGAATGTTCCCCAGTTTCCTAATAGAATGTCCACAGGAAGGAACTAAGCTATTCTTCCATAGCCATGGAAGGTGAGCAGCTGTGTTAACTGTTCTTTTCTTGTAGTCATTTAGCCCTGAGGCTTCTATGAAAGGAAATGCGGTGCCTGAAAAATTCCTGTAAGAGAAGCACCAGAGAAATGGACAGAGTGGACTGACATTTGAGGTGAGCACATCTCTGGTGAGTTGATGATGTGTAAGAGCTGGGGATAGGATGGAAAGGCAGCCAGCTAATGGTCCATGGACATCAGGCCTAGGGCTGAAAATGAGATACAAGTGCAGAATGCAATCATGCCAAAAAATGAAGTGACTTTGTGTTTGTGTCCCATTTCCCCTTCTCCACCAATGTGTGTACAATGACCTTACCTGTGACAAGGTAGACACTGAGTAGAGAGCATATGGTATTTGAACACTTGGAGTCTAGATTCCTTGAGAGCAGGACCACAGGCACAGTGTTTGACAAGTCCTGGATGGATGTGCTTAAACGGTTAATCTGACCCTAAATTCCCCTCAGTACTCTATGGGCTGCTATACAGTCCCTTCTGATGACACACCCTGCACCAGAGCATATATCTGTTGTTATTCTGGGTACCATGTCTTTAGCAGGGACATGTCACACAGGGCCCAGGGGCCAGCTCCATGCCCATGTCCTGTGTACAGCTCTGTTGGGCCAGAGCCCTGAAGCCTGGAGAAAGCCTGAGGCTCTGAGAAACCACAGGATTTACTCTGTTAAACAACATAAACTTATGTTCCTCAAAGACAAAAAGCACTATCCCAGACTTCTACCCAGAAGGACAGGAGATGAATCTGGAGGCTGTGGATAAACATGGCCACTGCCCTTCTCCTCCTGCCAGCCCTGTCCTAGATGGGAATGTGAACATGACAGTGGCCCAGGCTCAGTTTCCCTGTCCCTGCCCAGGAGCATCTGCCTTCAGTGCCTGCCCTCAGACCCCCTCACACTGATGACCTAGGGAGGGAATTGTTTATGCAGACTTACAGTGGTGGCCAGGCCTAAATAGCCTTGTCCTGGAGTCTGTGTCTCTGAGTGGCTGGTGGCAGAGGCTAGGGACATCTGGCCTATGCTCCCTCTTCTGTCTGGGTGCCTGGGCACTGGGCCTGGTGAATCCTGTCCTGTGCTGCCTTTGATGGTTGGGCAGTTCCCGGTGAGCACCTGAAGTATCTTGGCTGAATGAACCATCCTCTCACTTGTTCCCAGGTATTTTTCCCATGGCGAGTCCTGAGGCTGGGGTTTTGAGGCCTGGGAAAGCAGCATAACATATTGACTGATCACTCTCTCTAGCCAAGTGCCTGTGAAGGCAAACTGTCACCAGACCAAGGTGCTTGGTGACCAGATCCTTCAGAGTTCTGTTTAGATCTGTTGCCAAGCAAATGAGGTCATACGCTAGGGTCCATAGCTGGGCTGCCACCTCTAATGCCCAATTTATTTTTATAAATCTGTTCTCCATAGAAAGAGCAGGTGAAAAACTGGAAAACTGAGTGTGGTTTTACACTTTGCTACACTTTGAAAATTTAAATGCAGCAAACATGTAGATGCTTCAGATGTATCAGGCATGGTGCTAAGCACATAATTCCATCCAAAGGGTCCCTTGTCTCTGAAGATGAGGTGTTTAGTGTCTTCACTTAGAGATATGTCATATTTTCAGGTGACTTCCTTTCCTGGGCATATGGTAGTTTCATTTCAATTCCATTAGGAAGCATGGAGATGTTCCCAGATTGTCCATAATATTTTTCCTTGAAGGATGTGAATGTTTCATGTTAAAACTTCTGCATGTCCAGGGGAGGAGGATTCCTAGCAAGTCTTCCTCTCACATGCCTATGAATGATTACTTATGAGTCCTTGGATGTTTACCTCAGCCACGCACTGTAGTTCTCCATACTATGACAGCCTGTGAGGGGGGACAGCAGGTGGTGAGAGCAAGGGAAGGCTTTGCAAGTCCATGAACATCAATGCCCCGTGTGGATGAAGGACACATGTGTGTCACTCCTGGGGAACTTGTCTGCTAGCAGCTGCTATCACTTCCTGTCCTCCCATCCCAAACAGACCATGAGCTTTGTGTCCCCCCTGGGTAGTTTGCCTTTCCTGTAGGTGATGGTTCTGAGCCTGTTTAGTGGCAATACTCTTTGCTTGGTAAACTTCATGCAGTGTCTCCATGCTGGGCTCCTCCTGTGCTGTCACTACCTGCTATTATGGGGATGAACCAAACAACTGCAACTTGTTCATGCATGTGTCATCTATGTGCTGATGGGCATTTGTTCTGTTTATGGCTTGATTCTTGAAAGCAGGGTACCACAGCCATTTTTATTCATGTTCTTGTGTGTATATACACTTTTATTTCAAAGAAAAGTGCTTGAATGTGAAATTACTGGATCATATTTCTGTTCTATGGCTACCTTAGAAATTCTTAAAGTATCTTTGGAAGCAGTTGATTGAAGCAGAGTGAAATGGTTGGTTTTTGTTTTGTTTTGTTTTATTATGCTATACTATGCCATGCTATGTTATGTTCCACTATGTTATGTATTGGTTCGGATTTTGAAACTCCTTCAGCATGTTTTCAGTGCTTTCTGATTTGACTTTGAATAATCAACCTGAGAAAATATAAGAATATAACATAATCTGACTAATTTTGCTTTGGAGAAAATTTAAATAGGAAAACCCAGTGAGGGATGTTGGTGCACACCTCTCATTCCAGTACTCAGAAGGTTCAGGCAGGGGGATTGTAGTGAGTTTGTGGTCATCCTGGGCTACAAGGTAAGATGAAGACCAGCCTGAACTGCATAGTAAAACCCTCTCTAAAAACAAAATAAAAGAAAAAAAGAAAGAAAGAAAGAAAAAATAATATAAAAATGAAAAGTTGAAAGTCACATGTCAATTGAGAAATCAAATCTTTGTGAGGTTTTCTTGTATGTGTTTTAGTCAACACAACTAGCATCAGATTTACCATCATGTAGGCATTGATGTTCTAGCTGGTGTTTCATTGTTTTAATTTTTTTAAATTTTTTACTGAAATGAGTGCAGATATGCTACTTAATATACCGTCTTAGGATATGAGTAGCTCAGTATGAAGAGAATTTGATCATTCTTATTTTTTCTATCCTAAATTTATATTTTGAACAAGAATTTGATAAAGGGATTACTACCTTTTTTGAAATAATAATAAGCATCTTATAAAGATACTCTTTTTCAGTGTATAAAATGGTAAAAAATATTATAGATTAATAGTGGTTAATGTACCTTGCACTGGGATTTCTGGAATTTCTAAATGATGGATAATTTCATACATTTGTAAAATTATTTACAAATTTTAACACATGGTCTCACTAATTTTCTAAGTTTCCCAGGCTAGGCTTAAATGTTTCCTCATTTTTTCTCACCCTCCCAGAGTGCTGGGATTACAGGTGTACATTATCCTGCATTGGCAATTGATACTAATGTTTTGTATTCATGGAATAAAATGTTCAGCTTTGGTTTTTAGACACTTTGCAGAAAGAGTCGATCTACTTAAGCTATCTGTACCTTTCTAGCCTGCAGTTTCTTTCACAGAATAAGACTGAAAATCCCATTAACAGTGTTTTAGATTCTCTGCTTTTTAACTGTGGTCAGCATGTGCTTCACAGCATCACTCTAATTGCCTTCTGCACTATGACTGAGGTTTGGTGTCCTTGAAGCACATTCTCTTTTTATTTGATCCCTCCTGTAATTTGATTATTGTTTGAATTCAGACCCCCAGAAAGGTGTGAAAGTTAAAGCTACTTGGGGCACGCTGTCCTCCAGAAGGCCAGGCCAGTGTAAAACATTATTTTCCCTGCAGTCCTACTTTCCAAGGGTTTGTTTTGGTTTTTGGATATTAATTTTTGTTTCCAATTTTTGCTCTGTTCATCAGTGTGTCTGTCCCTGATGTCTGTGGGTCAGTGACATCAAAGGAAACAACACATTCATTAAGGGTCATATTTCATTTTACTTAGAGATGTAGCCATTTTCTTTGGTATCCTCAAACTAACCCTACAGTGTATATTCTTGTGACTAACTATTTTCAGTTATTTAGTCTTTTAAGCAAAATATTCTCATCATGCTGCTTCTACTGAAGGAAACTGTAGCAGCCATGAGCCCATCTCTTATTTCAGGCTCCATGCCTTGACCAGCCTACAGCGTCCCCATTTTCTGAACTGCTCCACAGCTGTGGTGAGTCCACATGCGGCAGTTGAGATCTGCACCTGAGTGGAAGACTTCAGTCAAATTGGGCTCTGTAACAGGATGACCTTCTTGAACAAAGGTCCCCTGAGGGAGATAAGGGGCCACAGGCCTGAAAGGAGGAGCTGTGGCAGCAGGGCCATTCCAGGCATCTCCTGTCCAGCCTGCAAGCTGTGCTGCTTTGCTGAGAAGCTCACTCATGGATTAGCAGCCCTGAATCTGGGCCTTTCTTGCCATGGTTCTGGCTAGGTGTCATGGTGTCCAGCACCTCTGCCTGGTCCATCTTCCCCACCTTCAGATCTCAATGGAGATTTGCACAGCTTTGGGCTTCCTCTTCCAGGCTGCCACTCTATGTAGAAACTACAGGTGTGAAATCTGTGACTATGAAACTCAACCTGTATACATTTAAACTGGAAATTCAACATCTAAGGCTTCATTATAAAGAATGAGGCTGACAACACCCATATTCTCTTCTTACTCAGCCTAGCTGTGAATAGTTAGAAACCACTGAATGTACCACAGCAGAGCTGCTGCATCAATTATAAAATTACAGCTACTGAAAATGCAGCAAGAAGGCCTTGTCTCAGGCCATGTCCCCGGTGTTACCTGAGATGACAGAGAGTTTATGGCCTGGCCCTCTCTCTACCCAGCAGTGAAGACACAGGGACCCATGCAGCAGGTAAGGACAGGAGATAGGGGCTCATTGATGGCAGACCATGATCCTGGGGGTATGCCTATTTCTTTTTTGTCCATTTTCTTATACCATTGAGTTAATTATAGTGCTCTATTCAATATTACTTCTATTCAGTTTAGTTAACAACAAATAGTAGCTAATATCTTGAATAGGTAAATGAAAATGGATGATTTAATTACATTATATACAATTAAATTCACAGTACATACTTCGAATATCTATGTGTGTGTGTGTGTGTGTGTAAAGGAGTCTTGATATTCAGAAAGGCAACACTCTGTTTATCACTATCTCTAACACATGAGGTCATGCAGAGCTCTTCCACGGTGCAGTGGTGCTAGAAGCCACCCTAGAAGCCACCGTGCACATCTGTGCCTGCTACTGCTAGAGGACAGCAAGAGATTTGGTTCAGTGTTTGTTCTTCTAGCAAGGAAGTCCTGAATCATCCTGCTTCCAGCAGCTCAGGGAGTGAGCAGCATGCAGAGGAGCCCAGCACTGCCTGCCTCACACCCCTTTCCCCCACTGTATCCATGATGCAGCCCTGCCAGGGTGCAGCCAAGACTCTGCCTCCTCAGCCCCAGGGTCCTCAGTTCCTGAGTCCTGGCCTCAGCCTCCACCAGGCTTCAGGTGCTGCCATGTGTTCAGCTGGCATAGTGGGTGATGCACACTCTCAGCCCCACATACACAAAGATCACTGACTACACTGACCCTTCCTGTCTGCAAATTTTGACTGATGCTTTGGCATTGGAACAATACACAAAATTGTCATTATCTTTTCTTTTTGTTCTTTTTTTAGTGGTTTCTTTCTTTATTTAAACATATATTTAGAATTTCATTTTGCAAAAATCCTTTGTCTGTCTTTTCATGCCCCAGTTAACTAAGCTCTTACAAATTTCTACTGCACTTCAAACCCATAAGCTTGAATGCTTAGAATCCAATCTGCAGCTTTGTAGCATGGTGTAAACAAAGCAGAAACTGAATTTGGGGATATTTCTTTGCCTTCTAGCACCTTGAACAGAAAACCTTGACTCGTGTGTTTTTACCTCCAAAATATAGGCTTCAGTACCAACTGAATCTGCCACTGACAAAATGAGTTTCCTGCATTTATTTCAAACAATCTCATTTCCCCTCAACTGGATAACCACATTGTCTAATCTTTCTTTTGCCAAAACTTGAAAAATAAGTTCCAGTAGACAAGAGGCTGCTACCCATCCTGAAATTGTGATGGGATTTTATGTAAACATATAGTCCAGCCCATACCCTGGCAGTCATGAGCTGAGAGAGGGGCAGATGGCTTGTGCAGATAGAAACACCTAGAAATAGTCAACCAGCAGCTGCAACAAGCAGGGAGCAGAGCTGCTGAGCCTTCACTGCTAGGTGATGGAATGGTGTGGTAGGTTTTGCCCTGGGTTTACTGATGTGGCTTGGTAAATCCAGGTTGTTGCGGGGATTATCCTTCAGTGGGATACTGTGCATTTTGTACATTTGTTGGCCATATGAGGAGATTCCCTTTTGCATTGCAAGTATTTGTCTCTTACCTCACAAAACAAATGGAGAAGCAATTCCAACCTCAAAGATGAATGTATTTAAGTTTTATTTATAAACTGGGATCTATTTGGGACTGTTGCCTTTATTCTCTTCCATTAATGCTTGGCCAAATAGAGCTGTGATGCACTGATGTGAAAACCTAGAGTACTAAATCACAGAGGCAGAAAGATCAGTGGTGGCTGGGGCTGGCAGGGAAGAGAGGGAAATGTGTCCAAATGGGAATGAAGTTGTGGGAAATGTTCTGGAACTGGGCAAAACTGATTGTTCATATTGAGAATGTGTGCATGCCACTGCACTGAGTATGCTAATTAAAGTGAATGACATCCTATCATTTGTTTAAAATTAATTTATGCCATAATATTTAAAAGGAGTATAGAGGTAAGGGCAAGAAAATGGAAAAAAATAGTGGAGGAGATGGGAAACTCAAGTTTTTGTGAGGAGCTGGCCTCAAGGGAGTTGAGGACCTGCCACCTGCTGTGGAGACCCTGTTAGTCATACCTATGAGCTGACAGATGGGCTTCCTGGTGCTGGCTCTTCCCGTGGTCCCAGAGCTGGTGAAGGCACTGGAGATGGATCAGGTGCAGACTCTGCAGATGGTCCATGAGCTTGGTGTGCAGCTGACCCTTCAACAGCAAAAGGGAAAAAAGATCAACAATTTCCCACGTTCCTTGCAGTGCAAACAAATTTCCCAGTGCCTTTCAAAGACAGCTCTGTGCACAAATCCACTATCCAGAAGTTTCTCACACTGCGTTCACCCACTGATTCCTGTGTGTCTCAGAGCTACAGGGTGCTCCCTTAGCCTTGTCCTCCTCACATACCCACAGACCTTACCAGTCCTCCTCACCCTTGTTTCTGCCTCAGTGTGTTCACAATGCTCAAGCTCAGCAAGGTGAAGCTGCATTGGAGGGTTCATGTGGGTTTGCAGCTGCTGCTTAGAGCTAAGAAGCAGGGCTGTGGTTCTGGAGGAGACAGGTGTGGGGAGATGAGTGTGAGGTCTAGTCCTCAATCCCAAACTGCTTGCCCAAGGCAACCTGCTGAGTTAGACACCTGCCTGCTGCTCCAGCTGTGGAGAGCCCAGTTCCACTCTATCTCCACCACCAGTGAATCAGTCTTGTTCCAGACAGCCCTGAGAGACTGAGAGATGACTCCATGGAGAGTCTGTGTACACTGGTGTGACCATCTCTCCCTTCTTCAAGGAAGCTTTACACACATCTGTCTAGTGCTCTCCACTGGCATGTTGCCTTCATGGGGGATAGAAAACTGTCTGCTATGGTATAGGGGTTGTCTTCCATAAGTATGTTAGAAGTGAGAGCACAGAGAGATATGTCCTGTTTCACCTTTCCTCAGTCATTAGATTGCTCAGAGACTTGCCACCCACTACTCTGTGCTTCCTCTGGGCTTCTCTTTCACTGTTGTGCATCCATGTCTAGGGAATCCAAGAGGGGTTCTTATGTACTATAATGTCAGTGATACATGATCTGCCATCCAGGATAGCCCCCACTAATGTGGAAGGTCAAGAGGGGAGTACATATATCTTTCCTGGTCATTGGATCATTGTCAGTGCCTGGAAAGTGTCTGTGCATGGTGTGGCTCTATGTATATTCATGTACACATGGTACCAGCTGGTTCCTGCCCTGATGTCTGAATGTTCCTGATGCCTCTGCCAGTCCCCAGAGAATATGGCTCTGAATAATACATCTGAAAGCCCATAGAGCAACTCTCCAATCTCCTCTACAATGAAGAGAGAATGTTTACTCAGGGTAGGGATTAGTGAGGGAGAAACAAACCTTTCCCATGGAGAGGGCAGCTCAATGGAGAATAAACACAGCTACTCAGGCAGGCCTTCTATCGAGCCTTGGTTGGTGTCAACAATTGCCTGGAAACCCCATTTTGTACCGTAGGGACCCTATAAGCTTGTCCATAGGTACAATTCAGTGTTTTGAGAATTGCCCTATTACTGGGTATAATTCTCAGTTCTCAGTGAAGTGAGGCTGAGAGATATAAGCACATTTCAAAGACTCAGCTTTAGGTGGTTGAGTCACACTGTGCAGCTGAGAGCAAACTCACTATCCCACCATCGGGGCCTGTGGGGTGCAAATGTTGGCCCTTGAGGGACCTGGGAAGGAAGAGCTGTGGCTAGGGCAGCTGTGCAGAAAGTCCTGTTCCGGGGGCTCCATCAGGCTGTGCAGCCCTTCTGCCTGTGCCACCCTCACTGTGCAGACCACCACCAAGTTCTACACTGAGTTATTTGCAGTCTGTGATGAGACAGTAGGAAGCCTAGAGTTAGTGGCCCAGCCATGCCCCACCGTGAATGCTGGAAGCTGCAGTGATACTCAAAGATTAAATTTCATAAGGAGCATTTAGAAATGATAGCATTTTCAGATCAGTTTGTTAGCAAATAAGTCATAATCTCCCTACATGAAGAGTATCATCCCATGTGTCCTGTGACAACAGCATGTTCTAGAGATGAGAAAACAGGCTTGTCCTGGGTGTGGGAATGGGGACCTGTATGTGATGACTCACAGGGTACTTCCCTGTGGTGCTGCTGAAAAACTTTGGTCCAGTTTTCTTTACCATGAAAGGCTGAGTGGCTGTATTCACTGTTTCCTGGTACAATGTCATTTAGCCTAGTGGGCCCCTAACCTGTGACCTGAGGGGCTGGATATTTACCCTGAGACATGGACAAAGTAGCAAGGGCCTAGGTTTTGGATGAGTGCACCTCTTCTGATGTGATGATGTGTCAGAGCTGGGCACAGGGTAGAAACACAGTCATGCCAGTGCCAAAGGGATAGCTGGCCCAGGAGTTACAGTGAACTAAAACAGCAGAAGTAAATCATGAGAGGAAGTGAAGTGACTTAGTGTCCATGTCTCTATTTTGATGCTCCCACTAATGTGTGGAGAGTGACCTGGCACTTGGCCGAATTAGTGGCTGGGCAGAGAGGATGTGATAGTTGAAGACATAGACCCCAGTTTTCCTTTGGAGGCAGTACCGCTGGGCTGCTATTTACTATACACTGGAGGGAGGTACTGAAGGTGAATTTCTGATCCTGAAGATCCCCTGTCCTCCTGTGGGTTCATTACAGAGTTCCCTCAGCTCACACTCTCCCCCTGCTGGCATCTGTTGTTATTGGGAGGCCCCACAGTGGTACATTTATGTGTATTGCAGCCCTGCAGGGACCTGCTCCAAGCTGATGTTTGGGGCAGCACAGTTGGTGCAGTGCCCAGTAGTAGGTGAGAAGCTTCTGAGATCTCAGACTAGCAGAGAAGGGGGCCATCAGGACTCCCACCAAAGCCTCGCAGATATGTCAATACAGCACAGTTACCTGGCAGCTTCTGGAAGCACAGGCTGCACATAGAGCTGCAGGGTCAGCCCTGCACAGTGAGCTTGGAGGGGCCACACCCTGTCTCATAACCCTGCTCCCCCATGGTAGGGATGATAGGGATACCCAGGCCCACAGAGCAGATAGTCACTAAGGGGTGTTCACCAGCATTTATGATCCAGGAAGCCCTCAAAGCCACCAGCCAGCCAGGCAGCAGACCAGGAGGTCTCACTTTGTCTCCTTTGGGATTGCCTAAGTGGAAAAGGATTCACTTTTCTAGTGACAGCACAAAAGCCACCAGGCATATGATGAACCAGGTCCTTTATTGCAGTTCCCCATGGCAACCTTTCAGATAGCACCTGGGGCTTGCTGGCATGGTGGGAAAGCCAGGCTGGGTCCTTCTGGAAGTGGATCTCCTCCATCTTCTCCTCCCAATCTAGAATTTATACTTACATTGTGGTTCCCAAACCCTGGACCAGCCCAGGCTCACTTATCAGACCCCATGTGGCCTTCCTCAGAGCCCTAGTGAGATTCCCTCTACCTGGGTTGCCTGGCCTCTGCTCTGCATCTAAAGCCTGAAACACCACCATCTCTATTCCTGTTTCTTGCTGGTGACTCATGGCCACCTGAGTGGGCTCTTGGGCAGCAGACCTTCTTATGTACACAGGATGGTTCTTGAGATATTAAGCAGTGAGTACCTAGATTCTGGATTGAAGTCCCTGCTTTAGAGCCAGGTCAAAAGGCTATACCATCTCTCACTGGCAGTATATACATTGCACATATTACATTTTGTGTCTGAGTGTACCCCCAAAGCCTCATGTCACAGGAGCATGGTTTTTCCAGAAGTCACTGAAACTGAGTTTGTGATGGATTCATGGTCTAATGCTGAGATTAAGGGTGTTTGTGGCACACCTGCCCTAGAGTTAGTACCTGCTTACATTGTAAAGGATGAAAGGAGACTTCCTCTGCCCTCCTCACCTGTTGTTTTTACCATTTTCCACCGCCTTGGTCTGTTGCCCTCTGCCATGTCCCACCCTGCCTTGAAGCGAGCAGGTAATGGACTGAAACCCCTCCAAACTGTTAAATAAATAAACCCTCCACTTTTAAAATCTGGGTGTCTGTTATTTTGCCTCACCAGCAAGAGAAAAGTAACTAAGACAGCACACAAGAGACCAAATCTGCTATATGGTCCCAATGCTCTCAGCCTCAGGAATTCTTGCTCACATTGCTGAATTCAGCTGAGTGTAACCCATTTCCCATGTAGACCATGCATCTGATTCCCAAAGGAGCAGTGCTGACCCTGTGTAAATAGAGACCTGCAATAGACCTTGTGTCTCACAGGTCACCTTTCAAGCCTTGTACTGTCTGATACCAGGCCTTTGACTTGTGAGATCATGGGAACCTTGACTGACAAAACACCACACTGAAAAGATCAAGGCTCAGGGATGCTCAGCCTCAAAGAGTAAGCTTCTGTCAAAGTCAGACTCCTGATGTGCTTGGAGTTTATTATTAGTAGGAAAAGTCCATTCAGAGAGTGGGCTTCATGCTCCATGGGAGCTATGCAGAGCAATAAAGAACACCATGATGGCGGTCTGCAGCCAGGAGCTGGCCAGTGGCTTCTTTCCCACAAGGCACTCTCTACACAGGAAGGAAGCCCCCCTCATCCTGTGTGCACAGAATAGAGTGTTGGGGTCAGTGACCCAGACACTGTGTGTGGTCCTCTCAACCCATGCTCTCTATAGCTGCTCAAACCTGTGACCTAGCACTTGGTCATGGCCAAGGCCATGACTGTCTGTGTTGAAGCTGCCTCACAGTCTCAGAATAACAGAGCAGTAAGTAATAAACGTTCCAACAGGGGAGGGGTGGACCTGGGCCCCAAAAGGCAGAGGCATCTATGGAAGCTGGGCTCATTGGGAACCATACCCGAGGGTACCATATTCTGTCACCTGGAGCATGAACCCCATGTCAGGCAAGGTATCGTGGGTCCCAGGCACATGATACTGTGGATTTCAGTATGTGGTCAATGTTTGGGTAGAAGGTAGAGTGTCTGCCCAGGGAGGGTACTCTGCACCCTTTCACTTCCTGTCAGGCTCCCATGGACAGGCAGAGTGACCTGGAAGATGTTGGCGAACCTCCCTTTCTGTTCTGTGAGCCTCAGGCTACAGACAAGAGAGGTAGCTGCAACCCACCCCATGTTCTTCTAGAGGGCACTAATTTCATGGACTAGGGCTAAATGACCTCCTGACTCGTAAGTATTTGACTGAAAGCAGAATCATCATTGGTTGGCATCTGCCTGCATCTTCAGAAATTCAGGCTGCCAGTTGCCTTCCTTGCACCCAGCCATCAACTTAGTTGGTTGATGGTTCCCAGCCCAAGATGCAGGATTATGGGAGGCTCATGTCTCAAAAGAGTCTTGACAATTGTTATAAATGTTCAGTAATCTATATCTCTGGCCCCTTTGTTTTGCTGACACAGTTTCATAACTACTAAAGGAACAGCATTGGGGGTGAACCCTGAAGAGTTCAATGCCAAAAGCATACACTGCCAGAGAATAGCAGAGTGAAGACAGATCTGTGA
The DNA here is from genome assembly GCF_034190915.1 of Cavia porcellus. Classification (NCBI taxonomy): domain Eukaryota; kingdom Metazoa; phylum Chordata; class Mammalia; order Rodentia; family Caviidae; genus Cavia; species Cavia porcellus. The sequence goes on along the minus strand of NW_026947533.1, from coordinate 173,316 downwards.
CTATTGGCAATTGAAGAGAGCTGCTGGGGTAACTGTCAAAACTGCCTCCCCAACACAAGGGCAGCTGGATTGTACTGGGGAGACCTATCACACCCATGTGGGGAGGACGGGTCCTCTCCTCTAGAGGGAGACACTTTCCTGTTCTCCTGGAATCACATTATAGATCCTGCTGCATTGTGCACTTTGCATCAAAACTGGTGGATTAGGTGGCTCTTCTCTTGGAGCACCCACACTCCATGCTTGAGTGCATTTTGTGTCTCCCTCTAGCAAAATTTTCTAAAGCCCATGTTTTAAAAAAAAATAGTGGAAGCTGGACATGGTGGTGCACACCTGTAATCCCAGCACTCAAGAGGCTGAGTCAGGATTCTTGAAAGTTAGAGACCAACCTAGGCTACACAGTGAGCTCAAGTCTAGTCTGAACTGCAAAGTGAAACCTTGTTTCAAAAAGACAAAGCTAAACTAAACAAATGGTGGATTAGAACACTTCTGATTGGACAACTAGATATTGTAATGTGTGCATAGCTTTTTTCTGTGTAACATCTCTCTCTCTCTCTCTCTCTCTCTCTCTCTCTCTCTCTCTCTCTCTCTCCCTCTCTCTCTTTTGAGTCTCCATATTCCTCAGCCTAGGTTTGAACTTTTGATGTTCCTGTCTCAGATTCCTACAGTATGGGAATTGCAGTTGTGCATAACTATGCCAGTTTCAAAGGTGATTTTAACAAGCACTGTTTACTCTAAATGACTTACAAGTGTGTGTGTGCTGTTTTGTTTGGTTTAATGTACTTTCTCATTTTTTGTTATTGTTTTTTGGTAGCATGGATCAAACTAGCAACCTTGAATTTTCTAGGCAGGTGCTGAACCTGCTGAGTGAAGTCCTCAGCCTAAAGCAATGAATTCTGTGGTTCTCATTACCTTGAGGATGTCATCTGAAACAAGTAGACAATTTAAAGGGGTGTTTGCAATTACTAGTAGTATTTTCCTTAACCCTCACCTTCCCAAACAATGAATGCTTAACCCTATCCCCTAACTGCTTTGTGAATGTCTCCTCCTGGGCCATCAGTAAACTGGGAGGGTTGGAGGTTGTTCTTGAATGAATTGTCCATTGAGGCAACTTCATCCTCTTTGGTCATTGTTACCAAGTGCCTGCAAGGACTGTCATATCTCAGACACAGTGAACAAACCCAAATGTCCTGTGCTCTGATCCATGGCATTGATGACTAACTAAATTCAAATCCCTGGTGAGTACACCTTTTGAGAAGAGACTGAGTTTTATTCTTCTTCCTTGTCATCATTTCCTAAGCCCTGTGATGGACATTTGCCTCACTTCCATCCTGTCTCTGTGCTGCACAGGTTACTGAGGGTCTCAGCTGTCCTGGTCTGGACTGGAACATGGTTCGCCAAGCAGCAGATGTGCCGTTCCCTTGCTTGCTGCTCTGACCACCTTCTGATGGGCATCATTCTTGGGCTGAAAGTCCAGGGTGATAGCATTACTTGGCCCCACTTTCACACATGGCAGCAATATAACTGGGAGTGTGGCCTCCCTTCCTCCCTGAGCCTGATGGGAGTCACTTGAACTGGTACTGTGGCACAGCAAGCTGAAGCACAGTATCAGTGCCAGGTAGAATGGAAAAATCCCTGCCCTTCTGTGTGACACCATGTGGGAGCTGAGCACCATGAGGGAGGGCATGAAACAAGGGCAGGTGGACGGGCTGTGGAAAAAGCAGAGGTGGGCATCCCTTCTCTGATGTGTGGACCCCAGTGCCTGTGAGGGCATCAGGATAGACCTTTGCATTGAAGAAGGGAGTTCGTGGCCTGCTGTTGCTGGGTCAGGGTGGCAGTGGACTCTGGCTCTGTCTGGCAGTGAATTTGCACAACACAGATTGTGTGACTGCCCGACTTTGTCTACCCAGGTCCTTCCTGGTCCACCACAGTCTTCTCTGAAACTTTCGGTGGAGCCACAAGAGGAGACACTGCATGTGTAGCTGCCCAAAATATAGCTGGTGCAGTTTGATGCTATCAGCCAAAAGGTATGGTGGGTGACAAAATGAAGTGCCAACCATTGTGTAGCTCAGGGACTTTTCTTAGCCTTCTTCTTCCAGCTTCCATTCTCTCTTTCCCCAGGCATCCCTCCATCCTCCACTTATACTCCCTTCTCCTCTCAAGAGCACACATCTGGGCTTGTGCTAGTGCTGGCTGGCCTGGGAGCTGCTCTGCACTCCCCCAGACATTTTGACAAAGAGAGAATCCAGTACCCACAGGTATGGATGATTTGTTGTCACCCACAAAAAACCTAGAACCAAAATATGTTGTCCTTGATTCACAATGTGGGACTGAGGCTACCAGGAATTCTATTCTTGGCTCTAAGCTCTAGAGTTGTCTACAGGACATGGTGGTCAGAACTGGGGGATCAAGATCAATCTGATGGTAGAGCAACCCAGGACCTAACCTAAGCTTTGGGTCCTTTTGTGATCCACATGTTCTTGGTTATGTCGGGAGACAAATGCAGATGCTGCTGTCTGGCAGAATCCAGGTACACACAGTAACTTTGAAATGACACATGTGATATGGGCAGAATTGTATCTGCTCAGGGAACAAATGCTGGGTGCACCAGACAGTGAAGCGTGACTCTCAGATCTGTACTACACTTTGCAATAAAGACAAATAAGTGTACCCCAACCCAAATGTGTCTGCATTCAAATTCCTGTGGCCTGAGTTGATGCATTTCGGTCCTGTCCTAAGAACAATGGATGGTATTATAAGGTGTGGCAGTGTGGTCAGCCTTCTAATGGCATCGCTCTGGATCCCTCAGGACCTGGACAGCACCTGAACAGGAGACAGGTCCAAGGCTCACTTGTGTATAACGTGATGCTGTCCCAGTAACCTGCCTCAGGTTATGGCCACCATCAGCTTTTCTTTTGTTTTGGACACCTAGTTGCAGGGCTTCCATTGTGTTCTCTCTGTTCTTGCTCACTGTCTCCTGAATCACAGCAGAATTGACTGTCCAAGTCCAGTTGTGCAGTGAGGTTGTAGGCCAGTGTGCTGGTGTGAGGCAAGCACCTGTGCCATCAGCAATAGGGCTGCTGTGTTGTGAAAAGCTGTGGAGTGTGGCAAGAACCCTATGTGTTTTGATCCCCACCACATGGATGCTGGTGTCATGATGTACAGAGCAAGATTCCTGCCACTCATATGTCACTTTTTACTATAACTTTCCTTCCCATGATCAGTTACTCAGAAGCTGTGTGCCAGATAAATATATGTTGAAGGCCCTGCTAAGCATCTCCACCCAGATTGCCTGGCAGCAGCTCAGCCTTCAAAGCTAGGTGGGAGAGGCAGGGAGAGAGACGGAGGTGGACAAGGGGCTTTGTCCTCCAAGACAGCAGCTACAGAGGAGCAAGGGGAACCTTCAGCTCTCACTGTTACACCCACTTCTGAGCCTGTATCCTGTGGTCAGAGAGGAGACAGCAGTTTTGATAACTTTGCGAGAAATCAGGGATCTGAACAGAGCTACAAAGGCAGGACATTGGAGCCAGACTGAGGGCTCATCCAGAAGATTTCATTTTTGCCTTTCGTTTTTGCTTTCTGTTCCATGACTCAGTCATCACCAGCTATTGGCAGTGTGGATTCACTTGTCTCCCCAAGAGTGAGCTGCTTCTGGGGATCTGGGGCCATCAGTACAGTGAGATCTCCATGTGTCTCTGTTAGGTTGTGCATAGAACAAAGTATAAAAGTGCATGTTCCTATGATAGGAATATTGGTCCCAGAAACTCCATTAGTAAGGTATTAACTTGAGGACAGTTGATGCTTTGTCCTTGAGCCTGCATCTGCCTGAAGGACCCCTTGCTTGATGCCTGGAGTGTGTCCTTCCTGTGTGAGATTTATCATTAGTTGCTTTTTTTTTCACCACAAGTAAGAAGTGGATTTTTTTCTGTTTATTTTGTTGGTTATTTATGATATATTTTTTACTAGAACTTCTTTGCAGTGTATATTGATTACACTGATGATAGACACATGGTTTATTTATTATGCAGTATGCATATTAGATCCTATGTGATGCATGATAGTGAAACCCATCAACTAGAGGCTTTTCTCTAAATTTTTTACATTGATCACCCAGAACTGAAAAAAGTGGAAAAGTTTACAGAGAAAGTCTTTCAGATACAAAAACATACTTTAAGTCAAATATATTAGATAATACACAAATAAAAGAATAGATGAACATAGGAAAACAATGAAAAACAAAGGTTTATCAACATAGCAAAGAAATGGAATACATGAAAGAGATCCAAATAAGAGTTCAACAAGTTCAATGCTATATAAGAGATATATAAAACCTATAAGAGATTAAAATTATATGCACAGACTGAAAAAAAGAGAGGTTTGGAATTTCATATCTTGAAGACAAAATTGTAGCTAGTTGTCATGAAAACAGTGCTATCTTAAAAGTAGCAAGTGACCATGAGAAATCCATCCAGTAGGTATAAAATGCATCAAAGAAGAATTGCATGACATTGATTGTGGTCAATGAGAAATCCGGAGACAGCACAAATACCACAAAAAACTTCACAAAATAATGGAATAAAACTTCCCAAGCATGAATAAAGAATTTTCCATACAAATAAGTGAAGTATAGAACTCCAAACAGACATAACCAAAATAAAACTACACCAAGATATATAATATCCAAGATTCCAGAAATACAGCACAAGGACACATTATAAAATGTGGTTAGGGAGAAGTCACAGATCACTTATAATTGAAAGCACATCAAATTCTTAGCACTCTTTGTTGTAGCTTGACATAACTGGCATCGTCTTGACCCTGCTTTTAACTGGTGCCCTATATTTAAACCAAGAGAATGGAAAATTACTCAGAGTGCAAGTCCTGTGAGAAAAGCAGAATGAGCTTCACCACCTGGAGAAAAATTACCCTGCTCAATGAAAGAAACATGATACAGGTGTCAATTAAAAATTAATGTAAGATTCTAGCTCTATTGTTTCCAATAGTATGTCACTTTGTGGTTCTCTGTTTAAAAGCTTTGTAAGTTGCCAGTTCAGCAACGCATTTGGACTTTGAAATTGGCAGGAAATTTATATGAGTGGTCCTGAGTTCTATTAATCAAATTCCAAATTTATCAATTTGTATGCTTTGATTCCTTTATTTTTGTTCATGAAACTACCTCAATCTTCTCAACACAAATATCCAAGTAAAGAAGAAAGCTATAGTTGAAACAGAAGAACAAGTTCTGAAGTTGGACAGAAGTACAAGTCCTGAAAGGAAAGAACATCCAATCGAGGTTGATGTATCCTAAAAAACTTTCAAAATTAATGGAAACATAAGATATTTCCATGACAAAGAACAACTGAAGAAATGTATGACTGCAAAACTGATCCTAGAAAAAGTAATGAATGTTATAATAGAGAGAGGTAAAAATGGCCACAACTCCAAGAAAAATACAGAAACAACCAGGCAGGACAAGTAATTAAACAGAGGAGAAAAGCATAGAATCAACAGCAGAGCAATATTACAACAAAGACAAACTAATACATATCATTGTTAATGGTCACATCAACCAAAAGAAATAGATGGGTGAAATGGATCAAGAAACAATATACAAAAATATGCTGTATGCAGAAAACATGTTTAATTCAAAATGAAATTCAGAGACTGAAAGTCAAAGGACAGAAAACAATCTTCCATGCAACAGAGGCCCAGAAAAAAGCATGAGTAGCTATGCTCTTTGCATACGATATGAACTTCAAACCAAGAAGGACCAAAAAGATAAAGAGCCTCACTACATACATGTTAACGGAAAGTTTTTAAAAGGATAAGATATCAATCATAAACATATGTGCATCTAATACACGAGCACCTAACATTATAAGGCAGTTTTTAAAAGACATGAAAATAATGCAACAAAGAATAACACAATTGACCCAAGAGACTTCAATACTCACTATCACAAATAGATGAACTAGACTAATAATCAGCAAAGAAATATGAAAGTCAAACTGAATCTACGAACAAATGAACTGAATCTATGTTCACCAAGTATGTGTCCCATTCTTTACCAAGAATATTTATTCCGAATAAACATTCTTCTCACCTCTGCATGGGAGGTACTCTAAAACAGGCCACATAAACTAGTCCACAGACATGCTGAAGTAAATGCCAAGAAATTGAAGTTACCCCATACATTTTACCTGACCATAGTGCAATACAATTGGGAAATAATTGTAAAAGAAGTTGCAAAAACTTCATAAATATATGGAAATTAAATAACACTCTGCCAAACAATCAGTGGGTCACAGATGAAATAAAGGAAGAAACATAAAATATCTACAACACAACAAGAATACAGATGCAAACCTTGGTTCTCATGGGATTCTAATGAAAGCAGTTCAAAGAGGGAAATTTATGGTACTCAAATCTCATAATAGGCAATAGAAAGAGCATAAATAAAGATGTACTGTTTTACCTCATACTTCCAGAAAAAAATGGCATGACAAACCCAAAGCCAATAAAAGGGAGGAAATTATAATGATCAGAGAAGAAAGTAATGCAGTGCAGAACATAAAACAATAAAAAGATTTAATGAATCAAAGAGTTGGTTCATTGAAAGAATAAACACAATTGATAAGCACTTAGCCAACCATATCAAAAGAAGAAAAGAACCACTCAAAACCATTCATTGAGGAATGAAAACAGTAAGATACCTACAGATCGTGTGAAAATTAAGAAAAACATCCGTATCTATTTCAAAAACTTATGCTTCCCTAGGTTGGATAATATAGCAATGAATTGATTCCTAGATACATATGAATTGCCAAAGCTGACTCAAGAAGTTATAAACATTCTACATAATGCAGTATCTGTTAATGAGACTGAAGATCTAATTAAATTTTATCAGGTACTGGCCGGGTGGTGCATGCCTTTAACCCCAGAACTTGGGAGGCTGAGGTAGAAGCATTGTTGTAAGTTTGAAACTAACCAGGGCTACAATGTAAGCTCAAGGCCACTCCAGTGCATAATAAGACCCTCTGCAAAACACATTAAAATGAAGCAAAACAATGACAACAAAAAGGCAATTGACCAACATATAGAAGTCTAGGTCTTCATGGATTTACTGCTGAATTTTACAAGAAAAGTATAGAAAATTGACGGCCCCACTCTTTTTTAAAAAATTTTATTTAAAAGGAAAAAGAAAAAACAAAACAAAACAAAGTGGTGTAAGGGTACAAGTAATACAGAACTAAAAAAAAAACACTAAGAAATCACCAGTTAATAGATTACATATTATCATCTTACAAAGAGTTGCTCAAGTCACAGTATCAAAGCATACAAAGGGGACATTCAAACATTGAGACTGCAAATAGTTGTGTTCAGTGATCCAACCAAAAACATTAATATGGTCAGCTATTTAACACCCCTAAACACACTTGCTGTTGTATCTTTTAGAGCACTTTTTTCCTTCTCTTTTTTATAACAAAATTTACACATTTGGGGTTTTATCACTCCTTAGTTCTTATTACTTTTTTTGGTGGGGGGAGAGAATAAAGTCAAATATGGCAAAAGAAAGCTGTCAGTCAAAACCAAGGATAGACATAGCACATGATGTGAAAAGAGAGTACAAGGTTATCAACAATGGTTACCATAATGTCTCTTGTTTCCTTAAAAAGAATTGTATATCTCATTAGGTATTATAACATTGAACAAAACAGTAGAGAACAAGACCAATAAAACTTAAGCATTGTAAACATTACAGGACTTCCAAAGGAGACAATAGTCAAACTAGAATGTGCATCTTAGTGAATCTTATTGCCTTCAAAGTAGTTGCCTATACCCTCAAACTTGATACTATTATACAGAATGGAACAGAGTCTAATAGTCAAAACAAATAGTGGGAGTATTACAGGACTTCAAAACAAGTTAATAGGAAATCAAAAAAAGTTACTATTATATATCCTGCTATTTTTTAAAATTTTTCCCCTTAATTAAAAAAACCATAAAAATAACTAAATATTTTTTTAATGAATAAGGGAGAGATTGAGATAAAAGAGGACATAACAATATAACAATACAGGTCAAAGCATGACTATTTCAGCAACCTAGTGCTTCACCACCAAATAACCTGACTTAATAGTAGATAACATAGTGTCTGTCTTTTTCCTTGAAATACTTGAATAAAGCTTCATATACTATAGCTTCAAATATTTCAATATCAAGAAGCCCAGAATAAAGCCTTTCCAATTAATAAGTGAAAACTTTATAAGGCTTCAAGGCCACATAATGGGGAATCATGATTATCCCATATTTTTATATATTTGAATCATTATTTACATTAAGGAAACTATTTGATATTCACACATGCGAGATTGATTTATTTCACTTATGAGTATGGTCTCAAGCTGCGCCCATTTATTATAAATATCTCAATGTGATCCTTCTTTATAGCTGAGTAATACTCCATTGTATAGAAATACTACAACTTTTTTATCCATTCCTCAGTTGATGGACACTTGGGTTGTTTCCAAGATCTGGCTATTACAAATTGTGCTGCTATAAACATAGGTGTACATATATCACTGTGGTATGATGCTTTCTGTTCTTCTGGGAATATACCTAGAAGTGGAATAGCTGGAATAAATGAGACTTCCAATCCCAGCTTTTTGAGAAATCTCCAGCCTGACCTCCACAAAGGTTGTACCAGTCTACACTCCCACCAACGGTGTAGGAGAATTGACGGCCCCTACTCTTTAAAGAAATTGAAAGAGAAGCAGTTTTCCCTATCTCTTTCCCAGAAGCCAGCATTACACTGATACTAATTAAAGAGAAAGACACAACCAGAAAAAGAAAACTATAGGCAAGTTTTCCTAATGAACATAGATACAAAAATATTTAATAAGATACTAGCAAAGTGAATGTAGCAAATCATCAAGAAGATTTTAAAACCTGACCAACTTGGATTCATCCCAGAAAGACAGGGATGTTTCAGTACATGCAAATCAATAAATTTAAATGTCCTTTCAGCACAGGCAAAAACAAAAGTCACATGATGATCATCTCAACAAATGCACAATAATCTTTTGATAAAATAGAGCACTGATTTGTAATAAAATCCTGCAGTATCTAATAATAGAGAGCCTTTACCTCAATCTGATAAAACAAGCAAAGACAAAAATATACCCAGCATCATACTAAATGGCGAAAAACTAAAAACTTTCACACTACAATTAAGAACAACAAAAGCATGATTACTATCACCACTCCTATTCAATACAGTCTGGAAACAGGCAGATCAATAAGACATGAGACAAATAAGAATAATCACATAACAGAAAGCAGGTAAACTATCATTATTCACAGATCACATGATATTCTATATAGAAGATGTCAATTACTCCACCAAAAGACTTCTAGACTTAACCAAATTCAATAATGTAGCTGAAGACAAAGTTGACAATCAAAAATCAAGAGCATTCCTGTACACAATCAACTCACTAAGAGAGAAGTTACAGAAACCACATCCTTTACAATAGCCTCCAAGAAAATGAAATACTTGTAATGAACCTAACAAAGAATGTCAAGGACTTACATATTGAAAATACAGTACTTAGTAAAGGGATACTGAAGAGATTATCAGAAAATGGAAAGATATCCCTTGCCCAAATTGTGCATTGTTTTGTCACTGTTTATGATTTCTTTTGACGTACAAATATTTAATAAAATAAGGTCTCCGTGGTTGATTCTTTGAAGTTGATTCTTCAAAATTTGTGTTTTGTTCATGAAGCCTCATTAGTGTTTCTGTTGTAATATTTATATTTCCAGGCTAGTTTGACTTTTGTCTGTTTCATGATGATAGGCATGGGCCCAGTTTAAGTCTTCAGTATGGGGAAAGTCATTTTCTTCAGCATTATTGAAGAGGCTATCTCTTTTCCAGTGAGCATATTTGGCTCCTTTATCAAAGACAAGGTAGCAGAGTGTGTGTGTAGTTGTGTCTACACCTTCTAGTCTCTTTGATAGATTATCAGGTCTGTTTTTCTGCCAGTACTCTGGTGATTTTGTGACAATAGTTTTCCAGTATTATAGCAAGTGAAGAATTGTGATGCCTCCTGACTTGCCTTTGTTGCCCAGAAATGTCTTTAGTATTCTAGATCTTCTCTATTACCAAATGAATTTTAGAAAATTTTTCTCTATATTTGTGAGCTAAACTAATAGTATTTGGATGGGCTTTGCATTAAATCTGTATAAAAGTTTGTAATATGATATTTTTTGAGTTTTCCATATCCTTAAAGGTAGTCTTACTTGTTTTTATACTCATCTTACGTATCCTAAAAGGTATGATCCTAAGAGTTTCAAATTATGGAGTTCTTCTTCTCAAGGATATCAACAATAATAGATATTTTTTTCCTATTTGTTTGAGACAGGGTTTCCCTATGCAGTTCAGGCTGACTGTGGACTCACACCTTAGGCCAGTAAATTCACAGTGATTATCAGCGTTCCAAGTCCTGGGATTACAGGTGTGCACCTAACACCTTAAGGAATTCCTGGTGTTATTTGAAAGATTAGGAAACAGTCATGAGATACACATATACTCATTAACTGTCATTTCCTTAAAGGAAAAGTGTTCAAATTAACACATAATACAACTGGAGAGTAGGGAATTAGAAGATGTGTTTCTATCTTTTATGGGCTGCGGATAACAGACTACACTACTGCAAAAAGAGGAGACATCAGAGCTAGGAATATATGTCAAATTTGAGTACCAATATTATGAACTCAGAGAGTATTTATGGAAGATGAGGAAAAAGACCAGTGGAAAATAATGAGAGACCTGGTGAGGTTAGACTTTCATGACTCTAGATCAGGCTTTGTTATAATGTTGAGCCTCACAAATATTGGAATAGTTAAATATGTGTGTTTTTACCTAGAAAATATTAAGGCTTTCACGCCTAGCCATCGGTGTGCAGAGGAGGAGCTGCGAGGATCTGGAGCGCCTGCAGAAGCCCCTTCCTTTGTCTGGAGGAGGAGGGATCCCGGGTTCCTGAGGCACCTCGGCCTGTGCCCAGCCGCGCCTAGCCATCGGTGTGCAGAGGAGGAGCTGCACGGATCCGGAGCGCCTGCAGAAGCCCCTTCCTTTGTCTGGAGGAGGAGGGATCCCAGGTTCCTGAGGCACCTCGGCCTGTGCCCAGCCACGCATAGCCATCAGTGTGCAGAGGAGGAGCTGCGTGGATCTGGAGTGCCTGCAGAAGCCCCTTCCTTTGTCTGGAGGAGGAGGGATCCCAGGTTCCTAAGGCACCTCGGCCTGTGCCCAGCCGCACATAGCCATCTGCGTGCAGAGGAGGAGCTGGGTGGATCCGGAGTGCCCGGAGGAGGCCCTTCCTTTGTCTGGAGGACTGTGGATATCTCTGCAAGCAGGGAGGGATCACCGGCTCCTGAGGCACTGCGGTCTGTGGTGAGTAACCTAACCTGGCTGCGATCCAAGAGCTGTGGATCTACCAAGGGGCAGGTGGGCGCACAGTGTCCCTGAGGCCCAGCTTGTCTGGAACTGCAGAGTTCTGAACAAGCAGAGGAGGGCCATTGGTTCTGCAGGCCCAATGAGCTGGGGTAGAGTGGTGCCAGAGTCTCAGTAGCCGCAAACATAGAAGGGGATTTTCAACAGATCCTGAGGAGGCTTTCAAATAACACTTGAAACACAGAAATATAGGAAAATGACAAAACGAAAGACCAAATTAAAACCTCAAACCTCCAGCCCATCTCAGGAAACCCTAGGAGAAATGTATTTAGAAGAAAATATATCCCATCCTCCTCATATATCAGACACAATAGCTACTGAAGTTGACAAGCAACTCCAGGAAGCTTTAAAGAAATTCAAACTCGAAATAATATCCCAGATAAAAGAAGAAATGATAAAAGAAATGAAAGAGATTCTAAATATATTGAAAGAAAACACAGATAAAAAATTGGAGGAACTAAACAAGAAGATAGAATCCCTAGATGAGCAATATAAGAAACAAACAGAATACATAATACAGATGCACAGAGATATACAGGAAATAAAAAACTCCACTGAAAGTTGTAAAAACCGCCTTAATGAAAGTGAAGATAGAATTTCAGACCTTGAAGACAGGATTGCAGCTAGTGAACAGGAAAGGAAAGATCTTTTAAAAATAACCAGGAATCAGGAAACAACAATTCAACAACTGCAAGATGATGCAAAGAAGAATAACATAAGAATGATAGGGATTAATGAAAAAGAAGGAGACAACATAAAGGATATCAAGAGGATATTTAGAGAAGCAATAGATGAAAACTTCCCAAGCATGAGATCAGAAACTGACATCAGGATCAGTGAAGCATATAGAACTCCAAATAGTCATAACCAAAATAAAACTACACCCAGACATATAATAATCACCATCCCAGAAATCCAACACAAGAATAGATTATTAAAAGCTGTCAGAGAGAAAAGACAGATCACTTATAAAGGAAAACCTATCAGAATCACAGCAGACTTCTCATCACAAACAATAAAGTCAAGAAGAGCATGGAGGGAAGTATTCCAGATCCTAAAGCAAAATGATTTCCAACCCAGACTGATATATCCTGCAAAACTATCATTTAAAATAGATGGTGAAATACGATACTTCCATGACAAAGAACAGCTGAAGAACTTCATGAACACCAAACCAACCCTGCAAAAAATATTGAAAGACAGTTTAGATACACAAAGGAAAAAACCACAAAGCAAAGCAAATAATTAAACAGAACAGAAAGATAAAGATGCAACAGCAGAGAGATAAGAATTCTACAATTAACCAACATTTAACAGTAATAACCATTAATGTAAATGGTCTCAATGCACCAATCAAAAGAAACAGACTAGCAGAATGGATCAAGAAACAAAATCCAACCATATGCTGTTTACAGGAAACCCATCTAACCCAGAAGGATACTCACAGACTGAAAGTCAAAGGATGGAAAACAATTCTTCATGCAGCAGGAATCCAAAAAAGGCAGGAGTAGCCATTCTGTTTGCAGACAACGTGAACTTTAAACCAACAATGACCATAAAGGATAAAGAAGGTCACTACATACTCGTAAGGGGAAAACTCCAAGAGGAAGAGATAACTATCTTAAATATATACGCACCAAACTCCAGAGCACCCAGTTATATAAAACAATTATTAACAGAAATGAAAACTCAAATTATCAGTAACACAATTGTAACAGGAGACCTTAATACGCCATTGACACCAAGGGACAGATCAACCAGACAGAAAATGAGTAAAGAAATAACAGAACTGAATCATACCTGTGAACAAATGGGTTTGATAGACATATACAAAATGTTCCACCCAACAACATCAGAATACACATTCTTCTCAGCAGTACATGGATCATTTTCTAAAATAGACCATATATTAGCTCATAGAACATATTTAAACAAGTGCAAAAGAGCTGAAATCATCCCTTGCATGTTATCGGATCACAGCGCTCTGAAATTAGAAATTAACGATAAAAGATACTGCAAAAATCCCACAATCACATGGAAACTGAATAACACACTCTTGAGTAATCAGTGGGTCACAGAAGAAATTAAAGAAGAAATCAAACAATACCTAAAAGAAAATGAAAATGCAGATACAACTTACCGGAATCTGTGGGATGCAATGAAAGCCGTCCTGAGAGGAAAATTTATTGCACTGAGTTCCCACATCAGGAAAACAGAACGAATACAAATAAATAACTTGATGCTACACCTCAAACAGCTAGAAGAAGAAGAGCAAGTCAAGCCCAAAGCCAAAAGAAGAGAGGAAATTATAAAAATCAGAGCAGAAATCAATGCAATAGAGACTAAGAAAACAATCCAAAGGATCAACAAATCAAAGAGTTGGTTCTTTGAAAGAATAAATAAAATCGATAAGCCCCTAGCCAACCTTATTTTAAAAAAGGGAACAAAAAGCTCAAATTCAAGCAATAAGAAATAAAAAAGGAGAAGTCACTACAGACCCAATAGAAATACAGAAGATCATCAACACCTATTTCGAAAACCTCTACTCTCAAAAGTTTGATAACACAGAAGAAATAGACAGATTCTTAGAAGCATATGAAGTGCCAAAGCTAGATCAAGAGGATGTAAAATTGTTGAATAACCCAATCTCGGTTACTGAAATTGAAAATGTAATTAAGTCCTTACCCACCAAGAAGAGCCCAGGCCCAGATGGATTCACTGCAGAATTCTACAAGAAATACAAAGAAGACCTAATGCCGACACTCCTCAAACTATTCAATGAAATTGAAAGGGAAGCAATCCTTCCTAAGTCATTCCTGGAAGCAAATATCACTCTAGTACCAAAACCTGAGAAAGACCCAACTAAAAAAGAGAACTATAGACCGATCTCCCTAATTAACACAAATGCAAAAATCCTCAATAAAATATTGGCAAATAGGATCCAGCAAATCATCAAGAAGATTATACACCATGACCAAGTGGGATTCATCCCAGGAATGCAAGGATGGTTCAACATACGCAAATCAATAAATGTAATCCACCATATCAATAAAGCCAAAAATAAGAATCACATGGTCATTTCTATAGATGCAGAAAAAGCCTTCAATAAGGTCCAACATTTATTCATGATAAAAACTCTACAGAAAATTGGAATAGATGGTCTTTACCTTAATATAATAAAGGCCATTTATGACAAACCAACAGCCAGCATCATACTAAATGGCCAAAAATTGAAAGCCTTTACTTTAAAATCAGGCACAAGACAAGGATGTCCTTTATCACCACTCCTATTTAATATAGTACTGGAAGTACTAGCCAGAGCAATTAGGCAAGAAAGAGAAATAAAAGGGGTAAAGATAGGAAAAGAAGAAGTTAAGTTGTCATTGTTTGCAGATGACATGATACTCTACATAGAAGACCCCCTAAGCTCCATTGAAAGACTCTTAGATACAATAAATAAATTCAGTAATGTGGCTGGATACAAAATCAATGCTCAGAAATCAAAAGCATTCCTATACACAAACAACAAAACCACAGAGAGGGAAATAAGGGAAACTGGACTATTCACATTAGTAAGCAAAAAAATGAAATATTTAGGAATTACTCTTACGAAAGAAGTGAAAAACTTATACAGTGAAAACTATATTACACTGAAAAAGGAAATTGAAGATGATCTCAGAAAATGGAAAGACATCCCTTGCTCATGGATAGAAAGAACAAACATTGTGAAGATGGCCATTCTCCCAAAACTCTTATACAGATTCAATGCAATCCCAATAGAAATACCATCAACATACCTTATAGATCTAGAGAAATCACTCCTAAATTTCATCTGGAACCAGAAGAGACCTAGAATCGCAAAAGCAATTCTAAGCAGCAAAGACAAAGCAGGAGGCATCACAATCCCTGACTTGAAATTATACTACAAAGCAACAGTAGTAAAATCAACATGGTATTGGAATCAAAACAGAGCCGAAGATCAATGGAATAGATTAGAAGATACAACCACAACTACAAACACACTCAACCACCTTATCTTTGATAAAGGAGCCAAGCAGGTTCATTGGAAGAACGACAGTCTCTTTAATAAATGGTGCTGGAAAAACTGGCTCTCCATTTGCTGAAAACTAAAGCTAGACCCATGTCTATCACCATGTACTAAATTAAAATCTAAATGGGTCAAAGATCTGAATATTAAAACAGAAACACTAAATCTATTGGAAGACAAATTGGGTAGAAACCTTGGAGACATAGGAGCAGGTAGAGAATTCATGAACAGGACACAAACCGCACAGGAAATACTTCCCAGAATCAATAACTGGGACCACTTCTTATTAAAAAGTTTCTGCATGTCAAAAGAAATCTCCAGCATAGTGAAAAGAAAACCCACAAACTGGGAAAAGATTTTAGTGAACTCTCTCTCAGACAAGGGACTCTTGTCTAAAACATATAAAGAATTAATAAAACTCAGACCTCCAAAATTCAAAGATCCAATCCAAAAATGGGCATCTGAGATGAATACGCAATTCTCAGATGAAGAAATGCAAATGGCAAGTAAATACATGAAAAAATGTTCATCATCATTGGTCATTAGAGAAATGCAAATTAAAACCACACTGAGATACCATCTCACTCCTGAAAGAATGGCCAGGATCAAGAAAACCAACAACAACAAATGCTGGAGAGGCTGTGGGGAAAAAGGAACTCTCCTGCACTGTTGGTGGGAGTGTAGACTGGTACAGCCTTTGTGGAGGTCTGTCTGGAGGTTTCTCAAAAAGTTGGGATTGGAAATCCCATTTATTCCAGCTATTCCACTTCTAGGCATATTCCCAGAAGAACTGAAAGCATCATACCACAGGGATATATGTGCACCTATGTTTATAACAGCACAATTTGTAATCGCCAGATCTTGGAAACAACCCAAGTGTCCATCAACTGAAGAATGGATAAAAAAGTTGTGGTATTTCTATACAATGGAGTATTATTCAGCTATAAAGAAGGATCGCATTGAGATATTTATCAATAAATGGGCGCAGCTTGAGACCATACTCATAAGTGAAATAAATCAATCTCGCATGTATGAATACCGAATAGTTTCCCTAATGTAAGTAATGATTCAAATATATAAAAATATGTGATAATCATGATTCCCCATTATGTGGCCTTGAAGCCTTATAAAATTTTCACTTATTAATTAGAAAGGCTTTATTCTGGGCTTTTTGATATGGAAATATTTGAAGCTATAGTATATGAAGTTTTATCCAAATATTTTAAGGAAAAAGACAGACACTATGGTAACTACTATTCTTTAAAAAAATTATTTAGCTATTTCTTATGTTTATTTTAATTAAGGGAAAAATTAAAAAAATTAGGATATATAGTAGTAACTCTTTTTGATCTCCTATTAACTTGTTTTGAAGTCCTGTAATACTCCCAAGATCTTGTTTTGACTGATTAGACTCTGTTCCATTCTGTGCGATAGTAGCAAGTCTGAGGGTATAGGCAACTAATTTTAAGGCAATAAGATTCACAAAGATGCCCATTCTGGTTTGACTATTGTCTCCTTTGGAAGTCCTGTAATGTTCACAATGCCTAAGTTTTATTGGTCTTGTTCTCCACTGTTTTGTCCAACTTTATAATATCTAATGAGATAGACAATTCCTTTTAAGGAAACAAGAGACAATGTTGATAACCATTGTTAATAACCTTGTACTCTGTTCTACACCATGTGCTATGTCTATCCTTGGTTTTGACTTACAGCTTTGTTTTGCCATATTTGACTTTATTCTCTCCCCCCCCCC
The DNA here is from genome assembly GCF_034190915.1 of Cavia porcellus. Lineage (NCBI taxonomy): Eukaryota > Metazoa > Chordata > Mammalia > Rodentia > Caviidae > Cavia > Cavia porcellus. Next base: position 156,006 of record NW_026947533.1, on the reverse strand, counting down.
AAAAAAAATAAGAAGAACTAAGGAGTAATAAAATCCAAAATGTGTAAATTTTGTTGTAAAAAAGAGAGGGAGGGAAAAAAAAAGAGCTCTAACGGATATAACAGCAAGTGTGTTTAGGGATGTTAAATAGCTGACTATATTAATGTTTTTGGATCATTGAACACAGCTGTTTGCAGTCTCTCTCTTTGAATGTCTACTTTGTATTCTTTGATACTGTGATTTGAGCAACTATTTCCAAGATGATAATATGTAATCTATTAACAGGTGATTTCTTACTGTTTTGTTTTTTTTTTTGTAGTTCTGTATTATGTGTAACCTTACACTGCTTTGTTTTGTTTTGTGTTTTTCTCTTTTTCCTCTTAAATTAAAAAAAAAGAAAGAAAATATTAAGGCTTGGCACTGTATCCTAGCTATGTTGTAGCTCGGCATAAATCATGCCATCTTGAGCCCTACATTTAACTAGTGCCTTGTATTTGACCTAGGAAAATGGAAAATCACTCAGTGTATAAGTCCAATGAGAAAAGCAAAATGAGCTATAGCCAAAGAAAAAAATTTAACCTGCTAAAAAAAAAAAAAAAAAAAAAAAAAAAACAAAACAAAACAAAAAAAAAAAACAAAAACAGGATACAGGTGTCAGCCAAAATTTAACATGAGATTCTAGCTACATTGTTTCCAATAGAATGTTCTTTGTGATTCCCTCTTTTCAAAACTCTTAACTTTCTAGTCCAAGACCATTTGTTTAGATTTTGAAATGGGGGAGGTGAGTGTATAGAAGTGGTTCTGAGCATAGCTATTTAAATTCCAAATTTATTCTTTGGCTGCTTGGATTCCTATGTTGTTGTTCACAAATAGGATCTCAAGCTCCAGAAAGTTTTACTGACACAAGCAAGCACCTGGATTAAATACAGTGTCAACTTAAGTAAAGAATAATAGTGAAAAGGAGGGAAGAAAAAAGACAAACACCATGTGTTATGATACCCACCTCTTTACCCAGCATTTAAGAGGCTAAAACAGGAGAAAGGCCATGTATTCTAGGACAGACTACCATACATACTGAGTGCAAGGTCAGTCAGAACTAAAAGTGGGACTATGTATTTAAAAACAAAAAACAAAAATGAAAAATATAAAAAATGGAGGAACAGAGAAAGACTATTAAAAGAAAACAAAAATAGTAGAGCTGAATGAAAGTTGACTTAACTAAAATGGGAATTATGGAATGATGTGGCAGAGGAAAGCTAGTCAGGAAGTGGCACCCACGAGGCAGTGAAAATACAGTTATGAATGGGACCTGTTGTGCTACATCACAATAGTGAGCTCCTTCCTCCAATACATCTGCAATTTACTAGACAGGAGGTCCAAAAGCTCATGGAAATGTCAAACTCAGAGTAAACAAGCAGCTTGAAATCAAGGCTTTGGATCATGGCCTTTAGCAGATGTTTCATATTCAAATTAAAATAGGAGAAATATAATCTTACCCTGTTTGATGGCAAATGCAGCAAGTTGGTTGGCTCACAACATTGAAGAATGAAGTCACAAATCAAAAGAAGTTCAAAAAGTTTACTTAGAAAAAAGATAGAATAACCCTGCCTTTGCAGAAGTGGTCTTCAGTGTTTAGGCTACAGATCTATTGTCAGGGGTCATTTATACAGCAAAGTCAGAATGTGAGTACAGTGTGGGTCTCAAACTACAATCAAGCTTTAAGCTTATAGGTACTTAACTAATATTATTCAGAAGGGTAGCAAGGCACCCTGAAAAGGTATGCAGAAAGAGCCAAGGCATTTTGTGGGAATAAAAGTCCAGTTGTTCTGGTCATTGAGTATGGTAATAGATGCCTATCTGGACTTCCTGGGGAAGGTGGTGTTAACTGTAGTACATTTCAAGCTATTGTTTGTTATAGCATAGCTCTAACCATTGCACCTTATTTCTGTTCTGTTTGCACCGCACTGCTTCTCCTTTCCTCTTTCCCCCTTCCCCCTTCCTATCTATCTAGGTTAAGTTTCAATTTCCTGAAAGGCCGTAAAAGCCTTAGGTTTCATTTTCTTCTAACCCCCTTCCCTACCCATGGTCTATAATAAAATGTGTTGTTCTTCAGACAATGCTTAACTTCAAGGAAATTTCAGGAAGTTCTGTAAAGCCCAGATGCTACCTGTGTCAGCAATTACAACATTTCTGCAGTTTTCAGCTTTAAAAGCCTCTCCCCCCCAACTGTGAGGAGCTTGGTCTTTGGGTCGATCCTAAGGAGACTGTGCCCCCAGGCCTGGAAATAAAGCCTTTGCTACCCATATTTTAATTTTTTGCTTCATTGGATTTTATTCTGGGGTCCGAGCTATCACGTTTGGGGTCTTGTCTGGGAGGGGAGCAAGACCCCAGACTCAATTCTGAACATTAGAAAGTAGGTACTCTGGAGGGTTTGTTTGGGCCATAGTCACTTTGTATTTTTGTACTTTTGGAGGGGATGCCCTCAATTTGGGGTGTGGGGATCTCCTGAGTCCGGAGTCAGTTGGCTTTTGTGATGCACTCTGTCCATTTGTGACTCTGCCTTAGGTAGCGAACTGCACCATTGGCTAGCTTGGTAAATTCCTACAGAAATCCAGAATTGATTGACTTTTTGAGCAAAGGCCATTTTTTTGCTGCAGCGTGTCATGTCTTTTATGTTTGGCTTTGTGTCTATGTGGTCTAATTGTCCTTTTGGTCACCTGACTCTGACAGAACATTTTCTCCTAGGAACCACTTCTGCAAGCCCAAAGCCAACCAGAGCAATTTTAACCATTCTCTTCATCTCATTAATAATTGGCCTTTTCATTCTGACCCTGTCTTTGTCTCTTAAATTTCCTGACAGGAAAAGTAAACCAGTGGCATTGCCAGCCATGGGTCAGACCAAGTCTTTTTCCAGTGCTCCCCTCAGCCTTGTGCTAAATCACTTCAAATAATTTAAGTGATGAGCTGAGGGATATGGGGAAAAGGTTCATAAGGCCAGATTAACAACTTTTGTCACACAGGAGTGGCCACTGGGGACCCAAGGGGTCTGGCCCCCTTCTGGATCTTTTGACCTGGGACCTGCGCAGGCTGTTCGCCAGTATGTGTTTGGGCCCCCTGCTCATCCTGACCAAATTGTGTGTATTCAGATTTGGATAGATATAATCTGTGGTGCCCCCTCATGGATTAAGCCCTCTCAGGATGGAGTTCTAGCAGCCCTCAAACTGAAAACAAAGACTGAAGAGGCTGCACCTGGACACAATTCACCTCCAGTCTTGCCTCCAAGTGAAGACTCTTCTGACCCACTAGACATTCTTCCCTTGCCCCCTCCCCCATACCCTGCCCCTAGTCCCCACTCTGACTCACCACTCCTCCCCGCATCATCTTATCCAAACCCGGCACCACCCTCGGCTGGAGGGACCTCCAGAACAAGGTCCCGAAGCAGCACCACTGTACACTTTGCAGGAAGTTCCCACCCCCAAGAGGGGGCTCCATGTTTCTGTACACTACCTTCTCTTTCTCTGATCTTTAACTGGAAAGCTCAAAACCCCCCTTTCTCAAAGGACCCAGAAACTCTGATTAACCTTATAGAATCTGTTTTCTCTACCCATAGCCCCACTTGGGATGACTGTTAGCAGATCCTGTGCATTCTTTTTATGGCCAAGGAAAGAATGCGTATCTACACTCTAGGACAAAAGGGAGTTTGGGATCTGGGTGGATCTTTATCCACTCATCAGCAGAGACGTGAACATCTGTTCCCTTCCTCTCAACCTGAATAGGACCCCAACACAGATGGAGGTAAGAAGGCTCTTGATGATTATTGCCTGAGGCTCCTAGATGCACTTCGTGCCACTGCTAACAAGTCTACCAATCTGTCTCGAGTGAGTGAGGTAAGACAGTTAGCTGATGAGTCTCCTGCTATGTTCTTGGAGCACTTCCTAGAGGCCTACAGATTACATGCTCCAATTTATCCGATGGCATCTGAAAACACTCAAGTGATTAACACTGCTTTCATGTCTCAGTCAGCCCCCCATGTTAGGAAAAAGTTACAGAAACTTGAGGGATTTGAAGGGATGTCCCTCAGCCAGCTGATAGAGATAGCACAGAAGGTTTTCAACAAAACGGAGACCCTACTAGAAGCCACAAATAAAAAGATGACTATTTGAAATTGCTTGGTGGAAAAGAAACTAAGAGATTGACTAGCATTGGGAAAAAGGAGGTTAAAGGCCAGTGGCCTCCTTTAGATAAAGAACAATGTGCATATTGCAAAGAGATGGGACATTGGCATAAAGATGGCCCAAAGTTAAAGGTCAAGCTATAAAAAGAGACAAAGTCCCTGTTGTCTCAACAATGAGGAGGTCAGGGATCGACACCACCCCCCGAGCCCTGGATAACTCTTCAAGTGGGAAAGCAATTGGTGGACTTCCTGGTCAATACAGGAGTCACATATTCTGTGCTGACCCTACCTTTAGGAAAGATAACCAAGAGTTCAGTCAATGTAATCAGAGCCACAGGGAGATGAAAATTGTACCCAAAAGTGACAGCTAGTTTTGCTTGACCTGGACATATACTGGTCCAAGATGATTTTCTATCAGTTCCTGAGTGTCCAGACCCTCTCTTGGGACGAGGCCTCCTCCATATATTGCAAGTGCATATTGACTTCTTTACACCTGAGCCAACACTAAAACTGGGGGTGGATACAATTCTGGACTCAGAAGGCATCAGAGTGCTAGCTCTTGTCCCAGTAGGAGAAAATTACTGCCTACTGGGAAATTTTTCGAGTGTACCTGAGCCATTATAAACTGACCTAGAATTAAAATTGTTAAGCAAATGGAAGCAGGAAATCCCAGAAGTTTGGGCAGAAACCAACCCCCCAGGGCTATCAATTAACCAGCTGCCCCTTGTGGTGGAGCTCCTACCCTAGGGACACCCCATTTGCAATACCCGTTAAGCCTACAAAGGGATCAAAGCCTGAAAAGGGATCAAAGTCCACATTCAGAGATTAAGAGACAATGGTATCTTAATTCCTGTGTCTCTCCAAGGAATACACCTCTACTTCCAGTCCAGAAGCCGGGACAAATGACTATCGCCTTGTACAGGATTTCCGAGAGGTTAATAGATGAGTACTGACTCTACATCCAACAGTGCCTAACCCTTATACTCTTCTTACCCTCTTCAATCCGGAGAACAACTGGTACTCCGTTTTGGACCTCAAGGGTGTTTTCTTCACTCTGCCCCTCGCACAGGTGAGTCAACTCCTTTTTGCCTTTGAGTGGACTGACCCAGATTCAGAAGTGAAGGAACAGCTGACCTGGAATCACTTACCTCAGGGCTTTAAGAACTCGCCCACCCTTTTTGATGAGGCACTAGCCAGAGATCTTTTGAGATTTATGTAAGAACACCCCAAGATAGTGCTCTGTATGTGCAAGAGTTGTTGGTAGCCTCCTCTTCATTAGAGACTTGTCGAGAGGCAAGCAAGGAACTGTTAAAGACTTAGGGGCAATTAGGCTATAAAGTCTCAGCTAAGAAGGCCCAGTTGTGCCACCAGTCTGTGATTTACCTGGGCCACAAGTTACAAGAAGGCAAAATAATTTTGTCTAGAGAAAGAGTCCAAGCCATATTACAGATACCAACCCCAGAAACTACGAAACAAGTACGCAAGTTTCTTTTTTTTTTTTTTTTTTTTAATTTTATTTAAGGAGAAAAGAAAAAAAAAGCAGGGAAAGGGTACAAGTTATACAGATTTACAGAAAAAAAATGAACAGTAGGAAATCACTAGTTAATGGATTACATATTGTCATCTTAGAAATAATTGTTCAAGTCACCAAATTAAAGCTTGTAAAGTGGACATTCCATCAATGATACTGCAAACAGTTCTGTTCATTGATCCAATAAAACTCTGTGATATCATTTTCTATCTTATACACTTAAATATACATGCAGTTATATAGTTTGGAGCACTTTCTTTTCCTCTCTTTTGTACCATGACTATTACACATTTTGGGTTTCATTGCTCCCACAGTTCTTATTACTTTTTTGGAAGAGAGTAAAACCAAATGTGACATAACAGAACAGAATCGGTCAAGTCAAAAGGGTGGACATAATAGATAATGTAAAAACATAATACAAGGTGATCAACAATGGTTACCATAATGCCTCCCGCTATCTCTAATAGAATTGCCTATATCATTAGTTATAATACAATTGAACAAAACAGTAAAGAATAAAACCGACAAAACCAAAACATTGGAGACATTGTAGGTCTTCAAAAGTAGATAAAAGTCAACAAGAATGGGCGTCATAATGAATCTCATTATCTTCACAGCTGATGCCTAAACTTTCGAACCTGATACTATCCAGCAAAACAGAATAGGGGAACATCAGTTAAAAACCAGATGGTGAGAGTAATGCAGGGCTTTAAATCAAGGTAATGAAAAGTCAAAGTGGGTTACTGTAATATATCCTGCTATTTTTTTTCCTTTAATTAAAAGGATAAAGATAAAAAAGTAAATAATGGAGTGGAGATTGAGATAAAAGAGGGCATAACAACAAAACAGCGCAGATCAAAACATAACCATTTAAGCAGAATAGTGTTTCACCACCAGAGAATCCTAACCTAAAAGTAGTTACCATATTGTTTCTTTCTTTGAAATCCTTGAGTACAACTTCGTATACTGTATCATTAAGTATATCAAAACAATGTAAAACCATTCAAGAGAATGACAGCATTACAGAGTATTTAGAATCGACTAACAAAATGAAGAATGGTTTCTGTATAATCTCCTTGTCTTTAAAAGGTTTTTGCTTATACTATTGTACATAATAAAATCCAATAAGATACAGCCTATTTAGACCATTGGAGACAGAAGGACAAAAGCTAGATGAGACTTCAAAACAAGATGATACTAAATCTGTATTACCTATTAAGATGTCATTTTCTCCAAAATAGCTGTTCCTATCATCCAATCTTCTCTGCCTCATTTCTGTTAAGCTCTTTTTCTGTCCGTAGCTGTCAGTTTGTCTTCTTCATTTTGTTCTCTGCTCCATTCGTTGTGGCCTCTCTGCCATTATTTCTGGATTCTTTGTATTTTTCTTTTTTTAGAATATCCTGCAATACTCTCTGTAGAGTTGAATTGGTGGTTGCAAATTCCCCCAGTTCCTCTTTATCCTGGAAGCACCTTGTTTTTCCATCAATTTCCAGGGACAGTTGTGCAGGATATCTCAATCTTGGCTGGAGACTATTATCTTTCAATGCTTGAATTATTTCCCCCCACGCTCTTCGTGATTTGATGGTTTGTGCAGAGAAATCTGCTGTAATTCTGATGGGTGTTCCCTTGTAAGTGGTCTGTTTCTTGTCTCTGACAGCTTTTAATATTCTGTTCTTGTATTGAATTTCTGGAATTTTTATTATTATATGCCTGGGTGTAGCTCTGTTTGGGTTGTAGGTAGCTGGGGTCCTGTATGCCTCATACATCTGAGTATCTTTACCTTTTGCTAAATTAGGAAAATTCTCCTGGATTATTTCTGTGAGTAGCTTTTGTAGTTCACTTGTTTGTGTCCCTACTTCTTCTTTTATGTTCTTAATCCTTAAGTTATGGATCCTCTTATCATCTTCTTGTCTTTGTATTGTTGCTGTTTGTTTCTTTGTTATTTTTAAGAAGTTTTTCATTTCATTCTCCCATATTACAAGTCTGCCCTCCAGTTCAGATAGTCTGTCCTTAGTTTCTTTCAAGCTGTTATGCCAGTCTTCTATAGACTTCTTAGTATCTTGGTAGTCCCTTTGAACCTGCTTCACATATTCTATGCTTTCTCTGTTTTCTCCATCAAACAATTCTCCCCTTTTTTTCTGTTCTTCCACTCCACCACCTGTTTTTTCTTGGGTGGTACTTAGCATTTCTCTAACTATTCTGCATACTTCTAGCTTCAGGTCATTGATAACTTCATTCCTGAATTGGTCTATGAGGCTCTCTATATGGTGCCTTATGTGTATTGGTGTGGTGTCTGCTATTGCCTGTTTCTCAGAATTGGGGGCCGAGGAGCCTTTCTTATTGCTGCCTCTTCCCATGCTGCCTCTTCTTCTCTGTTCCTTATATATGCAAGCTTATATAAGCAGCCCAGCTTCTCTCCCAGTCAGCCACAGCCTGATCCAATTGCGCCAGTTAGTTGTTCCCGCTCACCGCTGCGCACCAGGGAGTTACGGAAGTTTCTGAGAGCTGTCAGGTACTGTAGGCTGTGGATTCTAAATTTCATCGAAATGGTTCACCTGATGTATGACTCTCTTAAGGGAGAGACCCAAAAGCCATTAAACTGGACCAATGACTGCGAGCAGGACTTCTAATAGCTCAAACAGGCCTTGACCGAGGCTCCAGCCCTGGGACTCCCTAATGTTATCAAGCCATTTATCTTGTTCATAGATGAGCTCATAGGCATTGTAAAAAGAGTCTTGACTCAAGACATTGGCCCTTGGAAGAGGCTAATAGCCTACCTCTCTAAGAGACTCGATCCAGTAGCAGGAGGGTGGTCCCCATGCCTAAGAATCCTAGCACCTGTGGTGATGTTACTCAAGGAGGCTAAAAGACTCACTCTTATACAAAAGATTTCTGTGGTGACCTCCCACAGTTTAGAGACTCTTCTCAAAACCCCTCCTAAAAAATGGCTCTCAAACGCTAGAATTTTACACTATCAGGCTCTGCTGCTAGACCAAGAGTCAGTAGATTTCAAGGCTTCTGCAGCTTTAAACCCAGCCACCCTTATGCACGATGATGACCCAGAAAGTCAACATACACCTCTCCATGAGTGTGCGGACATCCTCGATCTACAACAGAACCTATGGGCTGATCTCACCAATCAGTGTTTGGGAGATGCCAACAACTATTTCATTGATGGAAACTTCTTCATCCAGAATGGCAAATGAGTGGCTGGCACAGCAGTGTCCACCGAAAAGGAGGTACTCTGGGTTAAGATCTATTGCACTGGGTATGACCCTGGAGTTAATATTAACATTCTATATAAACCACCAGAAAAGCTCCTGTAGTTCAATACAAAAGGGAATGCTGCCCAGTGGTGGTCCCTACTCCAATAAAGGTGCCAATGTCCATTCCATGCCGATTCTGGAGGTGCACTCCAATGCTTCCAGTGCCTGAAGCCCTTTGTAATGGAACTCTATATGATACAAACCAACCCCAAGTAAAAATGTGCATGTGGAAAAAGAAAGAGGACATCAAATATTGGATCAGAGTTGAGGTGCCTGGTCCAGATCAACCCCATTCCAACTTGCAACCACTAAGAGGCCACAAGAAACTGGCCCAGTGAAGTCTAGACAGGAACTTACACCCTCGTTAGTAACTGGTGCTGAGCCTGAAACCCCCATGCCACCCTCAATGATGGAGATATTCCAAACCCTTAGAAATAGTAGCTGAGCTAATTAATGGCTCCATTGACAGTGGTCTGACAATCCCGTGTTGTCTATGTTGTCCTCTGAGCCTCCCTTCTACAAGGGTTACATCACAGTCACCAGTAAACTAGCCTCCAGTGCCACCAGATGTGATATATTTCTCCCTCAATCTCTGTGGAAAAGTACCAATCTAGTGGGTTTAAATGGGCCCTAGATATATCACTGCAGCCACACGGCTCCTGAATATTGTGATCTCTCCCATTCCTATCGCATTACAGGGTCTGGTAATAATACTCCCATAGTGGCCCCAGCCAGCCATTAGTGGGCTTGTACTTTGGGATGGTACCCCTGTATTGCTTCAAGAAAGTTTGTTATTGACCAGAATGAAGTTTGTGTGCTCACCCAGATCCTGCCTAGAATTTACTGGCATTCTGAAGAAGAAGAAAATAGGGCCCTCATCTCTACCAGCCACCAAATAGATAAGAGAAGTCCAGTTCTTCCTATTATGGCTGGAATCAGTATATTCTCAGCCCTCAGGTTGGGGGCTGCCTCCCTGGGAGTTAGTACACACCGTTACCACATTTTATCCAAACGGGTAGATGAAGGAATGAAACAAATTCACAATGCCATTGAGGCCTTAGAAAACTCAATCGGTGCATTAGCTGAAGTAGCTCTCCAAAATCGTAGAAGGCTAGACCTCCTATTAGCTGAAAAATGAGGATTGTGTTTGGCATTAGGGGAAAAATGTTGCCTGTATGCTAATAAGTCTGGGATAGTAAAACAAAATTTGGCTGAACTCCAGAAATGTCTACAGGAAAGAGAAAAACTAAGACAAGGATCTCTGCAGTGGATGGAACAAATGTTCTCCCTCCCACCATGGATGACTAGTATAATAGCGATGTTAGCTGGTCCTCTTGTTATGATTCTAGTATTAGATACTCTAGGCCCCTGCATAATCAATAAGCTATGTATATCAGATAGTAGATGCAAAACATAAAATTAATGATGGTTAGACAACAAGCATATGGGCATGTTCCCAGAGGCACTTAAGTAATAATAGAATAATAAGGCCAAGGATTTGGCCTATGTTACAACATCAGAGGGGCATGTTATAGCCTAGCTTTAACATTGTGCCTTAATTCTGTTCTGTATGCGCTACACTGCCTTCCCCTTCCCCCTCCCACCTTTCCCCTTCCTATCTATCTAGGTTAAGTTTCAATTTCCTGAAAGGCCATAAAAGCCTTAGGTTTCAGTTTCTTATAACCCCCTCCCTTACTCGGTGGTCTATAATAAAATGTGTTGTTCTTTAGAAAATGCTTAACTTCAAGGAAATTTCAGGAAGTTTTGTAAAGCCCAGATGCTATCTAACTGTGTCAGTGATTACAACATTTCTGTGATTTTCAGCTTTAAAAGCCTCTTCCCCCAACTGTGAGGTGTGCGGTCTTTGGATCAATCCTAAGGAGACTGTGCTCCCAGGCATGGAAATAAAGTATTTGCTCCCCAAATTTTAATTTCTTGCTTCCTTGGATTTTATTCTGTTGTCCGAGCTATCACATTGTTTTTCTCTTTAAGAGGCATGTAGACATGGTTACTGTGTCTGCACATTCAGGTCTGGCTTGCTTCAGCTGTGCCTCTAGCAGTGATTGTTGTATTTAGTTTTTTTTTGTTTTTTTTTTTTTTTTTTTGTCTTTTTCATTTTTATCAGTACCGGGGATCGTACTAATGACTGCCTGCTTGCAAAGCAGGCGCTTATGCCACTGAGCTAAATCTTTAGTCCCCATATTTAGTTTTTTTACATTGATTCCTTTGAGGGTCCATTTCCTCTCTGACTGTTTATCAATTTCTGTGTACCTTGGCCTCCTGTAGTAAAATCACAATACTATTTGAATGGACAAAGTGATATTTATATATTTAATAAAATATCATTTAATAGGGGCCTGGGTTTTAGCTCAGCAGGCAGAAGTACCTGCCTGGCCAGTGCCAGGTTGTTAGTTTGATCCCCAGTACCTAAAAAAAGTGATTTAAACTGCAAGGAAAGAAAATAATTTCATTTGTGAAGAGATGAACAAAATTTTCAATTAAATCTTTCAATGGCAAATTAAACAGTAGTAATAGTGATATTTAGAATCTAAGGCTGTTCAGGCTGGGCATTGAACTCAGTGGTACAGGCACCACCCAGTCAAGCACAAGCTCATTGTGATAACTCAGACCCTGGAATAATATTTAAGGAATCAAGATATTAAAATTTAGGGAGCAAAGGCTTTATTTTAGGCCAGGCCTAGTGACACAGTCTCCAGGAGCCAATTTGCAGACTGCACACCTCCCAGCTAAAAGGCAGGCTTTTATCTTGTAAAACTGCAAACAGCTGCTGGTCTCACAATATAAGGAGGGTGGCTGGGGTGCACTACAGAACAAGATCACAGTGATTACATTGGGAAGAGCAAAGTTCAGGTAACAAGATTTTCCTGCAAACAAGCAAGATTTCCTGTAAACAGGAATCAATTCTGTTTCCTTCAGCAGAGAATAGAGAAGTCTAGTAGCAATTAACAACCTTTGTTAGCTTATTTTAGCACTACATCTGTTATTTGTAGAGGGCAGCAATGGTTAACATATCAATTAGGTAAGATTTTAAAATTCTTTACAGAAGAGAGCATTGATTAACATATCAATTAGGTCACCCAGATGGAGAAGGAAAACATATACATGGTACCGACATGTTACAGGGAATTTGCTATAATTCAAATATAATGAAGCTATTTTTTCTAGAGTATAACAGTCATGAGTTCAATCCCTCGTACCAAAAAATTTTTTCTACAATTCTCAACCATGTAGTTCTATGAGCACAATTATTGAAATTGATATTTGTTCATTCAACGGCTCAATTTTTCTTTTTCAGTCTACAAAATATCCACAGATAACATGGTAAATACGATGAATGATATACTGTCCTTTATACTATGGGTATTTGCTGAGAGTTGTTTTTAGTTTTTATTTTTCCACATACTTGAAAGCTGAAAATGTTTTGTGATGCTAGGTAGAGAAACTGTGATAATTATTTTTTTCATTTTAAACATATATTTCACTATATCCATTAAGTACATTTTATTTGCTACAATTATGCTAAGAAAAGTTGATAAATGATTCTTTAGTTTATGGGCAGATGAGTTAGTTAGAAATACAGGCAGTCAGACAGTGATATAGGGGAATGAAACTGCTGACCTACTATGTTGGGTATGAGTTTAGGTTCTCTAAAATTGAAGAATGCATAATTAATAACAATGGAAGTAAGATCAGAATATATTTTTTGTGAGAAAGAAATTGAGAGGATTTTGCTCTAGATGGGATATTTCAGCACTGGGAGATGGGACCAGGGGTCTCTTTCCCCTCTCCTATGCAACTTACCTGTGGCATGAAAAGAGTCCCAATCAGCTACTTGCACACCAGCAATGCCGTCTTTAAGCACCACCCAATGGAAAGCTATATGTATGCCCACACATGACATTTTTATTTTGTATTCTCTCTTTTAGCACGCCAAAAATCCTATCATTTGGTTCCCTGACCAGTAAGGCAGATTGAGTGGCTCCTGGGAATCCCTCTCATTTTGAGTCCCTCTTCCTTAAAACCACCTCTTTCTTCCTCTGGGACAGTATACTTGCCACTGCTAATATGCATACAACAGTAACCTTACACACTGAACATGGGTGAGATACCGTCTGGGTTTTTTGTTTGTTTGTTTGTTTGTTTCTGTTCCTTAGCAAGATTGTGACAGAAAACCCACCCTGACATCCCCAACCAGGGTTACTAGTTTCCACATTCCTTAGGCCACATGGCTGGAGGTAACACTGAGATTTTTGTGTGCTGAGATCCTGCCCTGCTCTCATGCTTACCTGCCAAGAAGAATGGGTGTTGGAATTTTGCCTGTCACACTTTCAAAATAGATTATGATCTCTTATGTTGTGTGTGACTGAGCACAGCTTCCATGTTCCTTGGGGGAGCTATAGCTCTTAGTTCCTGAGGTGAAATTGTTCTCTCAGCTCCCTTATAATTCGGTCATGGGGACCACTTCCTGTCCTCCTGAAAACACCCCTTTGTGGTGCCTGGTTTGTAACCTTGGTGCTTTGGGCCTCTAAAAGGCTACAACAACCAAAAAGCTAGTCTTTTATTTATGCTTTTGTCAAAACGGTCAAAAGTTGGCCAAAACCCTTCATTTTTAGGCCTTCTTCACTTTAAGGACATGGTTTTCTCTCACTCTGTCTTCTGTGATGGCCCAAATACTCCTGGCTCGCTCTGCTCCACCAGGATTCCTCCCTTCCCCTCACTTAAGATGTGGCTTCTGTCTTTACAGCTTCTCCCCATATCTTTCATACCAAATCCCACTGCTTTCTCAGCCAAAGGTTTCTATGCCCCCTGTGTCATCCTCTCCTCCTCCTTTACCCCCAGGGTCTCCAATCCTCTCTCTAGGGTCTCCAATCTTCCCCCTAGTGTCTCCAATCTTTCCCCTATGGTCTCTAATCCTTCCCCTAGCATTTCTCACAAGGCTCTCACTTCTCAATCCCCCTGCCCTAGCCATCTGTCCCATCTGAGTGTTCTTTTTCTCCTTCCCCTGCATCACCATTTTCTCTGCCTGCCCACCATACTCAGTCTCTGGCATTGCAGACTTCTGGCAGGCCAAATTCTTGCCAGCACCCATGTTGATTACACACATGCACCTGCTGGGCTCATCTCTACTGCTATTTTGGGACCAGGGTGGACCTAAATGATTAAGTAATATTTGTGTTCGTTCTTTTTAACTTTCTGAGCTACCTCAGGTTAACCATCAGTTAGGGTCTTTTTCTGGTATTCTTATTTCAAGAGATATCTATTAATTGATCTATAAGAAGGTTCACTCTATTTATGATAGTTCAAGTTGGCCAAATATATTTGAGTTAATTCTAATTTTATAAGATGATTATCAGTTTATATATCTGTTGTCAATTTGTCCAGTTGTCTGCTCTAATAGCAGCTTTTTCTTTTTATTTGAGCTCAACAACTTTTCCCTCAACATTTATATTTTCAAATCATGTAATAAAGGTTTATTTGGGTAACAGATTTAAAAGACATGCTTTCACCTAGGTTTCCAGCTGGTCAAAATGAGGCTAAATTTGGTTAAAAATATCCCTTGGGGTGAGGCAACATTAAACAGCCCTCCAACTGATAAACAAGAAAGTAGCCACCTGGTAACATTTTTAAAAATTTGTTTTAATTTCAAAGAGATTAAAATAAAGGAGGACTTAACAAATGAGATTGGAGCACAATTGAAGCAACACAGTATTTCAACACAAGACAACCTGACATCAGTAACTACTATAATGTCTCTTTCATTGAAGGAGTTGAGTATATTTTCATACACAATAGTATCAAACATAACAAAATATTATAAAACCATCAAAGAGCATGAAAGTATTACAGATTATTCAGAACCAAATAACACAAAATGAACAATGGTTACTGTATTATCTCATTGTCCATCAAATATTTGTTTATACTATCACAAATAATACAATCAATAAGATACAACAAGATAGAATCAATGGGAACAGAAGACTAAAACCATGTTAGCACTTCAAAACAAGATTATATTAAATCAGCAATAGCTATTATAATGTCTTGTTTTCTTTTAAAAAAGCTGTTCAAATAATCATAGATAATACAGTAACGATTGTTCATTTTGTGTTATTTGGTTCTGAATAAAATCAAACAACCCAGAATGAAACCATTCTGAATAATGAATGGGAATATTATAAGGCTCCAAAGCAATGCAATGGAGAAGCAGGATTACTACAAACTCTTATGTAATCTTACTATTTCTCAAAAGAAATATTTTAAGCCATATCCTTAATAAATTGTAGATTCCATAACCAAAATTACAGATCAGTTCACTTTCAGAAAACAGAAGCAGCACTTACATACAGGCATAAAGGCCTTCACTGAGAGTATCCCTGAAGAGGTGAGATCAACTTTATAGAACACAAACTACTACTCATTTATCTGAGTTCACTAAAGAGAAAAATTTATAATGGTGTTGCTACAGGGGAAAGAAACTCCTGATCTAGTATGTCCAGTATGAATTTGTATTCTCTAAAATTAAAGAATAAATTTTAGGAACAACAGAATTTAAGAGTAGAGTATATTTATTGGAAGAAAGAAAGCTGTCTGAGAGAGAGAAGGGGTCCTGAGTGGGTTGCCAAAGACACTTTTCTAGGGACATTTATAGAGTAAAATAATTTGGTGAGATGGGTTTAAGGTGGGAATGCTGGGAACTCACAAGGCAGATGGGCATAAGATGGGACAGAAATATAGAAGCCAATAAGATTAATAGTTCAGGTAAAGTTGATTAAATTGGGAACAAATGGGGAAGCCTGTCACACAGAGAGCAGGCATTCTTATGTAGTAGTGACTCTTTAATTAGGGGGTTCACAGGTGACTCAGGACTTCACCGGGATAATAGGAATTATTTAAAGTATCAGGCTTTAAGATAGGGATACATTTATTTGAGTGGTGACTGCTGATTTCCTCAGAGTGCTAGGGAAGTATTTTCGAATGAATCCTTAAAATATCAATGCATTTGCTTAATATTTTGTCCTGAGGTTTGACTCTTACCAGGAAGTATCTGGCTTCCCCAGAGTTGCAAGGTATCTGGGTTTCTGCATGGGCTCCTTGGAGGACCTAGCCCTGTCTCAATGCCAACTTTATTTGACTAACTCAGCTCAGTATTGTTTGGAAAATTCAATACAAATATCTTCTGCTCTGGGTGAATGTACTGGGGATGACAGTGTGCAATGTATTTACCACTGTTGTCCCTGATTAACATCTTTTGAAATTCAGTTTTACTTTTTCTTTTTATCCTTGAAATAACATGGATCTGGAAATAAAAAGCCTGAGGTAAATCTCTTTGGTACAAGCACTCCTCTGTGGATATCATCACTGAAGGAGACAACCAGCTTCAGTCTATCATTTGGGATCCTCTCTTGTAGGGAGGGGTTCCTTTCCCTGTTTATTCTTGACTTGCAAGTAGGGCAGTAGAGCAAGACTCAATCAGTGATGAATAGGTGGGATATATGAACTGTCCAACCAGGTGGGCCATGACAGGTGGTCTCTTAGGTCTTTCCTGTATCAGGGCATTATTGACCTGTTGTGAGCACAATACAGGAGCAGAATGTTTGCTGGATCTCATTTAGTCATTTCAATGTCATGTGGCCTGATTAGGAAGGAACCTGGGAGATCTTCGAGCTGCAGAATGCTGAGGTTGTGGATGGGAGCCCACAAGTAGGTTGCAAAAGGCCTAAACCAGTTACAAGTGAGTAGAAGCAGTTTCAGTGTCTCAATCCTCAAGTATTTAGTTAGCTTCCACTCCTGAGGTCCTCCAGCATTGGCTGTGGGTCACCAATTGTGCATTTTGCCTCTTTCTGGTGGCAAGCGTGACTCTATCTTCAGTTTGACAGCAGCAGATTCCAGTATCATCTTTGAAAATTCTCTGCTGCCTTGGCACCTCCACAAGCTCAGTGAGGGAAGGAACTTGGGGACACCCTGACTCTGATGCATTTTGAAGATGCTACAAAAGTACTGAGGAAGGTCTCTGCCCCATTGCTGTGAGAAGCAGACTTGGAGGGTCTGATGTTTATAAATGTCTGTGATACAGGGCCTTATAGCCATGACTGCTCTCCTTAAACTTGTGCTTTGTTGTATTTAGAGTGATCTCCTAAATTTATATTATATTCTTGTGTTTCCATCCTCATCACAGGTGTTGGCAAATGTACTGAGTATTCAAAGATGTGTAGTGATATGTCTCAGTGGAGGAAGGCTTCCCAAACACCTGGCGAACTCCTGTGTATCATACAGAATAATGCAAAGAATTTTGAACATAATTATTTTAGGTGACGCCTCTGCTCATGGACTGATTGTGAGAACAGCCATGGATTTTTGAATTCTGAGAAAAATGAAGCAGATATGAAAGTGTTATGAAGGGCAGGGTAAAGTGTGCTTGCTAAGGACAAATTCCAGAATCACCTGCCTATTAAACTCTCATTGAAAAATGCCAAAATTTATGCATTTGCATTGATACATGTACGTGATATCCTTCTGAATGGAAAGGAATAGGGGTGTCATCTCTGAATTAACAGCTGACTTCACAGGTTGGCTGATAATACACATTGTTTACATATAGAAATGTTCTGCAATGGACTTTATTAAGTGGTGTAAAATAGAAGCCCTAAATAGAAGTTGTGCTGCAGGGATATCCATTGTTAGGCATGAAGGGTTTTCTGTGTAGTGTGGATCAGAGCAGCATGGAAAGGATGTGCAAGTGATTGGCATGGTACAGGGTGTCAATAGCAGGATTTACAACTGAGAGGATCTTTACTGAAAGTCAAGTAGTTCTTAGGGTAAGCAAAAGTTAAAGTTGGCTTCTGATTTCTTACTTGAGATGAATAACACCAGCTCTGTCAATAATCAGTATTCAAAATACATGTTAAAGCATGAATTCTGTGTTCCATAATTCAGATCCAATTTTGATTTTCTCTAATTATGTGCCAGTGACATGAAGTAGGAATTTGAATCTTTTTTTTTGTACCAGGGATTGAACTCATTAGGTCATGCTTGCCAGGCAGCATGGTATTTAGAGTGATCTCCTAAATTTATATTATATTCTTGTATTTCCATCCTCATCACAGGTGTTGGCAAATGTACTGAGTTAAATACCCACTGAGATAAATACCCAAACATGAATGTGTTTTCTGTATATTAAGGAAAGTATCATCATTCTACGTCAGAACATGTTGAAAGTTCTTGGAGTATTACTATATTGTATGAATATAATTTTTAAAACAAACCAATGGTGTTTTATGCAGTCAATTTTCAAGTTTCATTTTTTGGTGAGGTTTTGCCGTAAGGATCTTTATCTCTATTTCAGACAGCTCTGTAACTGAGGCTGGCCTCTAACTCAAGGCAGTTCTCTTGCATCAGCCTCACAAGATATATTTGTTATTTCTGAGTGAAAGGTGATCAGTTGGTGACTTTGAGCTATAATTTGCAATGTGTGCCTTGTTTCAATGTTTATACATTGTTTACATACACAGTTTTCCATTATCATTTGAGTTATTATTTAGGTACCATATTTGATGTTACTGATGTTTTCTTGTATGAAACTAAATTCAAATTTCAAAATGCTGGTTAAGTAAATTAAGAACAAAGGGCTCAGTGATCTAAATGAGATTTGAAGAGATATCACCTGTAGTCTATCAAAGTGAGTCATGAGACATTTGTCTACCCCTTTGCTTTGTGGTTGCTGGTCCAGCAGGATCCCACTGTGAGCTCTGCTTTATAGACAGTGCACAGGGACTCTTGCAGTGACTCAGCACAAAAATCAGTGCTCCCATTTGGCTGTGAGTTGCAATCTAGCATCCAAATTGCTTTTTCAAAAAATGTGTGTACACATAAATTTAATCACCAAGACACAGAATTAAGCTTTGAAGATTTCAGTCTCCATTCAGCTGTGATGTTTGGTTTTACTTTGTTTAGTTTAGTTTTGTTTTATTGAGACAGGCTTTCACTATGTGCATCAGCTGGATTTGAAACCCATATTGTGCCTACAATTTCTTTGACTTTACAACAACCCTTTTCTCTCAGCTTCTTGAATGCTGGGATAATAGATATGCACCAACTCTGCTTTTGAATCAGATTTTTGTGAGCAAATTTAAGATATCCCAGGCCGTGAGTCTCAACCTTCCTTTGAGAAATATATGCATGAATCTTTAGTGTCATACTGTTATCACTTGGCCACTCAGCAGTTATCCTCTAACATCCCTTGGAAAGCACATTTGTTTATGCACTGACTATGCTGAGCGTCATTGGGGCAGTTGTCATTTTAACCAATCGATTCTTGTTTTGAATACATTACAATAGTCACTTTTATATTTCTTGCTATTTGAGAAAAACTAACAAAAGTATGTAGTTTTTGATTATCTTTTATTTAAACAATTGCACTGGTAAGGACTTATGTTTTAAGGCTAAGTGTGATTCCTTTAATCCCAGCATCAATAGAGGATGAGATTAGATGATCATGGCTTGGAAGCTGACTTTGGGAGGCAATTTTGCTATATGTTCTAGCAGAATGTGTGGCAGTTGTTTTTATACCTGCATTTGAAGTTTAAGGAAACAGGTAAGTTTAGGTCAAGAATATAAATGTAGGATGGGATAACTGAAGCAAAGTGCAAATCATGATTTTTTTGGCTCAGGAAATGTGCTTTTCATGGTAATTTGTGCAGCAGTTTTAAATATGCCTGTATTAGAGTAAAACATAGTGAAACATGAATGAGCCAAGCATTCTATGCTCTGAATGTAGAGGCATTAACAAAACTTTTTTACTCAATGCTATTGTTGGTGCTTTTTATAGAAAATAAGATAGGGTAACAAAGCAAGCAAAAAGGATTATATAAGATTTTCATACTCATGCACAAATGAAGAAGCCAAAAAACAAAACAAAAAAATTAAATGAAAAAGAATGAAGAAATAATCTACAGGATAGGAGATTGCATGTTACTCCCTGACAGCTAACTTTTAAATCCAATAGAAATGTGAAATGAATACACACTTTTCAGAACAGGTACAAATTGTCAAGAAATACCTGATGAACTATTGATCATTTATGTACAATAGACAAATGTGAATCAGTACACCATCTCATTGCAAAGACAAATCACCACAAGATTAAAATAACACTCATGAGACAGCAGGAGAAAAGAAACTATTTAACTTTGTTGGTGGAAATGTAAGCAAGTATTTCAGCCACTACTGAAGTCAGTGTTCAAAGTATCCAAATGATTAAACATAGTAAGTCCACTAAGTGCAGTGCTTCCATTTGTGGGTCTCATACTCAAAGATCTAAGGACCCACTGCAGTGATTCAGGCATATTCCTGTTTACTGCAGCAATAGTCACTTTTCTGTGGAGAGCATCAGCAAGCACTGCTCCATCACCACCAAATGCCAATGATTAACAACAAATACTCATCAGTGTACTCTGTTTAATAAATGATATGATATTTTATTATGAAATGGGCTCTAAGTTAGGTTTTCATGGTGTGATAAGCATGATATAAGCATGGTAATCATGCTAATGTAACAAGGCTATCACTATTGTTTTCATTAGATTTGAACTGTTTTTCTTTTGGAGTAAACATCTTGCTATGAAGTTCAGGTTGGCTTGAGATCTCTATATAACCCTGAGTGGTCTCAAAGAATTCTCCTGCCTCAGCCTCTCAAGTACTTGGCTTACACACAATGCCATCAGGCCCAGTTTAGATTTGGTATGTTAAATGCATATTCAGTATTTGTTTTTATTTCAACTGTTTTGGTTGTTAAAGTATTTCCATTTTTTTAACTCCAGCATCTATAACCACTGCGACCTCATTGAGGTGGTGATGTGCATACCACCAGCCTCATGACATTCTCTCCTGGGTTCAGTGCTGTCAGTGTACTGCAGTGAGACTTATGTGTACAAATGTACATAACAATTTGTTTTTCTACTTTCCGTCAAAAAGATTTTTAAATTCCCTGATATAATCAATAACCTTGTCTACAGTTTGATGCAAATACCCACAGTTAAGTACAGTGTAGCACACACACACAGGAAAGAGACCACATAGTTCCCATGAGAGGTTTGTCAAGGCCCATGAGAAGACAACTCTGTGGAGATATGTGTTCCTGATTATTACATTTGAATGAGCTTCAGGTTTTCTCACTGTTGTTTATGTGAGGTAAACCAGATGACTACTTTAAGTTATGGAGTTATATAACATCCTTTTTTTGTTTCTAGAAGATCAAACTCATGACCTTGAGTTTGCTAAGCAGATGCTTATACCACTGAGATCAATCCTTAGCACCCATAAAGTCTATTTTGGAATTTAAGTATCTAAAGAACTACTTTGGTGGTGTGGCCCACTTAGTAATGTCAACTTGGATCATGCAGTAAACTGAGGCACTGTGGTTTTGGGCACAGAGCATCCATTGAAGGATTGTTGCAAACACCATCAAAGGAGAAATGGAGAGAAAGGGCTGGGCTGTTGATTCTCATGGAGAAGCTGGTATCACAGTTTTCCAGATATGAACACAGACATCATCATCATCATCAGAGGAGGAGCCCAGGACATCATTAGTACTGTGCATGGCTACTGTTTTCTTTTGCAGATATCTGGCCCTCATCCTGAGCTTTTTGTCTTGGTTCCAGGACTGATTACTCAGCCTGATGGCACACATGCTGTGCCCAAGTGCACAGACTTTGTAGCTTCCAACACTGAACTTTGAATATTTCTAGTACACAACCTTGATAGAGACTTGCACGAGACACTGGCAGTGCCTCTATCTCCAGGTAAACTTGTGGTGGCCCTTGTCATGGGCTCTAGGTGATCAGCAGGACTTAAGAAGTATATTGTCATAGGATTCAGATTGTCAGCTGGATTTCTTTAGGTATCTAGTAAGTGGACAGATCTACACCTCTCTAAATCTGACTTTTTGGGAGTGAATATTTTATTATAATTTTTTCAATTATAAGTTCCATATCAAATCTCTTTCCTTGCAAACCCTGACTACAAGAGATGGGAAAGGGGAAGAGGTGACATTTTTCAGACATGACAAAGTTCTTTAGTTAGCTAATGTTCCATGCCACTTTTCTCATGTGGAGAAGCCCAGCTATATCAATAGCTTGGTTTTGAAGACTGTTGATAGATTCTCTATGGATATTAAGCCATTGCGTTCTGTGTTGCATGCTCAAGAAGCACATGGGTTAGGAACCTGCATGGTGCTTCCTGTCACCTGAACCTAGCCTTGTAGCCTATGCTACAAGGCCTCTGTGTACCTGAATTTCCAATAAAGTGTGCACTCACAGGTGCAGTCATTTTATAATGACAAATAATTTGCAATTCTATGGGCATGTTATTTCCTACTGTTGCATCTTTAACTTTCATGACAAAGAACATCTAAAGAAATGTATGACCATCAAGCCAACCCTGCAAAGAATACTGAAAGACAGTTTAGGAACTCATAGAATAAAACTACTAAGCAAGGCAGACATTTAACGAATATGGAAAGATAACATGTCAACAGTAAACTAATATATAACAGTTATAAACATTAATGTGAATGAGCTCAATTCACCAATTAAAAGAAACAGACTGGTAGAATGGATCAAGAAAAATAGCCAATCACGTGCTGTTTACAAGAAACCCATCTAACCCAAAATGAAACTCACAGACTGAAAGTTGAAGGATGGAAAACAATATATCATGCAACATGAAGTAAAAACAAAACAAAACAAAACAAAACAAAACAAAAAACAAAAAAAACCAAGGGTGGCTATTTTGTTTGCAGACAATGTGAACTTCAAACCAGGAATGATTCTAAGACATAATGAAGGTCACTACATACTGGTTAGAAGAAAACTTCAAAAGGAAGACATAACTATCTTAAATATATATGCATCAAATTCCAGAACACAAAGTTATCCAAAGCAAGTATATATAGAAAAGAAAAATCAAATAAGCAACAACACAATTCAAACAGGAGAACTTAACACACCATGAACACCAAGAGACAGATCAACCAGACATAAATCAGCAAAGAAATAACAGAACTAAATCACACGTTTAAACTAAGGGACCTGATGGATATATACAGATTGTTGCTCACAACAACATCAGAATACATATTTTTCTCAGCATTAAATGGGATATTCTCTAAAATAGACCATATACTAGCCCACAGAATATTTTTAAATAAATGCAAAAGAGTTGAAATTATCTCATGCATGTTTTAATATCATAGTGCCATAAATCTAGTAACTAATGATAAAAGAAACTGCAAAAATCACACAAACACACGGAAATTGAATAACACACTCTTGAGCAATCCATGGGTCACAGGGGAAATTAAAGAACAAATTAAACAATACCTAAAAGCAAAAAAAAAAAAAAAATACAGATACAACTTACTGGTACGTGTGGTATGCAATAAAGCAGTCCTCAGAGGAAATTTTATTGCACTGACTTCCCACATCAGGAAAACAGAAAGAATACAAATAAACAACCTGATGGTACATCTCAAATATCTAGAAAGACAAGAGCAAGTGAAGCCCAAAGTCAAAAGAAGGGAGGAAATATAAAAATCAGAGCAGAAATTAATGCAATAGAGCCTAAGAACACAATCCAAAGAATCAATAAATGAAACAGTTGGTTCTGTGAAAGAATAAATAAAATTGATAAGCACTTTACCTATCCTATTTTAAAAAGGGAAGAAAAGGCTCAAAGTCATGAAATAAGGAATGCAAATGACAAAATCACAGCAGACTCTTGGGAAATACAGAAGATCATCAACACCTATTTTAAAATTGTCTATTTTCATTGGTTTAATAACACAGAAGAAATGGACAGATTCCTAGAAACATATGAAGTACCAAAGCTCGATCAAGAATATGTAAAACTACTGAATAATTCAATCTCTCTTAATGAAATTGAAAATATAATAATTCTCCTTACATACAAAGAAGAGCCTAGGCCCAGATGGATTCACTGTGGAATTCTACAAGAAATAATAAGGAATTTAATGTCAGTACTCCTCAAACACTTCAATGAAATCAAAAGTAAAGCATTCCTTCCTTAATCATTCCTGGAAGCAAATATTATTCTAGTTGCAAAATCTGAGGAAGACCCAACTAAAAAAGAGAACTACAGGCCAGTGACCCTAATGAACACAGATGCAAAACTCCTCAATAAAATATAGGCAAACAGGATGCAGCAAATCATCAAGATGATACAGTACAACCAAGTGTGATTCATCCCAGGCATGCAGGGATGTTTCACCATATGTACATCAATCAATGAAATCCACCATATCAGTAAAAACAAAGGTAAGAATAACATGAGCATTTCTATAGATGCAGAAAAAGCTTTTCATAAGGCACAAATTCCATTCATGAAAGAACCTTAAATAAAATTGGAATAGATAATCTTTACTTCAATATGATAAAGGTCATCTATGACAAACCAACAGACAGCATCATATTAAGTGGCCAAAAGCTGAAGGTCTTTATGTTAAAATAAGGCACAAGACAAGGATGCCCCTCATTACTGATCCTATTCAAAATACTACTGGAAATACTAGCCAGAGCAATGTGATAATAGAGAAAAATTAAAGGGGTAAAGATAAGAAAAGAGGAAGTTAAATTATTATTATTTGCAGATGACATGATACTCTACATAGAAGATCCTCAAAATTTCACTGGAAGTATCTAGGAGACTAGATACAAGAAATTCAGGGAAGTAGCTGATACAAAGTCAATACTCAAAAATAAATAGCATTCCTATATACTAACAACAAAATCATTGAGAGGGAAGTAGGAGAAGCCACACCCTTCCCATTACCCACCCCCAAAAATGAAATTCTTTGGAATTAATCTCACAAAAGATGTAAAAAAATAATCTATATAAGGAAAATTATATCTTGAAAAAGAAATCAAAGAGAATCTCAGAAAATGGAAAGACATCATATGTTTATGCATAGGAAGACTAAATATTGTGAAAGTAGCCTTTCTATCAAAACTGTTATACAGATTCACTGTGATACCAATGAACATAGTATCAACATACCTCATAGATCTAGAGAAATCACTCCTAAAATTAATCTGGAACCAGAAAAGAACTAGAATAGCAATGACAATTCTAAGCAGCAAAGCAAGGCAGGAGGCATTACAATCCCTGAGTTGAACTTATACTACTAAGCAATCATGGTAAAATCAACACGTTATTGGAATAAAAACAGATATGAAGATCAATGGAATAAATTAGAAGATATGACCACAACTACAAACAAACTCAACCATCTTATCTTTGATAAAGGGGCCAAACATGTTCACTGAAAGAGCAACAGACTCTTTAATGAATGGTGCTTGAAAAACTGGCTTACCATAGGCCCCAAACTAAAACTAGACCCATGCTTATCAAAATGTACTAAATTAAATGTAAGTGGATCACAGATATGAATTATATAACAGAAATACTAAATCTGTTGGAAGATAAATAGGTTACAATTCTTGAAGACATAGGAGTAGGTAGAGAATTCATGAAAAAGAATCAAACTACATGGTGAATACTTCCCAGAATCAATAAGTGGGATCACATCTTATTAAAAAGTGTGTGCATGTCAAAAGAAATCTCCAGCATAGTGGAAAAAAAAAACACAAACTGGGAAAAAATCTTAGAGAACCATCCCTCAGACAAAAGATTTCTTTCTAAAACATATAAAGAATTAAAAAAAATCAGACTCCTGATAATTCAAAGATCTAATCCAAAAATAGCATTTGAGATGGATACACAATTCTCAGATGAAGAAATACAAATGGCAAATAAATGAAAGAAAAATATTCATCATCATTATTCATTAGAGAAATGCAATTAAAACCACATTGAGATTCCATCTCACTCCAGAAAGAATGGCCAGGATCAAGAAAACTACCAACAACAAATGTTGGAGAGGCTGAGGGGAAAATGGAACTCTCCTGCACTGTTCATAGGAATTTAAACTTGTGAAACCAATATGGAGGTCTGCATGGAGATTTCTCTAAAAGCTGGAATAGGAAGTCCCACTTGACCCAGCTATTCCACTTCTAGGCATATTCCCAGAAGAACTGAAAGCATCATACTTCAGTGATATATGTACATCCATTTTTATATCAGCACAATTTGTAATAGCCAGATTTTGGAAACAGCCTAAGTGTCTGCAAACTAAGGAATGGATAAAAATCTGTGGTATTTTAATTCAATGGAGTACTACTAAGCTATAAAGAATGATCACATTGAGATATTTATAAATAAATGGTTGCAACTTGAGACCTTACACATACATGAAATCACTCAAACTCACATGTATAAGTACTGTATACTCTCCCTAGTGTAAGAACTGGTAAGAGTAAATTAGACTTTATGGTAATCATGATTCCCCATTACATTGCTTTGGAGACTTATAATGTTCCCATTCATTAGTTGGAATGGTATTATCCTGGGTTGTTTGATTTTATTATCTGTGATGGTATGAACAGCTACTTTTAAGAAAACAAGACATTATAATAGCCACTGCTTATTTAATATCATCTTGCTTTGAAGTGCTACCATGCTTTTGTTCTACTGTTTTCATTGGTTACATCATTTTATCTTATTGGATTTTATTATGTGTGATAGTATAAGCAAATCTTTTATGAATAATGAGATAGTATGGTAACAATTTTCCATTTTCTGTTACTTGGTTTTGAATGCCCTGTAATAATTTTATTCTCTTTAATGGTTTTATTCTATTTTGTTACATTTGATACTATTATATAAGAAAGTATACTCAACTATTTCAAGGAAAGAAATTATGGTAGCTACTGATATATGGGGTTGTCTTGTGGTGAAATACTGTGTTGCTTAAATTGTTCTGTTCTGAAAAAATATAATTTGCAAGTCTCCCAAATCTTTTACTGATTTTGCTGATGTGAAAAAAATGCAGGATGCACAATTTGAGTTCCCAATAATCAATTATTACAAATCTATAGACCTATCTGAACTCATGGAAATTCAACTAGAGGCTCTCCCTATTCCATCTAGAATTGGCCTTGAACCTAACTGGTTCTGCAACATGTTACTAGTCTTCTACAAGCACAAGAGGGATAAGTTTCTCAGAGCCTTCCTTCTCATTTTTGGTTTACATTTACACAGTGTGTAACAATGCCATGTCTCTATGGTCAGCAGACCCTCGTGTCTTTGCTTCAAACTACTGTTTCTGCGATCAATACTATATTAACATTGTCTCATTAACCTATTTGTGTTATCCAAACAACTCTCGGTAAAATGCAATTTTATTCTTCAATTGAACTAATGAGTTTCACACAGCCTTTTCTCATTTTCTTATAGCAACTTGCATTTTAATTTTTCCTTATTATCACCACTATGAGTTTCATACTTGTGGGGGATGAGGTGTCACTTTGTAGGCCCAACCCCCTCTAACCTGCAATTTACAATAGCCGCCCTGGTATGCGAGAAGGAGGTAGAATAGGAATGCCTGTTCTCAGTGAGACCCCTCACCCTCTGGAATCCATACTGTGAGCTGGCTTTGTTTTGCAGAAGTCTTGAGGAAGTGGCTGGCCACCCTTTGTGACACTAACAGCAGACAAATTAACAACATTCTTGAGCTAATGAATTTCTTCCTGGGCTAGAGAAGTTATGAGAACTGGTTGTGATTATTTACTTCACTTAGATAGCTTTAGAATAAACATTGTAGTCTGTCACGTTGTAGCTTGCCACAAAGAATGCCTTTTCACTACTTAATTATCTGGGCTCTGTGAACTGATCGGGTTTACTATATATGAATCCTAAAATAAAGATTGTGCAGTGCAGTGCAGTGCAGTGTAACGCGGTGCAGACAGTAAAGGTGTCTCTCCTGTCTTTCTTTTCCGAGCACTGTACCCCCCGTGTCCCGATCAGGCGTGTGTGCGTGTTTACCTTTCCCGGAGTTCAGAGTGCTCTAAGACACTCACGACAAGTGGCGCCTGAACAGGGACTCCGAAGGTCGCTTAGGAAGGTAAGTATAATTTTATTACGGGGAAATGGGACAATCTGCTTCTTCTCCTTTCTTAAAAATTCTTAAACATTTATTATCTATATATGGCATATCGCTCAGGTCAGCTGACTTGGATATGTGTATTGATACAATTAAAGAATATAATCCTTGGTTTCCAGATGAAGGAACTTTGGATGTAGAAGTATGGAGGAAGGCAAGGGTTAGTATAGAAAGGGCTATGCAACAGGAGGAAAAGATTCCTTTACGTTTTTGGGCTATTTGGTCGGTTGTGTACTCTTTATTAAAAGCTATGGAAGATGAACATATTGTAGAAAATCTTCAACTAGAAATTAAGCCAGTTATTCAGGAATTGCCCCTCACAGAGGAGGAGCAGAATGTAGTTCAAAATGACGCTATCGCTTTAAGTAGTGAAAAGGCGTCCAAACTGAAAGTAAAATCCGCTACAGCCGACTCAGCTTTAGCTGCCGCAGCAATATCAAATTATGACAATCGCCCAATTTTACAGGCTATACAGCATTTAACACAAGAGGTGAAACAACTCTCCGTTAAGCATAACCCGCCTATAGCTCCCTCTGCACCTCCTCCATCTAACCCTAATTGGAGTAAAGCCAAGCTAGCTTTGGCTGATTTACCAAAATTAGGGGATTCTGATGAGGAAAAGCCTGCCTTTGCTTTCCCTGTAATCAGGCCGCAGCCAATAGATGGAGAGGCAGTTCCCCCTAGATGGGAAGCATTTAATATGGATGATTTAGCAAAATTAAAAAAGGCTGTAACCCTTTATGGCCCTCAGGCTCATTACACTAGAGAATTAATAACATCGGTAGCAGATCAGTATGGTAATCTTGCTCCTTATGATTGGAAAGCCTTGGCCAAAATTCTTTTAAAAGAGCCAGAATATTTACAGTGGCACATGTGGTTTATGGAAGGTTGTGCGGAAAAAGCAAGACAAAATGCTGACGATCGAGATCCTAATATTAGACTCATTTCTTATCCCATGCTCTCTGGTACAGGTTTCTTTGATACTGTTGAGCATCAGGCAGGAGCTCCAAGAGAGATTCATGCTCAATTAAAAGATATTGCTTTAAAAGCTTGGGATAAAATACGGCCTAAAGGATCAGAATATGGATCTTGGGCTAAAGTTCTGCAAGGAGCCAATGAACCGTATGTTGAGTTCGTTGCAAGACTTCAAAATGTTATAGAAAAAACAGTAGTGGGACAAGACTTACAAGAGCATCTCTTAAAAATGTTAGCTTTTGAAAATGCTAATGATGAATGCAAAAGGGCTTTAATTCCAATAAAAGATACTGGAACGATTGACAATTTTATAAAACAATGTAAAGATTTAAATTCAGAATCTAGGAAAATGCAACTGTTTGCTGAAACCATGGCAACCACGTGGACTAATTGGCAATCTAAAAAGGAACAGTCTTTAAAATGCTTTAATTGTGGTCAGACAGGACATGTAAAGAGGGCCTGTCCAAAACTTGTAGGCAATGATCAAAAAAAGAGATCTAGAGCTCCTGGCTTATGTCCAAAATGCAAGAAGGGAAATCATTGGGCTCGTGAATGCAGGAGTAAACAAGTTAATTCAGCTGAACAGAAGGGAAACGGGAGAGCGGGCCCTACCCCGGGCCCCGGACAAATCAATGGGGTAAATCTACCGTATTCTCCCTACAGCCAGCCACCCAACACAGCGCCGCAGTGGACATACCAGCCTTAAAAGATGTAGAATTAAGAGGAGGACAATCTCCCGTGAGAATTCCTACAGGAATTTTTGGTCCCCTGCCTGCGGGAACTTTTGGCTTGCTCACGGGTAGATCTAGTTTAAATCAAAAAGGCATTACTGTTCACTTAGGAATTATAGATGCAGATTATACTGGAGAAATTCAAATTCTGATGTCCTCACTTACAGATTATAAATTATTAAAGGGAGAACGTATAGCTCAACTCATTTTACTGCCTTATATCCCAATAGGATCCTCTGTTGTTCAGCGAACAGGAGGGTTCGGCAGCACTAACCCTATTAATGTAATGTGGACAGCTAAATTATCTCAACAACAACCTCTTATTAATATTTTTATTGAGCATAAGAAAATTCAGGCTCTTATAGATACAGGCTCAGATATTACTATTGTTAAACCCACTGATTGGCCTTCTCATATTACTTATACTATTATTCCATGTAATATAAAAGGAGTAAGTAAAACTCCAGTAAATACAATTGGACAAGCCACAATGCATATACATATAAAAAATGAAGAGGGTCAAGTTGCTGTTATTAAACCTTATATCTTAGAGGTGCCAGTTTCTATTTTAGGAAGAGATATATTAGAACAATGGGGAGCTTATATACATTTTTAATATTTTGCATGTTTCTACAGCTTAGGGAAATGAATCCTTTAAAGCTTAATTGGAAAAATGATGACCCAATTTGGATAGATCAGTGGCCTTTGACTACTCAAAAGTTACAGGCAGCGCAGGAATTGATTGATCAACAACTTTCTCTACATCACGTAGAACCATCCACATCTCCTTGGAATTCTCCAATATTTGTGATAAAAAAGAAATCAGGCAAGTGGAGACTTTTAACGGACTTACGTGCTGTAAATTCATCCTTATTTCAAATGGGAGCCCTTCAGCCCGGCATTCCTTTACCCTCAGCGCTCCCTGCTGGTTGGTTTGTATATGTTATAGATTTACAAGATTGTTTTTTTAACATCCCATTACATCCAGAAGATAGAAAACGGTTTGCTTTTTCAATTCCTCAAACAAATTATCAAAGACCTTATCAAAGATATCAATGGAGGACTTTACCCCAAGGAATGAAAAATTCCCCAACTATATGTCAAATTTATGTTGATGCAGCATTAAAACCAGTGCGTGCACGATGGCCTCAGGTTTATACGGCTCATTTCATGGATGATATTTTATTCTCATATAGTGATAGAAATGTTTTAGAAGATATTTTAAAAACTTTACCTCAATATTTTTCTCCGTTTGGACTTGTAATAGCACAGGATAAAATTCAAAAGGAAGAAGTTAGTCATTATTTGGGATATATTCTTACTAGACAAAAGGTGATTCCACAAAAAATGTCTATTAGGAGAGATAAGTTATCCACTTTAAATGATTTTCAAAAATTATTAGGGGATATTAATTGGCTTCGTCCCACACTAGGTATTCCTACCCATGCATTACAGCATTTGTTTGCTACTCTACAGGGCTCTTCAGATCCATCCAGCCCTCGTTCTTTAACAGCAAAAGCAGAGCAAGAATTACAGTTTGTAGAACAACGAATTAAGGATGCATTTTTAATTAGGATTGATCCTAAATTGCCTCTAACTTTATATATTATTAATACTTTTCAATATCCCTCTGCAGTTTTAGGTCAGAATGCTATGCCCGTAGAATGGGTATTCACTAAAACTAAGCAATCTAAAAATGTTATGCCTTATATTGACATGGTTGCAGCTTTAATTATGAATGGTAGAGCTCGTTCTATAACTTTGATAGGAGAAGATATAAACAATATAGTTATCCCTTTAACTAAGGAACAATGGGAATATTTGTTGTCAATTACTGAAACCTTACAAATTGCTTTAGCAGATTTCATGGGAACTTTTTCATATCATTTTCCTAAAAGTAAATTATGGGATTTTTTTAGACGTCAACAATTTGTGGTTAATACCTTATTAGCTGTACAGCCAATTCCACAAGCTTTGACTATATTTACAGATGGATCTAAAAATAAAGCTGCATATTGGACTCAAAAATCTTACTGGGTACATCAGACAAATTTTAACTCTGTACAACAAAATGAACTTTTTGCTATATTACAAGTGTTTTTAGATTTTCATAACCAACCTATTAATATTATAGCCGATTCGGCCTATTCTGTTGGAGTAGTGACAAATATCTATTCAGCTGTGTTATATTCTAATAAGCCTGCTTTATTGTCTTTATTTCAAAATTTACAAATACATGTTCAAAAAAGAAATCATTCTTATTTTATTACTCATTTACGTTCTCATTCTCAGTTACCCGGACCATTAGTATCAGGTAACAATGCAGTGGATTCCTTAGTTATGTTCACTACACCCGTTGAAGAACATCAATTTAATCATGCGAATGCAGGACATTTGCATCTTAAATATAAGATACCTTTTACAAAAGCTAAACAAATTTTAAAAGCCTGCCCTATTTGTAGACCATTACATTTAAGAATTATTCCCGCAGGTGTCAACCCTCGAGGAACTCAACCTAATGAGTTATGGCAAATGGATATTACACATGTACCTTCTTTTGGTCGGCTTTCTTATGTACATGTAGTTATTGATACATATTCTTCATTTCTATGGGCTACTGCTCAACAGGGAGAATCCACTAAAAATGTTATTGTACATTTATTGGAGACTTTTGCAGTTATGGGAATTCCTTCTAAAATCAAAACAGATAATGGACCTGCTTATACTAGCAGAACATTTAAACAATTTTGTGATCTCCATAATATTATTCATATTACAGGGATTGAATATAACCCCCAGGGTCAAGCTATTGTTGAAAGTGCACATGGCACTCTTAAGTTGCAAATTAAAAAATTAAAAAGGAGGAGTCAGGAGGATATTCAGATACCAATACTGTTTAAATTGCAAAACAGTCCAAAAACATTACTGCATCAAGCATTGTTTATTTTAAATTTTCTCAATTTACCACAAGGTGAAATATTAACAAGAGCTGAAAGACATTTCGAACAGCAACAACAGCCCTTTGTGATTAATGAACCTATTTGGACTAAAACAGCTCCAGAGGCTGAATGGGAGAAGGGCACACTGCTCTATAAGGGGAAAGGTTTTGGTTATATCTCCACAGAAAATGGAATTCAGCAGTGGGTCCCTGGATGATGGATCAGGATCCGCGCCTCCAGACCCTGTTCGCCAGCCCCGGAGACAACTCCCCAAGGAACCGGAACCGTGCCTTCAGAAGCGAGCGCGAAACCAGCTAGAGGCTGAAGATGCTAAGCTTGTTCCTATCGCAGCCATGGCCAGATTACAGCTAAGAAAATCCCGCCGCTCACAGCGACCAAATTTAAATCCCCTCCCTACATGGGGACAATTAAAGAAATTGACCATAGAAGGGCAACGGCTTGTCCTTCAAGCAGGAAAGCCTTTAAACCCTGAAAACTTGTTTTTAGCTTTATGTGCCTTGCTCACCGTTGCATCGGGGACTGAGGTACCTCCACATTCGTACTGGGCATATATTCCAAATCCCCCTTTATTAGAACCTGTAAAATGGGGAACTAGTGATATTTTACTTTATACCACACCTAGAGAAATTTTGTCAGCACCGTGGGCTGATTTAACCCCCCACAATCAAGATGATGGGACATTATTCAATTTTACTTATTATGGTAATCAAAGGCCTATTTGCATTGGGGAACCGCCTTGCATCCCTCTGGGATGGCAGTATTGGATTCAACATGGAATAAAAGCAGGCAACAAAAGGACAAGGCTTCAAGCCTTGGCTGCTCAAACCTTTAATGTTACCTGGAGAAATTTAACGGCACCTGATACAAATACATTTCCTGTATGCCCTGAATTCACTTATAAAAATATTTCTTATAATCCCATAATTTGGCAACTATGTATGGGAAAATTTGCTAAAAATATTGATGGGTATATTATTTGGGGACCATTTGGAAAATTCGTTAATGGATGTGCTGAATGGAATGAGACAAGATGTAATCTCTCTGTTGTGTATAGTCTTCCAGATCCAAAGAAAATAACTGACGGAGCTCCTATATTTCCTCAGAAGACGTCTCTTTTGTGGTGGGGAGATGGTAGAATCGCTAACCCTGCTGTTGCAGCCGAAGAATACCCTCATCACCTTCAAAATCATATTTGGAAGATTCCAGCCGCTATGCAACCTGTAACCTTGTACAATGTTTCCTATTCAGGGACTAGTCGATCTGTATCTACTACTTATAATTTTACTAGGTTTAAAATGTATAATATTACTGTTTGTGCACCTCTGCCTTATGTCTTTTTAGTGGGAACTTTTAATTTTACACATTTTTCTTGTACTTGTTTAAATTGTCAATTGTTTACATGCTTAAATAGCACACTAAATTTCACTAAGCCTTATACAGTTATGCTGTTACAACAAAAAACTCATATTTGGTTGCCTGTAAATTTAACTCGACCATGGTCTCAAGACCCGGTAATTTCTGTTACTACTGAATTTTTTAAACATCTGTTAAAACGTACAAAAAGATTTATTGGAATAGTGGTTGCTGTACTGTTAAGTCTGATAACTGTAGCCTTCCCTAGCAGCAGTCTCAGGAATAGCTTTACAAACCTCTTTGCAAGAAAAACATGTTGTAGAATTATGGCATGAAAATTCTCATGAACTTTGGTTAACTCAGTGGCAAATAAACGCCAAACTACAACAACAAATAGACCTCCTTAAACAAACAGTTGAATGGATGGGTAGAAAAATATTGGCTCTTCAGCATCAAGTGTTTTTAAAATGTGATTGGAATTCAACTACTTTCTGTATAACCCAACGACCTTATAATCAAACAGAACATGAATGGGAAATGATTAGAATGTATCTAAATGGAAACACCTCTGCCCAGGAGGAAATAGAATCTTTGCATAATCAAATTGACAAGGATTTTGCAAAGCAAAATGATGATGAATCCCTGGCACAATTCACGCAATTGCTTGCTCAATCTTTGAAAGGATTAGATTCCAAAGGAATCTGGCAGAGCATAACCCACACTTTTAGTGGCATGGGACTTAGTTTAATTATAGTTCTCATTGCCATAGTTCTTGTGTATTTTTACTGCATAAGACGAAATACTATTAATAACCTGATCTTATGGAAATTGTTGTTAAAAAATAAAAAGGAAGGAAGTGTGGGGGATGAGGTGTCACTTTGTAGGCCCAACCCCCTCTAACCTGCAATTTACAATAGCCGCCCTGGTATGCGAGAAGGAGGTAGAATAGGAATGCCTGTTCTCAGTGAGACCCCTCACCCTCTGGAATCCATACTGTGAGCTGGCTTTGTTTTGCAGAAGTCTTGAGGAAGTGGCTGGCCACCCTTTGTGACACTAACAGCAGACAAATTAACAACATTCTTGAGCTAATGAATTTCTTCCTGGGCTAGAGAAGTTATGAGAACTGGTTGTGATTATTTACTTCACTTAGATAGCTTTAGAATAAACATTGTAGTCTGTCACGTTGTAGCTTGCCACAAAGAATGCCTTTTCACTACTTAATTATCTGGGCTCTGTGAACTGATCGGGTTTACTATATATGAATCCTAAAATAAAGATTGTGCAGTGCAGTGCAGTGCAGTGTAACGCGGTGCAGACAGTAAAGGTGTCTCTCCTGTCTTTCTTTTCCGAGCACTGTACCCCCCGTGTCCCGATCAGGCGTGTGTGCGTGTTTACCTTTCCCGGAGTTCAGAGTGCTCTAAGACACTCACGACACATACTCACTTGGTCTAAAAAATATCATGCATGTTGAGAAACTGTATTGACAAAAAAAAAAAAAAAAAAAACGTGTTACTCGGTCCTCAGCATCTCATGCCTCAGACTGACAATTCTCTTCTGTTGAACATGGTGACTAAGCATAAATATGATGAGATAGGGCAAATGTCTATCAGTGTTCAGTACAATTGAAAGGCCATGTCTGGGAGTGACAGAAAGTGCCAAGGTTTGAATGAGACTGCAGTGATGTGCACTTATGACTGATGTAATTATATGCAAAAATGTTGGAGCAATTGAAGCTGAATACACATGCAAGCCTGTGGCATGGTCTGGGCATGATTGAATTGAAAATGAGGAGACATCACAGGGGGAAATTTAGGGTAAAATAGTTTTCCTAAATTAGCATCATTTGTTGCTCTGAGGGATCATTGAACCCCTCCCAAGATCCTGCTCAGGTTTCCTCCATTGTCCACTAAACTTCTTTGTGGTTCTGATTAAATACTTGCTACCCAGCATCATTCAGTCAGGTGGCTAGCAGGCTTCTGAACTCTGCCAACAATTTTAATTCTCCTGCAGCCCTAAAGATTGTGTTACTTGTTTCATTGTTTTGGTCTTTTGCCATGCATCTGTTTGAGGGGCTGGGGATCCAGTAATGGAACCCAAAATCCTGGTGCCTGAACAGGGACTCTAGAGTGGAGATGTCTGATGTAGAGTGTAATTTAGTTTTGCTGAGTTTCTGGGGTGGAATACAGCCCCCAAAGCATGTCTATTTCACTTTCTTTGTAAAATCCTTTCTTTTTTTTTTTTTTTAAAAGTACCTTCACCCATTAAATCATGCAGAATTTTGTGTCTGAAGTGCAACAGAAATAGAATGCAAAACTGCATTTCCTTAGGAAGGTGGGCCATGTTACATCCTTGGATAGTTTGGTGCACCTCTTGTGGAAAATCCATGATCATTCTTGTTATTCTGAGGTCGGTGTGGTCATTGTGTCACATTGGGAAAACATATGTAAACTGCTGTATTGAGGAGCTTTGAGCTCTGATCTCTGTCTTGAACATTTGATTTCTTTGCTAGCATGCTGTGACATTCGGCAGGCAGGCACAATTTGAGACGTAACAACCCACGGTTGCTTCCCAGTTTTCCTGGATGCCTCACGTGTGCTGCTTCCTCACTTCCTCTTGCTGCTGCCTCCAAAATATGCAAACCCTGTAAAACCTCTGGGCAGCTCTTCACCTGTTCGACCTCCCGGGCAAAAGATGGACGAAGAAGGTAAACAACATGATGAATTAATTGCTTGACCTGTTTTGTATCAACAGGAAAAGAGCCCCACTTTGAAAGT
The DNA here is from genome assembly GCF_034190915.1 of Cavia porcellus. Classification (NCBI taxonomy): domain Eukaryota; kingdom Metazoa; phylum Chordata; class Mammalia; order Rodentia; family Caviidae; genus Cavia; species Cavia porcellus. The sequence goes on along the minus strand of NW_026947533.1, from coordinate 119,167 downwards.
TTGCAGTACTCTATTTAAAGAGTTAAAAGGGGCAGGGGTTAATCTCAGTGGCCCAAGTGGCTGCCTCACACCCACAAATTTGTGAGTTCAGTACCATTTCCCAAACAAGAAAGGTAAAGAGTTTAAAATGGCTGTCAAGGAATATGGATTTAAAAGTACTTTTGTAATTGGCATTATTGAGGGTATCGTTCATGGTTGTGAAATGACCCCTTTGAACTGGAAAGTCTCAGTGCATACTACTGTCACTCTAGCCCAACATCAGGTGTGGCTTAAGAACATACTTGTGTTGAGGACATGCAAGCTAAAAATAATTTTGATTGCTACATTCCAATAGGAGCTGCTGAATTATGAGGGGAGAGAGATTTTTCAGATATTTGCCAACAAGTTAATTGCCACCCTCAGGCTATTATCCTGAAATTGCTTTTAAAGCTTGAGAAAGAATCCCTGAAGCAGTGGACACACGAGGATTTTTAGTACTATTAAACAGGAGGAGACTGAACCTTGCCTTGCCTTTGTAGAAGGTAAAATAAAGCTATTGAATGCCAGGTGGATGACAAGACAGTAGCCTCTGTCTTGTTAAAGCAGTTAACATACAAAAATGCAAACCAAGGCTATAAAAATGCTTTAAAAGATCTTTCTATGATAACCTGACACTAGCTTGGAATTCTCCGGTATGTTTTAGAAGGTTCTTACTACTTTTCATGATCCTTTACCTCCTAGGACAGCTCTCCAGTTCTTTCCTGTTCACCTGCATCAAAAAAAATGGCACTTTTGTTATCCTTGGCCTCATTGATGCTGGTTATACGGGCATATTGTTGCTTTAACTGTGATCTCTCTTACCCACTCAACCAATATTTTTGAATCTGTTGCCCAACTAATTGTCTTGCCTTGTCTCCTCTAAAACTTGTGATGTTACTCATGGAAATCAAATATTTGGTTCTACTGTGGTGGCTACTGCTATTCCCCTGGGAGATGAATGCTGAAGCCTCTGTTTAACTATTGACAACCTTTTCTTTTCAGGATTGCTACACACTGGAGCAGATGGTTTTGTTTTACTCCACTCACCTGGCAATACTTTATTTCCCATTTTCAGTGCTATTCCCTCTCATCACTTGAGGATGTACTGGAACACCTATAGTCCTTGGAATTGATTTAATCAATACTGTCTTACCACTTACCAAGGCTGACTTTTCCTTTTTGCTGTCCTCTGCTGTTCCCTCTGCAAGACACAGGTCTGGGAATTTATCTCAGTGGCATGAGTGCCTGCCTTACAAGTGTACAGTCATGAGTTTGATCCCTGGGACCAAAAAAAAATCTGCAAGTGGCTTTGGCTGTCTATGTTGGTTCCATTTCTTTTGATATGTCCCATGATCATTATTTGTCTCTATTTACCCTACTTCCCTTTTCTCTTCAAACTTATTTCATTAGCACCCCTTTAAATAGTGCAATCACTGTCTTCACTGATGGAACACCCCATCATGAAGCTGTAACATGTTTTTATAATAATTGGAAACACCTATATTTACTACCACAAACCTCTTGTCAATGCAGTGAGCTCTCTGTGTTATCCTTGCTTTGCAAATTTTTTCAACCCATGTCCTTAACTTAGTTACTGCCTCTTTATATGTACATAATACTACCTCAGACTTATCTTCTCTTTTTGTCTCTCCTGTAGCAATAGACTCACACTTATTATCTCTTTTTTACATCTCACAGGCTCCTCTTTGCCTTCACCATGCAACTCTTTTTTTTTTTTACATATACGTAGTCATTAAGCCATACCTGTTGTTAGATATGATAATGCTATTACTGATCAAGCCCTGAATATTCTGTTCTCTCTTTTTTGGGGCAAAGTCTTTTCAACAGAGTGTCTCTATAAGCAGTTCAGCCTGATCTTGAGATTAATTTGTAGTCTATCCACATTTGATAACGCTAAAGAAAGCGCTGCCTTTTTCACCGATCATCTTGTTCTTTGCAAAAATTGTTTCACATTCCTGCAGCTAGAGCTTTAATTTCCAATGGTTTCCATTGTGCTGTCATGGCTCCCCCTTTTCCCGGTGATGCTGTCAACTCTCATGGACTCTGCTCCAATGAATCATGGTAACATGCTACACAGTGCTCCTCCTTAAAACTTTTTCATTTCTTCAAGTTTTTGTTGATATATTTTCTGTTTTTATTTGTGCTTCAGCACTGCTTGGTGAATCTGCCTGGCATGTAATTCAACATCTCCTGGCTGCATTAACAGTCAAGGGTGTATCTTCCTTTTAAACTGACAATGGTCCAGTCTATACCTCACAGGCTTTTGCTTCCTTTTGTTCCATATGGCAAATTTGTTATGTAACTTGTATCCCCTATAATCCCAGTGGCCACACTATCATTGAACAAGCTCATTATTCACTGAAATCTCTTCTCTTAAAACAATTAAAGGAGAAAAATGCTCTTCATGCACAAATTTTTACTATTCTGTCCATGGTGCTATTTACTGTAAGTGACATCTCTTACCTAACAAGGCTTTCTTCTTCCCTAATTCAAATATGTTTTTTTACTAGGATATATCTCTGACAAAGCCTTTTGTATCATACAAAACACTTCCAGACTCAAGTGGGCTGGGTCTGGTGCTCCCACTGAACTAGGTAAAATGGGATACTTCTATGTTATTGCCAAGGCCTTGTGTGGAATTCTGCTTATTGTGTTTGCCCTACATGGAATGAGTTGGCACGACAGGCTACACAACATAATTCCACAATTTTACCTCTCCCTGAATCAAGCCTTGCATCCTTTTATGCCAGATCTCTGCTAGTTGGTGTATAACAAATCCAAATGGTTGGTTTGTAGCTGTAATTCTAAATTTGTAAGAAGGTATTATAATTTGGCTTGATTAAGGATATACTCAAGTGTGCTCTGATTGTATGTTTGTCAGTCTGTCCACATGTCAGTTGCCTGTTTGTCCAGTTGACTTGTAAGCAGGTGCTGAAAGTTGCTAAGCATCTGATTGCTCATATGAGTAAAGCAGAAAGCAACAGTTCCCATATAGGAGTGCTCAAGGTGCCCAGAACATCTGGGAAATGTCCTGAGGGCATGGAGTGCTGGAGGTGAACAGGTGTTCCAGCACTGGGAGCACGGAGTGTAAGAAGTGAGCTCGTTTTCTTCTGTTTTATTTCTTCTGTTTTTATCTAAGTTATCTTCTGTTTTTATCTCTCCTGTGGCAATGGACTCACACTTAGTATCTTTTTTTTTACATGTACAAATTCTTTGCCCTCACAATGCTGTTCTTTTTATTTACATAAATGTAGTCAATAAGCCCTATCTGGCTTTTTACAAGATAATGCGATTTGTGATCAAGGATTGCATATACTCTACAGCCCCCCACTCCTTTGGCCTTTTTGAGGCAGGTTCTCTCTATGCAGTTCAATGTGGCCTTGGGTTTACTCTTTTTGATAACACTAAGCAAAGCCAGGCCTTTTTTCACCAATATACTTGTTCCTTGCATAAATTGTTTGACATTCCACCTTCCAAAGCTAAAGCTTTTATTTCCACTGGTTTCCATTGTGCTGCCATACCTCACCCTTTTCCCTGTGATGCTGTCAACTCTCATTGCCTCTGCTGCAATGAACTTTGGTAAACATGCCACACACTGTTTCTTGATTGTCTTTTCCTTTTTTCATGTTTCTGTTGACACATTTTCTGGTTTTTTTTTTTTTGTGTGTGTGCTTCACCACTGCATGGTGAGTCTGCCCGACATGTAATTCAATATCTCCTTGCTACATTTGCAGTCATGGGTGTATCTTCCTTCCTTAAACCTGAAAATGGTCCAGCCTGTACCTCACAGGCTTTTGCTTCCTTTTGTTTCACATGGACTGTTTCTCATGTAATTTTATCGCCTATGATGCCACTGGCCAAACAATCATTGAACAAGCTCATTATAGCCTCAAATCTCTTCACTTGAAACAATTAAAGGAGAATAGTACACTTCCTGTGCAGGTTCTTACTATTCTGTCCACGGTGCTATTTACTGTAAGTCACTTACGTTTCCCAACAAGGCTATCATATTACCTGATTCAAATATGTTTTTACCAGGCTATATCTCTGACAAAGCCTTTTGTATTATACAAAACACCTCCAGACTCAAGTGGGCAGGGGCTGGTGCCCCTGCTGATCTGGGGAAGAGACGACATTTCTATGTTATTGCCAAGGCCTTGTATGGATTCCTGCTCATTGTGATTGCCCTGCATGGAATGAGTTGTCACCACAGGCTACACAACCTAGTTCCACCATTTCACCTCTCCCTGAATCAAGCCTTGGATCCTTTTTATACAGGATCTCAGCTAGTTGGTCTATAAAAAATTGAATTAGTTGATTTATAGTTGTAGACTCTAACTTTGTAGGAAGGTTTTGTTATTGGGCTTACGGATATGCTCAAGTGCACTCTGATTTTATAAGATGTTTGTCCGTCTGTCCATGTATCAGTTGTGTGTTTTTTAGTCTGTTTGTAAGCAGTTGTTGGGAGTTCCTGAGCTGGTGATTGTTCAAACTTGTAAAGCAGAAAGTAAAAATGCCCATACAGGAGTGATCAAGTGGCCCAGAACATCTGGGAAAGACCCCGAGTGCTTGAGGTGTACAGGTGTTCCAGCACTGGGAGCACAGGGCATAAGAGATGAGCTAGTTTAACAAAGGAGTATTGAACAAGTACACAAATGGCCTCTGAGGAACTTAAATTGTTCTCAAAAACCTCCACAAGCTCTGTGCTTATTTCTGTGTTTGTTTGAATCAGCACAGATTGTCTGTGTAGGTTTATCCACTTGTCCACTCTGTGAACAACTGTTCCTTTCATTGGGAGCTCAGTAATCTTTCTCTTTTTTTCCATATCTGGATCACATAATCAAAGATTTGTTTCTTTATTGATTTATGAAGTATGCTTGTACCTTGTTGCCAGCTGTTCCAAATGTCACAAAGACTGGGTATATGAATGGAATATGTTGTTATTTATCATTGACTTGATAGTCTTATTATTTAGAAATGATATTATTAAGATGAATAAACAAAGTCCCTTATGACTGAGATTTCTTAACAGGGTTCTAATTGATAAATCAGAAAGTGGCTGCCTGGTAATGTTTTTAACCAGTTCTTGTTTATTGATCAGAGACCTCAATGATCTCCATAGCCTTATAGGAGACACTTTAACTAAAGTCATCAAATGTACTCCTCAATGTTCACACTAGTCAATATCAAAAGAATTAATGCATTTTTTCATTGAAGATGCCTGTTAAAAGTTGCTTCATTGAAAGCAACTTTGAAAGTTGTTTCATTGAATATGCCTGTGACAGTTGATTATCATCAAATTCATGATATATTAGATATATCCATATTTCTGGAGGCATAGGCCTCTAAGATTGTAAAATGGGGTTTACTCATGGTAGCAGACTTTTGATTCATGTTCATACTTCTGCTAATAACAAAGACTTGTGAGATTCATAATCCACTAAAAGTCAAATAATTGGTCAATAATACATAAGAAACTTCTTGAGTATTAGATGAGGGTGATTGACTAAAATGGATATTTTATATCAAAAGAGAAATTCAGATTATTGCAAGGAGGTCATAATACAATTATATGTATGGTTCTGATTTCTGATTTCCTATGTAAAATATGTCACTGGTAACACTGTAGGTATTCAAATGTTAAAATATCCATGGATAGTAGAAAATACATTTCATTTAATGTTCTAAGTGTTTCATGTTTAGATAAAACAGTAATGTTAACCTTACTGCCTCTACTGTACTGTATTGTTATCAATCTTTTCTTTTGGATGTCCAACAGCTAAGATATAGGTACCAAAAATGAGAGATACAGATGGGATAATGGATATCCAATATTTTGGCCCCAGCACTTCAAGCTTGGAGGAGGCCCAGGATGTAAAAGAAATTCTGCTTTCATCATCAAAAGATATTCAGTGAGTACCTGGTATTCTGATCAGGAAGATGATGAGACCAAAGAAGAAAGTGAACTTTGATGCAAGGTGTGCCTACGGAGAATCAAGATTCACCAGAGAAATCTCCTAAGCTTTCACAGAAATCAACGTGGTCAAGCAATGGCCATGACTCTTCCAGGTGGCTGACACTGACAGAAGAGATATGAGGAGCTATGCATGGTTATAAGATTGTTCTTGAGCAGACTTAACTGGCCTTAATAGGAAGTACTGAATCAATTGTCCTTAGTGCAGTCCTTATGTTAGCTTGGTATTGAACATTCTGCAGAAAAGTCTGGCCTCCGTAGGTACAGTGCAATGTAAAATATTGTCTGTGGATGAATCTTGGATCACTAACATCCTCTGACAATTGCTATCTATGCTGGCAACTGACTATCATTATGAATGGATGGATTGTGCAGTGGTGGTAACTCTAACACAGCTTCTCCCTCTTCAGATGGTCACCCATCTGTGTATCAACCCAACAAAAAGGAAGCATATGTTGGAGCGATTGGAGATGAATACTCATGCAGGGCTTAGATGTGGCCCAGGCATGAGTGAAGTGAGAATGAAGAGATGCATCAAGGGGCAAGATAGGCCACAGCTGAGGCCACCTAAACACATTCTGTGGGATAGTTCTCTTCAGTTGGCATCATCTGTTGCTCTGAGGGGGTCTTGAACCTCTCCCAAGATCCTTATCAGGTTTCCTCCATTGTCCACTAAACTCCTGCCAGCATGAGTTGGCCAGCTGGCTAGCAGAGTGATGAGCTCTGCCAAGGACTTCTCTCCTCCTGCAGCCCTGAAGACCATGCTGTGTTTCTCATTTCTTAGAGACTTTTTGCTACCCCTTTTTTGTGTCTTCGTGTCTAAGAAAACACCCCAACATGAAACATAAAATGTATCTGTTTTAAAGACTCAGCACTGAAATCTGGTATTGTTGGATAATGACAGGATCAAGTATCAAACTTGTTTAAGACAATTCAAGCATACAGAAGCTGTTCTTTTCCACTGTATTATTTTGGTTCCCCAATCCTCTTACATGACAAATCCTCTTACATGACACAATTTTCCTCAAGACATTTCCACTCCAATCAATGACCTACATATGAATTATTTTCTGTAGGACACACACATAGATATGCAGGTTTTATGATATGTCTCTGCTCAGTCTTTCTGATGAGAAAATTAACAATCCATAGCCATCCCGGAGCCTGAGAGGAGAAATAGAAACTGAATTTGCCCTTCCTATGAGCTGGTGGAAGTCATAAGGGGAGTGGTAAGGAAAACTAGCCAATATGCCCATGTTGTGGTTCTGTGGAAGCTATTCCATTTCTCAGAAGAAAAGCAAGAATGTAACTTACACTTCCTGTGAGCTAACCACTGTATTGGTTGGGAGAGGAGCACCACAATCACCTCCTGCCACCACCAAACATCTGACTGGTTTAGAGGACATGCTGAGTTGATACCGATGGAGGCATAAAAACAACTTAATCCTTGTATTACGTGACTGACTTTGCAGCCTAAGGCTAGTATTCTTAAGCATGTATTTAAATTGTGAAATAATGGTAAAAGAAGTTGCAATAACTTCATAAGTATATGGAACTTAACACTCTCCTAAACAACCAATGGGTAACAGATGAAATAAAGGCAGAGACTTTAAAATACCTACAACCTAAGAAGAATATAGATGCAAAATCTTGTACCTTATGGGATTCAGTGAAAGCAGTCCAAATAGAGAAATTTATAGTAGTCAAATTTCACATCAGGAAATAGAAAGAACCCAAACAAATAAAGAAATGTTGCATCTCAATCTTCCAGAAGAAGAATGGCAAGGGAAACACAAATCCCATACAAGGGAGGAAATTATAAGACCTGACAAGAAATTCATGCAATGCAGAACAAGAAAAAAATTCAAAGAATTAATGAATCAAAGAGTTGGTTCACTGGAAGAATAAACAAAAATTGATAAACACTTGGACAACCATATCACAAAAAGAAAAAAATAAATACTGAAAACCATGCATTGAGGAATCAGAAGAATAAAATAACTACAGATCCTGTAAAATTTAGAATATCATCAATATCTGCTTGAATAGCTGATACTTTCATAGGTTAGAAAATATAGAAATGCACCGATTGTTGATACATATGAAATGCCAAATCTGATCCAAGAAGATATAAAAATTCTGGAAAATACACTATCAGTTAATGAGAATAAAGATCTAATAAAAATTTATCAGCTGCTGGGCATGGTGGTGCATTCCTGTAATCCCAGAACTTGGGAGGCTGAGGTACAATGATTGTTATGAGTCCGAGACTAAACAAGGCTACAAAGTGAGGTCAAGGCCAGCTTAAACTGAATAATGAGAGCCTGTGTCATGAGCACATTAAAAAAAATAAGAAAAACAATGACAACAGAAAAGCAAATGACCAACATAAAAAAGTCTAGGTCCTGGTGGATTTACTACTGGATTCTACAATAAATGTAGAAAAAAATTTAAGGCCACTGCTGTTTAATGATATTGAAAGAGAAGCTGTTCTCCCTAACTCATTCCTGGAGGCAAGTATTACCCTGATAATAACACCAGAGGAAGACCAAACCAAAAGAAGAAAACTATAGGACCGTTTTCCTAATGAACATAGATGCAAAAATCCTTAACAAGATACTAGCAAAGTGAATGTAGCAAATCATCAAGAAGACTTTAAAACCTGACCAACTTGGATTCAGGCCAGGAAGGTAGGGATGTTTCAGTACATGAAATCAACAAATTTAAATGTCATATCAACACAGACAAAAACAAAAGTCACATGGTGATCATCTCAATAAAAACACAATAAGCTTTTGATAAAGTCAAGCACTGATTTGTGATAAAAACCCTAGAGTAAATAACAACAGATGACCTTTACGTGAAGCTGATAAAATAAAATAATGACGGGGCTGGAGATTTAGCTCAACGGCATAAGCACCTGCCTTGCAATTGTGTGGTGGTGAGTACGATTACCAGTACCCATAAAAAAGAAAAAAATAAAAAAAATCAGACAATGACAAAGAAAATCCAGCACCATACTAAATGGAGAATAACTAAAAACTTTCATTCTACAGTTATTAAAAGGACATGAATGACTATTATGACCACTCTTGTTCAATATAGCTTTGGAAACACTAGACAGAACAATTAGACAAAAGAGAGAAATAAGAATAAGTATATAATAGAAAATAGTTAAACTATCATTATTCACAAATGATATGATATTCTAAATAGAAGATGCTGAAAACTCCACCAAAACAGTCCTAGAATTAATAACCAAATTCATTAATGTAGCTGGAGACAAAGTTGACAATCAAAAATCAATAGAATTCCTGTACACAATCAACAAACTCACCAAGAGAGGAGTTACAGAAACCACACCATTTTAAATAGCCTCCAAGTAAATGAAATACTTGGAAAGATCCTAACAAAGAAAGTCCAGGATTTACATATTGAAAATTATAATACTTTGGAAATGATATTGAAGAGATTATTAGAAAATAGAAAAATATCCCCTGCCCATTCTGACCATTGTCTTTTCACTCTGTTAGTGATTTCTTTTGATGTACAAATATTTTTTAATAAAATGGGGTCCCAGTGGTTGATTCTTTAAAATGTGTATTTGGTTCCCAAAGCCTCATTAGTGTTTCTATTTTAATATTTAGATCTTTGATCTAGTTTCACATATTTATTTCATAGTGATAGACATTTGTCCAGTTTAAGTCTTCAGTATTAGAAAGTCATTTTCTTCAGCACCATTTATTGAAGAGTCTGTCTCTCTTCCACTGAACATATTTGGTTCCTTTGTCAAAGACAAGGTAGCATATTCTCTTTGTAGTTCTACTTGAATTTTCTAGACTTTTTGGATCATTCTGAGGTCTGTTTTTCTGCCAGAACAATGCTGATTTTCTGATAGTAGCTTTCTAGTATTATAGCAAGTCAGGAACTATGATGCTTCTTGAATTGCCTTTGTTGCCCAGCAATGTCTTTGGTGATCTAGAGCATTTCTGTTTCCAAATGAATTTTAGAAATGTTTTCTCTACATTTGTGAGCTATCCTAATGGTATTTTGTTGGGCAATGCATTACATCTATATGACAGTTTGCAATAAGATTTTTTGAGTTATCTCCATATCCTTGAAGGTAGTTTTACTGGTATCTTATACCCACCAGATGAAACCTAAAGTGTATGATCCTCAGAGTTTTAAACTATTGAGTTCTTCTTCCCAAGGATATACACAATAATATGATATTTTTTCTGTATGTTTGAGACAGGATTTCCCTATGCAGTTCAGGCTGACTGTGGACTCACTTCTTAGTCCTGTAAATTCAAACTGACTGTCCTACTTCAGGCTCTTAAATCCTGGGATTACAGGTGTCCACCTAACGCTTGAAAGGATTAATGCTTTTATTTGAAACATGAAGAAAAATTCATGAGATACACATGTATTCATTAACTTCCATTCTCTTAAAGGAAAATGTCTAATTTAACACATAACCTCATTGGAGTGTAGGGAATCACAAGATGAGTTTCTATCTCTTATGGGCTGGTGATGCCAGTCTAGACTACTGCAGAAACAGGGGATGTCACAGGTAGGAATGTGAATCAAATGTGAGCATTAGTATTAAGAACTGAGAGAGTCTTGTATTTAAGGATGATGAGGAAAAGACCAGTGGAAAGCAATGAGAGACCTGGTGAGCTTAGCTTGTCCTGACTATAGATCACATTTTATTATAATGATGAACATCACAAATTATGAAATATTCAAACATTATGTGCTTTTTGCTCTAGAAAATATTAAGGGTTGGCACTGTAGCTAAGATGTATTGTAGCTTGGCATAACAGATGCCATCTTCCACCCTGCATTTATCTAGTGCCCTGTATTTGACCCAGGAAAATTAAAAAGCACTCAGGGTATAAGTTCCATGAGAAAAGCAAAAGGAGCTGTACCCAAAGAAAAAAAGTAACTTGCTAAATAAAGAAGCAGGATACAGGTGTCAAATAAAAATTCATTTAAGATTCTAGCTAAATTGTTTCCAAACAGGATGTCTTTTGTGATTCTCTCTTTTAAAAATGCTTACCATTCCAGTTCAGGGCCACTTGTTTTGATTCTGAAATTGGAAAGGGGTCTTTATACAAGTGGTTCTGATCTCAGCTATTTAAATTCCAAATTTATTCTTTGGATGCTTGAATTCCTATACTGTTGTTCACAAACTCACCTCAAGATGCAGAAAGATTTACTGACACAAGCAAACATCTGGATTAAATGTCAGTGCCCCTGAAATGAAAGAATAATATTGAAAAAAAGGGAAGAAAATGACAAACACCATGTGTTATGATACCCACCTCTTTTGCACAGCATTAAAGAAGGTGAAATAGGAGGATGGCCATGTATTCAAGGACAATCTAATCTACACAGTGAGAGTGAAAGGCCAGCCAGAACTACAAAGTAGGACTACATCTTAGAAACAAAATATAATAATGAAAAATGTAGAAAACCAAGGGAGAGAGAGAGACTATTACAGGAAAACAAAATCAATAAAGTTGAATGAAAGCTGACCTAAATTGGCAATTATGGAATGATGCTGCCGAGGAAAGCTGGCCATGTAGTGGCATCTGGGCAGCAGTGACAAATACAGAGCTAGAAATGGTGCCTATAGTGCTACAGCACAACAGTGACCTCCTTCCACCAATAAATCTGCAATTTGCTAGAATGGAGAGGTCCAAAAGCTCATGGAAATCCTTAAACTCAGAGGGAAGAAGTAGGTTCACACAATTGCTTTGGAACATAGCCTTTAGCACATATCTCATATTCAAATTGAAATAGGACAAATATAATCCTGCCATGTTTGGGGTGAAATGCACCAAGTTGGTTGGCTCACAACAATGAGGAATGAAGGCACAAAACAAAAGATGTTCAAAATTTTTCTGGGAAAAATATAGAAGTATAGTCCTGGATTTTCAGGAATGTTTTCAGTGTTTAAATCACAGACCTATTGTCAGGGGTCATTTATACAGGAAAATCACAATGTGGGTACAGTGTGGGGCTCAAACTACTATAAGCTTGTAGTGGCTTAATGAATATTATTCAAACTTGGAAGAAGTCACTCAGAAAAAGCATGTTAAAAGAGCCAAGGGATTTTGTGGGAACAATAGTCCAGTTGTTCTGGTCATTGAGTATGGTAACTGATGCCTCTCTGGACTGCCTGGAGGAGGTGGTGGTAACTGTAGTACATTTCAAGCTATTGTTTTTCTCTTCAGGAGGCATGTAGACATGGTCACTACATCTTCACTTTCTGGCTTTCTTGAGTTTTGCCTCTAGCAGGGATTGTTGTGTTTAGGTTTTTACACTGACCTCCTTTGAGGTTCCATTTCCTCTCTGATTGTATATCAATTCCTCTCTACTTTGGCCTCCTCTAGTAAAATAACAATACTATTTCAATGGATAAAGTAATGTTTATACATTTAATAAAATATTATTTAATGGGGGCCTGGGATTTAGCTCAGCAGGCAGAAATACCTGCCTGGGAAGTACTAGGTTATGAGTTTGATCCACGCTACCTAAAAAAAAATGTGTTTTAAACTGCAATGAAAGAAAATAATTTTATTTGTGAACATGTAGATTAACAAGATTTTTAATTAAATATGTCAATGGCAAATTAAACAATGTTAATAGTCATATTTAGAATTTAAAGATGTTGTGCTGGGTATTGAGCTAAGTGGTCAAAGCACCTGCCTGGCAAGCACAAGGTCAGGAGTTCAATCCCTTGTACCAAAGAAAAATCTACAGTTGTCAAACATGTAATGCTATAAGCACAACTATGAAAATTGATAATTGTTCATTAAAAAGCTCAATGTTTCTTTTGTCATCTATGAAGTACCTACAAATAACATGGTAAATACAGTGAGTAATAAACTGTGCACCATATCATTGCTATTGGCTGAGCGCTGCTTTTATTTTTCCCCACATTGTTGAAGGATGAAAATGATTGGTAATGATACAGAAATTGTGATAATAATTTTTTTTTCAATTTTATGGGATATTTCACTACATCCATTAAGTACATTTTATTTGCTACAATTATGCTAAGTGAAATAAATAAATAATTCTTAATGTTACAGGCATCTGTGTTAGTTAGAAATATAGGCAGTCAGTTAGTGATATAATGGAATGAAACTCCTGACCTACTGTGTCTGGTAGGAGTTTGTGTTCTATAAAAGAGAAGAATGAATTTTAGGAACAATGGAGGTGAAGAGCACAATATAACTACTGAGAGAAAAAAGTGTAAGATTTTTGCTTTAGATAGCATATTACAGCAGTGGGAAGCAGGCCAGGGGACATTTACCCTGAGCTCACTTACCCCTCCCTTAGGCAACTTATCTGTGGCATGAAAAGAGCCCCAATTAGCTACTGGCACATCAGCAATGCCACCTTTATGCACCACCCCAGTCAAACCGTAAATGTAATCCCCCTCACCATGTATCCAGCAGAAAAAGGCAGATGTCTAGTCGTCATTCGGTACTCTCCACCTTCTTAGAATAAAGGCCAGTTTTAATTTATATTCTCTCCTTTACCACAGTGAAAACACTATCAGAAAGCTTCTGTCTGAGAGGAGGGGTCATAAGTGGGTTGTCAAGGACTCTGTATCTTCTAGGGACTTCATAGAATAAAATCAGGGGGTGAGATGGGTTTAAGGTGGGGAAAGTTAGGAACTCACAAGGCAGGTGTGCAAAACTTTGGACAGACCTATGTTTAGCCAATATAATTAATAGTTCAGGTAAAATCATTTACACTGCAGACAAATGGGGAAGTGAGGTCATAGAAAGCAGGCATTTTCAGAGCAGTAACTCTCTTCTATGGGACTGGGAGGGTGACTCCTGACTTCAGCAGGGTGACAGGGAACTATTTAGAAAATCAATTCTTAGGATGTGGATGCATTTGCTTGGTATTTTCTCTTGAGGCCTGTCCCATAACAGGAGGTATCTGTCTCCCAATAGCTGCAAGGTATGTGGGCTTCTGAGCTGCACATATCTAGGACCTGATTCTGTCTCCCTGGCTCTATATTTCTAACTAACTCAGCTGCCTATAACATCAGGGCTTGCCCCTCAAAGAAGCCAGAAAATAAGTTCAGATTGGTTGCAGGATTGGAAGAGACCATCACCTCCTGCTGTGGGCCAAATCTCAAAGCAAAAGGTAAATAAAATACAACCAAGTGCTAAGGACCAACAGTCCAAATAGTTCTCTGATCATCCTGAGGAACAAAAGAGTCACCATCCCAACCCTCTACAAGAAGATTCTCTGCTCTGAAATCTGCCCACTTATTATTACTTGCTCTCCCATTTGTTCCCAATTTAATCAATTTTACCAGAGCAATTAACCTTATTGGTTGACCACATTTCTACTCTGCCTTATGCTTAACTTTCAGATTCCTATTTTCCCCTCCCCTGGACCCATCTAACCTCATGATTTCACTCTATACAAGTTCCTTAAAAAGACAAAGTCTTTGGCAACACACTGAGACCCTTCTCTCAGACAGAAGCTTTCCTTCTCCCAATAAATATATTCCACTCTTAAACTCCATCATTCCTAAAATTCATTCTTCAATTTTAGAGAACACAAACTCATACCAGATATATACTAGGTAAGGAGTTTCATTCCCCTATACCATTAACATGAGCCAAATTAACATGACTATACTTTTATAGTGTCTGAAATTTTTTTCTTTTCCTGCAGTTTCAAGTGATTAATATAACTCACAATGATTATAATCCTGGCAATATCTTAAATTGTATACAACAATCATTATAAATGTAAAATAATAGCTTTGATTGTTTTATTTAGCAAGACCTAGACTTTGCCATGGTCCTAGGTTATATCTTATAAAAGAGAAGGTTCATCTATAATTGTTCAGAAATATTTCTACATTATTGCTTGCTTGAACAATTTTTAATTAGATAAACTGTATTTTCAGTTTCTAGAAGGCTTCTATTATATTATTGAAAGCTGTCTGTAGGCATCTAGGACCTTGGCTATAATTTGATGCATAATTCTGTTTTGAAACTTGTATGAAGATTTATTTTTATCTTAGGAGTAAACTCACTGCATTGACACTGATAGAGTGAAGCAAAAGCGCACTGCATTAATTTCCATTGGATACTCATGGCATAGAGCATGTCAATTACTGAGAAGTTAAAATAGCTTCATATATAGACAAGAATCAGTACTATTAGGATTTCATGGCCCAATAGAGAAGCAGAATGATAGGATTATTTCCAAAAGATGAAAAATATTTCCAAAAGATGAGAAGTATAAAACAAAAAGAAGCCTTTATTCTGAGAACAAGGATAGAGATGACTGGCACCCCCCCCCCCCGCTGGAGTCCAGTCATCTCTATGGCAGACACGTGGGGTGAGGGTATGTAAGTAGCCTCAGTCTGGGGTGGAACCTAAGGAGGACTTTAGGGATGGACAGGTAGCCCATTGGTCTTAGGTTTGGCGCCATAGGTAAATTTCCAGGGCTGAAAGGTGGCATCATAGGTAAATTCCTAGGGGCGGGGGAGATAGGGGCTTCTTGCTTTCTGTTGAGGCTTTCCTGGATACAGAGACCTGTCTGGGCCAAAAACCTTTCACAGAATATAAGAAAAAGTAGCAGTGTCCTTTCTATTTAAAGAATGTGGAGAGGAACATACAGCCACCAAGGGTTTTCCATTTTTTTCTGACAGATTATGGGATTATAGGGTATATATGAAATTTGGTAGTGATGGCACTGACATTGACATCATGTAAGGAGCTGATTGGAATTTTCTTTTGGCCCCTGGGAAAGGAATGAGGAAGTTGTATTCAGGGAAAAACGAGGAAGTAGCCATATGGGTAAGCATCCCTGATTTGACATTTCACCCTGATGAACTACCACCATGATGTCCTGTAATTTATTCTAGAGCAAAACTCTTTAAAGTACATCCTTCAGTTTAAATTAAGAAATGAAAATAAAGAATTTTTGCTATGTGTCTTCTTCTATGGTTAGTGGTAAACAATTCACAAGGAAAGTTTCTAAACATTTCCTTAATGCATTGTAGATAGCATAAACAAAATTACAGATCAGTTCACTTTCAGAAAACAGAAGCAGCACTAAAAGTCAGGGATAAAGCCCTTCAATGCAAATGTCCCTTAAGAGGTGAGATCAACATTTAAGAATACAAGCATCTACTTAATTCTCTGACTTCAAGAAAAAGAAAAATTTACACTGTTATTGCTATAGGGTAATGAAACTCCAGGTCTACTATGTCTGGGATGAGTTTCTGTTCTCTGAAGTCAAAAAGTGAATTTTAGAAAAAAGAGAAGTCAAGATAATATAATTATTGGGAGAAAGAAAGCTGTGTGAGAGAAAGCAAATGCGTCCAAACTGGGTTGGCAAAGACTGTCTTTTCCAAGGACTTTTAGAGTAAAATCATGTGGTGAGATTGGTTGAAGGTGGGGAAAACTGGGAACTCACAATGCAGATGGGCATAAGATGGGACAGAGCTATGGTAGCCAATAAGATAAATAGTTCAGGTAAAGTTGATTAAATTGAGAACAAAGGGGGAATGGAGTCACATAGAAAGCAGACATTCTTAATCAGCAGTGAATCTTCCCTTAGGGGTTTGGGAGGGTAACTCCTTAGTTCATCAGGATGATAGGAACTATTTAGAATGTCAGTCTTTAGGATAAGGATAAATTTCTTTGAATGGTGACTCCTGCCTTCCTCAGAGGGCTAGGGAACTATTTAGAATATCAGTCCTTAGGATATGGATGAGTTTGTTGATCTTCTGTCTTGAGGCTTAGCCCATAGCAGGATTTGCCCATCTTCTCCATAGTTGCAAGGTATCTGGGTTTCTGGATGGGCTGCTAGGAGGACCTAGCCCTGTCTCATTGCTAATCATAATTAACTAATTCAGCTCCACATGTTAGTATTTTTAGGAAAATTGAATACAGATGTCTTGTGCTCTGGGTGAGTGATCTGGGGATGACAGTGTGCAATGTATATACCAGTGTTGCCCCCTGATTCACATGTCTTGAAATTTAGTTTTAGATTATTTTTTCTTTTTATCCTTGAAATGAAAATTTGGAAATGAAAAGCCTGAGGTAAGGCACTTTGGTACACATATTCCTCTGTGTAGCTGAGATCAACACTGGTGAAGACAACCAGCTTCAGAAGTCTCTGACTACTGTCTATCATTTGGGATCCTCTCTTGCAGGAAGGAGTTCCATTCCCTGTTTATTTTTGACTTAGAAGGAGGGCAGTAGAGCAGCAGTCAATCAGTGATGAAGAGGCGGGCTATATGAAATGTCCAATCAGGCGAGCTGTGGGAGGAGGTCTCTTGGGTCTCTTCCGGTGTATAGAAATTGTGTACCTGTTTGGAATACAAAACTGGGAGCAGAATGCTTGCTGGATCTCATTTACTGGTTTCGATGTCCTGTGGCCTGATTAGCAAAGAACCTGGGAGACCCTCTAAGCCACAGAATGGTGAGGCTTTGGATGGGAGCCCAGAAATAGGGTGGAATTGGGAGAAGACAGTTACAAGTGGTGAGAAGTAGTTCTGGTGTGTGTAGACTCAGGTATTTAGTTAGCTTCAGCTCCAGAGGTCTTCTAGCATTGGTCTTGGGTCGTCCACTTTCCCTTTTTTCTTCTGCTGGGAGCAAGGATGATTCTGTGTCCCCAGAGCCCTGAATTAACTCTGATAGCAACAGACTGGAGTATCATCTTTGAAATTTTCTACTGCCCTGACAACTTCACCATAGAGAGCAGAGGAAGGAGCTTGGGAAGCCCCTGACTCTGATGCATTTTGGAGCTGGAGCATCAGTACTGAGCTTGGTCTCTGCTCTCATTCCAGGGATCAGCAACCTTGATGTTCTAAAGTTTATAAATGTTTGTAATGCAGGGCCTCATATCCACAATGGCACTTCTTAAACTTGTAATTTTTTGTATTTATAGGGATTGCCTAAATTTATCATATGTTCTCGCATTTCCAACCCCATGACAGGTGTTGGCAAAGATTATGAAAATTCAGAGATGTGCAGTGATGTGCTTCGGTGGAGGAAGGCTTTTCAAACACCTGGTGAACTCCTGTGTATGATAAATAACAGTGAAAATAATTTTTCAACATAATTTGTGACACGTGCTCATAGACTATATTTGTGAGAACAGCCATAAAAGTTTCAATTTTGAGAAAAATGAAGCAGATATAAAAGTGTCCTCAAGGGCCGGGTAAAGTGTGCTTGCTAAGGACAAATTCCAGAAAGGCCTGCCTGTTAAATTCTCACTGGAAAATGCCTAAATGTAGGAACATGCCTAAGTTGCATGAACATATACATGTGATATCCTTCTGAATGGAAAGGAATATGGGTGTCATCTCTGAATTAAGAGCTGCTTTAATAGCGTGGTTGATCATATACATTGTTTAAATATTGAAATGCTCTGTAATTGACTTTACTAATTCGTGTAAAGAGATTCCCTAAATTGAAATTGTGCAGGTATATCAATAGTTAAGGCATGAAGGGTTTTCTGCTTAGGGTGGACCGGAGGAACATGGAAAGGATGTGGAAGTGACCAGCAGGACACAGTGTGCAAATAGCAGGACATACAACAGAGAGGGTCTTCACTGAGTCAGGTAGTACTTAGGGTAAGCATGAAGTTAAAGTTGAATCATGATATCTTCCTTAAGGTGAATAACACCAGCTCTGGTAACAATCAGTATTCCACATCTCTGTCACCCCATGAATTCTGTGTTATTCACTTGAAATCTAGTTTTGATTATCTCGAATTATGACTCAGTATCACGAAGGTGAAATTTGAATTTTTTTTGTACCAAGTATTGAATTCATGTTCTCAAGCTTGCAAGTTAGGTTTTCAAGCTGCTAGCTAAATACCAAGCTCTGAAAGTGTTTTCTGTATATTATGAATAATATCAACCTTGTTCCTCAGAAAATGTTGAATATTGTGGAATGTTTCTTAATTGTATGGCTATAACTTTTTAAAGCAAAGGTGTCTTATGCAGTCATTTTCCAAGTTTCACATTGTCTGTGGGGTGTCTCCATCAGGGTTTCTCTATTTCAGGCAGCTCTGTAACTTAGGCTAGCCCCAAACTCAAGACAGTTCTCCTGCATCAGCCTCCCAAGATATATTTCTTATATCTGAGTGGAAAGTGATCACTTGTTGACACTGAGGTATAATTTGAAGCTTGCACCTGCTTTCATTGTTTATACATTTTTTACATACAGCAGTTTTCCATGAACATTTGTGTTATAATTTATGTACCATATTTGATGTTATTTATGTTTTGTTCTATGAAACCAAATTCAAATATCAAAATGCTGCTTAAGTATATTAAGAATAAAGGACTCAGTGGCCTAATTGAGATTTGAAGAGATATAATTTGTAGTCCATCAAAGTGATGGATGAGATACTTGTCTGCCTCTGTGCTTTATGGATGCTGGTCCTGCAGGCTCTCACTATGAGCTCTGCATTAGAGACAATGCACACCAACTCTTGCAGTGACTCAGCATAAGAATCAGTGCTCCTATTTGGCTGTTACAGTAGTGGTGAGTTGCAACATAGCATGAAATCGCTGTCTCAAAAAATGTATATACAAAAATTAATCCCCAAGATATGGGATTAAGATTTGAAGAAATCAGTCTCCATTCAACTGTTTTCTTTGGTTTTATTTGTTTAGTTTAGCTTTGTTTTATTGAGGCAGGTTTTCTCTGTGTATATCAGCTAGATTTGAACCCCTTATGGAGTGCAGAGTTGCCCTAACCACAAAGCAGCACTCCTGCCTCAGTTTCTGGAGTGCTGGGATTATAGATATGTGTGTTTTTACCCTAGAAAATATTGAGGCTTGTAACTTAGCTGTGTTGTAGCTTGGCATAGTAGATGGCATGTTGAGCTTTGCATTTAACTAGTGCCCTGTACTTCACCCAGAAAAATGGAAAATCACTCAGGGTAGAAGTCCAAGGAGTAAAGCAAAATGAGCTATACACAAAGAAAAAAATTAACCTGCTCAACAAAAGAAGCAGAATAAATTTGTCATCCAAAAATTATTATAAGAGTCTAGCTCAATGATTTCCAACAGGATCTTTTTGTGATTCTATATTTTAAAATGTCTGTAACTTTCCAGTTCAAAGCCTCTTCTTTAGATCCTGAAATGGGGATGGGGGTTCTGTATACAAGTGGTCCTGAGACCAGCTAATGAAATTTCACATTTCTCAATTGGTTTGCTTGTCTTCCTATATTGTTGTTCACAAACTCAACTCAAGCTGCAGAAACCTTTACTGACACAAGCAAACACCAGGATTAAATGACAGTGGCACTGAAATGAAAGAATAATATTGAAAAGGAAAGGAGAAAAAAGACAAATGCCATGTGTTATAATGCCCACCTCTTTTCCCTAGAGATGAAGAGGTTGAAACAGGAGAATGGCCATGTATTCAAAGAGCCAACCTACCTAGTGATTGCAAGGCTGGCCAGAACTCCAAAGTGAGTCTATGTCTTTAAATCAAAAAACTAAAATGAAAAAAATAAACAAGGTGACAGAAAGACTATTTAAAAAAATAATTATGGAGCTGAGTGAAAGTTAACTTATGCAAAATGGGAATTATTGAATGATGCTGCAGAAGAAGGAAGGCCATGTAGTGGCATCCAGGAGGCAGTGACAAACACAGATTTAGGAATGGCACCTATTGTGCTACAGCACAACAGTGACCTCCTTCCCCCAATACATTTGTAGTTCACTAGACTGAGGACTTCTAAAAGTTCATGGAAATGTTAAACTCATGACAAACAAGCAGCTTGAAATCCAGCCTTTGGAACATGGCCTTTAGCAGAATTTCATATTTAAATTTAAATAAGAAAAATATAATTCTGCCCTGTTTGATGTCAAATGCACCAAGTTTAATGGCTCACAACATTGAGAAACGAAGCCACAAACCAAAAGAAGTTCCAAAATTTTCTTAGAAAAAAAGAGAGAAGAATAGCCCTGAATTTTCTGGAGTGGTCTTCAGTGTTTTGGCCACAGACCTATTGTCAGAGAACAGTTATACAGTAAAGTCCCAATGTGGGTACAGTGTGGGTCTCAGACTACAATCAACCTATAAGCTTATAGCTGCTTAACTAATATTATTCAGCAGGGGAACAAGTCAGCCCGAAAAGGTATGTGGAAAGAGCCAAGGCATTTTGTGGGAACAATAGTCCAGTTGTTCTGGTCTTTGAGTATGGTAATTGAGGCCTATGAGGACTTCCTGGAACAGGTGGTGGAAACTGCAGTACATTTCAAACTATTGTTTTTCTCTTCAGGAGCATGTAGACATTGTCACTGCATCTTCACCTTCAGTTCTGGCTTTCTTCAGCTGTGCCTGTAGCAGTGATTGTTGTGTTTAGTTTTTTGCATTGACTCTTTGAGGTTCCAGTTCTTCTCTGATTGTATATCAATTTCTGTCTACATTGGCATCCTTTGCTAAAATCACAATAGTATTTGAATGAATAAAGTGATGTTTATACATTTAAAACTATTCATTAATACAGGCCAGGGATTTAAGCTCAGCAGGCAGAAACGTCTGCCTGGAAAGTGCTAGGTTGTAACTTTGATCGCTGGTACCTATAAACAAAAGTAATTTAAACTGCAAGGAAATAAAATCTTTTCATTTGCGAAAATGTAGGTTTATAAAATTTATAACTAAATATGTCAATGGCAAATTAAACATTGTTAATAGTCATATTTAGTATCTAAAGTTGTTGATTCTGGGTGTTGAATTCAGAGATAAAAGAAGCTGCCTGGAGTGCACAAGGACATGAGTTCAATCTCTCATACAAAAAAAAATTCACAGTTGTCAGTGATTTAGTGCTATGAGCACATTTATTGAAACTGATACTTGTTAATTAATAGGCTTAATATTTCCTTTGTGGTCTATGAAATACCTGCACATAACATGCCAATTACAGTAAATGATGTACTGTCCCCTATAGTGTTAGACCGGTGTCGCAAGGAAGACTCCAAGGGCCTCACTCTCATGTAAAAACAAAGGGGTTTTTATTATTCTGTGTACACGGGGTCCTCCAAACAGGTGGAAATGGAGAACCCTGAGTTGGGGCAAGGCTGGTGTTTTTAAGGATGAAAACCGCAAAGCAGGCGGGTTACAGAAGCAGATCGCATTGGTTAGTTTTGAACAGTGCAGGGCTTGGCAAAAGCTGATTGGAGGGGCCCAGGGTTGGGTAACTATGGTGTCCGGGGTTCTAGCCTGGTCACTGTGTTCCCGGAACTGTTACTTATCTTGCCTAACTCACTGAAACAGAACATCCTGTGGTTTTATGACCAACGGAAAGTCCCTTCTTGCTTTGTACAGATAGCTCGGGGGTTGCAGCTGTAAAGTTAACTCTTTCAGTACAATCTAATACAATCTGATGCAATTAACACAATTTGTGATGGGGCTACCAGATAGGGAAGACTCAGGATGTCAGGAGCTATTACCTCAGGCCTTTGTTTTATGGCCTTTAGGAAGTTAAAACTTAACCTAGTTGGATTTGAAGGGAGAAGGGGAGGGGGAGCAGCAGATGGAACGAGCTTTCTTGGTCTCTTCAATAGGATTGCTATTTTCTGAGTTGTTTTTATTTTTTGTTTTCCCACATACTTGAAAGTTGAAAATGTTGGCTGTTGCTAGCTAGAAAAACTGTGATAATCATTTTTTTTTCAATTTAGTGATATATTTCCCTATATCCATTAAGAACATTTATTTGCTACAATTACCCCAAGTCAAATTCATAAACAATTCTTAAAGTTACAGGCAGCTGAGTTAGTTAGAAATACAGGCAACCATACCATGATATAGTGGAATGAAATTCTTGAACTTCTATGTCTGGTATGAGTTTGTGTTCTCTAAAGTGCAAAAATGAATTTTAGGAACAACAGAGTTGAAGAGCAGAATATATTTATTGAGAGATAGAAAGTGAATGTGTTTTGCTCTAAATAGGATATTTTGGAATTGGGAGGTGGAACTAGGGGACTTTTACCTTGAAGTCACTTTCCTCTCCCCTATTCAACTTACCTGTGGCCAGAAAAGAATCTCAATCAGTTACTTGCATATCAGCAATGCCATCTTTTTTTTTTTTTTTTTGTCTTTTTCCTTTTTATCCATACCGGGGATTGAATTCAGGACTACCTGCTGGCAAGGCAGGCTCTTATGCCACTGAGCTAAATCTCCAGACCCAGTAATGCCATCTTTAATTAAGCACCACCAAAGTCAAAAACTATATGTATGCCGCCCACATACTTCCAGAATTAAAAGCAAGACCCCCCAGTGGTCATGGGGTTCTCCCCATATTCTTAGAATAAAGGCCATTTTGACTTTGTATTCTCTTCTTTACTACACCAAAAATCCTATCGGAAAGCTTCTATCTGAGAAAAACAGGAGGGATTCTGAGCCTGTAGCAAAAGACTCTGTCTCTTCTAGAGACTTTACAGAATAAAATCATGTGATGAGACAGGTTTAAAGTGGGTTAGATTACTGAGATTACTGAGGAGGTAAATTAGCACAATAGAGAAGCAGAATATAAGAAATGTAAAAGTGGTCTTTTATTTAAAGAATGTGGAGAGGAGCCCACAGCCACCAAGGGTTTGGCTGTGTTTTTTTTTCCCTGACTGAGTATGGGGTTATGGGGTATATGTGACTTTTGAATGGCTGTTGTGTTTGGAGGGGACATTGATGTCTTGCTAGGAGCTGATGGGAATTTTCTTTAGGCCCCTTGGAAAGAAAGAGGAAGTTGTATTCAAGGAGAAAAGAGGAAGTGGCCTTATGACTAAGCATCCCTGATTTCACATTCTTCCACCTTGAACTACAAACATGAGGTCCTGTAATTATTTGAAGGGCAAAGCTCTTTCAAATACATCCTTTGGTTTGAATGAAGAAATCAAAACAAAGAATTTTTGCTGTCTTCCTCCATGGCTGTTGGTAAACCATTCATAAGAAATATTTTGAGTCAATTCCTTAATGCATTGTCAATACCATAACCAAAATTACAGATCAGTTCAGTTTCAGAAAAAGAAGCAGCACTTAAAGGCAGGGATAAAAGACTTCAATGCAAATATCCATGGCATGGTGAGATCAACAATGTGTGATACAAACTACTGGATTTCTCTGACTTCAAGAAAGAGAAAAGTTTATACTGATATTGATATACTGGAATGAATCTCCCTGTCTACTATGTCTGATATTAGGTTTTTGTCCTGTAAAGTCCAAGAATGAATTTTAGGAACAACAGAGATTAAGAGAAGAATATACTTATTGAGAGAAAAAAAGCTGCCTGAGAGAGAGAAGGTATCCTGAGCAGGTTGCCAAACACTGTCCATTCTAGGGACCTTTATAGAGTAAACTCATGTGGTGAAGTGAGTTTAAGGTGGGGAAAACTAAGAACTCACAAGGCAGATGGGCATAAGATGGGACAGAG
This sequence comes from Cavia porcellus, assembly GCF_034190915.1. Classification (NCBI taxonomy): domain Eukaryota; kingdom Metazoa; phylum Chordata; class Mammalia; order Rodentia; family Caviidae; genus Cavia; species Cavia porcellus. The sequence continues at coordinate 94,701 of NW_026947533.1, read as the reverse complement.
TAATGGTAGCCAATAAGATTATAAGTTCAGGTAAAGTTGATTAAATTGGTAACAAAGGGGGAAGGGAGTCACATAGAAAGCAGGCATTCTTAGGCAGCTGTGACTCTTCCCTTAGGGGTTTGGGAGGGTGACTCCTGAGTTCCTCAGGATGATAGGAACTATTTAGAATGTCAGTCTTTAGGATAAGGATACATTTCTTTAAATGGTGACTCCTGACTTCCTCAGAGTGCTAGGGAACTATTTAGAGTATCAATCCTTAGGATATGGATGAATTTGCTTATCATTTGTCTTGAGCCTTGGCCCATAGCATGAGGTGTCAGTATTCCCCATAGTTGCAAGGTATCTGGTCTCCTGCATGGCCAAGTCTCATGCCAATAGTATTTAAGTAACTCACGTCCCTGTAACAGTACTGTTTGGAAAATTGAGTACAGATGTCTTGTGCACTGGGTGAAAGATCTGGGGATGACAATGTGCAATGTATATACCTTTGTTGCCCCCTGATTGACACGTTTTGAAATTTAATTTTAGTTGATGTGTTCTTTTTTTCTTGAAATAAAATAGATTTAAAAATTAAAAGTCTGAGGTAAAGCTCTTCAATACAAACACTCCTCTGTCGAGCTGAGTTCACCACTGTAGAAGAATGGCAGCTCCAGAAGTCTCTGCACTACAGTCTATCATTTGAGATCCTCTCTTGCAGGGAGGGCTTCCTTTCTCTGTTTATTCTTGACTCAGAAGGACGGCAATAGAGCAGGAGTCAATCAGTGATAAAGGGGCAGGCTATATGAACTGTCCAGTGAGGTGGGCCATTGCTGGCTGTGACTTCTGTCTGTTCTGGTGTCTCAGCATGATTTACCTGTTCTGAGTACAACAGTGGTAGCAAAATGTTTGCTGAATCTCATTTAATACTTTTGATGTCCTGTGGCCTGATTAGCAAAGATTCTGAGAGATCCTGGATCCATGGAATAGTGAGGTTGTGGATAGGAGCCCAGAAATAGGATGGATTGGGCAAAACCAGTTACAAGTGTTTAGGAGTAGTTCCGGTGTCTGTAGCCTCAGGTATTTAGTTAGCTTCAGCTCCTGAGGTCCTCAAGCTTTGGCCATGGGACATTCACTATCCCTTTTGCCTCTTGCCATTGGCAAGGGTTATTTGGGGTTGCCAGGACCCTGGCTTCACTATGATAGCAGCAGACTCAAGTATCATCTTTGAAATTCACTGCTAGCCTGGTAAGTCCACCATCTTAGGCATTGGGAGGAGCTTGGGAAGACCCTGACTATGATGCTTTTGTAGCTTGTAGAGCAGTAATGAGCTAGGTCTATGCCCTCTTTCCACAGAGTAGAAGATCTGGAATGTCTAGAGTTTATTAATGTATTTAATGCAGGGCCTCATAGCCACAATGGCTCAACTTAAACTTGGGCTTTTTTGTATTTATAGTGATCTCCTAAATTTATAGTATGTTCTCCTATTTCTTCCTCATGACAGGTAGTGACAAAGGTTCTGAGAATTCAGAGATATGTAGTAGTGTGCCTCAGTGGAGAAAGGCTTCCTAAACAATTGGTGAACACCTGTGTATTCTTGAACATTGCAAAATAATTTCTGAACATACTTATTTAGGTATGCTCACAGACTACGTTTCTGAAAACAGCCATAGAGTTTTGAAGTCTGAGAAAAATGAAGCAAATATGAAAGTATTATCAAGGACAGGGTAAAAATGTGTGAAGGACAAATTGCAGAAAGGGCTACCTGTTAAATTCTCATCGAAAAATGCCAAAATTTAGGCATTTGCATGGACATATACATGTGATATCCTTCTGAATGGAAAGGAATAGAGGTGTCATCTCTGAATTAAGAGCTGGTTTAGTAGCTTGGGTGTTAATAGACAGTTTAAATATGGAAATTCTCTACAATGAACATATCTAAGTGGTGTAAATGAGAAGCCCTAAATAGAAATTTTGCAGTGATATCAATACTTAGGCATGAAGTGTTTTCTGTTTGGATGGATCAGAGGAGTGTGGAAAAGATGTGGAAGTGACTGACAGGATGCAGGCAGCAAATAGCAGGACATACAACAGAGAGCGTCTTCACTGAAAGTCAAGTAGTTCTTAGAGTAATTATGAAGTAAAGTTCTGATTGCTTCATTGAGGTGATCAACACCAGTGCTGTCAACAATCAGTACTCCACATCCCTGTCAACACATGATTTTTGTATTCCATACTTGAGATCTAATTTGATTATCTCTAATTATGTCCCAGTGTCATGAAGGTGAAATTTTCAATTTTTTTGTACCAAGGATCGAACGCATGACCTATGCTTTCCAGGCAGTCCTTCATGCCACTGAGCTCAATACCCAACTATGAAAGTGTTTTCTGTGTAGTATGGAAGAGATCCACATTGTTTCTCAGAAAGTGTTGAATATTGTTGGAATTTTTCAGTATTGTATGGCTATAACTTTTTAAAAACAAACCAAAGGTGTCTTATGCAGTCTCTTTTTAAGCTTCACTTTGTCTGTTCGGTGTCTCAATCAGGGTTTGTCTATTTTAGACAGCTCTGTAACTTAGGATAGCCCCAAATTCAAGGAAGAAATCCTTCACCAGCATCCCAAGATATATTTCTTATATTTGACTTGAAAGTGATCACTTGGTGACAGTGAGGTATAATTTACAGCTTGGGCCTGGTTTCATTTTATATACATATTTTTAAAATACAGCTGTTTTTCCCTAACACTTGAGTTATTATTTATATACCATATTTGATGTTATTTATGTTTTGTTCTATGAATCCAAATTCATGTTTCAAAATGCTGCTTAAGTATATTAAGAACAAAGTACTCATTGGCCTAAATGAGATTTTAAGAGACATCATCTGTAGTATATCAAAGTGATTGATGAGATTTTTTATTTAATTTTGAAATTGGTAAAATACAATAGAACAAGGCAGCATAAGGTCAACTAAGATCATACAGTGAAATTGGTACACAACTTCACAACAGGTTACTGGGATAACAGTAATAGGTATCACAGTATATTTTGTTATCTTTGTAATAGTTGTTCTTTAATCACATATATCAAAATGAGATGAAATACAGAACATTATAGAACTTATCAAAACAGAATATTGAATTGAGCAGTACCATTAATTAGAATAGAGTGAAACAATAATAAAAACATTTTCCTTCAAAGAGATAGTAGAAGGAAGTCCCCCTTATTTGCTATGGTCTACTTCCCAGGAGGCACTCAGATTTCTGGTTCCCATTAGCCCATTCCAGAAAGGGCTACCTGTTAAATTCTCATCAAAAAATGCCAAAATTTAGGCATTTACATGGATATATACATGTGATATCCTTCTGAATGGAAAGGAATAGAGGTGTCATCTCTGAATTAAGAGCTGGTTTAGTAGCTTGGGTGTTAATAGACAGTTTAAATATGGAAATTCTCTACAATGAACATATCTAAGTGGTGTAAATAAGAAGCCCTAAATAGAAATTTTTCAGGAGAAGAGGGGTAGGGAAGTGGGATGTTTGTTTCTAGGTGGTGCATCAGTAGGTGACAGGAGAAGAGGGGTAGGGAAGTGGGATGTTTGATTCTAGGTGGTGCATCAGTAGGTTCACTATTGCTCATTAAGGAGACAGGCTGGTTGTTTGGTTTCACAGCGTCCTAAGTTCCAATATATCACAGATCTTAGGAGCTACTACTGGTTATCCCCCTGGAAGGGCTGCAGTTTTCCATACTACCACTGCTCACCAGGGAGGTGAGGTACTTGCTTGGCTTCCCAGTGTCCTAAGTTCCAACATGGCATGGATCTCAGAAGTTGCTGCTGGTTCTCCCCATGAAAGGGCCGCAGTCTGCCAGACTGCCACCACTTACCAGGGAGAAGTGGTGCTTGCTTGGCTTCATAGTGTCCTAAATTCCAGCATGGCATGGATCTCAGGAGCTGCTGTTGGTTTTCCCCCTAGAAGGGCTGCAGTCTGCCAAACCACCACCACTGACCATGGAGTGGAGGTGCTTACTTAGCTTCCCAGTCAATTGATGAGATATTTATCTGCTTCTGTGCTTTGTGGTTGCTGGTCCTGCAGGCTTCTCACTGTGAGCTCTGCTTTAGAGAAAGTGCACAGGGAATCTTGCCATGACTCAGCACAAGAATCAGTGCTCCTATTTGGCTGTTACATTAGCAGTGAGTTTCAATCTAGCATCAAATTTGCTGTCTTCAAAAATGTGTATAGACAGAAAATTAATGACAAGACATGGATTTAAATTTGAACAAATCAGTTTTCATTCAGCTGTTTTGTTTGGCTTTATTTGTTTAGTTTAGTTTTGCTTTATTGAGACAAGCTTTCTGTATGTATATCAGGTGGATTTGAACACCCTATGGAGCCTAGAATTGCCCTGACCTCACTGATGCTTTCCTGTCTCTGCCTTTTGAGTGCTGGGATTATAGATATGCACCACCGCACTTTGCTTTTGATTCAGATTTGTAGGAGAGAATTTAAGATATCCCAAACCTGGGGTCTCAACCTTCCTTTGAGAAATATATGTATGATCCTTTAGGAGGTGGTGACCTTTGAGGATGTGGTTGTGAACTTCAGCAATGAGGAGTGGAGTTTGCTGAGTCCATCCCAAAAGAACCTCTACAGAGATGTGATGGGTGAAATCTTTAGGAACATGGCTGCAATTGGTAAGGATGAAATCTTTTTGTCACTCATGCTGTCAGAATATTGTTTGTTGCTCATTAGTGATGTTTCGTTAAAAAGAATATGAAAATATTTTTAAAAATAGCTCAGACATGGACATATTATATCATAAATCTAAACAAAAATCTATTTGTATGTATTACTCAACTGAGTCCTGGTATTTCTATGTCTACAATTCAGGAGGACTTGGGGATATCCAGGAAGCTGAAAAAGGAGGCAAAATTTACTGGAGATACTTAAGGTAATTCCCACTCACAAGGAGAGGAATGTTCCTGAGTAATTAGTGAGTCAGCAGAAAAATGAACACCAAATAAATGAGGCACTATTCAATTTAATGTCAGTAATATTCTCTGAAGATGTATAAGCTAGTGTATATATGAGGGAATTAAATCATGAAAATGTATGACATTGCATATAGATGTGTACGAAAGGCATACACTTTGAGTTATGACATTCTGCCTTCCGTTTTTATACCCATTTTTACATGTGAATACAACACATTCATTATCTAACAATTGCTAAGATTGCAATAGAATTTGAAATAAAACTGAGTGCTCGTGTTTATAAGCCATGCTCTAGACAATCAGTGATTCTGATTAATATTCTTAGTAGACTGGTGGAATGTTAGTGCACTCATTTTGAATATCAGTATGCAGTTGTCTCTAAAAATTGATCCTCTCAGACTTGTCCTGGATATAAAATCTCAAAATCCGCATAAAATACTGATACATGCTTATTCATATATAAAGCAGATCAAGTTATAACATATGAGGCTTTGAAGCATATCTATCTATCACTGGATTTGTGGAGAAGGAAAATGTTAATAGACTCTCTGTGATTGTGCATTCTTGTAAACCCAGCACACTAGAAATCAGATTTTGCAGAATGGCAATTTCAAGTTCAAACTTCACAGCTTAATGTTCAGTGAAAATCTCTTAAAATAGATATTTAAAAAGCTACAGATTTATGCTAATACCTGGTGTTCATTCCCAGCCCAGAAAAGAAAAAAATGTGTTATATAATGTCAAAAAATAAATAATATAATGTCATTTTCCGTAAGAATTAGATGGGTCTTTCACCCATCAATTCAGTGAAATGGCTCAGCTATAAAACCTAAAAGGTCACAGGGTTTATTTTAGATGAGAAACCAAAATACAAAATGTGGAATGAAATTAAACAGAGTTGTTAGAGAAAAGTAAGACTGACCGTATGGAAAAGGGAACTACAGGTTAAGGACAGAAGGGAGATTGTGATAGGGAAACATATGAGAATAATCTGCATGTGATACACATATGTACCCATGCCCAAAGTGAAGCTAAAGATTCTGCATTTCAAAGTACCAATTTTTAAGATTTCCAAATGTGTACCAGTCTTTTGGGAATGGTTGTTTTCAACATATCTTACAAGGCTATTCTGTTGCTTCATAGTCAGAATTTCTTAGCAGCCATTAAAAACAGAACTTGATATTAATGCAGTCATTACATGGAGACCCATTTCACTGTAAATTTTTCTTTTTTTAAATTTAATATAAGGAAAATTAAATTAGACAAAATAAGTAGAAATAATATTGCTTTCAAAGTGAAAATAAAGAGTAAGAAATCGCAAGATGATGATTACATATGCTGTTCATAGAAATAGTTATGAAATACAAAAGTGAAACATATGAAGTGGAGATTCAAACAGTGAGAATGCAGTTTTGTTCAACTCTCCAAGAAAAACTTAGTAATATGCTTATAAATCCTATATGTGATTTTTTTTTTCTTTACAGAAATGACAAGCTAGGGAAATCTTATGGACATACATCTCGGAATCAGTGTAAAGAAGTCTTCCTTTGTACTGCAGGAGGTAATGTGAATGTGAAAGAAACAGAAACACAACACAATGTTCAGATCCATGAAAAATATTGCAGTGGAGGGAAACCCTATGTATGCAAGCAATGCGGGAATGGTTTTACTACACATGGAATTTTTAAGAAACACGAAATAATTCACAGAGGAGAGAGACCCTACATATGTAAGGAGTGTGGGAAAGCTTTTACAACACATACGTATTGTCAAGTACATGAAAGTCTTCAATCTGGAGAAAAACGTTATGAATGTAAGCACTGTGAGAAAGCTTTCAGCACATGTACTTATTGTGTAATCCATGAAAAAATTCACACTGGGCAGAAATCGCATATATGTAAGAAATGTGGGAAAGCTTTTAGCAGGAAAATTCATTTTCAAATACATAAAAATGTTCACACTGGAGAGAAACCCTATGTGTGTAAGCAATGTGGAAAAGGTTTCACCCAACTTGGACATTGTAAGGAACATGAAAGAATTCACACTGGAGAGAAACCATATGTATGTAAGAAATGTGGGAAAGCTTTTAATACACGGGGAGACTGTAAGAAACATGAAAGAATTCACACTGGAGAGAAACCCTATGTATGTAAGCAATGTGGGAAAGCTTTTACCAGACCTGGATGTTGTAAGGAACATGAAAGAATTCACACTGGAGAGAAACCATATGTATGTAAACAATGTGGGAAAGCTTTTAACTCACGTGCAAGTTATAAGGTTCATGAAAGAATTCATACTGGAGAGAAACCATATGTATGTAAGCAATGTGGGAAAGCTTTTAACTCACGTGCAAGTTATAAGGTTCATGAAAGAATTCACACTGGAGAGAAACCATATGTATGTAAGCAATGTGGGAAAGCTTTTAACTCACGTGCAAGTTATAAGGTTCATGAAAGAATTCATACTGGAGAGAAACCCTATGTATGTAAGCAATGTGGGAAAGCTTTTAACACATGGGGAGACTGTAAGAAACATGAAAGAATTCACACTGGAGAGAAACCATATGTATGTAAGCAATGTGGGAAAGCTTTTAACAAACGTGCAAATTGTAAGGTTCATGAAAGAATTCACACTGGAGAGAAACCATATGTATGTAAGCAATGTGGGAAAGCTTTTAAAACACATGCAGATTGTAAGAAACATGAAAGTTTACATTCAATATAAAACCAGTGTATATAAGCATCATGAGAATGGTTTCAGCACACATACATATTGCATAATGCATGAAAATCTTCACACTGGGCAGAAAACTAACATATGTAAGGAATGTGGGAAAGGTTTCAGCAGAAATGCTCATTGTCCAATACATTATAAAATTTACTTGGTTAAGAAACCCTGTGTATGTGAAGAATGTGGGAAAGCTTTCACCACATATGGATTTTTTAAAATACATCAATGAGTTCACACTGGTAAGAAAGCCTATGTATATAACAATGTGGCAAAGCTTTTACTGCATATAGTCATTGCAAAACACATGAAAGAATTCAAACTGAGAAGAACCACTGCTATGTAAGCAAGTGGAGACACTTTCATCAGCCAGATTGTAAGTGAAATACATGAAAAAACTCACACAAGAGATAAATCCTATGTGTTATGGGAATACTCTCAGCATACTTGATCATTGTTACATATCTGAAAGAGCTCACTGGGCAGAGATTCTATGTGGACTAACAATGTGAGAAATATAGCAATCCATGTTTTTGTTAAATGCATAGAAAAAGCATCACTGTTCAGACAGTTTAGATCTAAGTGTACTTTAAAAATCCCAAGGAGACCTGAAGAAATAATCAATACAGAAGTTAGATGTCAATATTTCTTCACAAATATTCCAGAAATGACAAATCTGAGGTGGAGCTCTACTCAATTGCATATGTTTTATGATTTTCAGTTAATCCCTTGTACCTCTCTAGATTTTTTAAAGTGTTTTTGTGCTTCAACATGGCATCTTGTAATTAAACATGCTAAACTGAAATGGGCTTTTCACTTTCAAGTATGGATAGGGCCTATGTACTTAATATTTTTTCTTTAAAACTTAAATTTTATATTTTTTGGTGAATTGTAATGTTTATTTAAAGAGAAAAAAGTGTAGTAATAATATAGAATTTCAGAAAAATAAACCATAAGAAATCACTAGTTGATTAGTATCATATTGTCATCTTAGAAGTAGTTGTTCAAGTTACAAATTTAAAGCATACAAAGTGATATTCAAATAATGACACTGACAACAGTTCACCTCAATGATCCACCAAAAAGTTATTAATATGCCATCTGTCCTACACACTTTTTTTTTCTTAAAAAGGGTAAGATTAAACATGGCAAAACAGAGCAGAACAGAAGGAAACACAGATTTCACAACAAGTCCACTGGAAATGATCACTGTCTATCTTACTGTCTCTAGTTTTCTTCCAAATAGTTGTTCCCATCTTCACACACATTGAATATATACTGAATATTATAGAACTAATCAAATAATTACAGGATGATGCAGGCTTTTTTGATCTTCAAGACTGATTTTCGGGAAGTTGATAATGACTACCATAATGTCTTTCATTGTCTTTGAAGTAGCTGTCTTTATCTTTATGTATGCTGAAATGGAACATAAGAGACTGGACTAATATCACTCTGAACAGTGAATAATAGTATCCTGAGAAGGAGAAAGGTGAGGAATTGCCTAAAAAAAGAAGGCAGAGGACATTGTTAAAAGTGTATTAGGATTTAAAAGCTACAGTAGTTCTGTTGCTCTGTTTAGTTTGATTATATTTTGTTCTGGTCTGTCTACTCATATTAGAATTGAGGGCACAGAGAGATAACCCAAAAATGGCAGGTTATACCATGATGGTAATTGTCCTTAATTTCCTATTAACTAAAACTGAAACCCTGTATTAGTAACATTGTCTTACTATGACTGATCTTATTTTAAGCTGGTTTGTTTGAATGTTATTTGGCCTTGACTGATTCTATTCACATTTGGTGTGCTTGCTGGTATCAAGTTCAAGAGAAGAGGCAACTACTGTGAAGATGACAAGATATAAAAGATATCCATTGGTGGGCTGGGGATTTAGCTGAGTGGCTTAAGCACCTGCCTGGCAAGTGTGAGGTCATGAGTTTGATCTCCAGAGCCAAAAAAAAAATAAGTAAAAGATATCAATTCCAGGTTTGATTATTTTTTTAATTAAAGAGACAAAAGAAAGGAAATAAAAAAAGCAGTAAAAGGGTACAAGTAATACAGAATTTCAAGAAAAAATACAGTAAGAAATCACAGTTAATAGGTTACATATTGTCATCTTAGAAACAATTGTCCAAATTATAAAATTAAAGCATATAAAGTGGACATTCATACAGTGAGATTGCAGAAACATCTGTTCAGTGATCCACCAAAAGCTGAGTAATATGGTTTTCCATCCTACACACTCAAGCATGCAGTTATATCCCTTAGACCACCCTCTTTTCCTCTCTTTTTTACAATAACAATTACACGTTTTGAGTTTTTTTTTTACTCCCACAGTTCTTATTAAATTTTTTAGAAGAGAATAAATCCTAACATGACTAAATAAAACAGAGTCAGTTAGAACAGAAGGATGGGCATAGTACATGATGCAAAAATAGAATATCAGATGATCAAAAATGGTTACAATTGTGCCTCTTGCTATTTTTAAAAAGAGTTGCTATATCATCAGGTATAATAGAATTGATCAAAACAGTACAGAACAAGACCAATAAAACCTACACTGGAAACCTTGCAAGACTTCAAAAGAAGATAATAGTCAAACTATAATGGGCATCATAATAAATCTTATTGCCTTCAAAGTGGTTGCCTATACCCTCAAACTTGATACTATCATACAAAATAGAATATAGTAAATTCAGACAGAACAAGATGTGGATAGCAATATTGGCATTCAAATCAGGTTAATAGGAAAACAAATAGTTACTATAATATATCCCACTTTTTTTAAATTTAGTTTTCCCTTAATTGAAAAAAATAAAAAAATAGTTTAATTTTTAAAAAAGGGTGGAGATTGAGATAAAAGAGGACATTGTAATAGAACAACACTGGTCAGAAGGGAACAATTTAAGCATAATTATGTTTCACTCCCAGATAATCTAACATAATAGTCACCATAGTGCCTCATTCCTTGAATTATTTGAGTATAACTTCATATATGATAGCATCAAGCATATCAAGACAGTGTGAAGCCATTCAACAGAATGAAAGTATTACAGGGTATTTAGAACCAGTTAACAGAAAATGAACAATGGTTTCTATATTATCTCCTTGCCTATAAAATTTTTTGTTAATACTATCGCATATAGTAAAACATAGTAAGATACAACATGTTAAAAGCAGTGGAAACAGAGAGTTTGTGAGAGAGGGACCATTCTTGCACCACTGAGATTCAGCCCAGGGTTCATCATGTTGGTTAATTTTGAATATGCTGGTGATTTAACGTTGCAAACATTTAGTTGAACACTTTTGTGTATGTTTGGTAAGAATATTAGCCAACAGAGTGTTTTCATTTATATTATTTTTAACACATTATTGTCTGGCTTCATTCTCAGGATAACTTTAACTTTGTCACTTAAAAGAAGTTGGTGGTGGTTTTTCCTTCAACTTGATCAAAGAATTGAAAAACAATCAGTATTTATTCTTTATTATATACTGAATAAAATTCACCAGTGCACTTAGTGTATCCTAGCTTTGTTGTTGTTATTAAGCAGCTGTTGTGTTTACCCATTGTCTGTGCTCCTTATTGCTCTGTTCATCAGACTATTTCCTCCTGATGCATGTGGTTTGGGGACATCAATGGACACCACATATCCATTAAAGGTCACATCTCATTTTACCTATGGATGCTACCATTTACTTTTGTATCTTCAAACTATCTCTATAATATATAATTTTGTGAGTAACCCCTTTCAGTTACTCAGATTCAATGCACATTCTTGCATGGTGTGATTACTGCCGGAGGAAACTGGGCTTGGTGAGGGCCTGGTTTCTTATTTAAGGCTTCTTACCCTGACCTGCCTGCAGTGTCCCCAACTCCTGACCTGCTCCCTGTAAACACCTGTCCTGCTCCATAGCTACGGTGAGTCCACATGTGGCAGTTCAGATCTGTACCTAGGTGGAAAACATTCAGTCAAGTTGTGTTCTCTAAGAGACTGACCTCATACAGAGCTCCCCTGAGTGAGACAGGGGGCCTCAGGCATGTAGGGAGGAGCTCTGAAACCATTCCAGCTCTCTCCTGTCCAGTGTGGAGTGTGTGACACTTTCCTTAGAACTCACTGATGGATGAGGCAGCCTGGTCTGGGCCTTTTTTAGCCAAGATTCCTGCTAGGTGCTATGGTGTCCTGCTCCTCTGCCTGGACCATCTCTCTGACTTCAGATCTCCACAGAGATTTGAGCAGTCTCAGTCTTCCTCTACCAGGCTCTAACTCTATGCTGAGGATTCAGGTGAAATATCTGCGACTCCCAAATTCATCTTACATACATTTAACCTGGAAATTCCACTTTTATGGGTCATTATAAAAAATGAGATTGATAGACACCATATTCTCTTCTTAATCAGTTAAGGTGTGGACAGTTAGAAACCATGAATTTTCCACAGCACAGCTGCTGAGTTAATTATAAATTACAGCCACTGAAAAATGCTGAAAAAAGGCCATGTCCATGATCTTTCCTGAGATTGAAGAGAGATTGTGTCCTGACACTGTCTCCACCCAGCAGTGAAGAGACACAGACCTGCACAGCAGTTGAGGACAGGAGAGAGAAGCTGGTCAATGGCAGACCTCTCATCCTGGGCGGGATGCCCTTGTGGTTTTTCCATTTTATTTTCCACTGCATTATTTATAGTGTTCCATTCAATATTACTTCTCTTCTGTTCAATTCACTTAAGAATAAATAGTTGGTATTTTCTTAAATAGGTGAGTAGAAATGGATGACTTAATACTCTTCTATATGTAATGTAGGATACGCATATAGAAGAACATTCAATCTTCACTTTATAGATATATAAAATAAGGAGTCTTTTTATTCAGAAAGGCAACACATCATTCATGACTAACTTTTCAACCCCCAACACATGAAGCCGTGCGGATCCTGCTCTGGTGGGTGTCCTGCCCTCCCTACCTGAGAAGTCACTGTGTTCATCTCTGTCTTGTAGAGGACACCCAGAATCTTCTTCAGAGTTTCTTTTTCCAGCATGGAGGACTTGAATCTTCCTGTGCTCAGGCCAAGCAGGGAGTGTGCAGCATGCAGAGGAGCCAGCACCTCCTGCCTTAAACCCATTTCCACCACCGCATCCATGCTGCAGTCCTGCAGGCCCAGTAAGGCAGAGCCACGAGGGTGCAGCAAAGACTCTGCCACCTCAGCCCCAGGGGCCTCAACTCCTGGGTCTGGGCCTCAGCCTCCACCAGGCTCCAGGCTCTGCCTTCCATTGGATATTCATAGCGGACCAGACACACGATTAGTGCCTTGGGGCAAAGTCCATTTTCCACAGTGACAATTCCATTCTTCAAATTTTGATCCATTCCTTTCTAAATGAGGCTGAGGCATTGGAGACAAAACCCCACACATTGTCATTACTTTTTGTTTTTCTTTCTTTTCTTTCTTCTTTTTCCTCCTCCTCCTCCTCTTCCTTCTTCTTCTTCCTCTTCCTCTTTGTCTTCATCTTTGTCTTCTTCATGGTTTCTTTGATGCTTTAAATATATATTTAGAGGTGTATTTTGCCAAAAAACTTTCCTCGTCTTTTCACACCCCAGTTAACTGAAGTTTTTACAGGTTTCTGCTGCAGTTCACACTCTATGTGTTTGAACACTCAGAATCCCTTCTGCAGCTTAGTAGAATGAGTGAAACAAAGCAGAAACTGAACCTTGGGATGTCCCTGTGCTTTCCAACACTCCAACTCATATCTTTTTACCTCAAAAATATGGCAATAATAGCAGCTGAGCCCGGCACAGACAAAATGAGTTTCCTGCATTTAAATCAGACAATCTCATTTCCTCGCAAGCACATTGTATCAGGTTTTTTATGGCCAAACATGAAGAATTATTTCCAGTACATGAGAGGCTGCCACTGATCCTGAAATCATGATGGAACTTTTTGTAAACACATAGTCTGATCTACACATAGTCTGGGGACAGAAGTTAAGAGAGGCAGAGATGGCTGGCACAGATACAAACACCTCAAAATTGTCAAACAACAGCAGCAACAAGCAGGAACCAAGTTGCTGAGCTTTCACAGTTCGGTGATGGAATCATGTGGTGGATTGTGCCCTGGGTTTACTGAGGCAGCTCAGTAAATCCAGGTTGCTGACTGGATCCCCCTTCCTTCAGTGCAATACAAACAGAAAGTCATGCACATGCATCATTTATTTGCAATTTTTCTATTGCGGTTACAAAACCTGTATTCATGAGAGTCTACATCTCTGCCATAGCAGACCCACCAATGGGCATTACCACCATGTCTTGTAAAGGATCAGTTTATTTATACAAAATGCAGAGCAGTGTTCTCAGACTTGATTTTCCAGACTTGTGCATTTTCAGTTGATTTAGTTTGAGTAAACTTAAAGTGTGTTGCTGTGCTTCTGTGTGACATCCTTGCTGCCAGACCTGATGAAGGCAATGAGTGGGATCTTCTGGAGGTTTAGATCCAGAGGGACACACTTTGCACAGCTGTGTCAGGCAGAGCTGCCCCTCACCAGACTGGACACCCAGGCATCCAAATGCCCTTTCCCAGTGCTGTCCCTGGCTTTGGGAGGCACTGGATTGCAGTGGAGATGCCAAGTGCACTGGCTGGCCCAGGGAAAAGCATGTTGGGCCATGAGTTTGTCATCCTTAGCCCTGAAGCTCTGTGGCCCTGGGGCTAGGGCAAGCTTCCCCCAGGTAGAGTGAAAAGCATCATCCAGACAACTCTCCTGTGCATACTCTACATGGAGGCTAGGGAGGGGCCCATTTCCTTCCGGCTTCAAAGAGTACTGTGAATCAAACTCTTGAATATTTGTGCAGCATTCTGTGTGGGAGAAAGCTCTATTCTTAGTCCTAGGAGTGCTAGGGAAGGCTGTTTAGAGCTCTGATGGGAACTGCAAGATAGGGCTGTGCTCTGCCCCCCATGTTCTTCCCATTGTTGTTCAGCACCTGCCTTAAAATGTGTCAGTGGATGGGCAAATAGCACATTTCAGGGATTTGTGCCTACATGTATCAGGTTTAGGAGGCTCAGGGTTTTGTGTGCTTGTTGGCCCTGGTGATTCCCTTTGAGTTAGAAGAATTTGTCCATTCCCTCACGAAATGGACTCATGAGACCTCTTTCATACTTGTAATAAAAAACATCTGTCTGACAATTGGTTGTAAAGAAAGGTTTCCTGTTGTGATTTTTGCATTATTGTTGTTTTTCAAATGCAATGAATCAGTCATTTGTAGCTCCCTTTGTATCACTGAAATCATGGAAAACATTTTCCGACATGAAAAGATGAGTACATACACAATGGTCTCTACATTTTCCCTATAGACTTTGTCTATCTGTGATTTTCTCTTCTGTCAAACAGCAATAGCATCCAGTCTCCTCCAGGAATGTTTGGCCAAACAGAATCTGATGTACTGATATGAAAAACCCAAGTTAGTAAATCACAGTTTGTGAAAGGTCAGCGGTGGGTGGGAATAGCAGGCGAGACCAGGGGTATGGATGGGTCCAACACTGAGCAGAAAGCTGGAACTCGACAGATGTGAAGACTGTACCAATTGATGATGTGCTTACATGTGACTTAACTGAACATGTGGAAACTAATGAAATCTTAACTTAAAATTAAATTATCTTAGAATTTAATGTTTTAAAGAACTATAGATTTAAGAGTAGAAATGAAAACTGAGAGAAATAGAAGAGGTAAAGTGAAGGGAAAACCAAGGGCCGATACTTTGCAAGACTTGAGCCCTAAGTGGAGCTGAGGACACCTGCCATGGAGCCAGCGACAGACCTGCCTGGGAATTCCACCAGACTGGGTATCTGACCTTGATTTTCAGGTTGATCCCAGAGCTGGTGAGGTCATTAGAGGTGAGGCTAGCACAAGATCTGTAAGTAGACCTTGAGCTCAGTCCGGTACCAGCCCCGGCTTAGAAGAATCCCCAAATGTCCTTGCTCCTTGCAAGCCCCAAGGCCTCCCAGGGCCTGTCAGGGACAGCTCTGTGCACAAATGCACCCCAGGAAAGCTTCCCATTCTGCCTCACCCCACTCTCTTCTGCATGCCTCTGTGTTGCAGGAAGCCCCATGTCTGAGAGTCTTTTTCCCTTTAAAGTGTCCCATGTCCTCCTCAGAAACCAACAGACCCAGGCCAATTCCTTCTCACTGTAGTTCTCATTTTCAGTGAACTAGGCTTGGCCCAACTCAATCAGATTAGGTTGGACTGGTTGTCCCACCTTACTCAGCAGCACCTGTCTGGAGCCAAGAAGGGAAACTGATCCTGAGGAGGAAAGTTGTAAGCAGAACTACATGTCTGGCTTCCCTCCCAAACTGTCCTCCCAGTGTATCCTGTGAGCTAACCATAATCAGCCCTCACTTGCTGACAGTTTCCTGAACAGTGCTGTGAGCACCTGTCCTCCACTCTTCAGGAAGCCTGAAATGCAACTCCCTTTACCACCCTTGTGGCATATTGCCTCTGTGAGAAAGAGAGTGGAGTCTGCAGTGTTACTTTAATCATGGGTGCTCAACAGGGTGCTGCTCTATAACTATCTGAAAAGTGAGTGGATAGTGGGAGTGCTTCCTGTCTGCCTTTCCTTCAACTTCAATTCATATACGGATGCATCACCCCATTCTGTGTGCCTTCATTGGGCCTCCCCTACCCCTATTTTATGTCCATTTGTACAGAGGCCAATAATTAGGGACACTCACAGTAAGGTGCGTAGTACCTGGTCAGTTCTCCAGGGTGACTGTGTGGCCTTCATAATATGGAAGCACAAGAGACCAGTGTTGCATCTGCTCTGGTCATTGCATCATGCTCAATGCCTGGTACATTGATGATTTAAGGCACCCACCAGCTCCCTCCATGATGTCTGTGTGGAACTGGGTCATCTGGCATCACCCAGAGATTCTTGCTCTGGATACCATGGAAACACATGGAATGACTGCCCAGTGTCCTTCAGAGTGAAAACAACAGCTCCATCCAAGTGATGGATCCTTGGCAAGAGGCAAAGCTTTCCCACAGGAAAGGAAAAATCACAATAAAGCCAGAGTCCCTGGACTGAGCAGACCTAGTTTTAGACCCAACTCCTCCTTCCTACTTCCCTTGTTGACTTAAACAAGAAACCATGCCTCTCAGTTCCTTTCCAGTGTGTCCCCCGGAACTATGGCATCTGCTTCCTAGGGACATCATCAGAGGTGAGAGATGACACTTTTAAACCTTGTGGGCTGGTGTCATGTGTACACAGTATACAGAATTAGAGGTCACTTCCATGAAGGGGTGGAAGGGAGGTGAACACAGTGCACACAGGCCTGGTTCCTGCTGTATGCTGGTGGAAATTACACTCTCCTCCTGGACATGTTTCCCTGGTGGCATCATGAGGGGGCAGAAGTTCATCAGATCAGCCATTATTATGTTCTCTAAGCATCTCAATTTCTTCTATGTATTGGTGTTGTGCCGTCAAGTCAGGACTTCATACAGGCTAAGCAAGCACTATGGATGTAGATGCACCCCCAAATCTACCAGCACTGTGCCTGCATTCACACCTGTGTGAGTCAACACACCCATGGCAAGGGTGCTCAACTGCTGACAGCTCACCTTCTGATGGCCACCTCCTGAGTAGCCCATTCCTTAAGCATGGGTCCCACATAGTGAATTTTGTTCTGGTTTGTTTTAGCCAGGCTGAAATTGAGCCCAGGTCCTCACGCATGGCAGGCAAGTGCTGTATCTTGAGCTCTCTCCCCAATTCCTTACTTGTTCTTAATAACAGAACATGGCAGATATAATGGGATGTGACTATCAAGGTTTACACATAAAATGACTGTGACCAACCTCCTGCTCTCTCCCTCCTCTGTTCTTCCTTTCTTCCCCTCTGTTTTGTTTTGTCTTCCTCTCTAAATCTCTGACTATCTCTATATTTTCTCTGAGGAGAGGCTGACTCTTTGCAGAGAAAAAGGTTAACAGACAGAGAAGATATCAAACCTCCATCCTAAATGAGTTCCTGCCTGTTAGCAAGAGAGAGAGCCTGAGAACAGATTCTGCCAGAGCAGTGTTTCCACTGAGCCTGCAGCCTGGTAAGGAGAAACTATGGTGGATCCTGCAGCAGCACTTCCTGAATTCCTGACCCATAGAACCTGAGAGAACTGAAGTTTGCCTGTTGTACCTAAGTTTGCAGCCATGCAATCATCAGTGGTCACTGATGCGTTATAGTAGATGTGAGGTTCTGCCCCCACCCCTGTCCCTCACCCACTCCTCCCCTCCCTTATTCTCTCCAGGCCTTCTGTTCTCGCTTCTCATCTCTCTCTTGACTAAAAAAATATTGACTTTGAATCTCTAAATGGTTGGTCCACTATCTCTTGCCACACAGATTCAACTCGGTACACCATCAGGGCCTACAGGTCTCAGGTTCAGGCATCAGTTCCATTTCAGTGAGGCTATTTAGATGCCCCCATGTAGTGACCTTGACCTCTGTGTGCCCTTGCTTTACTGGGATATAGCCCTGGGTCTTCTCTTCCACTACATTCTGCAGTGATTTGTCCCTCTCCTCCAGCCTTCCAGCTTCTGAGTGGCTAGTGACATATTGTCCTGTTCTGTGTTGGTGCCAGCCTAGTTCAGCCCAGGAATAAGGGGAGAATTTGAGGCATGTAGATTGAATGAATCAGATCATTTTTGCTCTGAGCTACCCAGTGGGTGCCCATGGCATCACCGTGTGTTTGTGTGTGTGTGTGTGTGTGTGTGTGTGTGTGTGTGTGTGTGTGTATCCCCTGGGATGCTGCTTGAAATCAGTCCCATATGTTTAGGCTCAGGTCCCAGGAGCTTGGGGGCTGCTTTTCTAATGCCTTTGGAAGTGGGAGGGGTCCTGTGCTAGGAAGTTTTTCCCTTTTGGACTTCTCCCCCATCCTCTTCATTCTGACCATGTCCTGTGCCTTGGGCCTGGCATTGTCCCTCTCTGGGCACTGGTTCTGAAATGTCCATTGGGAATGGAATAACACACATAGTCCTTTACTGTGGAGATTCTAGCATGCTTGAGGGTGAGGCACTGGAGGGTCACATGGGGTTCTCTTCACTTGGGCACTGTCCCTATCCACACCTGCCTGTAATTTGATACCATCCCTACTAAGGCCATCATCTTCTGGTTACCTCACATTGCCATTGTCACATGCAGTCCATTGGGCAGGGCAAGGCTTGAACATAGAACTCACCACTCCCTGTCACTGATGCCTTGCCCCAAGCCTATGACACATTATAGGCCTACTTGGTTCAAAGACCATGGGAAAACTTTCTATCATCCATCGAATTCAGGACCTACACCTTAGCTCATACTGGGGCACCCACGTGCTCAGCTATTTCTTTGTGGGAAACCTAGTGGCTGCTGAATCAGTGATCTAAACTCTCCTGCTGCCCAGCCCCCAGTGGCAGCAAAGTGCAGCCAGGACTTTGGGGAATAAAATCAGCATTTATAGGTTGGAGCAACCAATCAGCTGGCCTCTGTGAAGGCTGCAGGGGTTTATACCATGACACAGAAGATCTGTGTTTGAAGACCGCACCCCAGCCCCTAGGGAGTCATGGAGAGCTCTTGGGTCCCCACCATCTACCTCAGCCTGGTCAGGAGCCTGGTGGATTCGAGTTCTGGGATGGTTTTTACTACCTGGGACCTGATGCCTCTGCTATTTCCCAGTGCTCATTTCTCCCTCTTGTTTGCATCCTTGACCATTATGTTTCTTTTCTTATGAACACAGCCCATCCTTAATTGGGCTGTGTTCATGTGTCTTGTCCTTTGACTGAACTACTGGGTAAGAACTAAAAGTTGTAAGTGGTGACATGCTGAGCCAGACTTTATGCCAATTTACTCTGTCCTCAGAGAAGAGGACAAAGGCAGCCACATTCATGACATTGCATGGAAATGAACCACAGGGGAATTCAATGGACATGCTGCCTGTGACACTGCACTTTCTATACTGGGTTATAGACTTTCCTTGGAACACACAGTGCCTCACATTTTAATGGTTGTATTACAACTACAATGCTTTACTTTTGTGATTTTTTTCATGTTAAGCACTCATAAATTAAAATTAATAATTTATCACTGGAAATATCTACAGAATAAACATGGATGGACACTCCCATGGTGCTGCTCTGTAACAAAAGAAAGTGTGTTAGTCTCTTTTGTATGACATGGATATGAAATGACCTACATGTAATTAAACATGGAGCAGTTTTGATGTATATGTGTCTATAAAGCCAGGAACATAATTAACAAAACAAAGATTCCTAAGAATTACAAAAAAATTCCTGAATTCTTTTTCTATGCCCTGCCAAGAGTCCATGAATACATGCATGAGAAATTAATTCAATCTGTCTGTATTTTCCCTTCTGAGACAAGGCGAGATTAAACAGTTACAGCAGGGTAAGGCAGAGTAGAAACATAACTGCAGTGATGCAGAAAAGGTAGGACAGGAAATTACAAGGACATAGGATGAGTGGTACCAGGATATAGTAGGAAGGAAAATAAAAGAAAATATATTTATGTAGTGAGTTGATGAAAATGTTCTGGAAGAGGACACTTGTGAAGGTTTCACAATATGGAGAATGCACTAAATCATACCAAACTTATCAACTGACAAAAAGAATAAACCCTTAAATTTCATTTACAATGATTCTATCACTGGCAGCTCAGAATAGAATAATAATAAATAGAATAATAAGTAAATCTGGAAGAGAGGGGAATGGCAGGTGTGGGTCAAGAGCTGCCTGCAGGTAGAGGTCAAGAGATGCCTCCTGCTGGGGAGCCACCAGGAGATCCAGCTCTGCAGATTGTAGAGAAATGAAAACATGTGCCTGCTCTTGCTATGGGGCTAAGCACCACCCAAGAAAAAACAGATGGTGGAATGGAAGAACAGAAAAAGAGGGGAGAATTGTTTGATGGAGAAAACAGAGAAAGCATAGAATACGTGAAGCAGGTTCAAAGGGACTACCAAGAAACTAAAAAGTCTATCGAAAACTGGCATAACAACTTGAAAGAAACTAAGGTCAGACTATCTGAACTGGAGGGCAGATTTGTAATATGGGAGAATGAAATGAAAAACTTCTTAAAAATAACGAAGAAACACACAGCAATAATACAAAGACAAGAAGATGATAAGAAGATCCATAACTTAAGGATTAAGAACATAAAAGAAGAAGTAGGGACACAAACAAATGAACTACAAAAGCTACTCACAGAAATAATCCAGGAGAATTTTCCTAATTTAGCAAAAGGTAAAGATACTCAGATGTATGAGGCATACAGGACCCCAGCTACCTACAACCCAAACAGAGCAACACCCAGGCATATAATAATAAAAATTCCAGAAATTCAATACAAGAACAGAATATTAAAAGCTGTCAGTGACAAGAAACAGACCACTTACAAGGGAAAACCCATCAGAATTACAGCAGATTTCTCTGCACAAACCATCAAATCATGAAGAGCGTGGGGGGAAATAATTCAAGCTTTGAAAGATAATAATCTCCAGCCAAGATTGAGATATCCTGCACAACTGTCCCTGGAAATTGATGGAAAAACAAGGTGCTTCCAGGATAAAGAGGAACTAGGGGAATTTGCAACCAATAATTCAACTCTACAGAGAATACTGCAAGATATTCTAAAAAATGACAAATACAAAGAATCCAGAAATAGTGGCGGGGAGGCCACAACGAATGGAGCGGAGAACAAAATGAAGAAGACAAACTGACAGCTACTGACAGAAAAAGAGCTCAATAGAAATGAGGCAGAGAAGATTGGATGATAGGAACAGCTATTTTGGAGAAAATGACATCTTAAAAGGTAATACTGATTTAGTATCATCTTATTTCAAAGTCTCATCAAACTTTTGTTCTTCTGTCTCCATTGGTCTAAATAGGTTGTATCTTATTGGATTTTATTATGTACAATAGTATAAGCAAAAACCTTTTAAAGACAAGGAGATTATACAGAAACCATTGTTCATTTTCTGTTAGTCAATTCTAAATACCCTGTAATACTGTCATTCTCTTAAATGGTTTTACATTGTTTTGATATATTTAATGCTACAGTATATGACGTTGTACTCAAGGATTTCAAGGAAAGAGAATATGGTAACTACTTTTATGTCAGGATTATTTGGTGGTGAAACACTATTCTGCTTAAATGGTTATGTTTTGATCTGCGCTGTTTTGCTGTTATGCCCTCTTTTATCTCAATCTCCACTCCATTATTTACTTTTTTATTTTTATCCTTTTAATTAAGGGAAAATAAATAAAAATAGCAGGATATATTATAGTAACCCACTTTGACTTTCCATTATCTCGATTTAAACCCCTGTATTACTCTCACCATCTTGTTTTTGACTGATGTTCCCCTATTCTGTTTTGCTGGATAGTATCAGATTCGAAAGTTTAGGCAACAGCTGTGAAGATAATGAGAGTCATTATGACGCCCGTTCTTGTTGACTTTTATCTACTTTTGAAGACCTACAATGTCTCCAAGGTTTTGGTTTTGTTGGTTTTGTTCTTTACTGTTTTGTTCTATTTTATTATAACTAATGATATAGGCAATTCTATTAGAGATAGTGGGAGGCATTATGGTAACCATTGTTGATCACCTTGTATTATGTTTTTACATTATCTATTATGTCCACCCTTTTGATTTGACTGACTCTGTTCTGTTATGTCACATTTGATTTTACTCTCTTCCAAAAAAATAATAAGAACCATGGGAGCAATAAAACCCAAAATGCGTAATAGTCATTGTACAAAAGAGAGGAAAAGAAAGTGCTCTAAACTATATAACTGCATGTATATTTAAGTGTATAAGATAGAAAATGATATCACTGAGTTTTATTGGATCATTGAACAGAACTGTTTGCAGTATCATTTTTGGAATGTCCACTTTACAAGCTTTAATTTTGTGACTTGAACAATTATTTCTAAGATGATAATATGTAATCCATTAACTAGTGATTTCCTACTGTTTATTTTTTTCTGTAAATCTGTATAACTTGTACCCTTTCTCTGCTTTTTTTCTCCTTAAATAAAATTAAAAAAAAAAAAAGAAAAGAAAATCAACACCGAAGTGGTGATGTTTATGTGACCTTCACATTTTCCTTACGGCTCCTTATAATTGCTTCCTTCCATCCTAAGCAATGTGTTTGCTTTTTGTCTCTAGGAAACACTGTGTATTTTCTAGAGGTGACAGGTCTGTAACCACAAGGATGCAGAAGGTTTTTCTTTTTGTTTTGGGGGGAGCTGGTAGGG
Source organism: Cavia porcellus (assembly GCF_034190915.1). Taxonomy (NCBI): domain Eukaryota; kingdom Metazoa; phylum Chordata; class Mammalia; order Rodentia; family Caviidae; genus Cavia; species Cavia porcellus. Next base: position 71,733 of record NW_026947533.1, on the reverse strand, counting down.
TTTATTCAATCCTCATAACCATGTTAGGTTTCCCATGTTCTGCTCCTTGTCACTGGCTGAGCCATCACATCCCATTGTGTGGTGAACCACAGATCCTCATGTGTCCATCAGCTGAGGCCCTTTTTGGTGTTTCATGTATTGAGCTCAAAAATAAAGTTGCTGTAGTCATTCTTGTGTTTGTGTAGCTGTAGCACTGATTTCCAAGGGGAAGATACTCAGTGTGCAGTTGAATATTTCAGGTCTTGCTTGTTTAACTCAGACATTGTTTAACTGTCTTTCAAGTAGTTGTTCAAAGCAGAGTAAGATTTCTGGCTCTTCCTGTGAGTATTTTTAAACCCTGTTCTTTTTAAAACTCTTGTTCATTTATTTTTCAGTCTTTTTCAGTTCATTTTATAAAATTTACCTAAGGAAATTTTATTCCTATTACATAAAATTCAGCATTTTTTGACTTTAGATAGAATTTTAATGGTGGAAAAAACCCAAAATACGGTGTATATATATGTGCATATATGTAAATCACCTATAATTTTAACATCACAAAACTTCTGCTATGTGATGATTGACTTCATTGTCAACTTGATGGGCCTGAGAGCTGTCCAAGGGATTACTAAAATGTACTTCTGGGCTCATCTGTAGTGGTCATGGAGGAATGACGCTAGATATTCCATCTGGTCTCTGGCTCCATCCTCCCTGGCGCTGTCCCTCTACTCTGCTCCCTGGCCACCATGGACTGCTTAGAGAACTATATAAGAATGTAAATATGAGATAGCAAACTGTAAGAATTACAAAACAAAACAGTGGTTCTCTGCTCTGCTCCACACTGACTACCACTGTTGCTGATGTCTTGAACATGTACATTCTCTGACCTTGGGACCTCACCCCAGAAAATCTTTCTTGAGTTCCCAAAGCAGGCCAACAAATGTTCACACAGTGCCCACGAACAGTCCATGTTACCGTCAGCCAATTCTTCTGCATCTTCAAGGAGAACATGGCCCTTTTCTGTTCTCCCCTTGACTCTGTAGAATGCCATTCTAATCCTGCTTTATAAATACATTATCTGTCACACACACACACACGCACACACACACACACACAAATTAAATCTGATCCTCTAGTGAACCCTGACACAAACTGCCTCTAGCTATCTGTGCAGCCTCCCATGAACAATTTCATGCCTCACTCATGTGAAAAATCCAAAGAAGAACTGTAGCAGTGCTGTGCCAAGTATGGGTTAGTTAACGGAGGTGTTGGTATTAGGCCCACTGGGTTAAAATTCTGGCCACACGTTTTATCTTTGGAAAAGGTATTAAATGTTGGTGTGTCAGCTCACACAGCTATGAAAATGAAAATAATTCCTAACCCCTACTCTTGTAAGAAATAACATATGTAAAGCACTTTAGAGAGGCCCTGACCTTACACCTGTAAGTGTTACATATGCTTGTTAGTGTGCTTTATTAACATGTAAACATATTTTTAAGTTATGAAGACATCAGACGACGAATACTGAAAGCACTCATTTCTGTGTAATAAGAGAAGGGAAACAACACAAATAACAATGGCATCTGAGCACTTGCTGTTATGTTAGGAACCACGGGAAGAGCTCTGCAGGGTTTTCATTGGATCTTCACAACAGTGCCAAGAGATGAGTATTGCCATTCATCACAGTTTGTTTTTTTAATAGAAATAAACCACACAATATTTCAAATCAAAATAATATGAGAATAATAACAGTTTAAATTGAGGCTCCCAGAAGAGAAGCAATGTACCTAAGGTGTCAGGCCTGGGAAGATTTGAGTCCAGACATCTATAAATTCCAAGCCTCACACTCAGTCCATTCCTCTGCTTCCTCTCACAGCAGGCCTGGGGCTTAGTCAGCCACACCCAGCGTCAGAGAAACCCTAACCCCCACTGCCACGCCCACCACCTCATTCTTGCCTCCTGGAGGGCTCTGCACCTCCTGGGTCCCAGCTTCTGGCCCCGGCACTCACATTGCTTGGCCCCACCCCCCTGGCCACCAGCGAAGATTACACTCTACCCCGCCCAACCTGGGCTGCCCGTGCCCAGGGATGGTCCCTAGCCACTGGCATCCCACTCAGTCCCACCAGCGCCCAGCCTTGCTTCACAGTGGATGCATGGAGTGGCCATTTTGCCGCTAGCGACCCCTTCTGGAGACCTGAGCACTCTTACTTCCTTCCTCCACCTAGGCTGTGGCTGGGCTGGGACTGGGGTCTGGGCCAGGTAGGCAGGCTGAAGCCGGTGGCCCCGATGTTAGCAGTGCAGTTGCCCTTGGTTGGGGGTCCGGGAAGTGGTGGGCGTGGCACTGGGGCGACCTAGCCTCAGGTCTTCAGGGCCCTCTCTCCTTCCCTCCCTCCTCTCTGTCGGGGTCCTCATGGCCAGGCCTGGCACGTGGCCTGGGATCCTTTGCCCCCCTCCAGGTGCTGTTGGGAGCCCAGCCCTGGTGTGGGACCTGTGGGAGGGTGGCTCGGGGTCTCACATGGCCTCTGCTGTCAGTGACCCTGGCCCTGCTGAGCCACGGACATTTACCCCAATAGGATGATTTTATTCCACTTGGAGCTCCTCCCTGAAGATCCTGAGAGAGGACCTAGATGTTAAACTAAGACAGCAGTTATTCTACCTGCACATGCTTTGTCTCCAGTCCATTCCATTGATAAGGCTTTCTGCTTGTTTTAATATTGGTCCTCTTGGGTGTTTAAGCATTGTGAGGAGATTGAATGTGGCATGGGGCTTTGAGGGATGAGGAAGTGTGATCAACAGTTTAAAAATTTTAATCCACAAAAAAAAATTCACCCACATTATTGAACCTGCTGCAGAATACCCATCTTGTCCTTATTCGGCTGTCTCTAACCATACTCCCCAGTTCTGCTCACATCATTTATGTATTTGCGTAGTGTTGAATATTTATATTATATGCATAGGTAGAGTTTTACTTAGTTATCCTGTTACTGACCATGTACACAAGTCTAGTTCCTCTTAGAAAAACTGCATTGAGCATATATCTTTTTTTCTTGGGATAAATTCCAGACATTGGAAATAATAAATCAATGTTGTGTGTTCTTTTGCTGGTACTTGATATGAATTGCTTCATAGACAAGACATGTTAACAATAGACACCTTGCAAAATTTAGGTATTTTCCCAATTATCTGGAGAAATTTGGAGTTCAGCAAGGTGTTGACTCATTTTCTATACCAGCTGAGAGGCCACACTACCTACTATTGGATTTTATTTTTAACTGATGTATGGTGATCATCCTTTTGTTTTGATTGACTCTATTCTGTTTTATTTCATTTGGTTTATCCTCTTGACAATGAAAAAAAACACACACTTTCTTGCAAGGCTTGGGGTGCATGCCTGTAATCCCAGCACATGGGAGGGTTAGACACGAGGATCACAGAAAGTTCAAGGCTAGCCTGAAATACTTGTTGAGTCAAGTCAGCCTGCAGTACATAGCAATACCTTGTCTCAAAGGAAAACAAAACAACCAATTTTTTCTTCTTTTTTATTTTAATGTAGCACAAGTAGATAGATATTAATAAAGTATGAAAACACTTTTATAAATAGATTAAATTTTTTCATAACAGAATAGTGGTTAATACTCTGTGTTCAATGATCCCAGGGATTTCTGTATGAGCTATATGCCCATGCACTTTAAAAATTTGTCATTTTTTTAATTTTTGAGACAATCTCTAAATAATTTACTCAGCTCTCCACGTTGGGCTTAAACTTGTCATCCTCCTTCCTTACTCTCCCTGAGTGTTGGGAGTATGGGTATAGGATATCTTCCTTTGGTAATTCACAATAATTATGAATGTTTGTGGGGTAAAATGTGCTTTTGATCTAAGTCTCCTTTGTAGAAATAATCAACCCAGTTAATGTGTCTACCACCTTACTAACCTACAAATATTTTCACTGTGACTACAACTGCAAATCTAATTGTTTAGCAGTTTTGAAAGCTATCCTTCTTATTAACTGTGTTCACCATGCATTTTAGTAATCATTGAAAATTTCTTCTCCATTGTTAATCAGACTTTGTATTCTTGGATGAAAATCCTCCTTTCCCCATCCCTCATGGAAGTGATCATTCTTTAAAATCAAAGTGCCCAAGAAACATGTGGAGGCTCAAGGTGCTTGGGGCATACTGCTCTCCAGAAAGACCAGGTGATGGTGTTCTGCAGCCCTTCATCTTGCTCCCAATTTTTTTCCTTAACTCAATTCTGGGAATTGAATGCAGGCCCGTGCACTGAACTACAGTAAATTCTGTTTTTAAATTTCTTTTTTTATTTTGAGTCAGGGTTTGCATAAGTAAGTACACTGCTGAGACACCAATCTTGGGCATAGATTCTTACATGTCTGTGTGTGAACACACATTGATGTCAGAGACATTTCATTTTTAAAAAACAAGATCCTCCATGCACACATCCTACTCCCATCGGTGTATTACTTCGTGATCAGATTCCTTTTCCTCTTTCCTTGTGGGCCCAGAGAGACTGAGCTCAGCATCCACACAGCTTTCCCTGGTTATCGTGACCCACTCTGATGCCTTGAACTCTTTATGTGGAGTGTAGCAAGGCTCCCAGTTTCCTCCTCCTTCAAAAAGTGTGGTGAACAACTGTCTTAATCAGAAAGCTTGAAAAGTTATGTGAATCTCTGTGTGGGATAAATCTCTATTGTGAGCACTGCAAGGTCTGGAGACACCTGTGTAGAGCTGTGATGGGAGCTACTGGACAGGGCTCTTCTCTGCACACCATGTTCTCCCTAGTGATGTTCAGCACTTGCCTTAAAACCTGCCATCAGATGGGGACACAGCACGTGTCAGGGAGGTGTGCTTGCATGAATCAGCTTTGGGAAGCTCAGCATTTTCTACATTTGTTTACATGTGGTGATTCTCTTTTGAATTACAAGAATTTTTCATCTCTCACAGAATGGACTCATGACACCTCTTTGTCACTTCTAATACAAACTATTTACCTGCTGCTGCTTGTAAGCAAAGATTTCTTATTGTGGATTCTACATTATTTTTGGTTCTGTTTTTCAAATATAAAGAATCAGATCTTTCTCTCTCCCTTGTACCACTGAAATCATAGGAAAACTTTTTCAGCCTGAAAAGATGAGTAGATAAACAATAGTCTTCACATTTTATCTGTACACTTTGGTCTACCTGGGATTTTTTCTTCTATTGAAGAGCAATAGCAGCCAGTCTCCTCTAGGAATATTTGGCCAAACATAATCTGATGCATGAATATTAGAGACCCAGAGTAGTAAATCACAGGGTGAAAAAGTCAGAGTGGGTGGGGAGTAGCAAGAGAGTACAAGGATATGTAAGGGTCCAAAACTGAGCAGAGTGCTGGAACTCAATGGATGTGGAAATTGTACAAATTGGTGATGTGATGACATTCTACTGAATTGAATATGTTGAAATGCATGAAATCTTAACTTTTAATTAAAATTACCTTAGAATTTGATGTTGAGAATAATTATAGACATAGGAGTTAAAATCAAAACTGAAAGAAATACTAGGGGATGGGTTACAAGGGGATGGGAAGGTAAAAGCAGGTGCTTTTCAGGACGTGGCCTAAGTGGAGTTCAAGACACCTATCATGGCATGAGTAAAAGTGCCAGTTATGGAATTCCTTAAGTCACGGTGCATGACCCTAGTTTTCACTTTGATCCCAGAACTGGTGAGGTCACTGGAGGTGGGGAGGACCAAAGCTCTACAATTGGGACTTGAAGTTAGTCAGATACCATCCCTGCATCAGCAGAAGGAGAACAATCACCAACTGTCCTTGCTCCTTGTAGGCCCCAGAACTTCCTAGTGCCTATCACAGACAACTCTGTGCACAAATCCACTCCAGAAAAGCTTCTCATTCAGCTTTGACCAACTCATTTCTGAAGGCCTCAGGGTTGCAGGATGTCCCAAGACTGGCAATTTTTCTCCTTTTCAAGTGGCCCATGCACTCCCCAGAGGCTCACAAGCCAAAGCCAAAATCTTCTGAAGGCAGTGTTTAGTTTCAGTGAGCTCAGGTTGGTCCAATTCAGCTGGGACATCTTGTAGAATAGGACATCAGCCTCCTGCTCCAGTTGCAGATAGCCCAGCCCAGCCTTCTCTCTGCCTTGAATGGGACAGTGCTGGTCCAAGAAGACTTCCCCTGCTGATAGTAGTCCCTAAAAGTGCTGTGGCCACCTGTCCTCCCTTCTTTAGGAAAGCATGAAATCCATCTTCCTTTCCCACCCACGTGGTGTTGTCTCTGAGAGAAAGAGAATGGTGTCTGCAGTGTTACTCTTTTTGTGCTTACTCTACAGGCTTGGTGCACTGTAAATATCTTTGAAGTGAGTGGTCAGAGGGAGTGTGTTCTGCCTGCCATTCCTTCCTCTTCATTTCATATAGTGATGCATCATTGCATTCTGTGTGCCTTCTGGGGTCACCTCTTCCCCTATTATGTGTTCACATATACAGAGGCCAGGAAGTTAGGCACATTCACAGTAATGTGGGTAGTACCTGATCTGTTCTTTAGAGGGACTTGTGTCCTGGATAAAAAGGAATCACAAGAGAACAGTGGCTAAATTTGTTCTGGTCATTGCATCAGGGTCACAGCCCAGTAAACTGGTGGCTAAATGCACTCACCACCTCCTTTTATGATGTCTGTGTGAATCTGTGTCCTATGGTATCCCCCAGAGATTCCTGCTGTGGATTCCTTGGAAGCCCATGGAATGACTCTCTGGTGTCCTTCACAATGGAGAGAACAGCTTCACCCAAGTGACAGGTCCATGGTAGGAAGCAAGGCTTCCCCAAGGCTAAGAAAAACCAGCAGTGCTGACAGGGTCACAGCTCTGAGGAGAAAGATCTGGGTTTAGACCCAAATCCTCCTCCTGACTTCCTACGTAAACTTAGAAAAGACACCATGCCTCAGGTCTTTCACAGAGTGTCCCCATGCACTATAGAGGTCGTCCTGGCATCTACTTCCTAGGGACATTATCACCATTCAGAGATGAAAATTGTAATGCCTGTTGTCTGGTGTCTTGTGTACATAGTGTACAGAATTAGACGTTAAATCCAGGAACGGGTGTGATGAACACGGAATACAGTGCTGCCTGGTGGTAGAAATGACACTGACCTCCTGGACACATTCCCTGGTGGCATTGTGAGGGGGCAGAAGTTCTTCAATTCAATCATCTTTATGTTCCCAAAGCATCACAATCTCTGCTATGTACTGGTGCTATGGATTCGAGTCAGTACCTCACACAGGCTATGCAAGCATTATGGATGGAGTTGCACCCCCAAATTTTCTGGCATTGCTTCTACATTCGCCCCTGTTTGAATTAGCACTCCCATGATCTGACTCCTACTCAATAGCTGACAGAAGACCTTCTGATGCAAAAAGCTTAGTAGCCCATTCCCTACATTATGAGCCTCACTTAGTGAATTGTTATTATTATTATTATTATTATTATTATTATTATTAGTGCTGTTATTTTGCATTAGCAGTGCTTAAATTGAGCCCAGGGCCTCATGCATGGTAAGCAAGTACTCTACGCTGAGCTCTCTCCCCAGCTCCTAATTCACTGTTAAATAACTGAATATGGCAGACATCATGTGATGCAAATACTAAGGTTCACGCATTAAGATAACTGTTATGCATCTTCTGTGCTTTCCCTCTTATTTTCTCTCTTATATTTTACTATGCATTTTTCTCCCTCTCTGGATCTCTGGCTGTGGGGAAACCACTGCTGTCTCTGAAGCTTGCAAGAGGAGAGGCTGATGAGCTTTGAGTGAGAAAATGGAAAACAGTCCAAAAGGAATCACGCTTTTGGCTTGGGTCTTGCCTGTAAGCAAGAGGCAGAGCCTGAGAGCAAATTTTGCCCTAGTGCCATCTAACCTGAGCCTGTCTTCATAGAGATATGATGGCAGCAGACCCAGCAAAGCCTCCTGGATTCCTGATACACAGCAACTCTGAGAGAACAGAGTTTATCTCTTATATGAACTGACCTGTCTTCTATCACACATGTCTTGTCATATTTTGAAAATGTATGTAATGACTGGACAGAATTTGACCTCTCTGTCTTCTTTCACCAATCATAATCGTTAAATATTATGTACAGTGAGATTACTGTACAGTGTTTTCCTATGGACTTTCTTTAGTAGGTTCTCACTTCATGGTTTTCTTCAGTTTTTTTTTATTCATTCAAATGTTATTGGATATTCACTTTTCAGTTTTCAGTTGTTGGAAACAAAGTTGAAGTGAATATCTTATAAAATTCTCTTCATGACATAGAGGATGGTACACACAGAATCCTAAGACAGTCCGATGAGTTAATCTGAAATTAAGTGCCAAAATGGTATCTGAAGTGAATGTACCACAAGCAAGACAGAAGAAATTTCCTTCGTGCACTTACTCACCAATACCAGTGTGTTTTGAACAAAAAAGAAAGTCTCCTTTGTGCTCTCCAAAAAATAAACAGGGTTTTTCTTGTGGGATGAATATTTGCTTACCTGATAATTGACAATGATAGGAGGCATGTAGAAACTGGAAAGGGTTCATGTGACTGCCAAGGCCATGTTGAAGGTCTTAGAAGTGATAGACTTGTGAGTCTGCTGGAAGACTTGGAATCACAGCTAGCTCCTGTGGAAGTCACCCTGCATGACCCAGGGAGTACTGACTTCTCCTGAAGTTAAAGCCCCATGACTAGGACAGTCCCTGTGAGAGTTCCATGGTATTACATGACAGGCCTATGACTTGACAGAAAATGGAGGTGGAGGAACCCCTAGTCCAAGGAGTGGGACTGTTCCTCTCTACCCATAATACATGTGTACAATCTAGAGAGCTTTGGAATATGGGAGCAGCTGAAAGAGTTAAAGCAAAATGTGAGTGAAACAGTCCCACTGTGGGTGTTATATCTATGGGAAAATGACAAAAAGAAAAGGCAAAATGCAATCTCAAACATCTAGTCCATCAGGAGCAACAACAACCGACATTTAGCTATTTCTTATGTTTATTTTAATTAAGGGAAAAACTTAAAAAATTAGGATATATAGTAGTAACTCTTTTTGATCTCCTATTAACTTGTTTTGAAGTCCTGTAATACTCCCAAGATCTTGTTTTGACTGATTAGACTCTGTTCCATTCTGTGCGATAGTAGCAAGTTTGAAGGTATAGGCAACTAATTTGAAGGCAATAAGATTCACAAAGATGCCCATTCTGGTTTGACTATTGTCTCCTTTGGAAGTCCTGTAATGTTCACAATGCCTAAGTTTTATTGGTCTTGTTCTCCACTGTTTTGTCCGGCTTTATAATATCTAATGAGATGGACAATTCCTTTTAAGGAAACAAGAGACAATGTTGATAACCATTGTTGATGACCTTGTACTCTGTTCTACATCATGTGCTATGTCTATCCTTGGTTTGGACTTACAGCTTTGTTTTGCCATATTTGACTTTATTCTCTCCCCCCCAAGAGAGTAATGAGAACTGAGGAGTAATAAAATCCAAAATGTATAAATTTTGTTATAAAAAAGAGAGGGAGGGGAAAAAAAAAGAGCTCTAACGGATATAACAACAAGTGTGTTTAGGGATGTTAAATAGCTGACTATATTAATGTTTTTGGATCATTGAACACAGCTGTTTGCAGTCTCTCCGTTTGAATGTCTACTTTGTATTCTTTGATACTGTGATTTGAGCAACTATTTCCAAGATGATATTATGTAATCTATTAACAGGTGATTTCTTACTGTTATGTTTTTTTTTTGTAGTTATGTATTATGTGTAACCTTACACTGCTTTGTTTTGTTTTGTGTTTTTCTCTTTTTCCTCTTAAATAAAAAAAAAAAAAAAAAAAGAAATAGAGGACTTTAAAAGTCATAAATCAGAAACTTCAAAAGATAGCAAATGAAGTAAAGAAACAAATCCTTGAAGCTATAGAGGAAATCAAATTAGAAATGATGTCTCATGTAAAGAAATAACAGAAGTAACAACTGTAGTAAACAAGTTTCTCAACATAGCTAGAGAAGAAATAGATAAAACAAAAAATACAGGAGCATGGTAAATTGAAACTATGAATGAACAATGTAGAAAACAAGCAGAATCTATGAAACATATGCAAAAAGATATCCAAGCAAAAAAATATATATTGAAAGCTGGCAAAACCATTTAAATGAAGCTGAGGATAGAATTTCATAATTTGAGGACAGTATTGAAGGGAGTGATCATGAAAGTGTAGAACATATAAAAATAGCAAAGCATCATGAAATGACAATCCAGCAGCTTCAACATGATGCCAAGAGAATCAATGTAAGACTAATAGACATCAGTGAAGATGCAGGAGTCAATGCAAATGACATAACAAAGCTATTCACATAAATAATAACAGAAAAATTTCCAAACATGAGGAAAATTCTGATATACAAAAAAAGTGAGACACACAAAGTGCCAAACAGTCACAACAAACATAAGTCTATGGTCAAACATATAATAATTAAGATCCCAGACATACAGCTTAAAAACAGAATATTAAAACTGTTAGAGAAAAGACACAACTCACCTGTCCAGGAAGACTATGATTACTATTAAGGCAAACTTTTCAGCACAAACCTTCAGGTTAAGATGAGCTTGGAGTGAACAATTTCAATCCCTAAGAGAAAACAACTTTCAACCTAGACTGATATATCCAGAAAAGTGTCTTTCAAATTTAATGGAGAAACAAGATACTTCGATGACAAAGAACAACTGAAGAAATTCATGTCCACCAAACCAACCCTAGAAGGATTACTGAAAGACATGCTAGATAGAGATAAAAATGACCACAATCTCCAGAACAACAGAAAGAAATGACCAGGCTGGGCAAGAAATTGAACAAGGGAGAAAAGCAGGAAATCAACAACAGGAATACAACATGGCAAAGTCAAGCCAGTACATATCAGTGATATCCATAAAGGTAAATGGGCATAACTCACCTGTAAAAAGAAACAGGTTGACACAATGGATCAAGAAACAGGACCCCACAATATACTGTATACAATAAACACATCTTACTCAGAATTCATAGATTATAAGACAAAGAATGGAAAACAGTTTTCCATGAAACAGGAACCCAGAAAAAAGCAGCGTAGCTATTCTGTTTGTAGAAAATGTGAACTTTAAACCTAAAATGTTTAAAGGAGATAAAGAAGGCCCCTAGATATGTGTGAGAAACTGCAAGAGGAAGAATTACAAATATATATGCACCAAATACAGGAACACCCAACTATATAAGGCAAATACTAATGGACATGAAAAACCAAACACAAGTATATAATTTCAATAGGAGACATTAACACCCCACTGTTAGAGATAGATCAACGAGACAAAAAGTCAGCAAAGAAATAACAGCACGGAATAACACCTGTGAGCAAATGGACTCGATGGATGTTTACAGAGTGTTCCACCCAACCACATCATAATTTATATTAGAATACACATTCTTCTTAGCTGTACATGGGACCTTCTCCAAAATAGATCATATATTAACCAATACAGCATGCTTAACTAAATGCAACTGAACAAAATTATCCCATGCATAATATCAGAACATATCTCAGTAAAATTGGAAATCAATGGCAAAAAAGGGCAAAGCTTTCATATACATGGAAATTCAATAACAACTTTCTGAATAACCAGTGTGTTACAGATAAAATTAAAGGGCAAACAATACAATACTTACAATACAATGAAAATGCAGATACAACATACTGTAACCTATGGAACACAATGAAAACAGTCCTCAGAGGGAAATGTATAACAATAAATAGTCACATGAAGAAAATGCAATGAACACAAATAAGTAACCTAATGCTACATCTCAAGTTTCTAGAAAAGGAGCAAGTCAAACCCAACACTAATAGAAGAGAGGAAATTGTAAAGATTAGAGCAGAAATTAATGCAATTGAAACTAAAAAATGTTACAGAGAATTAAGGAATCAGCTGGATTTTTTGAGAGAATAAACAAAATTGACAATCCGCTGGCCAGCCTTATCAAGAAAAAGAAAGAAAAAACTATAATCCACACAATAACGACTGAAAAGAGGGAAATTACTACAGATTCCATGGAAATTCAAATGATCATGAATACCTACTCTGAAAATCTCTATTCACATAGGGTGGAAAACACAGAGGAAATGGACAGATTTCTAACAACATGAACTATCAAAGCTCAATGAAGAAGATAAAACAATTTGGAATAACCCAGCATCAGCTACTGAAATTAAAAACAATTTAAAAACTTAACCAACAAACAAAGTGCCCAGGTTCTGATGAATTCATGGTTGAATTCCATACAAAGTTTAAAGAAGACCTAACTTCAATACTCCTTAAACTTTGTAATGAAATTGAAAGAGAATTAGTCCTCCCTAATGTCATTCTTGGAAGCAAGTATCACTCTGATACCAAAATCAGAAAAAGACCCAACCAATAAGGAGAACTAAAGGCCAGTCTCACTCAGGACCATTCATGCAGAGATTCTCAATAAAATATTATCAAATAGAATGCAGCAAATCAACAAGAAGATTATACACCATGAACAAGCGGGAATACAGGAATGGTTCAAAATATGTCAATAAATGAAATACTCTACATTAACAGAGCCAAAACTAAAAATCACATGATCATCTCAAAAGAGGCAGAAAAAGCTGTTTATAAAGTCCAAAACCTGTGCATGATGAAAAGCCTACGGAAACTTGGAATAGATGGTATCTACCTCAATCTCATAAAGACCATTGATGACAAACCTACGGCCAACGTTATACTAACTGGACAAAAATTGAAAGCCTTCACACTAAAATCAGGAAGAAGACAAAGCTGTCCACTATCAGAACTCCTATTCAATATAGTTCTGCAAATATTATTCAGAGCAATGAGAAAGAGGGTGAAGTAAGAGGAATAAAAATAACAAGTTAAATTATCGTTACTTGCAGATAACATGATATTCCACATAGAAGACCCCAAAAACTACATTAAAAAACTACTAAAGGTAATAAACAAATTCAGCAGCATAGCTGGATACAAAATGAACACTCAAAAAAATCAATAGCATTCCTGTACACAAATGCCATGAGAGAGAAATTATTGATAAAGGCAGCTAAAGTATTGAAATACTTAGTAATCAACCTAGCCAAGAATATAAAAGGGTTATGTGCTGAAAATTATACTACTCTAAAAATAGAGATTGAGGAGGATGTTAGAAAATTGAGGGATATTCCTTGATTGTGATTAGGAACAACCAACACTGTGAAAATGACCATACTCCCAAAACTGTTACACAGATTCAATTCAGTCCCAATCAAATTACCATTAACATACCTTGCAGATCAAGAGAAAATATTCCTACAATTCATCTGGAAACAGAAGAAATGTAGAATAGCAAAGGCCATTTTGGGTAACAAAGGCAAGACAGGAGGGATCTCGATTCCTAACTTAAAACTATACTACAGAGTCACAGTAATAAAAATCAACATAGTCTGGCAGAGACCTGAGAATCAATGGAATAAATTAGAAGATGCAAACACTACCAGCCACCTTACAGTTGACAAATGGGCTAAATATGTTCCCTAGAAGAAAGATAGCCTCCATAATAAATGGTATTGGAAAAATTGGCTTTCCACATTCTGAACACTGAAACTACATGCATGTTTATCACCATACACTAAACTAAAGTCCAAATGGATCAAGGATCTAAATATTAATAAAGAAACACTAAATCAACTGGAGAAAAAGGTAGGTAGAAATCTTGGGGACATTGGGGTTGGCAGAGAATTTGTGAATAAAATGCAAACCACATAGGAAATACTGCAAAGAATCAACAACTGGGATCTCATATTATTAAAACATTTTTGCACTTCAAAAAAAATCAACAACTAAGTGAAAAGTAAACTCACAAAATGGGAAAGAATTTTAGCAAACAGCCACTCAGACAAAGGACTTCTATCCAGAACATATAAAGAACTGAAAAACATCAAGCCCCCCAGATTCGAAGACCATCTCCACAAATGGGCATCAAAAATAAACACACAGTTCTCAGACAAAGATATACAAATGGCAAATAAATATATGAAAAAATGTTCACCATTAATGATCATTTGAGAAATGCACATTAAGACAGCATTGAGATTTCCTCTCACTCCAGAAAGAGTGGCTGCCATCAAGAAATCAACTGATAACAAATGTTGGTAAGGCTGCTGGGAAAAAGGAACATCAAGAATTACCCCTGTGTTCCTGTGGTAAAGCCCACTTGGTCATGGTGTATAATCTTCTTGATGATTTGGTGGGAGTGCAGACTGGTGCAACCACTGTGGAAATCAACTGAGATTCCTCAAAAAACTAGGATTGGAAGTTCCATTCAATCCAGTTATTCCTTTCCTGTGTATTTTCACAGAAAAACTGATAATGTCATGTCACAGTGATATATGTGCACCCATTTTCATAGCAGCACAATATGTGATAGCTAAGTCTTGAAAACAACCAAAATGGTCATCAGCGGCAGAGTGGATGAAAAATGTGTTTTTATACATTTTTACTACTACTCTGATATAGAAAAGGATGGTCTTGAGTTCTTTATAAATAAGTGGAGGCAACTTGAGAATATACTCATAAGTGCAATAAACAACACTCACAGTAGTAAATATCATATTTTGCCTATGGTGTAAAACATACTAAAAATGAGAAAGTAATATGATCCAAAAAGTATAATAGATATTGTAAAGGAGAAAGGAAACTGCTCTAAAGGATATAATGATAGGCATAGTGTGTAAGATAGATGTCCATATTACTAAATTTCTGTTAATCATTGATAAGAAGGGTTTGCACTGTAAATGTTTGAGTGTTAGACACTTTTTATGCTTTTTTTGTAACTTTAACAATTATTTTCAAGATGGCAATATGTAATGTATCAACTAGCGATTTTATGATGTTAATTTTTTGAGATCTGTATCTGTATGCTACCGTTTTTATTGTTTCTTTTAATATAATTTTTTAAAAAGAAATGGATGTGGAGTTCTCTGCCCTCTAGGCCTTGCAGCAAGACCTGCACATGCAGTGGAGAGAATCCTTGGGATCCACACTCTGGGTGGCCATAAGCTGCACTGTGGTGGGATTAGTGGTATTATGCTTTACATTTATTGTTGCTGTGGTCTTTGTGTGCATGAGTCCACCCTATGGGTCACGTACAATAAGCATATTTTCCCTGATCTTTCAGGTGGTGGAATGTGGGAAACCACTTCACATTGTTTCAACCCCAAAGGCTTTGAGGACCTGTATGGAACTGCCCCAACTGAATAGCATATGCACAGCATGGACACAAGTCTATAAGCAGAACTTAGCATAGACTGCCATGGATGCGCTAAGGTTTGTGACAGTATGCAAGAATGTAATGCCTAATGATGGATGATATATCCAGGCTCGATAATAAAGACACTTGTTTATTGCTGTTGCTAATGTTGGCTCTGTGTGGTTTCTTCTTCTTTTACCCACTAAAATATCCATTCTCCACCCTATCTCTGAGAAAATCTCATACCACAGACACAGGGAACTTTAATACCCCACAAAACTAAAGCCTCTGTCCCCTGTTCCAAGGCACACATAACATCCTAAAGCCCAAATGTCTTTTGGGGTACAGCTTTAGAAAAGAGACCAAGTTTCAAGCCCGCACTTTGAAGATCAATTCCTAAGCCCTGTGACAAACATCTGCCTCACTTCCATCCCTCCTCTGTATGCACAGAGCATTAAAGTTCTAAAATGCTCTGACCTTGACCTGGAATGCAGCTACCCCAGCAACAGATGTGCAGCCATCAAGTAGACTGGTCAGACAATGGGCTCAGATGAGTCAATCCCCAGGCTGAAGTCCAAGAACAGTGTTGTCTGTTGACCCCACTGTACACAGTGGAGTTACTTACCAGAATATCTTAGCCTCCCTTGATTCCTGAACCCATGGGGACTCACTTTTCCTGTGGTTCATAGTTTGGTAAAACCAGGCACTGTATTAATGTGTTAGGGAGAAACCATGCCTATCACAACCCCTTCTGAAATCAGCTCCTCATGTACTCTGCAAGGCACCTATTCTTATCATGTCACATATAAAAGTATGTTGATAAATGTATGTTGAATGCCCTGCTAGTCATCTCCACCCAGCACACTTGGCAGCAGCTCAGCCTTTGAACATCCATTGGGCAGGCAGGGGAGGAAAGTGGAGGAAGACAAGGGGCTTTCTCTGCCAAGACAGAAAATATAGAAGGACAAGGGGCACTTCCAGCTGTCAGTGTTACACCCACTTCTGAGCCTATATCCTGAGGCCAGAGAGGAGACAGCTATTTTGATCACTTTGCTAGAAATCAGGAGTCTGAGCAGAGCTACAAAGGCTGGACTTGGGAGCCCAACTGAGGGCTCCTCGAGAAGATTTGCTGCATTGTGTTTTCACTTTCTGTTCCATGACTTATTCATCACCAGCTGTTGGCAGTGTGGGTTCATTTGTTTTCTCAAGTGAGCTGCTTCTCAGGATCTTGGGCAGTCAGCACGCAATGAGATCTGTATGTGTCTCTGTTAGGTTTGGCATAGAGCAAAGTATAAAAGTGCATTTCACATGATAGTAAGGTTGGCCCCAAAATTCCATTAGTGAGGTCTTAGTTTGAGGGCAGCTGATGCTTTGATTGTCAGGTTTGCATGTGCATGAAGGACTCAGTGCTGGCCAGGTAGAGTGTGTCCTTCCTGCATGAGGTTTTTCACCAGTTGTGCTTTTATTCCCACATATCAGAAGTGGATTTTCTTGCTGTGTGTTTTGCTTATAAATTATCATACTTTTTGTTAGTACCTATTTACAGTGTGTACTGATTATGTTTCTGATAGGTCCATGGCACATGTGATGCACAGAATGGAAGTTAGGCCCTACCTTGTGCACAGTGGTGCAGTCCATCAACTCGTGACTGTTCTCAATGTTCTGGGCATTGAGAACCTAGCTCACAGCCAAGCCATTGCCAGCACAAAGCACTGCTTTGTCTGGATTGTTCTTTCTTTATGATTATTGCAGTGGGTATGATGCAATATTTGGAAGCTTAGTCCAGCCCTAACCCTAACTCTAACCAGAACCCTAAATCTAAATAACCCTAAAAAGTCACTACCAGCATTCTCTGGGCAAAGAAAACTTGATGGCATTGATGTGGGAAATGTAACATAAGTTAATTATGAGGACATAAGATCACTGGTGGCTGGTGTGAAGCAGCAGGGGAAAGTTAAAAAAAAGCAATGAAAATAGTGGGGAAATCCGCACAACATTGAGAATACACTGACTGCCAGCAAGCTGATTATTTTAAACTTCATTAAAATGTTAAATTTTGTTTAGTTTGTTCTGTCACTAACAAATCTCTGAGAAATAAGGGTAGTGATGAACACAATGATAAATAAAACTGGAAGAGAGGGGAATGGCAGGTGTGGGTCAAGAGCTGCCCACAGGTAGAACTCAAGAGATGACTCCTGCTGTGGAGCACCCAGGAGGTCCAGCTCTGCAGCTGATGGACAAGGGGATCCAGGTACTGGCTCTTGCTGTGGGGCCAGAGCTGGTTAGGGAGCTGCAGGTGGATCTGGCACAAGTTCAGGAGGTGCAACTTATGCATGGACTGAAACTGGCCCTGTAATTTCAGGAAGAGAAAATATCATCAATTGTCCATGGATTTCTTGGGTAAACTTTCCCACTGCCTGTCAGAGGCAGCTGTGTGCACCAGCTCAGCCCCAACAAAGCCTCCCAGACTACATCCCCACATTGACTGCTGAGGATCTCATGCCCCTGGGTCACACAGCATTTGGGAACTTTGCTGAGTTCCAAGGCATATCCCCTGCCCACAAGCCCATAAACTCAGGAGCTCAGGCCTGGGAGGTTCAAGATGATCTACCTGTTCCTGAAGAAGCTTAGCCTGGGGATCTACATGGAAGAACAGTTCCAATGAAGATTCAAGCACAGAAGATGTGGACCTGGGGCAGAAGGGAGCCAGCTGAGTGAGAGACCCCATATAACTCGGCAACTCATCTGTGGGGCAGCGTAGGCCTTCTGCCCAGTCTGAACAGCATCCAGCCACAGCCTCTCCCACCCACAGTGGGGCACTTTGGGCCCAAGGAGCCCTTAGAGGCTGAAAGAAGTCTCTGTGAGAGGGAGACCTTGCATAGTTGTATCACACTTGTACTTTCTGACCCATTGTCTCCTTGCCCCTCCCTAGTGCAGTCAGCTTGGTGAAGGCAGTGACTGGTATATGCCATGTCATGGCACTCAATGGATCAGGGCTGCTGCTCCATGAATATCTGAGAAGTGAGAGGTCAGTTGGTATATGTACTGCCTCTCTGCAGTCTCTAGCTTAGGCAGTGATCCATTGCTGTACCAAATTATGCATGGTCTGTACCCACACCAAGGGAGGCCTGGGGTCCAGAAAAATTACTTTTAGGTGAGCAATATCTGTTCTGCTGCAAATAGTGACTCTGTGGCTTCCAAAGATCATTGTAACTCAAAAGGGCAGGAGTTGCATCTGCTCTGCTTACAAGGTCACGGCCAATACCCAGAAATGTGTTTGCACAGTGTGTCTTCATGTGTATATGTAGCATAATTAAACCTATTTGCTCTTCCATGATATCTGACAGTCATGGATTCTTTGCTGTACTCAGGATATCCTGTGTTGAACAAACTCTGAGGCCCATATAGTGACTTTCCAATCTCCTTTCCAAAGAATAGAAAGCTTCCCTCAAGTGTTGGTCAGTAAAGGGGATGGAAGATCATTCATGGGAATCAGCACAGGCTCTACTGTAGGTCTTCATGGTTCCAAGGCCATAGCTAACCACTTAGCATGGAGCCCCAATTTCATGCTCAGTGACCCTGAGTTCTCAATCCACTCAGCACCTCATCATTCAGCATTTTAAACTGAGATTGAGTGATGAACTTGCACATGGCCAGGACCTGAATCTGCAGGTGGCCAAGTCTCACTGGGCTGCTAAGATAAGAACTCAACTTCACAGCTTTGGTGCCTGCAGGGCTGAGATGTCAGCCATGGAGGAAGCCAGAGAGGAATGGGCAGAGCTGGGGCAGCTGTCCAGGAAGGCTAAGTCCGGAGTTTCCTTCAGGCTGTGAGGTCCATCTGCCTGCACCTGGCTTGCTGTACAGACATCTGCCAGGCTCTCTCCTGGCTGACTTCCGATCTGTGATGAGACAGTGGGGAGACATGGAATTGATGTCGTGCACATGACTTCTCAGAAGGGTTGGAGCTGAAGCAAAGCCCACACTCCAAATGGTCCACAGAAGCTTGTGCTACAGGGCTCACTAAGGAATACTACCATGCTCACATCACCTCGATAGAGGAGAGGCAGAATAGAAGTCTATGCATTAACAAAACCTATGAGTCTTAAGACGGCCTCCACTTTTAGAGATGAGAAAATGGAGGATCATTCTAGATGTCCAGATCCATTAATAAGGCCCCACAGAATGTTCCCCAGTTTCCTGATAGAGTGTCCACAGGAAGGAATTAAGTTACCCTTCCATAGCCATGGAAGGTGAGCAGCTGTGTTAACTTCTCTTTTCTTGTGCTCATTTAGCCCTGAGGCTCCTATGAAAAGAAATGCAGTGCCTGAAAAATTCCTGTAAGACAAGTGCCAGAGAAATGGACAGAGTGGACTGACATTTGAGGTGAGCACATCTCTGGTGAGTTGATGATGTGTAAGAGCTGGGGATATGGTGGAGAGGCAGCCAGCTAATGGTCCATGGACCCCAGGCTTAGGGCTGAAAATGAGATGCAATGGCAGAATTCAATCATGACAAGAAATGAAGTGACTTTGTGTTTGTGTCCCATTTCCTCTTCTCCCACAAATGTGTATAAAATGACCTTGCCTGTGACAAGGTAGATGCTGAGTAGAGAGGATATGGTATTTGAGCAGTTGGAATCTAGATTCCTTGAGAGCAGGACCACAGGCGCAGTTTTTGACAAGTCCTGGATGGATGTGCTTAAAAGGTTAATCTGACCCTAAATTCCCCTCAGTACTCTATGGGCTGCTATACAGTCCCTTCTGCTGACACACCCTGCATCAGAGCAGATATCTATTGTTATTGTGGGTACCATGTCACGAGCAGGGACATGTCACACAGGGCCCAGTTGCCAACTCCATGCCCATGTCCTGTGTACAGCCCTGTTGGGACAGAGCCCTGAAGCCTGAAGAAAGCCTGAGGCTCTGAGAAACCACAGGATTCACTTTGTTAAACAACATAAACTTATGTTCCTCAAAGACAAAAAGCAGTATCCCAGACTTCTACCCAGGAGGACAGGCGATGACTGTGGAGGCTGTGAATAAACATGGCCGCTTCCCTTCTCCTCCTGCCAGCCTTGTCCTAGATGGGAATGGGAATGTGACAGTGGCCCAGGCTCAGTTTCCCTGTCCCTGCCCAGGAGCATTTGCCCTCAGTGCCTGTCCTCAGACCCCCTCACACTGATGACCTAGGGAGGGAATTGTTTATGCAGACTTACAGTGGTGGCCAGGCCTAAATAGCCTTGTCTTGGAGTCTGTGTCACTGAGTTGCTAATGGCAGAGCCTAGGGACATCTCGCCTAGGCTCACTCTTCTGTCTGGGTGCCTGGGAACTAGACCTGGTGAATCCTGTCCTGTGCTGCCTTTGATGGTTGGGCAGTTCCCAGTGAGCATCCTGAAGTATCTTGGCTGAATGAACCATCCTCTCACTTGTTCCCAGGAAGTTTTCCCATGGAGGTTCCTGAGGCTGGGGTTTTGAGGCCTGGGAATGCAGCATAACATATTGACTTATCACTCTCTCTAGCCAAGTGCCTGTGAAGGCCAACTGTCACCAGACCAAGGTGCTTGGTGACCAGATCTTTCAGAGATCTGTTTAGATCTGTTGCCAAGCAAATGAGGTCATACGCTAGGGTCCATAGCTGTGCTGCCACCTCTAATGCCCAATTTATTTTTATTGTGGAATAAATCTGTTCTCCTTAGAAGCAGCAGATTAAAAACTAGAAAAATGAGTGTGGTTTTACACTTTGCTTAACTTTGACAATTTAAATGCAGCAAACATGTAGATGCTTCAGATGTGGCAGGCATGGTGACAAGTGCACAATTCCATCCAAAGAGTCCCTTGTCTCTGAAGATGAGGTTTTCAGTGTCTTCACTTAGAGATATGTCACATTTTCAGGTGACTTGCTTTCCTGGGCATCTGTTAGTTTCATTTCAATTCCATTAGGGAGCATGGAGATGTTCCCAGATTGCCCATAATATTTTTCCTTGAAGGATGTGAATGTTTCATGTTAAAACCCCACAGTCCAGGGGAGGAGGATTCCTAGCAAGTCTTGCTCTCACATGCATATGAATGATTACTTATGAGTCCTTGGATGTTTACCTCAGCCACACACTGTAGTGCTCCGTACTCTGACAGCCTGTGAGGGGGACAGTAGGTGGTGAGAGCAAGGGAAGGCTTTGCAAGGCCATGAACATCATTGCCCTATGTGGATGAAGGACACATGCGTGTCACTCCTCGGGAACTTGTCTGCTAGCAGCTGCGATCAATTTCTGTCCTCCCATCCCAAACAGACCACGAGCTTTGTGTCCCTCCTGGGTAGTTTGCCTTTCCTGTAGGTGATGGTGCTGAGCCTGTTTAGTTGCAATGCTCTTTGCTTGGTATACTTCAAGCAATGTCTCCATGCTGGGCTCCTCCTGTGCTGTCACCACGTGCTATTATGGGGCTGGACCATACAACTGCAACTTGTTCATGCATGTGTCACCTATGTGCTGATGGGAATTTGTTCTGTTTATGGCTTG
Source organism: Cavia porcellus (assembly GCF_034190915.1). Taxonomy (NCBI): domain Eukaryota; kingdom Metazoa; phylum Chordata; class Mammalia; order Rodentia; family Caviidae; genus Cavia; species Cavia porcellus. The sequence goes on along the minus strand of NW_026947533.1, from coordinate 49,912 downwards.
ATTCTTGAAAGCAGGGTACCACAGCCATTTTTATTCATGTTCTTGTGTGTATATATGCTTTTATTTCAAAGAATAGTGCTTGAATGTGAAATTACTGGATCATATTTCTGTTGTATGGCTACCTTAGAAATTTTTAAAGTATCTTTGGAAACAGTTGATTGAAGCAGGGTTAAGTGGTTGGTTTTTGTTTTGTTTTGTTTTATTATGCTATACTATGCCATGCTATGTTATGTTCCACTATGTTATGTGTTGGTTAGGATTTTGAAACTCCTTCAGCATGTTTTCAGTGCTTTCTGATTTGACTTTGAATAATCAACCTGTGAACATATAAGAATATAACATAATCTGACTAATTTTGCTTTGGAGAAAATTTAAAAAGGAAAACACAGTCAGGGATGTTGGTGCTCACCTGTCATTCCAGTACTTAAAAGGTTGAGGCAGGGGGATTGTAGTGAGTTTGAGGTCATCCTGGGCTACAAGATAAGATGAAGACTAGCCTGAACTGCATAGCAAAACCCTTTCTAAAAACAAAATGAAAGAAAGAAAGAAAGACAAAATAATATAAAAATGAAAAGATGAAAGTCACCTGTCAATTGAGAAATCAAATCTTTGTGAGGTTTTCTTGAATACGTGTTTTAGTCAACACAACTAGCATAAGATTTACCATCATGTAGGTAATGCATGATGTTCTGCCTGGTGCTTGTATTGTTTTAATTTTTTAAAGTTTTTACTGAAATGAGTGCAGATATGTTACTGAATATACCCTCTTAGGATATGAGTAGCTCAGTATGAAGAGAATTTGATCATTCTTATTTTTTCTGTCCTAAATTTATATTTTGAACAAGAATTTAATCAAGGGATTACTATCTTTTTTGAAATAATGATAAGAATCTTATAAAGATACTCTTTTTGAGTGTATAAAATGGTAAAAATGATTGTAGATTAATAGTGGTTAACGTACCTTGCACTGGGATTTCTGGAATTTCTAAATGATAAATATTTTCATACATTTGTAAAATTATTTACAAATTTTAACACGTGGTCTCACTAATTTTCTAAGTTTCCCAGGCTAGGCTTAAATCTTTCCTCATTCTTCCTCACCCTCCCAGAGTGCTGGGATTACAAGTGTACATTATCTTGTATTGGTAATTGATAGCAATGTTGTGTATTCATGGAATAAAATGTACAGCTTTGGGTTTTAGAGACTTTGCAGAAAGAGTTGATCTACTTAAGCTATATGCTACCTTCCTAGCCTGCAGTTTCTTTCACAGAGAGTAAGACTGAAAATCTCATTAACACTGTTTTAGATTCTCTGCTTTTTAAATGTGGTTAGCATGTGCTTCAGAGCATCACTCTAATTGCGTTTTGCACTGGGACTGAGGTTTGGTGTCCTTGAAGCACATTCTCTTTTTATTTGATCCCTCCTGGAATTTGATTATTGTTTGAATTCAGACCCCCAGAAAGGTGTGAAAGTTAAAGTTACTTGCTGCACACTGCCCTCCAGAATGCCAGGCCAGTGTAAAACATAATTTTCCCTGCTGTCCTACTTTCCAAGGGTTTGTTTTGGTTTTTGGATATTGATATTTGTTTCTAATTTTTGCTCTGTTCATCAGTGTGTCTGTCCCTGATGTCTGTGGGTCAGTGACATCAAAGGAAACCACACATCCATTAAGGGTCATATTACATTTTACTTGGGGATGCAGCCATTTTCTTTGGTATCCTCAAACTAAACCTACAGTGTATATTCTTGTGAGTAACTACTTTCAGTTATTTAGTCTTTTAGGCAAAATATTCTCATCATGCCGCTTCTCCTGAAGGAAACTGTAGCAGTCATGAGCCCATCTCTTATTTCAGGCTCTATACCTTGACCAGCCTGCGGTGTGCCCATTTTCTGAACTGCTCCACAGCTGTGGTGAGTCCACATGCGGCAGTTGAGATCTGCACCTGAGTGGAAGACATTCAGTCAATGTGGGCTCTATAACAGGATGACCTTCTTGAACAAAGGTCCCCTGAGGGAGATAAGGGGCCTCCGGCCTGCAGGGAGGAGCTCTGGCTGCAGGGCCATTCCAGCCATCTCCTGTCCACCCTGCAAGCGGTGCTGCTTTGCTGAGAAGCTCACTCATGGATCAGCAGGCCTAAATCTGGGCCTTTATTGCCATGGTTCCTGCTAGGTGTCATGGTGTTCAGCACCTCTGCCTGGTCCATCTTCCCCATCTTCAGATCTCAACAGAGATCTGCACAGCTTTGAGCTTCCTCTTCCAGGCTGCCACTCTATGTAGAAACTTCAGGTGGGAAATCTGTGACTATGAAACTCAACCTGTATACATTTTACCTGGAAATTCAACATCTAAGGCTTCATTATAAAGAATGAGGCTGACAACACCCATATTCTCTTCTTACTCAGCTTAGCCTGGAATAGTTAGAAATGACTGAATGTACCACAGCAGAGGTGCTGTGTCAATTATCAAATAATAGCCAGTGAAAATTCAGCAAGAAGGCCATGTCTCAGGCCATGTCCCCGGTGTTATCTGAGATGCCAGAGAGTTTATGGCCTGGCCCTCTCTCTACCCAGCAGTGAAGACACAGGGGTCCACACAGCAGGTAAGGACAGGAGAGAAGGGCTCATCAATGGCAGACCATGATCCTGGGGGTATGCCTATTTCTTTTTTGTCTGTTTTCTTATACCACTGAATTAATTATACTGCTCTGTTCAATATTACTTCTATTCAGTTTGGTTAACAACAAATAGTGGCTAATTTCTTGAATAGGTAAGTGAAAATGGATGATTTAATTACATTATATATAATGAAATTCATAGTACACACTTTGCATATCTATCTATATGTGTGTGTGTGTGTGTGTGTGTGTGTGTGTGTGTGTGTGTGTGTGTAAAGGAGTCTTGATATTCAGAAAGGCAACACTGTTTATCACTATCTCTAACACATGAGGTCATGCAGAGACTTCCACAGTGCAGTGGCACTAGAAGCCACCGTGCACATCTGTGCCTGCTATTGACAGAGGACAGCAAGAGATTTGGTTCAGTGTTTGTTTTTCCAGCAAGGAAGTCCTGAATCATCCTGCTTCCAGGCAGCTCAGGGAGTGAGCAGCATGCAGAGGAGCCCTGCACTGCCTGCCTTACACCTCTTTCCCCCACTGTATCCATGCTGCAGCCCTGCCAGGGTGCAGCCAAGACTCTGCCTCCTCAGCCCCAGGGTCCTCAGTTCCTGGGTCCTGGCCTCAGCCTCCACCAGGCTTCAGGTGCTGCCATATGTTCAGCTGGCATAGTGGGTGGGGCACACTCTCAGCCCCACCTACACAAAGATCACTGACCACACTGACCCTTCCAGTCTGCAAATTTTGACTGAGGCTTTGGCATTGGAACAATACACAAAATTGTCATTACCTTTCCTTTCTGTTCATGTTTTTAGTGTTTTCTTTCTTTATTTAAACATATATTTAGAATTGCATTTTGCAAAAAAACTTTATTTGTCTTTTCATACTCCAGTAAACTGAAGCTCTTACAAATTTCTACTGCACTTCAAACCCATATGCTTGAATGCTCAGAATCCAATCTGCAGCTTTGTAGCATGGTGGAAACAAAGCAGAAACTGAATTTGGGGATATTTCTTTGCCTTCTAGCACATTGAAAAGAAAACCTTGACTCATGTGTTTTTACCTCCAAAGTATAGGCTTCAATACCAATTGGATCTGCCCCTGACAAAATGAGTTTCCTGCATTTATTTCAAACAATCTCACTTCCCCTCAACTGGATAAGCACATTGTCTAAGATTTCTTATGCCGAAACTTGAAAAATAACTTCCAGTAAACAAGAGGCTGCTACCCATCCTGAAATCATGATGGGATTTTATGTAATCATATAGTCCAGGCCACACCCTGGCAGTCATGAGCTGAGAGAGGGGCAGATGGCTTGTGCAGATAGAAACACCTAGAAATAGTCAACCAGCAGCTGCAACAAGCAGGGAGCAGAGCTGCTGAGCCTTCACTGTTGGGTGATGGAATGGTGTGGTAGGTATTGCCCTGAGTTTAGTGATGTGGCTTGGTAAATCCAGGTTGTTGCAGGGATTATCCTTCCAAAAGAAAATCATGTACATGTATCATTTATTTGCCATTTTCTTTTGCATTTATGGAATCTGCATGCATGAGATTTTATGCCTCTGCCATTGCAGACCCATTCATGAGCATTATTCCCATGTCTTGTCAAGGGCTAGTTTATTTACACAACATGCAAAGCACTTTTCTCAGCCTTGTTTCTCCAGACCTGTGCATTTTCAATCATTTCTTCAAAGGAAGCTAAACAATTTAGTTTGAGAAAACAACTGTGTTGCTGTGCTTCTGTGTGACTTCCATGCTGCCAGACCAGAAAAAGGCAGTGTGTTGGACCTGCTGGAGGGTTATCCCCAGAGGGACATGCTTTGCACAGCTGTGCCAGGAAGGGCTGCTCATTAGTGGACTGGCCACCCTGACATCCAAATGTCCTTTCCCAAAACTGGTCTTGGTTTTGGGAAGCATTGGATTGCAGTAGAGAATCCCTGTGCACTGGCTGGCTCTGGGAAAGCCTTGTGCTGCCCTGAGGTTGTCGGTTCCTAGACCTTCACCTCTGTGGCCCTGGGGACAGTTAGTTCCAGCAACCATGCACAGCATCCTCCAGGTAGCTCTCCTGTGCACCCTCTAGGTGGAGGCTAGGGAGGGTCCCAGTTCCTTTCTGCTTCAAACAGTACTGTGACTCAAACTCTTGAACAGAAATCTTGAAAAGTTGTGCAAGTTTCTCTCCAGGAGAAATCTCTGTTCTTAGCCCTGCATGCTCCAGGGACACCAGTGTATAGCTCTGATGAGAGCTGTGTGTCAAGGTTCTGCTCTGCACCCCATAATTTCATGTGTGCTGTTCAGCATCTTCCTTAGAACCTGCCATCGAATCGAGACACAGCACATCTCAGGCATCTGTCCCCTGCGTGCTTCAGCTTTGGAAGGGTCAACATTTTCTGTACTTGTTGGCCATGTGTGGTGATTGCCTTTGAGTTACAAGAATTTGTCACTTCTCTCACAAAGTAGACTCTGGAAAAATCTGTCACACCTGTAATAACAATCATCTATCTGACTATTGGTTGCATGGAAAGGTTTCTGCAGTGGTCTCTACATTAGTCTTGTTTCTGTTTTTCAAATGCAATGTATCAGAACTTTCAGTCTCCCTTCTGTCACTGAAATCATGGTAAAACTTTTCCAACATGAAAAGGTAAGTACATACACAATGGCCTCTACATTTTCCCTGTAGGCTTTGTCTATCTGGTATTTTCTCTTCTATCAAAGAGGAATAGCAGCCAGTCTCCTCCAGTAATGTTTAGCCAAACAGAATCGGAGGCACTGATATAAAATATTTAGAGTAGCAAATCACATTGAAAGAAATGTTAGAAGCACATGGGGACTAGCAAGAGAGTACAGGCCTATAGTGGGTCCAAAACAGCAGCAAGCTGAAACTCAACAGATGTGAATATTGTACAAATTGGCGATGCGCTTATGATAGGGCTACTGAGTTGAACATGTTGAAACTCATAAAATCTTAACTGTTAAGTTAAATTAACTTAGAATATAATGTTTAGAAGAATTACATAAGAGTAGAAATGCAAACTGAAAGAAAAACAAGGGGTACAAGGGGAGGGAAGGGAAAGGCAATACTTTGCAGGACTTGGTCTTATGTAGGGCTCAGGATGTCTACCATGGTGCCAGCAACAGCCCAGCTCTGAAATTCATGAAGTCCTGGTACTGAACTGGGCATAGCTTTCACATTGATCCCAGAGCTTGTGAGGTCACTGGAGGTGGAGCTTGCACAAGCTCAGCAAGTAGGACTTGAGCTCAGTCAGGTACCAGCCCTGCCTCAGAGAAGGGAGAAAAATCACCAACTGTTCTTGATCCTTGCAGGCCCCAAAGCCTCCCAAGGCCTCTCGAAGGCAAGTCTGTGCACAAATCCCCCCCAGAAAAGCTTCCTGTTCTGCCTCGCCCCACTCACTTGTGCATGCCTCATTGTTGCAGAAGGCCCCAAGTTTGAGAGTCTTTCTCCGTGTAAAGTTACACATGCCCTCCCCAGAGAATAATAGAACAAGGCCAAACCTTGCTCACTGTAGTTCTCATCTTCAGTGAGTTCAGGTTTTTCCAAAAGACTCAGTTTAGTTTGGACTGGGTGTCCCAACTTGGTAAGCAGCACCTTCCAGGAGTCAGTAAAGGAAGCACTGGTCGTAGGGAGGACAATTGTAAGCAGCAGTACAGGTCCGGCCTCCCTCCCAAACTGCCCTCCCAAGGCATCCTGTGGAGTTAGACACCAGCCTCTTGTTCCAGCTACAGAGAGCCCAGCCCCAGCCATCACTGTGCCCTGAATGGGGCAATGCTGACCCAGGCAGCCTTCACATGCTAATGGAAATCCCTGGACAGTGCTGTGACCACCTGTCCTCCATTCTTCAGGAAGCCTGAAATGCATCTCCCTTTCCTGACCTCATGGCATGTTGCCTCTGTGAGAAAGAGAGTGGTGTATTCAGTGTTGCTCTACTCATGGGTACTCTACAGGGTGCTGCTCTCTAATTATCTGAGAAGTGCAGATGGAATGTGTCCTGCCTGCCTTTCGTTTATCTTCAGTTTATATAGTGATGCATCACTCCATTCTGTGAGCCTTCCCATGACATCCCTCCTCTATTTTGTGTCCCCATGTACAGAGGCCAGGAACATAGTCTATAATATTGGTAGTATTTGGTCCAAGTTGATTGTATGCCTGAACAAAATGAAAGCACAGGAGAGCAACGGTTGCATCTGCTCTTGGCATTACTTCATGGTCAGGGCCTGGTACACTCATGATTTAAAGCACCCTCCAGCTCCTTCCATGATGTCTGTGTGGACCTGAGTCCTCTGGTATCCCTCAGAGATTACTGCTCTGCATTCCATAGAAGCCCATGAAATGACTCTCTGGCGTCCTTCACAGTGAAGAGAACAGCTTCACCGATGCAAGTGCTCCTTGGTAGGCGGCAAAGATTCTGCATGGGAAAGAAAAAATAGCAGTGTAGCCAGGGTGCCATTTCTGAGGAAAAAGACCTGCGTTTAGACCCAACTGCTCCTTCTGTCTTCCTATGTAAACCTATGTAAAACATAATGCACTATAGAGGTAATACTGTCATCTGGTTCCTAGGGACATCATCAGAGCTGTCAGATGACATTTGTGAAAATTGGCAGCTGGTATCCCAGGTACATAATGTATAGAAATAGAGGAGAAATTTTGGAAGAGTTGGGATGGAGGTGAATACAGTGCACTGTGGGCTGGTTCCTCCTGCCTGGTCGTGGAAATGACACTCACCTCTGGACATGTTTCCCTGGTGGCATCGTGAGGAGACAGAAGTTCATCAGTTTGGATATGCTTATGTTCCCTAAGCAGTGCAATTGCTTCTATGTATTGGTATTTTAGCCTCAAGTGCAGAAAGTTATTGACATCTAATAGAATGAACTCTGAGTACAGCCTGGAGAGAGAGAGCAATCAACCATGTTCTAAAGGTGGTCAGCCCGACTATAGCAGTAGATTTGGAGTTGGTTTTTAAAAACGCTTAGAGAAATCAGTTGAGGTTTGAGTCTCTGTAATCCCCATGCTCTACCAGACTAGGGCAAGAGGGTCACATATTTGAACTCAGACTAAACAACTTAGCTGCACAGTGAGACTCAGTGTCAAATTTAAATTTCAAAAACTAAAAGGGGCTGCAGATTTCACTCTGTGGGAAGGCCCTCAGTTCAACCCTCCTATATAAATAAAAAACTTATTATCTTGTGAAGAACTCAATCAAGAGGATTGTGCAACTTCCTTGGGGCAATATGGAATGAAATTCCCCTAGGAACCTTAAGCCATGATTGTCCAAAATGGTCTGAGATTCAGTAATTTGTAAGAGAAAGTGAGTCAAGTTGTAGGCAATGTTCATCCATCTTCAAGAAGCAGAGGTGAGGCCATGTCATGATGTTGTGCTGTCTGCTGAGATGTCATGGGGATGCAGTGTCCCCATGGGAACACCACAGCTTGTAGAGCTGCATTTGCCAGAGGTCACCATGAAGCTCTGTGCATGGACACTGTATATGCAGACCCATGGACAGTAACTGGTCCTACTCAAGGTTCTATGACCATGACTGAAAAATTCCACTGCTAAGAATCTAACACACAAAATGAGATTTACAAATGTGACTGCTTCCTATAGGATAGAGCCTGACAGGTCTCTGTCTCCACATCCTAGATGCAATCCATGAGTAGTGTTCCCTGAGACACTCCCCACCCAACAGTTAAAACACTCATGCTGACCCTAAAATGAGACTGAAAGAGTAGCACCTAGGAGGGAGGCCACTGTTCTTGGATGGAACAACAGCCACTATGTCCTATATTATTCACTCATATTGCATTGTATATTTAAGCATAATATGTATTTCTTGCCCCAGAAAAGAATACTGGATAATTTACTGAATTTGTGATTGACTAACCAAGGACATTAGCTTAACATTCTGCCTCTCACAAAAAAGCAACATTAAAAAGTCACATCCAGCACCCTCTGGCTGAAGAGAAACTTGATGACATTGATAAGGAAAATGTAGCAGAGATAATTTATAAGGACATAAGATGAGTGGTGGCTGGGATGGAGCAGGATGGTGAAAAAAGAAAATACCTTTGTGCACAAAATTGAGGAGGAAAATGTTCTGGAAGTGCACAGTGATGAAAATTGCAAAACATTGAGAATACACAGAATGCTACCAGGCTGATTATTTTAAACATGACTGAAATCTTAAACTTTATTTATATTAGTCCCATCACTGCCATACCTCTGGGAAGTAAGGGTAGCAATGAATACACTGATAAGTAAATCTGTAAGAGAGGGGAATTGCAGGTGTGGGGCAAGAGTTCCCTGCAGGTAGAACTCAAGAGATGACTCCTGCTGGGGAGCTACCAGGAGGTCCAGTTCTGCAGCTGGTGGAGAATTGAATCCAGGTGCCTGCTCTTACTCTGGGGCCAGAGCTGGTGAGAGAGCTGCAGGTGGAGCTGGCACAAGTTCTAGGGGTGCAACTTCAGCATGCACTGGAATTGCCTCTGCAGTTGCAGGAGGAGAAAACATCACTGACATTCCAGGGACCTCTCAGGACCAAACCTTGCCACTGCCTCTCAGAGGCAGCTGTGTGCATGAACACAGCCCCAGTAAAGCCTCCCAGACTGCATCCCCAAAATGACTGCTGAGGGGCTCATGTTCATGGGTCTCCCATCATCTGGACACATTGCTGAGTTCCCTAGCACATTCCCTCCCCTCAAGGCCACAACCAACATCCCAGGGCTCCTTACCCTGTGACTTGGGCACGAGGGACTTAGGCTTCAGATGGTCCATGAGAAGCTTGGCCTGGGGATCCACCTTGGAGTTCAGCTCCAGTGAGGAGTCAAGGACAGGAGATGTGGACCTGGGGCAGACAGGGAGGCAGCAGAGTGAGAGATCTTGCCTCTCTTCACACACTACCTACATAGGTAACCTTAGGGAGGACACATGGACCTCTAGCCCAGCAAGGGCAGGATCCGCTCCCACTGTCTCCCAACTACAGTGTGGCACTGTGGGCCTTGGGAGCCCTGAGAGCCTGACAGAATGCTTCATAGGAGGCAGTCCTTGCTTAGTGGTATGACACCACTCCCTTCCTCAGGGAAGCCTAACACAGTGTCTCCCTGGCCTTCCCCACTGCATGTCAGCTCAGCAAAGGCAAAGACTGATATCTGCCATGTTTTTGCACTCAAGGGCTCAGGGCTGGTGCTCCATGAATATCTGAGAAGTGAGGGGTCATCAGTGTCTGTACTGCTTTTCTGCACTGTCTAGGTCAGGTAAACATCTCTTGCCTAGTTTTCTTTGCCTCTGTACAACTCCTCCTGCATGGTCTGTACCCACATCTAGGGAGGCCTGGGACCCAGAAAAACTGCTTTGAGGTGAACAATGTCTGTTGTACTGCCAATGCTGAATTTATGACCTCCCAAGAACATCAAAACTCAAAAGGGCAGTGTTGTACCTGTTCTACTTACAGGACCATGGACAATACCCGGAAAAGTGTGTTCACATAGAGTGTATTCATGTGTATTTGTGGCTTGATGACATCCACCCACTTTCCAATCATACCTGTGGGCCATGGACACTTTGCCATCCCCAAGAATTCCTGTCCTGAGCACACCCCGAACCCCCTCCAGTGACTCTCCAATCTGCTTTCCAATGAATAGAACAGCTTTCCACAAGTGTGGGTCAGTGGGGAGGGGGTGGAAGGTCATCCCTGGGAATCAGCATAGCCTCTGGTCTTCATGGGGCTAAGGCCACAGCTGTCCCCTTCCCATGGAGCCCCCATTTCCTCCTCAGTTACCCTGCACTCTGCACCCACTCAGCACCCCTATTTCAGTGTTGTAAACTGAGGCTCAGCTGCTTGCTCATGGCCATGACTTGAATGCACAGGTGGCCAAGTTCCAAAGGGCTGCACAGGTAAGAACTTACCTTCCCAGTATCTGAACTTTTCCTGGACTCAGTGTCTGTGAGTGGCTGGTGGTTGAGCCTAGGGATACCTGTCCTGGGCTCCATCTTGTCTCTGGGAGCCTCTGGCCTGGGGCTGGTGAGTCCGGGCCTGAGCTGCCCATGATGGTTGGGTGTTTCCAGGTGAGGTTTCTGAAGCATCTGGGCCAAGTGAATCATCCTCTCATAGGTTCCCATGTAGTTAAGTGACACAGGGTCCTGATACTGGAACTGTGAGGCCTGGGAAAGCAGCACAGCATGTTCCCTATTCACTCTCTCAAACCAATGGTCTGTGATAGCCAACTGTCACCAGAATAATGTGCCCGGTGACCAGAGCCTTCTGAGTTCTGTTTGGAGCTGTCACCAAGGAAGTGAGGTAATGTGCTGGGGTCCAGAGTTGATCCTCTCCCTATGATGCCTCCTTTGTTTTTATTGTGAGCTCATCTTTGTCCTCCTTAGAAACAGCAAGTTAAAAGACTAGAAAAATATGTGTGTTTTTAGACTTTTCTGCACTTTGAAGATTTTAATGCAACAACCATGTAGATGTTTCAGATGTGGCAGGCAGGGTGCCAAACACACTTTTCCATCCAAAAGATCCTTTCCCTTGAGGATGAGGTGCACAGTGTCTTCACTTAGAGATTTCGCAAATTTTGTTTTGACTGTGTTTTCTGGGCTTATCTTACTTTATGTCAATTTCATTAAGGAGCATGGAGATGTTTCCCAGAATGCCCACTATAATTTTCCTTGAAGGATATGAAATGTTTCATGTTATAACACCCATGTGTCCAGGGGAGGAGGATTCTTGGCAAGTTTTACGCTCACATGCCTATGAGTGATCACTTATTCATCCTTAGATGTTTCCCTCAGCCACACACTATAGTGCTCTGTACTCTGACATTGTGTGAGTAATGACAGAAGGTGGTGAGTGCAAGGGGAGGCTTTGCAAGGTTGTGGACATCATCACCCCATGCTGATGAAGGACACATGAGCATCACTACTGGGGAAATTGTCTCCTAGCCACTGCTTTCACTTCCTGTCCTCCAATCCCAAACATACCATGGGTTTTGTGTCCCTGCTGGGTAGTTTGCCTTTCCTAGTGGTAATGGCTCTGAGCCTGTTCAGTCTGGATGCTCTTGGTTGGTCTCCTTCAAGCAGTATCTCTGTACTGGACTCCCCTGTGCTGCTTCTTATTGGTGGTGGATCCACCACACACTCTCTTGGGGCTGAACCAACAAGTGTGGCTTGTTCATTCATCTGTCACCCATCTGCTGATACCATTTGTTCTGTTTCTGGGTTGGACCTGGAAAGCCAGGTGCCATAGCTGTTCTTATGCACGTTCTTGAGTGGACACAGACTTTTATTTCAAAGAAGAATACTTAGATGTGAAATTGCCAGATTATAAATCCTGTGTATGGTTAAATTAAGAATTGTTAAGGTACCCTTGGAAGCATTTTTTAAAATCAGAGTTAGGTGGTTGTTTTCAGTTTGGTACTGGGGATTGAACTTATAACCAAGTGTGCACTTACACTGCTGAATTAAACCTCTATCCCTGTCTTCTTATTTAGTTTTACTTTATTTGGTTGTGTTTTTTATGCTATATTGTGTTATGTTATGTTATGTTATGTTATGTTATGTTATGTTACACTATGTTTTGTGTTGGTGAGGATTTTGAATTTCCTTCAGTGTATTTTCAGTCCTTTCTGATTTCATTCATAACTCATCTGATAAACTATGAGAATATCACATTAACCTAGGTAATTTTATTTTGGAGATAATTTAAAAAGGAAATGAGAGCCAAGTTTGGTAGTAAACATCTGTAATGCCAGAAGTTACAAGGCTGAGACAGCAAGATTGCTGTGAGTTGAGGTCAGCCTGGGCTACAGCATGAGTTCAAGGCAGTCTGAACTTCCTAGAAAAATGCAGTTTCAAAAATAAAAAATAAATCAAAATGAAAATACGTTTAAAAAGGTTAAAAAAGAGACAAAACTCATCTATCAATTGACAAATCAAATCTTTGTGAATTTTTCTTACATATGTACTTTAATCAGCACACTGAACATTAGGTTTACCATCTGATAGATACTGATCTACTACCAACAAGTTGAACTGTTTCAATTTGTTTGACCTTTTAACTGAGATGAGTGTAGATATGCTGCTAAATGTACCCTCTCAGGATTTGGAGAGCTTAGTATGAAGAGAATTTGATGGTTCTTTTCATTTTTGAACTAAATTTATATATGGAAGTAGGATTTGAGCAAAGGGTTACATTACTGTTTTTTTTTTTTAAAAACTTCCTTGTCTTATTTTAAAGTAATTCATGTACATATTACTAAGGACCACATAAAATATGCTATTTTTAAGTCTATAAAAGGATAAAAAAGTATACAAATTAATAATGAGAGAATAACATTAGATAATGTATTGTGCACAATGATCTCTTGGATTTTTTAATGATCTATATTTCCATTCATTTGTAAAATTTGTTAATGTTTTTACAAATTTCAAAGCATGATCTCACTAAGATTGTGAGTTTCCCAGGTCAGGTTTAAACCTTTCCTTATTCAGTTCCCCTCCACTCCTGGAGTGCTAGGATTGCAAGTGTACATTATCATGAGTTGGTAATCAGCGGTAATTTTGTGCATTCATAGAATGCAATAATTGGCTTTGATCTTTAAACACTTTGCAGAAAGAGTGGATCTAGTTAGGCTCTCTACTACGTTCCTGACTGGCAGTTTCTTTCACAGTGAGTAGGACTGAAAATCCCATTAACACTGTTGCTAGATTCTCTGCTTTGTAACTGTGGTCATCATGCAAATCTAAATATCACTGCAAATGCCTTCTGCACTGGGACTGAGGCTTGGTGTCCTTGAAGCACATTCGGTATTTTTTTTATCCCTTGTGGATTTCTATGATTGTTTGAAGTCAAACCCCAAGAAAGGTGTGAAATTTAAAGCTACTTGGGTAACAATGCCCTCCAGAAGGCCAGGAGAGTGTAAAATATCATTTTCTCTACGATCAGGCTTTCCAAGTTTTTTTTGTTTTGCATTCAATTTGTATGGATTGAATACTGAAGTTTAGCTCCATGACCTTCCACATTTAAAATTCTTTTTATTTTCATCCACCTTCTGGATAAGTGGCTGCATTGCTGAGGCTGTCCTTAAATTTGTGATGTTGCTGCCTCAGCCTTCCAGACTGCTAGGATTACAATGGCACCACCAGACCTTGTTTCATCATAGTGTTGTTAAAAACTCATTGGCTGAGCAAGGAATGGGTAAAATGCCTGCAATGCCTGCACTCAGGAGGCTGAGGCAGCAGGATTCCTGGGAGTTTCAGACAAGCCTGCAACACTCTGAGTTCAGCTCAGGCCAGAGCTACACAGGAAGACCTTGACCAAAAAAAGAAAAAGAAAAAGAAAGAAAACTAGTGAAAATGGAAGCAAACTAAAGCGCAGGGGAGGGAGGAAGGGAAGGTAGGTGAGGAGAGGAGAGGAGAGGAGAGGAGAGGAGAGGAGAGGAGAGGAGAGGAGAGGAGAGGAGAGGAGAGGAGAGGACCTAAGAGGCAAAGCTTGCAGCTTGTCAGCCTCTGAGCAGGATGTCAGGGATGGCCTGTCATTTGTGTTCTTTGCTGTGCTGAGATTCATTCCTCCTACACATGGTGTATGAATGGATCCTACCAAGAAAGGATGGTGAACTTTTAAATTTCTCAAAGTGATTTTTCCAAATCTCTTGAGGGGTTAGCTGTGCCTCATGCTGTGAATGTGGCAAGTGACACTGAATGATTTGTGCAAGTGGAATCATTCTAGTACCACTGAGGGTTTAACCAAGTGTTTATTGTGGTGTTTAAATTTTGCATGTGCTGGTGAATTTAGCTGATAAGCATTTAGTTAAGTATTTTTGTCTATGTTCATTAAGAATATTGGCCATTACAGCATTACCATTTTTTAATGCATAATGGTCTGGCTTTGTTATCAGGGTGACTTCATCATCTACAAGGAGTTGGGGGTGGTTCCCTTCCCTTGAAAGAGGGGAAAGATGATTAGTATTTATTCTTTTTCAAAATTTTATTTTGATGGTAGTAAAATACAACAGAGCAAGACAGAACAAACAAATGGAGACAGTGCAGTGAAATTGGTACAGAACTTCACAACAGGGTACCATGATAACAAGTAAGAGGTACCATAGTATATCTCATTATCTTCACAATAATTTTCTGCTCAATAAGTTATAGCATAGTCAAACAAAAAAGAACATTTAAAAACCAGTTAAAAGAGAATATTGAATAGAGCAAGACAATTAATCACAATAAAGCAAAAGATTAAAGACATTTGTTTTCAAACAGTAGAAGGAAATTCCCTGTATTTTCTATATTGCACACAGTCATATTTCCAAGAGATGCTCAGAACTCAGCCACCTGTTGCTAACCAGGGTGTAAGCAAGTGGGATGTATGGTTCTCAGCCCATGCACCACTGGGCTCACTGGAGATGGTGACTGGTTCTCCTCCTGGATCCCACCAGGGGTGCTTGCCAGGAAGGCCTGATAATTTTTTTTCTTGTTTAGTTGCCTAAGTCCCAACATGGCCAGATCCAGTATTTATTCTTTATTGTACACTTGATAGAACTCAGCTGGGCACTCATCATATCCTGGCATTTGTTTTTGTTAGTAAGCAATTATGATTGTTGACCCAAGCCTGTATTTGTTATAGCTCTGTGAAATAGTTTGTTTTCTCCTGAGGATGTGGATCAAGGACACCAAAGGAGATCATGTACCCATTAAGGTCATGTCTCATTTTACTTAGGGACATAGCCATTTACTTTTGCATCTTCAAACTTCCCCTACAATATATATTTTTGTGAGTAATCCATTAAGTTATTTAGTTTTTTTAATGCACATTGTTGCAGGGTGCAGTTACTCCTACAGGACACTGGGGCAGGCTAGGGCCAGATCTCTTATTTCAGGCTTTTTACTCTTACCTGCCTGAGGAGTGTCCCTACCTCCTCACTTGCTCCCTGTAAACACCTGTCCTGCTCCACAGTTGTGGTGAGTCCACATGCAGCAGTTGGGATCCCAACTGGGTGGAAGACATTCAGCCAAGGTGGGCTGTGTAACAGGCTGACCTCATGCATAGCTCCCCTGAATGAGACTGGGGGGGTCTCAGGCCTGCAGGGAGGAGCTCTGGCTGCAGGGCCATTCCCAGTCCTCCCTTATCCAGTGAGCAGTGTGTGCTGCTTTGCTGAGAAGATGATTGATAGATCAGGAGGCCTGGACCTGAGCATTTCTTGCCTGCAATTCCCTACTAGGTACCCTGGTGTCCTCCACCTCTGCCTGGTCCATCTTCCCCAGACTTCAGATCTCCACAAAGACCTGAGCATCCCCAGGCTTCTCCTTCCAGGCTCCAACTCTGTGCTTAGTTCTAGTGTGAATTCTAAGACCGGAAAATTCAATTTATATACATTTAACCTGGAAATTCCACTTCTAATGCAACATTATAATAAAATGAGATTGACAGACACCTGTAATCTCTTCTTCCTCAGTTATGAGTGTGGGTAGTTAGAAACCATGAATGTGTCACAGCAGAACTGCTGAGTCAATTATCAAATTACAGTCACAGAAAATGCTGAAAGAAGGCCTTGTCCTACGCCACTGAAAATGTGGGAAGCAGGCCAATTCCTGGGCCATTTCCGCATTCCTACCTGAGATGATAGAAAAGCTCATGGCCTGGCCTCCCTCCACCCAGCAGTGAAGAGAAACAAACCCAAATCACAGAGGATGACAAGAAAGAGGACCTCCTGGAGGGCAGCCCACTGATCCTGGGAGGGATGCCTTTGTGGATTTTTTTCCATTTTCCATTCTATTGCATTATTTATAATGTTCTATTCAATGTTACTTTTATTCAATTCAGTTAGTATTTAATAGTGGCTAATTTCTTGAATAGGTTTGTGAAAATGGATGATTTAATTTCATTATATGTAGTGAAAGTTATGCACAATACAGACACTTCGAATAGAACTGTATATATAAAATAAGGAGGCTCGATATTCAGCAAGCCAACGCATCTTTCATGACTAACTTTTAAAAACTCCAACACATAAATCCATGAGCATCCCTCTGTGGTGTGTGTTGCTGCCCTCCCTACCTTAGAAGCCATTGTGTTCACCTGTGCTTGCTACTGCAGAGGACAGAAAGAATTTTTCTTTAGAGTCTATTTTTCCATCAAGGAATTCCTGAACCTTCCTGCCTTCAGGCAGATCCAGGAGAGTGCAGCATGTGAAGGAACCCAGCACTACCTGCCTTACACCCCTTAACCCCACCACATCCATGCTGCATCCCTGCAGGCACGGGAAGGCAGAGCAGCCAGGATGCATCAAAGACTCTGCCACTGTAGGCCCAGGGGCCTCAGTATGGGGTCCTGGTCTCCACTAGGATTCAGGTGCTACCCTGCATTCATTTGCCTTATTGGGCTGGGCACACACTCTGCCCCTTAGCGGAGGAAGGCCACTCACACAGTGACCCTTCCAGCCTGCAAATTTCGCTTCTCTCCTTTCTGACTGAGGCTGTGGCATTGTAACAAAACACAGCATTGTCATTACATTTCTTTTTCTTCTCCATTTTTCCCCTGGTTTTTCTGTTTATTTGAGCATATATTTAGAAGTGCATTTTGCCAAAAAAAATTTTCTTGTCTTTTCACTCCTCACTTGACAAAAGATTTTACAGATTTCTACTGTAGTTCAAACCCGATGTGCTTGAATGCTGAGAATCCACTCTCCAGCTTGGTAGAATGAGGGAAGCAGAGCAGAAACTGAACTTGGGGACATTTCTGTGCCTTCCAGCATTTTGTACGGCAAACCCTGACTAATGACTGTTTACCCCCAAAATATGGGTTTCAGTGCCAACTGGATCTATCAATGACAAATGAGTTTTGTGCATTTACTTCAAACAATCTCATTTCCTCTCAGCTGGCTAAGCACGTTGTGTAATTTTTATTATGCCTAAACTTGAAAAATCATTTCCAGTAAACAAGAGGCTACCACCCATCCTGAAATCATGATTGGATTTTATGTAAACACAGTCTGATACATATCCTGGCAGCCATGAGCTGAGAGAGGCAGGGATGGCTTATGCAGATAGAAACACCTCCAAATTGTCAACCAGCAGCAGCATCAAGCAAGGAGCAGAGATGCTGAGCCTTCATAGTTGCATGATGGAATCATCCAGTGGGTTTTGCCCTGGGTTTACTGAGGTGGTAGATCTAGGTTGCTGCTGGGATTTTCCTTCCTGTAGTGAAGTGCCAAAAGGAAGTCATGTAGATTTAGCATTTATTTGGAGTTTTTCTTTTGCAGTTGTGAAACATGCATACATGGGATTTCATACCTCTGCCATAGCAGACCCACAAATGAGCATTATTTTTATGACTTGTAAAGGGTCAGTTTATTTACACACAATGCAGAATGCTGTTCTCAGCCTTGTTTTACTCAGACTTGTGAATTTTCAATCTTTCTTCAAAAGAAGCTAAGCAATTTAGTCTGAGAAAACTTCAGTTTTTTTGCTTTCTGTGTGAAGTCCTTGCTTGCAGACCTGAAGCAGGAAGTGAGGAGGACCTGCTGGATGTTCAGCTCCAGAGGGACACTCTTTGCTCAGCTGTGTCAGGCAGGGCTGACCCTCACCTGACTGGACTCTGGCATCCAAATGCCCTTGCCCAGCGCTGGCCCTGGTTTTGGGAAGCACTCATTTACAGTATAGACTCCCAGGGCACTGGCTGAACCTTGGAAACCTTGCTGTGCCATGAGCTTTTCACACCTAGACCTGCACCTCTATGACCCAGGGCACAGCTCTCTCCAAAAGCCATGCACAGCATCCTTCAAACAGCTCTTAGGTGCATGCTGTACATGGAGGATAAGGGAAGGAACCAATTCCTTCCTGCTTCAAACAATACTGTGAATCAAACTCTTGAAAAGAAATCTTGAAAATTTTTGCAACATTCTATGTTGGAGAAATCTCTCTTCTTAGTCCTATGAGGTCTAGGGATGGCTCTATATAGCTGTGATTGGAGATGTGAGACAGGATTCTGCTCTGTCCCCCATGTTCTCTTCAGTGCTGTTCAGCTCCTGCCTTAAAATATACCATTGGATGGGGACAAAGCACATCTCAGTGATTTATGCCTGTGTGAATCAACTTTGGGAGGGTGTTTTCTGCACCTATTGGCTACAGGTAGTGATTTCCTTTCGAATTACAAGACTTTCTCACTTCTCTCACAAAATGGACAAGTGAGACCTCTTTTACTCGGGTAATTCAAACCCCGGGAAGGTGAAGTACTTTCATCACCAATCACAGCACTAAACAATGAACCAATCACAGATGCTAGGTTTAGCTGCCTCTGTGACTTCATGAGGCTTTGGAGGGAACACCCAGATACAAACCATAACACCTTCTAAAGTAAGTCCTCTGAAGATGCCTGTGCTCTGGACTAGCAGATAATAACTTGCCTTATTCCAGGTTTTTATCTTATTTATTTTATTTTTTAATTTATTTTTTGAGACTTTCACTGTATAGTTCAGATGGCCTTCAGTTCACTATGTAAACTTGGTGTAAACCTTGGTCAAAACCAATTCACTATGTAAACCTAGAACTTGTGATGATCCTCCTGTCTCCCCCTAAGTGCTGGGATTAAAGGCATGTACCATCACATCCAGCTATTGTTTGTTAAGTTTTATTTATTGATTTACTTGAGACTACTCAATTTATTTATCCTTGTTATTCTCCATTATACAGTAATCCTAATACATGTGATGAAATTCAAGACCAACCTCAACAACTTAGCAACTTAGCAAGGCCCTGTCTGGAAATAAATTATGATAAAGCTATCAAGGCACTGGATTCAATCCCCAGCACTGCCAAAAATAAATAAATCTATAAATAAATAAAACTTCTTATAAATAAATCTATAAATAAACAAAACTGCTTAGAAAGAAAATTATAAATAAATAAAATTGCTTGTAAGTAAATCTATCAGTGAACAAAATCTATGATGGTAGCTCAGATGAAAAGTGTTTTAGAAGCAATTTTATTTCATTATAATTGACATACAATGAAATTTCAGGTTTAAAGTACAAAATTAGATGAATCTTGACATAGGCCAGGGATATAGGTCAGTGGCAAAGTACTCCCTTGCAAGCACAGGTTCCGGAATTTGGTTCCTAAATAACAAAAACAAAACAAAACTAAAATTGAAAAACAAACAAAGATCCCCTAGGAATCTTGACATACATGAGCCCCTTGAAAACCGTCACCCAATGGTGATGTGTACGTCATGTTCAAATTTTTCTTATGACTCTTTTCAAATGCTTCTTTCTATCCCAAGCAATGCATCTGCTTTTTGTCTATGAGAATTACTTTGTATTTTCTAGAGGTGACATGTCTGTAACCACCCAGTATACACAGTGCTTTTGTTTTTGTTTTGGTGGGGAGCTGGTAGAATTTTTTCAATCCTCATAACCATGTGAGGTTTCCCGTTTGCTGCTCCCTGTCAGTGGCTGAGCCATCACATCCCACTGTATGGATGAACCACAGATCCTCATGTGTCCATCAGCTGAGGCCCTGTGTGTGTTTCCAGTTTTGATCTTAAAAATAAAGTTGCTGCAGTCATTCTTGTGTTTGTATAGCTGTAGCATTCATTTCCCCGGGGAAGGTACTTAGTGTGAAGTGAATATTTTGTGCCTTGAATGTTAACTGTCTTTCAGAGTAGTTGTTCAAAGCAAAATTAAGATTTCTGGTTCTTCCTGTGAGTATTTTTAAGCACTGTTCTTATGTTTTTCGGTCTTTTTGAGCTAATTTCATACAATTTACCTAAGGAAAGGTTATTTCTATTACATAAAATTCAGGATTTTTTGACTTTGGATAGAATTTTAAAGGTGCAAAAAACCCCAAAATATTGTATATATGCACATATGTAAATCACCTATAATCTTAACATCACAAAACTTCTGCCATGTGATGATTAATCTTCATTGTCAACTTGATGGGCTTGAGAGATGTCCAGGGATTAGTAAAGTGTACTTCTGGGCTCCTCTGTATGAGTCATGGAGAAGTGACCCTAGGTACTCCATCTGGTCTCTGGCCCCTTTCTCCTTGGCACTGTCCCGCCACTCTGCTTCCTGGCCACCATGGACTGAGCAGCTTTGCTCCATCACCCTCCTGCTGTGATGTCCCTGCATTGGAACCAGGCAGGAATGAATCGCCTGAAACATAAGGCTTTTCCTCTTCTCAGTTGTGAGTCTTGGATTCTGTGTCCTACTAATGGGAAAGCTTGACCAAGACAATTGTTTTTATGTTTACATATGTGCTTCAAACTACACAGCTTTTATAGAATTTACCAAATTTTACCATTCCTTTCAGGTTGGACGTGGGAATTGTTTTCAATTTTTTTACCCATTTAAATGAGCTGTGTAGAAACATACTGTTAAATGTATTCTTCATGATTTAGAACTTTTGTGACTAATAAATTATTGTCAAAAGTAAATATTTACTTATTTTTATGCTTCCATTTGTATAAATATCCAGAACAGGCAAATCCTTAGAAAGCACAATAGTGGTTCATGGCTGAGCGTGGGGAATGGAGAATGACAGTTTAACGAACCTAGGTTATCACTGGGGATGGTGAAGGTGTTCTTTACAAGGCATAGTGAGGGTCTCACAGCCCTTAGTGCGTGAAATGCCACTGATCTGTGTGCTCCAGGATAGATGTGAATTTTAGATTGAATTTTGCCTTAATAAAGGAAGAAGAGCAGATGAGGAGTCTCCCTACCCCCACCACAGACCTGTACAATGGGAGCTTATTGAGGACAGCACTGGTCATGGAGACCTTTCCCAAATGCTTCTTCTACTCCTTCTGCTTGGAATGAAGCAATCAGAGACATGTTACTGAGTGTAGGTGAAGAATCAAATGTGCATGATCAGGAGACAAGAAGTTTTAACTGTAGGTTCTGTCCTTTGTGTGATATATGGGATGTGTGTTATGATCAGGACCCGGGAGTGTATTACTCCTCAAAAAGTGAACAAAGTGTCAAAAAATTGTCCCTGAATCCACTCATCTCTTCTGTCCAATTTATTGTCTCCTATCTACTGTATAAAATATGTTAAAATATGCACAACACAAAATCCACTAATTTTGTCAATGACCAGTTCAGTGAGTTAAGAACATTTACCTTGTGCAATTATAAGCACCATTCTGCTTCAAAACTCTATTTCCGAACTGAAACTGAGAACCCTCCCAACAATAGCATCTTTACCCTTCCTTGAACTCCTGGAAACACCATTCTACTGTCTGTCTCCAAGAATTGGACTTTTCTGGGCCATCACATATTTGGAATACTTAACATTTTCCTTTTCTCTCCATTTTATTTCACTTAGCATAATGTTGCAGGATATATACATACCACCTTTTGTTCATCCACCCTTTGGGGGGTGTTTCCATGTTTTGGCTCTTAGAAATAATGGGAATGCAAGTATCTGTTTGAGCTCCTGATTTATGTTAAGCTGTATAAGTATATTTAGAATTGTTGAATCATAGGATAATTCTATAGAATTTGGAGAGGACAGCTATGTTGTTCCCTACAGCAGCCAGTCCATTTTACAACCCCACCAACAGCACACGAAGTTTGGGTTTCTCACTTAGATCCTCTGGATCAGGGAGCAGTCACAGAATCTAATCAAGCTGCTGGCACTGATCCTTGGTCTGGGGAGCCTCAGACTACACTCCACCTGACTGATTTGTGTGGCACATGGGGCAGTAGGAACAAAGAGGGGCTGGACCCACACCCAAGTTAGGGTCAGTTCTGCAGTGATGTGAACTCTTTAAGGATTGTCCCCTTCTGCACCATGGAAACCAGTAGCCTGGTGATGCACACCTTGCAGCTCCCCACTCCCCAGTGAAGCCCAGGTGCCCACAAAGCTAGCTTTTGCAGTGTTAGTGTGGATGCTCCACTTTCTGTTTTTTAGCAGAAAGAGCTAGATGAATCAGCTGTTGCCTCTACAAGGGCAGCAGAGCTCTGATTGGCTGTGTTCCAAAATTAGTTGCTGACTCTCACATTACCCAGGGAACTGATGTTCAGGCTGGGGTCCGCCTTGGGTGAGCTGGAGGAACTAGACCCTGGTTGAATGCCCTGTCCATGTCTGGGACCAGACACCAGAGGCCAGACAGGAGAGCGGGGGATAGAATCCCCACTGCAAAGACCTCCTGGATCAGTTATGAGAAAACTTTTGGAGACCAAGGACCCAAACTGTAACCCAAAACCCACTTATTTATTGCACTGCCAACACTGCAACTAGATCTGAATACTGAACTGAAGTTTTAGTTTAGAAAAAAACTACTCATCCATTGACGTATTTTGTCTTGAGAGAAAAACACAATCATAAAGCTTTCAATGATACAATCTTTTATTGAAAAGTGAAGGTTTGCATTTGTTATGCTTTCACACAATTAATATTATCTCTGCAGGTGCATGCACACTGATAATTTGTCAAAGTTTGGCTCATACTGCATTCATTTCAGAGCAACACATGCAACACTCAGGTCATCATTTGGTCTCCTTCATGTATCAGATTTAATATAATTGAAAGCTGAAAACAGCAGCCCACAAGCATAAGCTGATCCAGAGTAACAAAAGCACTCCCAAGTGCTTTCATTGACTTAATGTTTTTTTGTCTTTTCGATACACAGTCTCACTATACAGTTCAAAATGGCAATCAGTCTGTGAGTAGAAGAGATCAGGCAGGAGAAGAAACAAATGAAGGTGAGAAACACAGAGCCATGAGAAGAAAGACATCTACAACTACATGAAGCAGGTCATACTATAATGGCTTTGTGAATCAATCAATATGTAAAACTCGCAAATATAAAGATAAATGAAAAAGTCAGACCCTCAAAAAACACAAACTGTAAGAGCACGTACATGGATATAAATGCACATGCATATGTATAACTGATAAAAACAGGACAAATTAATCTCTGGATAGGATTTATCTTGGGGGAGGAGAGGAGAAGCAGCCAGAAAAGAGCATAAAAGGTGAATGTTCATTTCATTTATGAAAATTCATTGAATTCAACGTTTTCCTTTATTATTCCTTGTTACCAAAGCTTCACTTTCCCTGCTGCCTTCCTATAAAACTTGTCAAAGTTGACTCGCTGCTCCCACGCCACCTCCTGGCCATTCTGTGAACTACAATGCTGGACTAGAGAGGGCTCCTGTTGCAGCTGGGCTGAGTGAGAGGGGTGCTGGTTAATACTTTTTTCAGAAGACAAAACCAGCCAACCAACCAAGCCTTGTCACTGTGCAAACACCACTTTAGGGACCTTCTGCACACAGAATCTGTCAGACCCAACCTGCATGCGCACATCAATGGAGTGGGACAAAGTCATCAACCTAGTCACCTCCCTCTCCTACATACCCCAGATCTCACCTATGATAGTAGTTTAGAGTCATCAATATGATAAGATGTCTTTCTCACATCCTATATCTTATAAAACCCTATAACCTTGGGAAGCGAAATGTATTTAATATAATGTGAGGTTAGCAATAATTAATATCAATGCCATATAAAAACTTTGCATGAATTTACTTAGATTTGACACTTAAGGCAAAATTTAGATTTTTTAACGGCCATCTTTAGAAATCAAATAAATTTAGGATACAGTGTTAATGACCATATATGTGTATATATATACCTATTAAACAATACAATTGTATCTTATTTATACAATAACAAAATACTTATTTAATAGATTACAGTAGATGTAGATCAAGATTTAAGTACCATGACCAATTTTAAAGAGATGTCAAAATATTTTATCGCTTTGTTCAATCTTTAGATGTACACTGTGTAACAGAGAGCACTTATTATTTTAGTATGCTCTAAACATATGCAGTCTTAACTCTGTACCTGAGATTCTCCTGATTTCAAAAAAAGTTGTCCTGGGGTGGAGACAGAACAACCAACCACCAAAGCAGTAGGCAGCTGCTCCCAAGGCTTTTCTTGATTTAGTTCATTCAGGAAGTTGCCATAGTCTTTTGTGCCACCACTTTGGGCCCTGTTTGTGTTGTCAAGAAGTTTCTCACAATATGGGAACCATCCTGAGAAGAGGCAGATTCCACTGTGAGGGGTTCAATAGTGGAGGACAGAGAACTCTACATGCACCTAGGAAAATTAGGGATGCATAGCTACAGAGCAGGACGAGGTCAGAGGGCTGACAACACTAAGAGTGAGGAGCAGATGGAAGGGAGCTGCTTCCTGACCAAGCCTAACAGGATGCTTGCAAAAGGCAGGCCAGGCTGGACAGGTGTGAGCTGCATGATGGTGGAGGGTGAGGAGAAAGTTGGATGTTAAGGGTGATCAGACATCAGGAATGGAGGCTTGTGGCCAACTGCCTTAGCAGGACACTTGCTAAAATTGGACAATGCAGATATGAACACAGAAGCCAAAAACGAACTCACAGTGAGGAAATGAAATAAATATAGGTAAAAAATTAAAACAACACCTAGTTTCCACTTCATCCTGAAAAGAATGTCTGTGTCAAGAAATCAACCAAAAAGAAGTGCTAGAGAGGCTGTGGGGAAAAAGGAATCCTGTCCACTGCTGGTGGGAGCATAGACTGGTGCATCCACTGTGGAAATCAGTGTGGAGATTCCTCAAAAAACTAGGATTGCTGGTCCCATTTGCCCCAGATGTGGATAACAGATTAACTTAAACTAGATTACATCCTGGTCACCCCAGGGACTTTGTGCTATACTAGGCCATAAGAGTGTTTGTTCTGGAGGAAATCTTACAAATGCATGTGTTCAAGGAAATGAATGCAGAACCTGGAGTCTCAGTGGAATGCTGCTGGCAAAGCACCCCATGATTTGCTAAGATTTGTCCAAAGGACTGGTAAATGTGAAGGCCAGGTAGAGCTAGAAATGGTCCCTGGAAAATCCCAGCTTCAGGATGTATCCAAAGTTACAATATCTCTTTTACCTTTCCAGAAACTCACTTTAAAAAAATCCAGTATCTTAAAGATAAATTAAGGCCTGAAACTGGGCCTTCTTTTTCCTTTTACCTAGAAAATGGGGCATTTCATGTGGCCTGTAACCTGAGACCCTGCTTTCTATAGATTCACAAATTCCACAAATTTCTATCCCCCACAACACAGAAGCCCCCAGCCCTGGACCATAATGTACCTCATTCTCTGAGCACTTGCACTGTCTTCTGACTATTTGCCTCTTTGAGTCTGGTTACCAAATTTACCTGAGCCTCTCACAGAGATACATAGCAATTTTCCTCCATGACAAGACAGGAACCTCTACACTAGGCCCGGGATGAGTAGAGGTCCCCATCTCCTCTTTGGGCAGACTCCTGCGACCCTGTCAGGGGACCAAAGGATCCTGACTAGGGTTTGGGCAAGGAGAGAATAGTTGTCAGAAACAATTGCAAATGACACATGTCATTTGTGGGTAGTGTCATTTGTGTCTAGGGGGTAGTAATCCACTAGAAGCCTTAAGAATCAGTTCTGTGAAAGAAAACAAGATGAAATCACGAAAGCTAAGACTTTGTGAAATATGTCAGGAAATGGCTGCTGGAGAGTACACAAACCTGCTGAAGGTGAAACTGCAGAATGTTCCTAGACTTAGAGAACAACTGAAGCTTTCAACTCCTCCTCCAACACCTCTCACCCAGGAAGCTCCTTGTTAACTAATTGTCAGATGCATGTGTGACTCAGGTGTCTGCCTTTAGGGAGCTGTCTCTGAAAATAACTCTGGGAATCCCTTACAGCAGACTTCACTGCATCTACCTTATGGGGCTGCCTTGAGGGAGTGCACCGGAATTACAACACTGTTTCCCATGTACTATTTCTTTTGACATCTTTTTGTTTTGTTGTTAATGCTGAATAATTAGTACATTTCTATTTCCTTTGCTGTAAGAAGGGCAGAGTCCACCTGAGGGGAAGGAAGTGCAGGCGATGTGACTCAGACACCACAGTTGGCCCCTGAGGAACGCACACATGAGAAATGCTTTTCATTTGTATGTTTGGATTGTAATTGTCACCAAGAGATCCTTGTGGTAGAAGTGTGGTCATCAGACTGTGCCACCACTGCATGGCCAGCATGCAAGAATGTAAACATAACAACATACACAAAGGCTGGGCAATAAAGACGCAGTTGTTCTCTCTGCTTGCTGTTTGCTGCTGCTGTGCTGAGGTCTGCCTCCCTGCTGTCTCTGGGGACCTCACAAGCAATTCACCCTTTGCCTCCTCCACTTTGATAGATACAAAGACAAGGGAGTAAAGTTCCCACCAGCAAGGAAGGGGTTCTGAGTAGCATACCCATGAAGGAGCCTTTGTCTAGAAGTTTTAATGTGTTTAGAAAAGAGTTGCCCTACTGAAGAATAACTAGTTTTCAGGGTTCAATGGGGAACCACTTCAACTGCTTCACAGTTCAGTATGTCTAAAGAAAACTGAGGACATTATCATGCTTGTCTGCATAGGCACACAGTGGGGTACAATTATGTAACCATGACTTAGCACAGGTGAACTCCCATGGGCTGGTAACAGCACTACACAAGAATGTAAGTATAAGATAACAAACTGTATAAGAATTATACAACAAAAAAACTGGTCCTCGGCTCTTCTCCATTTTGCCTACCACTTTTGCTGATGTCTTGAACATGTACATTCTCTAATCTTGCTACCTCACCCAAGAAAATCTCCTTGAGTCCCCAAAACAAGCCAAGAATTGCTCACACAGTGCCCATACACAGCTGATGTACCCTTCAGCCAATGGCCTGCCTGGCCATGTTCTGGAAAGATCCTGAACAGCTGCAGCACAGTCATCACATGTTTTTGTAAGGTCCCTGGAGGGTCACAGGTCAGCAGGCTCCATTTTGGACATCCTGACTCCATTTTGGGGCTGCTGTCCTTAATGCCTGGTAGAATCCTAATCGTATTTCACTGATTCCTGTTACAATGCTTTAAACCTAAAATAATTACCCTGGAACCATGTATACAATAAATTGTTAACAGGAAAAGGGTGGCTAAAAATGTACCAAGTATAGTTACCTCTCTACATACAAAAAGAGCAAATACTTCTAATTTTTCCTCCTTGTTTATTGGACATTTGTAAATATTATCATAATTATCAAAACAATGATGGAGGGGCAAAGAGAAAAATAAAAATTAGAAGATGGGGAAAGGATTCCATGATGAAATGTTCAAAGCTCCCTTGCAAGGTGACCTGATTTAGGCCTCTGCTGACTCCCACTGCAGGACAAGCCATTGTCCTCCTGTTATCCTTAGGGAAACACAAGAGCCTTGTTCTTCATCCTTGATGGCCAGAGATGCAAGGCTGAAGAACAGATGCAAAACAGTTTCCTCTGGCCACCTCTGACTCATGAACACCATGGAAATGCTATTTCTCTTCTCCAGTCTCAGCTGCTAAAATAGGTGATCACTTTTAAGTGAGAAAACTAAGTGTGGAAAAGTGACAGGATCTGTTCAAGGTCTTTTCCACAATAGTAAAGTCAGCATGTAAACCCTATTCCTGGAGTGAGACAGCTAACTGCCCGCCATCTGAAGTCAGGGAATGACTCTGGTACAGTACATTGCTTGGGGAAAAAAAAAAAATTTTGTCAAAGATAGCAAGATACTTAGCCTTGGGCCTCTTGATTCATGTTCCACATGCAAGAGTCTGAGCCTTGAATATGGCCAGTGATGATTTCTCAGCAATCTAGGCACTCCTATTTCCTACAAATCCCCAAAGGGGCAAGGGTTACAAGTGATTAAGCAAATTGTGCATTAGCATATAACTGCCCACATGCTTTAAAATTTGTTCCATCTCCTTTGTGTTTTAAAAAATATAATTATTGACACATACTAGTTACACAGAGTAAGGAGATTCATTATGATGTTTTCATATATGCATATTCTGTGCATTGATCAAGTTCGTCAACCCTTCTCCTACCTTCTCCCTCTTTCCTAACTGCCCTCTTGGGCCTGTGTAGCCCCTATTCTACTTTTTTTCTATTTTCCACGTGCAAGGGAAAACATGCAATATTTGTCTATCTGAATTATTTTGTTTAACATGACATCCTCGACTTCCCTGAATTTTTCTGCATATGACTAGATTTCATTCTTCTTTATGGTTGAACACGATGTGTGTGTGTGTGTGTGTGTGTGTGTGTGTGTGTGTGAGTGTGTGTGTGTGTGCATGTGTGCACAAGTGCATGCCATGTTTGCTTTGCCCATTCTCCTGCAGACAGATAAGTAGACTGATTGCTTGCCTAGTTATTGTGAATAGTGCCTCGCTTGCTCCTTTCTTGCTCATTAGCCATTTTTGTATAACAAAGCATTCCCAAACTCAGTGCCTTATTGCAAATTTTTTTCTGGTTTGACTAGGCTCAGTTGGGTAATTCTTGATTACAGTTACTGTCATATAACTTCAGTCAGCTTGTGGCTAAAACTGCAGTTCCCTGGTGAGTCATTTAGGCTGGACATCCACCATAGTACATTCCCATGGCCTAAAGTCCAGCAATAAGAAAGGGAGGACTGCAATGTATCTTAAGGGTAGAGCACTTGCCTGGCATGCAGGAGGTCCTGACTTCCATGCCCAGCATGAGATTGTATAACAGCTTACAATTGATTTTTAAGACCATAGGGAGAATCAAAACTGGATAGAGGAGCATTATTTGCTATAATAAAGCAAAAGAAATGACAGCAGAGAGGAAAACTGATGAGACTTCATTTCATTGCAGAGCCTTGGAAGTAGTGAAATTCTGTGTGATATAAATCTATAATTGTGTGCTATTGCTTGTTTTCTATCAACAAGAGTGCACCATTCTTGTGTCAGGCATTGAGTTTGGTACTGAGAAACACTGATTACCAGTTGTCTTAGTTACTTTTCACTGGTTGTTGAGACAAAATACCTGACGTCCAACATGAAAGATGGAACAGTTTATTTCTTACAGGTTGGAGGTTTCAGTCCATACTCAGTTGGCTCCAAGGCAAAATGACATGGTTAAGGAGCAGCAGTTTATGCTTCCTGCAAACAGCAAGCATGAACAGCAAAAGTGAAAAACACAATTTTTCCCTCAGGTACACTGTACGCTGGCTCCACCCCTGGGCATTAGAGCACACAATACCACCAATCTGAGCACTAGACAATGAAGCAATCAGAACTACTGGATTTGGCCACATCCATGATTACATGACACTTGGGAGGGGCACTGAGATAAACCATGACATGAGTAGAGGCAAAGAGCCTGCACTCTTACTCTCACCATGAAACTTACAGTCTACTGAGGTAGAGGGGATATTTATCAAGTCCCTATCCAAATATAGGCTGAGCATTCCTAATCTGAAATCTGAAGTCTGAAATGCTTTAAAGTCCAAACCTTTTGAATACTGATGTAGTGCCAAAAGTGGGAAATGCCTCAACAAGAAATCTTTTTCAAATACAAAATGTTTTTTAATTAAGATTATTGGCATATTTTAGGTATTAACATGTTAATGTTAACATGATAATGACCATGTTAATCATGGGAAATTTGTACCATACATGATATGAATCTTTTTTCACCATTCCCCTAACTTTCCTTCAAGTCCTTATTTATGAAAGCTTTGTTTCCTTCTTTTCTCATCATTTTTTTCTTTTCCCTTCCTTCCTTTCTCACTCCTCCATCCCTAATTCCCCATCTCATTAGATAATGTTCACAATATCTATTTTATTTGGGTTCTTATCTATATTTTCAGAGTCCCACACCACAGAAACAACACACTACACATGTCAAACACAAAATTATTAAAAATATTGTATAAAATTAACTTCAGGCTATCAGTATGAAGTATATATGAACTATAAATACATTTCATGTTTAGACTTGGGTCTCATCCTCAAGACAACTTATGATGTCTATGCAATTTCTCCAATAAACAAAAAATTCAGAAATTCCAAACACTTCTGGTCCCAATCATTTTGTATAAGGGCCATTGAATATGTAGATGTTTAATTAACAACCTCAAGGAAGAAGTACAAGGGCTGATTAAAATATACAGTTAATATTCAAACTTCTTAAATTTACTAAAATAAGACATATATGTCCATTAATCTTCCTTAAAAAACACCTCCTTAAAAATAAATTAAATAAAATGCACCTTATTGCTTCAAACACACTTCTTCATTTGTTCTTGCAATTTCAAAAGCAGTTTTGGAAGTCCTCTTTTGTGAGTGTCCTAACAAATTGAGATAAAATATAGTGAGTGCTGCTGCTGAGTGCCATCCAATAGAAAGGAAGGCTCATAAATACCTTATGGTGTGTAGTAGTCAGGGGTTGTACACAGAGAACAACTAGGATTAGGACATGGAGTTTATATTTTTATAATGGTCATGGGAACTTAACACAGGAAAATGCAGGAAATCTATCCACAACACCAAAGATATAGATTATTTAGTCAAGAGCCTAAACCCCACAGCACACATCCCACATGAGTCCAGATAAAAACTCAGAGCTCAGGACAATGCCACCCATGAGTCCAACTGGAGGCCCAGAGTCCACAAGAAGGACTCACGCTAGTCTCTTTTACAGATCCATGCCAGGAAGACCCAAGGGTCAGCGTTGGAAGCCAGAAAGTCTATGCCAGCAGGACAAAGGAGCTGTGCTAGTGGGATCAGGATCCTATGCTGGAGCCAAGAAGTCACACTCACAACAAAGACCAGAGCTATCCTGAAAGGCAACACCAGCCATCCTCAGCAACATGGAGGCCCCGAGCTCCTAAGATGACAAGCACAGTCCTGTAAGTGCCAGGAAGTAGCATGACAAGTTCATCCTAGAGATCAAGCAGCACATGTCTTCCTCTCCAGAACCAGGAAGCAATGCTCAATGTGAAGACCTAAGACTCGCCAGGAGAACCAACCAGCTCAGACAGCAGCTTCTAAGAGAACCCACAATGCCTCCTTAATGCCTCAACACTCAACACCTCCCTTCTTCTCCACCTATTTATCCTGGTAACTTTCCTCAGGTGGAGCATCTTTGCTCAATGCCATGCTGGTGTAATTCAGCTGATGTTAAGTTGACCACCGGTTCTTAATCCATAACATGGTGCATCCTCATCTACCTGTTTCACCAGATCTGGACCCTTGTGACTTCTGATTCTTCCACAAAATCAAAATGACCATGAAAGGTAAATAGTTTGAACTGATTCAA
The DNA here is from genome assembly GCF_034190915.1 of Cavia porcellus. NCBI lineage: Eukaryota > Metazoa > Chordata > Mammalia > Rodentia > Caviidae > Cavia > Cavia porcellus. The sequence goes on along the minus strand of NW_026947533.1, from coordinate 18,149 downwards.
GACATTGAAGCAGCCACAACAGCAAAACTAAAGATCCTTATAAGAGAACTTCCAGAATTGATTCAGAAGAAAATGGCAAGAATGATGGAATCAGTGTATTCAAAGGAAGGAGGAACTCGGTGTAGTGCATATCCGCAGTGCATACCTCCCATCTCAGCACTTGGGAGGCTGAGGCAACTCAGAAAATCTGAGTTTGAGACTAGCTTGGGCAACAAAGTGAGTTCAAGGCCAGCCTGAACTCCATTGAAAAACCCTGTCTCAAAAAAAAAAAAAAAAAAAAAAAAACAAACAAAGAACATCTATCTGACTAGTTTAGCACAGTTTTGAATTTGTGTGTAGATTACTGACTCACTGAAGATGGAAGACCTTCCCTGTGTGTGATGGGCAACCAATAGGCCTTCACCCTGGATGCAGTAAAAGGGAAAGGAGAAAGTCTGGCTTCTGCCTCTTCAAAACAGTTCGAGTCCTTACCATCACCTTAGGTGTCATTTCCAGACTCCTAGCACAGATTTTTCTGCTTCCTGCCAGAGACTCTCCAGGGACTCTGCAGTATGCTCCAGGCCTCAGAATTCTGTTTGGAATTTTTGCATCTCCAAGGAGCAAATAGCCCTTTTGTACTCTTCTCTACCTGACTCTGCAATGGCCTTCCTAAGCATCCTTTGTAAATCCTTTATAACACACACACACACACACACACACACACACACACACACACACACACAGAAATTAAATCTGATCCTACAGTGAACCCTGACATAAACTGCCTCTACCTCCCATGAACAGTTCATGCATTACTCAGGTGAAAAATCCAAAGCGGAACTGCAACAGTACTGTGCTAGGTATGGGTTAGTTAATGGAAGTGTTGGTGCCAGGCCCACTGGCTTAAAATTCTATACACTGCTTTGTCATTGGAAAAGGTATTTAATGTTGGTGTCTTGGCTCACACAGCTATGAAAATGAAGATAATTCCTAACTCACAGGATTAACATATGTGAAGCGCCGCAGAGAGGCCCTGGCCTGACTCCAGTAAGTGCAACATACTTTGAAGTTATGAAGACATCAGACCATGGATACCGAAAGCATTCGTTTCTCTGTAATAAAAGAGGGAAACAACGCAAATAACAATGGTAACAGAGAACTTGGTATATGCTAGGAACCATGGGAAGAGCTCTGCAGGTTTCATTGGATCTTCACAGCAGTGCCAAGAGATGAGTACTGCCATTCATCACGGTTTGTTTTTTTTAATGGAAAAAACCTCACAATATTTCAAAGTGAAATAATAGGAGAATAACAATAGTGGAAATTGAGGCTCCCAGAAGAGAAGGAGTGTGCCTAAGGTTTCAGGCCTGGGAAGATTTGCGTCCAGACATCTATAAATTCCAAGTCTCAGACTCAGTCCACTCCTCTGCTTCCTCTCATAGCTGGTCTGGGGCTCAGATCTCCCAGAAGCCTCATCAGAGACCTCCACCTGCAGCCACACCCAGCTTCAGTGGGACCTTAACCGCCCACTGCCACGCCCACTGCCTCATTCTTGCCTCACAGGAGGGCTCTGCATCTACTGGGTCCCAGTTTGTGGCCCCGCTCCTTACCCCGCCCCTCACATCAACTGGGCTCAATGGAAGATTACATTCCACCTGGCTCAACTAGGGCGGCCGCGCCCAGGGACGGCCCTGACAATGGGCCTCCACATCCCAGCTTAGTTCTGCCCTGCCCGGGCTCAATTCTCAATGGTTGCCGGTCTTTTGCGTGGAGTCGCCATTTTGGCGCTAGCGACGCTGTCTGGAGACCTGAGCACTCTTCCCATGGTGGCCTAGGCTGCGGACCCAGGGCTGGGGAATGGGGCAGGTAAGCAGGCAAGAGCCTGTGGCTAGTGATGGCGCGGCCCGGGGGCCCCTACGTTACCATCGTAAGTGCCCCTGGCGGGGAGTCCAGGCAGAGTGCCCAGGGTCGGGGTCATGGGGAGGCAGCCGGTGTGGCGCTGGGGCGACTTGGCCTCGGTCCGCAGGGCCCCTCTCCCTTCCTCCCTCCTCTCTGTCGGAGGTCTGCATGGCCAGTCCTCAGTAGTGGCCAGGGATCCCTGGCCGCCGGTGGGCGCTGCTGGGAGCCCAGCCCTGGTGTGGGACCTGAGGTGGGGCAGCTCTGGGTCTCACATGGCCTCTGATGTCAGTGAGCCTTGCCCTGCTGAGCTGGACATTTACCTCCAAAACGAGGATTTCATTCCACTCAGGAGCTCCTCCCTGCAGCAACTGAGAGAGGACCCTAGATGTTATAGTAAAGGGAGTTATTGTTCTACATGCACATGCTTTGGCTCCAATCCGTTCCATTGATAAGGGATTTCTGCTTCTTTTAATATTGGCGCCACTTGGGTGTTTAGGTTTTGTGAGGAGACTGAATGCAGCATGGGGCTTTGACAAGACAAAGTGTGATCAGTAGTGTTTAAAAATTTAAATCCACAAATAAAAATGATTCACCCATATTGTTGAACCCTGCTGCAGAATACCCATCTTTCCCATATTCCACTGTCTCTAACAATTATTACCCTGTTGTGCTCATATCATTTATATATTTGCATAATGTTGGATATTTATATTATATGCATAGGTAGACTTGTACTTAGTTATCCTGCTATTGACTGTGTACACAAGTCTAGTTCCTTTTAGAAAAACTGTGTTGAGCATATATTTTTTTTTGGTCAGGATAAATTCCAGAAATTGGAAATACTAAATCAAAGTTCTTTATTCTTTCCCTGGCACTTGATATGAATTGGTTATTAAACAAGGCATGTTTACAGTAGACATCTTTCAAAATCTAGGTATTTGCCCAATTATCTGGACAAATTTGGAGTTCAGCAGGGTGTTGAATCATTTTCTCTGCAGGCTGAGAGACAGGCCACACATCCTACTGTTAGATTTTGTTTTTAAGTCATGTACCATGTTCATTCATCCTTTTGTTTTGATTGACTTTATTCTGCTTTATTTCATTTGGTTTTATCCTCTTTTTATAAAACAACTTTTTCTTGCAAGGTATGGTGGTGCATGCCTGTAACCCCAGCAATTGGAAGGGTTAGACATTAAGATCACAGAGAGTTGGAGGCTAGCCTGAAATAAATGGTGAGTTCAAGGTAGATAGTAGATAGCAGTAGATAGCAGTAGATAGCAAGTAGTAGCAGTAGATAGCAAGACCTTGTCTCAGAACAAAACAAACAACCCCTTTTTCCTCTTTTCTTACTCCTGGGTGCTCTGCAGGGTGCTCCTCTGTAACTATCTGAGAAGTGAGTGGACAGAGGGAGTGCATGCTACTTGCGTTTCCACCACCTTCAGTTCATACATGATGCATCACCCCTTTCTGTATGGCTTCCGGGGATTCCCCTTCCCCTATTTTGTGTCTACATGTACAGAGGCCAGAAACTTAGGCACATTCATTGTAATGTGGGTGGTACCTGTTCTGCTCTCCAGGGCGACTGTGTGGCCTGAATAACATGAAGTCACAATATAGCAGTGGTTATTTCTGCAATGGTCATTGCAACATAGTCAGTGGCTCCTACCTTGATGATTAAAGGCAACAATCAACTCCTTCCATGATATCTGTGTGGACTGGGGTCCTCTGGTTTTCCCCCAGAGATTCCTGCTCTGAGTACCATGGAAGCCCATGGAATGACTCTCCAGTGTCCTTCACAATAAACAGGACAGTTTCATCCAAGTGAGGGGTCCTTGGTAGGATGCCAAACTTCCCCAGGAGGAAGGAAAAACAGCATGGCCGCCAGGGTCCCAGCTCTGAGGAGAAAGAACTGGTTTAGACCTCACTGTTCACTCTAATTTCCTCTATAAGGGTAGACAAAATACCATTCCTCTTAGGACATTCTGAGGTTGTCCCCTGCACTACAGAGTTCATCCTGGCATCTTCTTGCTAGGGACATCATCAGTGGTATTAGATGATCTTTTTAAAACTTGTGGGCTGTTGTCATGTGTACAAAGTGTACAGAGTTAGAGGTGAAATCCAGTAAGGGCTGGGATGGAGGTGAATACAATGCACAGAGGCCTGTTTCCTGCTATGTGGTGGTGGAAATGACACTCACCTCCTGGACATGGTTCCCATGAGGCATCCTTAAGGGGTGGAAGTACATCCATCCTTATGTTCCCTAAGCATCGCAATTTCTTTTATGCATTGTTGCTGTGGTCTTGAGTCAGGACCTCACACAGACTAAGGAAGCACTATGGATGTAGCTGCACCCCCAAATCTACTGGCATTGTTTCTAGATTCACACATGTGTGAGTCACCACAGCCATGACCTGGGCAACTACTCAATAACTGACAGCTCACCTTCTGATGGCCACATCCTGAGTAAAGCATTTCTTGTTCCTTTAACCATGGATCTCAGTTAGTTTTTATTATTGTTATTAATTAACATTAGCAGTGCTGAATGTGAGCCCAGGGATTCATGCATGGTAAGTAAGTGCTCTACCCCACTGCGAGCTCTCTCCCCAACCCCTCACTCATGCTTCACCACCAGATAAGGCAGACACCATGTGATGTGTCTTCTAAGGTCCACACATAAATAACTGTCATCAATCTCCTGCTGGTTCTCACTTGTATTCTTTCCTACATTCTGGCTTTTTGTTTTGTTTCATTTTGTTTGTTTTTTTTTTTTTCACTCTTGATGTCTGGCTCTAGGATGTCACTGCTATCTCTGCAGTTTCCCTGATGAGAGACTGAGGAGCCTTGAGTGACAAAAAGTTAAACAGGCAGAGGAGACACCAGGCATTTGTACTGAGTCCTGCTTGTAAGCAAGCGACAGAGCCTGAGAGCAGATTCTGCCACTGTGATGTCTCCACTGAGTCTGGAGCTGAGTTCAGTAAGCTGTTATGGTAGCAGCCTCAGCAAAGTCTCCTAGATTCCTGATACACAGTACCTTTGTAATTTGTTTGTTCTTTTTGCTGATATTTGATATTTACATTCCAGGTCTCAGTTATTGGGAACAAAGTTGACATGACTATCTTGTAAAATTATCTGTAATAAGTGGAGAGGATTGGATACCCAGAATCTTAAGCTAGTCAGATGTGTTACTCTTAAATTAACTGCCAAAATGAAATGCAAAATGAATGTACCACTAGCAAGGCAGGAGTCTCCTTCCTGCATTTCTTCACCAACACTTTAGATGTGTTTTGACCTAAAGGATAAAGTCTGCTCTTCAGTGCTGTTCAAACATAATAAGTGGTATCTCCTTGTGGGATGAACATTCACTCACCTGGTAACTGAGAATGATAAGAAACATGTCTGAGTTTATTTTCAGTCTAGTTGTGTTCCTGGCTGAAATATTATGTCCAATTCTCTTGCCTGTGTTTTCCATATTTTGAAATTGATCTCTGTTGTGTTTTCTATTTCTTTTATGGCCTAGAAAGAAGAGTTTCTCGAATACATGACTTCCAAATATTTTATGTCAATGTGTCACTTGCCATTTTATTGTACTTTATTTTATTTTTTGTATCAGGAATTGATCTCAGGACCTCGAACTTGTCAGCCAGTTGCTTGTGCCACTGAGCTGTATCTCTAGCTGTCCTTTTATTCTTATAACAAGTCTTTTCTGGAGCAGTTCATAATTTCAATGAAACCTAATTTATCATTTTTTGTTCTGTTGTGTATGATTTTATAATGTTGCTTGTTGGAATTTTATACCTATCCCTGGAGAAGCCCAATTTTGTCCCATAGAATGTGTATTTGTTATTTACACATTGCTGGGATACAATACTGAATTCCACAACTAAAGGTGGGACGGTCTGTGCTGGCTGTCAGTGGTGTTAGTCCAGGGTCAACTCCAAGGCAGGCCCTACCTAGTAGAAGTGGTAGAGGCAGAAAGCTATTGACTTAATGACACAGAAGCAAGGTCGGAAGTGAGGTGCCAGGAGGGAGGATGATACACATTTTCCCTCCTCAACGCCTGACCTACCTCCCAGAGGAGCCCAACCTTGTGTTAACAACTCCAGCCTGGGAATTCATCAGTGGATAAACCCATGGAGAAGCATAGAACCCCTATGATAAATTTACCCTCTACACACAAGAGCCTTTGATTGAAAATTTACATCTCAATCATAAGCATTACTTTGGGCTTATATTTTGGTTCTGCTCCTTGACCCTTTCTGATTTTTCAGTTAATCCTGATATGGTAAGAGATAAGGGTTAAGAACTTCTTTTTTATGTTGCTCTCCATCGACTATACACACATATGACACGTGTACAGATGCACTTATCATTGAAGTTTCTCTTCTTCCATTTAAATGCTGTGGAATTTTCTGGAAAGTCAATTTTCCACATATGCATAGTTCTGTGGGATCTCTATTCTTGTCCTTTCACTTACAATAACTGTTTCTTTTTAAAAATATTTAAATTTTATTTTGAAGAGAAAAAAACCAAGCAAGATAAACCAGAATAAAGCCAATCAAAACAAACTATAGTAAGTGACACAAGACTTCAAAACAATAGGAAATCAATAGTTGTCTTAATACCTCTTGTCTTCCAAATAGCTGCAGACAAATTCAGACATGGTAAAAATCAAAAGGAACAGAATAGAGCCAATAAAAGCCAAACAAAGAATGCAATAAAACTTCAAAACAAGACAATAGTAAATCCAAAAAGGCTACCATAATATATCTTGTTATCTTTGAAATAGCTGCCCATGACTTCGAATATAAGAAAATCAAACAAAACAAAACAAAACAAAACAAAACAAAACCCAACCCAACAAAACAATGGAAATGATACAGGAATTCAAAACAAGAGAATAGGGTATTTAACAATGGCTACCACTTTCACAAGGAGAGCCCCATAGATGCCACACTGCATACCAGTATCCTCTGAGTAGATGATCTGACCATGGGCCCTACATCTGTAAAGTCAGTGAAACACCAAACACCACAGGCATCCAATCGCATTTCACTTCAATAACTCTCATCACAACCTGAGTTTCTGAAGATGGGCCAGTCGCTTACTGGTGGTGGCGAAGGTGGTGGTGGTGGTAGTGGTGGAGGGGGCTGGCTATTCTTGTTTCCCAGCCCAGGTGACAGAAGGGACTGGGATTTGGCTGTCTACTCATTGGTCGCAAAAACCTGCACAAGGAGAGGTTTGGCCAGTAGACTTGCTTCTTGGTGAATTCTTGTTCTCTTCCCCCAAAGTCCACAAATGGAATTGACTCATGGCAAAACCCTGGTATCTGAATGTCCCCTACCTTACCTCCACTGCTGGCAATGGCCCAGGCATGGCACTTGTTCACAGGGAAGGTTTGCTTCCTGGTGAGTTCTTGTTTTCTTCCCCCATTGTCTGCAAATGGTGCTGACTCATGGTCTGGCTGTCCCCCTGGTGGTGGTGTCCCACACATAGTGCTGGTTCCCAGGGAGGGCTTGCTTCTTGGTGAAATCTTTCATTACTGTTGCTTGGATATAAACATTTTTCTCCAAATCTCTTTTCAGCTGCCCTTAGACACTGGCTACCTCTTTTATGACCTCAGCATTATACAACACATATCTAAGTATGTCTGAAATAAATTTTATAGATCTCTACATGTTGAGTATAACTGGAATTATTTCCTACAAAACAGAGAATATTGAGATAGAAAACCTGCATATTATGCAGCCTACTGAACTCAGATTCATGCTGCTGTATACCAAAAATGATTTTCCACAGAGGGCTGGTGAGTGTGGTGTGTATGTGAGGTAAGAAATCCTCAAACGTCTTTCAGGGAATGTGAGGGAAGAAGAGCAAAGAGAAGGGCCCACCTATGTCCTGCTCTCCAGAAAGCAGTCAAGATGGCAAACCTAGTTTACCCACCCTTTGGAGGTTGAGTGCCAGAAGGTAGTGGTTCGCAAGTTCAGGCACATTAAACAGCTGTTTGATCTAGGGTTTAGGTCAGAATGTGATGCTGTGTCAGCTGAGATGGCATTGTGAATGGGAACCTGTGTGGCAGTCATCTGGACTGAGCATAAGGATGACCCAGACAGGGAGTGCCAGTAGAAACCAGAGTCCAAGCCATACAGATGACTTTGTGTTTGGCCAAAGCTGGCACCATCTGAGATCCGAGAGAGGTGCTGAGCTCTCACATGAGCAGAGAAGGCCCTTCACAGGAATGAATGCCTGGCAGTGGCCAGTAATGCAGGATGAACAGTAATGACACTTACCTGCTGTGCTGCTAATGCAGTCTCTGCATGATTTGTTATCACTGTGGACCTCACCTAGAAAACATGCCTTCATCTTCACAGCCCAGACCAGTGGCATAGTTGTCAGTATGAAGTGAGTGTCCCTCTTGGAGTCTCTGAAAACAGAACCTGACAACAAGGGATAACCCTGAGGGTTTGTAGACAGACTTCCCCTCAGCTCTCGCTGTCAACCATAGGTGGTGTTGGTAGTGCTGGAGTCCCTTGAGACTGGAAAGTGGTCATTCTGACACTCTAAGACATGTGGAAGGCCTTAGAAGTGATAGGTATGCAAATCCCATGAAGGACTTGCAAACACAGCTGGCTCCTACAGAAGCCACACTACATGACCCAGGGAGCACTGCCCCATGTGAGGTTAAGGCCCCATGACCAGGACAGTCCCTGTGAGAGTTCCCTGGTATTGCAAGAGAGGCCTGCTTCTTGACAGAAGGTGCAGGTGGAGCAGCCCCTAGCCCAAGAAGGGGACTCTCAGGACCATCTATCTCTATCTGTAACACATGTATGAGGCCTACGTGGAACATCGGAGCTGGTGAAACAATTGAAGCAAAAGGTGAATGAAACTAGGTGGCTGTTACAGCTATGGGACAATGGGGCTGATAACACAAAGCTGAGTCCACAAGAGGTGTCCCAAAGACTATCCCAGCCAGCACTCCATGTGACAAATTCTACAGAATGTGCAGAGGACAGCCTGTGAACAGATAAGCAGACTTTGATAAACTGGTTGATGGCAGCAGACTTGGAACAGAGATGCTAGGCCATCAAGAGGCTGATTCAGAGAGCACAGCCACACCACAGGGACTGGGGCCTGTTTTGTTCAATGGCTGGGGGTGGGTGACAGGGAACCAAGGAGCATAATGGGATGCAGCCCCACTTTGTATTCAACAGTTAAAGATGGAATGGGGGTACCCCACTGTGGCATAAGTACCACTTGACCTGTGTAACCATGTATCACTGATAAATGATAGAAACGCTTGCAGTGGTAACAAGCTCACCAGAGTGATGTCCACTGATTAGCTAACTATAGCAGCATCATAGGTCAATGAACTGCCTATAAATATGGGCCATGTGCTGCCTATAAATATCTACACAGTGAGCAGGAAAGTGCCCCTGGGGATCCCCATATATCCAGGGCCCTATCAAACCCATCACCACAGACACACTGCCCTATTGGGACACTGTACTATAGGTGCCACCATACTCAACAGGTATCACCATACTCTACAGGTGGCCTGGTTGTTTTATCTGGTGGCTGTGTTGCTACCAGGGTCAAGGGTATTGACCCAGCCCTCCAGGCTGAAACCCTTGGCAACATGAGGCCCAGGCTCTGAACCTCACTTGCCAGGCTTTGATGTTGCTCATGGATAAATTTCTCAAATTCTAAACCACATGACCCTTGCTTTACTAAACACAGCAGAGGAGGTACCTGTGCCCTTTTGCATGCAGAATATGGCATTGATATCCCCTGATCACCAGAGGCAGGAGCAAGAAGCCTTGAAATAATTGGGTGTGAAGTTCTCTGACCTCCAGGTGGCAGAGCAGAACCTGCTCATCCAGTACTAGGAACGGTTGGGATCCACCTAGCTCTGTGTGGCCATAAGCTGTGCTGTGGTGGCATTAGTAGTTTTATGCCTTTACCTTTATTATCTTTGTGTGCACGAGTCCACCCGATGGGTCACTTACAATAAGCACAGTTTTCCAACTTGGAGGGGGTGGGATGTGGGAAAGCACTCCACACTGCTTCAACCCCCAGAGGTTTGGAGGACCAGTAAGGACATGTCCACACCATTTAGTATTAGCACATGATGGTCACAGTTATATAAGCAAGACTTAGCTTAGACAACTGTGCATGTGCTCAAGCTTGTGACAGTGCACAAGAATCTAATGCCTGACAATGGCAAGTATACATGGACTGGATAAAAAGATGCTTGCTTACTGCTGCTGCTAATGTTGGTTCTGTGTTGTTTCTTCTCCATAGTGATCTCACCTGCCAAAATACCCCTTTACTTCCCAAACTCTGAGAAAAATCTCATGCCCCAGACACAGGGAACTTCAATACCCACAGGCCCTGTGCCCTGTCCCCAGGCCCTCATCACATTCTAAGTCCCTGTGCCCTGTGCCCTGTCCCCAGGCCCTCATCACATTCTAAGTCCCTGTGCCCTGTCCCCAGGCCCTCATCACATTCTAAGTCCCTGTGCCCTGTGCCCTGTCCCCAGGCACTCATCACATTCTAAGTCCCAAATCCCTGGTGGACACAGCCCTGTGCCCTGTCCTCAGGCACTCATCACATTCTAAGTCCCAAATCCCTGGTGGACACAGCTTTAGAGAGGATACTGAGGTTCATTCTTCTGCCCTGGCATCATTTCCTAAGCCCTGTGATGGACATGTGCCTCACTTCCACCCGACCCCTGGGCCCTGCAGGTCACTGAGGGTCTCAGCTGTTCTGACCTGGACTGGAACATGATTCTCCAGGCAGCAGATGTGCAATTCCCCAGCTTGCTCCTCTGACCATGGTCTGAGGGGAGTCATTCCCGGGCTGAAAGCCCAGGGAAATAGCATCTCTTGGCCCCACTTTCACACATGGTAGCCAAGTACCAGGGAATGTGGGAATGTGGCTTCCCTTACTACCCTGAGCCTATGGGAGGTCACTTGAATTGGTACCATGGCACAGAGCAAGCTGAAGCACACAGGATCAGTGCTAGGCAGGATGGAAAAATCCAGGTCCTCATGTGTGGTGCCATATGGGAGCTGAGCACCATGAACAGCAATTTGGAGACCTCTGACTATGGAGCATCCCAGATGTGACCTAAGGTCTGGTCCCTGTGTGATGCGTGTGTATCTCAATACATAGGGAGACAAATGCAGATGCTCCTGTCTGGAAGAATCCAGGTAGACACAGTACCTTTGAAATGATTCAGGGCATGGACAGAATGGAATCTGGTCAAGGACAAAGGCTGGGCGTTCCAAATCATGAAGCAGGGCCCTCAAATCTGGACCACACATTGGAAAGCAGGAAGTAAGGGAGCCCCAGCCCAACTGTATATGGGGAGAAATTCCTCCACACTGAGCCCACGCATCTCTGTCCTGTGACAAGACCTGCTGACTGTGTTATAAGACCAGGATGTATATTCAGCCTGTTATTGGCATGTCCCTGGCCCCTCAGAAGCTGGACAGCACCTGGAGAGGAGATGGGCTCAAGGCCCACCTGTGTAAAATGCACACATGGAATGTGCCTCTGTCCCATTGGTCTCCCTCAGGTGTGCTGGTCAAGAACCATGGGATCAGTTCTTTTTGTCTGGCCAGCTAGTTGCCAGACTGCCACTGTGTTCTCATCTTCCTGCCCTCTGGCTACACAGTCACAGCGCCTGGGTCCAGGTGTCCAGTGAGGCTTCAGATGAGTGTGGTGGATGAGACAAGCATCTGTGCAATCAGCATTGGGGGAGCTGAGTTTTGAGAGGCTGCAGAGAGGTTTGAGAACCCCATGTATTTCATTCCCCACCACATTGATTCTGGGGTCGTAAAGTAGAGAGCAGGGTCCTTCCAGTCAGATGTCACTTTTTACTACTGCTTTCCACCCCATGACCTTTTACTGGAAGGCTGTGCGTATGTGACAGTCCCATATATACAGTATACATAAATGTATACTGAAGGCCTTGTTGAGCATCTTCATCTGGACCGCATGGAAGAAGCTCAACCATGGAAGCTCAGTGGGAGAGAACTAGGGAGGGAGGTGGAGGAGGACCAAGGGATTTATCCTGGAGATAGCAGTTACAGAAGGGCAGGGGAGTCATTTGGCTGTCTCTGTCAGAGCCACTTCTGAGCCTGTATCCTGAGGCCATTGAAGAGGGAGCAGTTTTGATCACTTTGCTAGAAATCATAGGTCTGAGCAGAGCTACAGAGGCAGGGCTTGGGACCCCGACTGAGGGCTCCACCAGAAGATTTGCCTGTGTTTTGTTTTCACTCTCTGTTCCATGACTCAGTCTTCACCTGGTATTGGCAGTGGGGTTTCACTTGTCTCTCCAAGAGTGGGCTGCTTCTGGGGGTCTCGGGTAGTCAGCACAAAGTGAGATCTCTATGTATTTCTGTTAGCTTGTGCCTAGAGCAAAGTATAAAAGTGCATGTTCCCATGATAACAAGATTAGTCCCAGAAATTCCATTAGCAAGGACTTATCCTGAAGAGAGCTGGGGCTTTGTTCTCAGGCTTGCTTCTCCCTGAAGGACTCCTTGCCAGCCAGGTAGAGGGTCTGTTTCCTGTGTGAGATTTTTCATTAGTTGCCCTTTTTCTCCTGACATCTTGGATGTAGATTTCCTTTCTGTATATTTGTTCATGGTTTATTATATATTTTTATTGCTATTTATACTATATACTGATTACAGTGATAAAGGGCACATGGTACATTAAATGTGCTGAATAGAAATTAGGCCCTATGTGGTACATTATAGTACAATCCATGACCCGGTGACTATTATTAAATTTGCTTGCACTGACCATGTGTTTTCTGACAGAGCCATTGCCAGCACAAGCCCCTGCTCCATCTGGGTTGTCTTTTCTTTATGGCCAATGGAGTGGGTAGTGATGCACAATTTGTGAACTTAGCACCATTTGGCCTGGTGTAAGTGTTTGTGTGAGGTCATGTAGGAACCTGGGACTGACTGGTGGAGGTCATGAGTTCAGGCCCTCAGGGACACTGATCAGATGGTTTCTGCAGTGTTGATGGGCACAGACTCAGCACAGAGAGCAGTCTGCAGACACAACCCCTCATGCTATTTGGGAATGGAACGGGGCAGAGCTCACTGTGACAGGTTTACTGTGCCTCACCTTCCCAGCTCACCTTGATGAGAGGTGGCAAAGCATGTGGGGTGTCTGACTCTCAGGGTCCAGTGTGTCAGGGAGCACAGTGCAGAGCCTGTGTCATATACGCAGGCTGGGTGGCCCTGAAAGTAAAGTCCCTCAATTGACACAAGTACAGAAAGTTATCAACATCTCATAGAATGACATCTGGGTACCTCATGGAGAGTGAGACCAATCAACCATGTTCTGAAGGTGCCAGACCATAGCAGTAGATTTGGAGTTGTTTTTTTTTTTTAATGCCTAGTGAACCAGGTTGTGGTGTGGAGTCTCTGTAATCCCTATACTCTACCAGACTAGGGCAAGAGGGTCACACATTGTAGCTCAGACTCAGCAATTTAGCTGCACAGTGAGACCCACTGTCAAATTTAAAAATCAAAAAGTAAAAAGGCCTGGGGATATAGCTCTGTGAGAAGACCTTCAGTGTACTCTCCTGTAAAAATAGGAAATTTATACACCTGTAAAGAAGCTGAATCAAAAGAATGCTACAACTTCCATGAGTGAATATTGAACCAAATTTCCCCCAATGTCTAGAATGTTCTCAGATTTTGTATTTGTAACAGAAACTCAAGATGTAGAGAATGTTCATCCATATGTAAGAAGCAGAGACAGGTTGGTGCCATACTGTTCAGTTGCTGAGATGTCACAGGGATGCACTGTGCTCATGGAAACACAGGAGTTCATAGAGCTGAATGTGTCAGAGGTCACCATGGAGCTCTGTGCCCAGACACTGTGTATGTTCAGATCCCATGGACAGGAATAGGTCCTACCCCACCTCCTATGACTGTGACTTAGAAACCCCACTGCTAGGATACTAACTCAAAAAATGACATTTACAAAGTTGACTGTTTCTTATGGGATAGAAGATGACAGTACTGTGTCCCTGGGCCCTACATGTAATCCCTGAGGAGCTGTTCCCTACACATACTCCCCACCTACATCTTAAACACACAGGCTGACCCTAAGATGAGACAGCAGGAAGATCATCTGGGAGAGAGACCACTGCTCCTGGATGGAACAAGAGTCATTGTATCATTTGTTTTATTATTCACTCATATTGTATTGCATATTTAATTGTAAAATGTAATTCTGGTCCAAGAAAATATTGGTTAATTAATTGACTATGTGAAAGACTAATCAAGGACATTTATCTAACATTATGATTTGCAACAAAAACAATATTAAACAATCAAATACAGTATCCTCTGGTAAAGAGAAACTTGAATGCATTGATATGAAAAATGTAGCAGAGGTAAATTCTGAGGACAATAAGATGAATGGTGGCTGGAATGGAGAAGGGGAAAGAAAACAAAACTGCTTTGTGCACAAAATTGAGGAAATTTTGGTGGAACTGGACAGTGGTGAAATTTGCACAATATTGAGCATGCATGGAATGCCACCAAGCTGATTATTTTGAACAAGACTAAAATCTTAAACTTTGTTTCTATTGGTTCCATCATTGGCATATCTCTGGGAAATAAGGGTAGCAGTGAATACAATAATAAGTACATCTGGAAGGGAGTGGAATGGCGGGTGTGGGTCAAGAGCTGCCTGCAGGTAGAGCTCAAGAGACGACTCCTGCTGTGGAGCCATCAGGAGGTCCAGCTTGGCAGCTGGTGGACAGGGGAATCCTGGTGCCAGCTCTTCCTGTGAGGCCAGAGCAGTTGAGGGAGCTGCAGGTGGACCTGGCAGGAGCTCTGAAGGTTCAACTTCTGCCTGGGCTGAGACTGGCCCCTTTAGTTGCAGGAGGAGAAAAGATCACAAACTGTCCATGAATTTCTCAAGACAAAACTGTGCCATTGCCTGGAAGAGGCAGCCATGTGCACCAACACAGCCCCAGCAAAGCCTCCCATACTGCATCCACACACTGACTTCTGAGGCTCTCATGCTTCTGCATCACCCAGCATCTATGTGGTTTTCTGAGTTCCAAGACCCATCTCCTCCCCCAGAAGCCCACTGCCACACCACCAGGCCCCTTCCCTTGGACTCAGGCTTGGTGGCCTCAGGAGGCTCTAGCTGGTTACCGAGAAGGTCACCCTGAAGATCCCCATGAGTGTAGTGTTGCAATGTGAAGTCAAGCACAGAAGAGGTGGACCTGCAGCAGAGAGGTAGGGAGCAGAGTGAGCGGCCTGGCCTTTCCTCTCACACTACATTTACAGCTCACCTTAGTGAGGGGTATATGGGCCTTCTGCCCAGTTTATACCATGTCCAGCCCCTTCCTCTTCCACCCAAAGTGGAGGCAGTGTTGGCCCAAGGAGCCATGAGAGGCTGAAAGAAGTCTCCATGGGAAAGAGACCTTGCTTAATTGTATCACACCTCTGTCTTTTTCAGGGAATCCTGACACAGCATCTCCCTGCCCCTCCCCAGTATACGTCAGCTTGGTGAAGGCAGATACTGGTATCTGCCATGTGTTTTCACTCAAGGACTCAGGGCTGCTGCTCTGAACATCTGAGAAGTAAGGGGTCAGTCGGTGTCTGTCCTGCCACTCTGCAGTCTCTAGTTCAGGCAGTGATGTGTTGCCCAGTTCCCTTTGCCTCTGTAGAACTCCTCATTCATGGTCTGTACCCACATCTAGGGAAGCTGGGACCTGAAACAGTTCCCTTGATGTGAGTCATACCTGTTCTGCTACCAAGGATGACTTTGTGGCCTCCAAAGAACTTCAAAACTCAAAAGGGCAGTGGGTGCACCTGCTCTGATTACTGGATCATGATCAATATTCAGAGAAGTGTCTGCAACACAGTGTATCTTCATGTACATTTGTGGGTTGATGACACCTACCTGCTCTTCCATGATATCTGGCAGCCATGTATGCTTTGCCATACCCAAGGTTTCCTGCCTTGAAAACACCTAAAACCCCATATAGTAACTCTCCAATCTGCTTTCCAATGAACAGAACAGCTTCCCCCAAGAGGGGCTCAGTGAGGGGTCGGAAAGTCATCCGCAGGAATCAGCACTGCCTCTGAAGCAGGTCTTCATGGGGCCAAGGCCACAGCTAACCACTTGCCATGGAGGCCCCACTTCACCTTCGCTGACCCTACAGTCTCGATGCACTCATCACCTCACTGTTCAGCATTGTAAACTGGGGCTGAGAGAGGCACTTGCACATGGCCAGGACCTGAATCTGGAGGTGGTCAAGTCCCACAGGGCTGCTAAGGTAAGAACTCACTTTCCCAGCATCGGGGCCTCTGGGGTGCAGATGCTGGCCATGGAGGAGTCCAGGGAGGATGGTCCACTCCTAAGACAGCTGTCCAGGGAAGCCGACTCCAGAGGCTCATTCAGGCTGTGAGGCCAATCCATGTGCACTGTGCCTGCTGTACTGAGCTCTGCCAGGTTCTCTGCAGGCAGACTTCCAATCTGTGATGAGACAGCAGGGAGACATGGAATTGGTGTCCTTCACATAGCTTCTCAGGAGGGTTTGGGGCTGAAGCAAAGCCACACTCCTGATGGTCCTCAGACGCTGTGGTGCAGACGTCACAGGGGGCCCAGCAGAAGAGGGGTTCTCATATTAAAAGTTACATTTCACAGTTGACTCTAAAATACTATCATGCTAAGAAAAACTCAGTAGAGGAGAGGCTGAATAGAACTCTATGCAGGAACAAAGCCTATGAATCCTAAGACAGCCTCCCATTTTAGAGATGAGAAAAGGAAGCTCATTCTGGATGTCTAGGTCCATTAATGAGGCCCCACAGGATGTTCCCCAGTTTCTGATGAAAAGTCCCCAGGAAGGAATTAAAGTCCTCTTCCATAGCCATAGAAGGCTGAGCCACAGTGTTCATTGCCCTCTTCATGAATTCATTTAACCCAGAGGCTCCTGCAACAGGAACTGAGCTGTATGAAAAATTCTGTGAGACAAGTGCCAGAGAATGGACAGAGTAGCATGGCCCTGACATTTAAGATTAGCACATCTCTGGAGAGGTCACAATGTGTAATGGTAGAAAGACACTAGCTAATAGTCCATGGACTGAGCCCCAGAACTGATAATAAAGTGCAGTGGCAGAATTAAATCATGACAGGAAATGGAGTCACTTTGTACCTATGTCACCATTATCCTGCTCCCACTGATTTGAGGACAAGGTACCTTACCTATATCAAACAAGGTAGAGGGTGAGTAGAGAGGATATGGAGACTGAGGACCAGCAGTCCAGATTCCTTGGGAGCAGGACCATGGGTCTAGTGTTTGCTGAGCCTTGGAGGATGGTACTAAAAGTGTAATCTGACCCAAAGTTCCTCTCTGTCATCTGTGGGCCTCTACAGTCCTTTCTGCCCACACACCTTGCACCTGAGCCAGCACCTGTTGTGGGTCCCAGAGTCTGGAGCAGGGCCATGGCACACAGGGCCCAGAAGGCAGCTCCAGATCAATGTCCTATGTGCAGCTCTGCTGTTGGCAGAGCCCAGCATCTGGCAGGAAGCCAGAAACTCTAAGACACCACAGGTTTCACTTTGTGAACCAAGATAACCTTATTTTCCTCTAAGACAGACAACTGTGTCCCCTATTTCTACCCAAGAGGACAGGAGATGACTGGAGACTGTGGATAAATGTGGGTGCTGCCCTTCTCCTCCTGCCAGCCCTGTCCTGGGTGGGAATGTGACAGTAGCCCAGGCTCACAGCTTCCCAGCTCCTGCTCCTGCCCAGGAGGATCTGCCCCCAGTGCCTGTCCTCAGACCCCCTCACACTGATGACCTAGGGCAGGTGTTGTGCAGGGGGACTCACAGTTTTGGCCAGACCTTAATGTACCTGTGCTGGACTCAGTGTCTCTGAGTGGCTGGTGGCTGAGCCTAGCGACACCTGTCCTGGGCTCCTTCTTGTACCTGGGCACCTGAGGGATGTGGTCAGTAAGCCCTGTCCTTTGCTGCCCTTGTCAGTTGGATGTTTGCCAGCAATCATCTGGAAGCATCTGGGACGAGTGCACCATCTTTTCAGTCTTTACCACATGGTCCCCTAATGTGGGCTCCTGAGGCTGGGGCCTCGAGTCCTGCAAAAATGCACAACTTGTTCCCTGTTCACTTTCTCCTGCCAACTGTCTGTGAAGGCCAATTGTCGCCAGACCAAAGTGTCTGATGATCTGAGCCCTAAGAGTTCGGTTTACTCCTGTTGCCAAGGA